>NC_044986.1:44348798-45068901 GCF_008728515.1 Papio anubis | reverse complement strand
GGTGCAGCAAACAACCATGGAGCATGTATACTATGCAGCAAACCTGCACGTTCTGCACATGTATCCCACGAGCAACAGATGTTCATGATGGTTGTAAAGGATCAACTGTATTTTAAAACATAATATATTTTTAAATCTATAATTCTTTTATAAACACATTCACATTGTTCAAACTATAACCAATAGTTTTTTTTTTGTTTGCTTTTTTTAACTTTCATTTTAAGTTTAGGGGTACAAGTCCATGTTTGTTACATAGGTAAACCTGTGTCTTGAAGGTTTGTTGTACAGATTGTTTCATCATCCAGGTGTTAAGCCTAGATTTCTCAGAAGGGAAAACACACCAAATATATGTTCTTAAAGGTCAAGGGCTGGGTTTTGTATAATAACTAGACCATTATCTGTAGGATTTGAGACCTTGTTCAAAGACCATAATAAAATATTAATCTTTGCTAACACATTCCCATATCTAACCATCTAGTCAAAATAGCTTATCCGCTGCATTTTTAAAGAATAACAGGTGGCCTTTTGTCATTTTATGCCTCTCTATCTGAGCCAAACTATATAATCATTTGCATTATACCTTTGGCTCAAAAACTTTTATATGTTTAGGCTATCAAGAATTATTTTTAATGGTTCCTAAATCATTTTAATCCTCAGAACTACTTTGGCCAATATTTGTCTTTGTTAAAAGTTAAAGGTGAGCACTCAGTACTATGTGAAAATGAACGCAATATTTAATTTTTAGTTTTGTCCTGTTAACATTAGATGATGCCCAGATAGTAAGCCTTTTCGGTAATGTAATCAATGGATGAGGAATTTGACCATTGTTGAAGGTTTTGTATATAAGAAGTCAATACAACATTGACCAAAATATTAACCAGCCAGCCAGAGAAACAGAATCCTAACTATTTCTGAGGAAACTGTAAGTAGAACTTCTGCTGAACAAAATTGTTATTTGAATTATTAGATTTTTTCTTTATCCCAAGTGATGCATTCTTTAAAGGCTTAGATACTTGTTGTAGATTCACCTGTATAAATGTATCTGTTTAAATTATGGCTTATCCCTCTAGGATTTGATTTTTTTTTGTATGGACATGAGATTCTTAATTATGGAAAGACAAATTTGTTTATTATTGCAATTAGTGCCAAATGTGAAAGTCTCATAATTTCTTAATTATTGAACTACAAATTTGTTTATTAAGTTCCTAAAGTGAAAGTCTAGTCTCTATGATTCTTCTTTTTGAGAAGGAATAGATCAGTACTCTATTGTCATATAATTGACTGTATTAATATGCTATGTTGACTATTTAATATCATACAAATCAACTGCTGTTGAATTGAACATTATTAATACTATTGTGAAACTTTATAGGCTACTAAAACATTTATTTAAATTATAAACCTTTCAAAACAGAAGTCTAGACCAAATTATATAAATCTCCCTGGGGATGTCCCTATAAAAGCTGGCCCAGGGTCATACTGAAGAAGTATTACAGTGGGAAGAATATAGCCTTTGGAAATAGACTATCTAGTTTCAAATACGGGCTCCACTACTTTCTATGTATTTGGTTGGGTGAGTCCTCTTTTAGCCTTACCTTGGTTATTTGTAAAATGAATAATACAACGCTACCTGCTTCATAGAGTTGCTATGAGAATTAAATGAGATAATAGTAATAATAACTATATCTAATTAATGTTTATAAGATACCCAGCATGTTAAGAACTTTACTTTTGTTATCATAATGAATTCCCCTAACATAGAGAAGTGTACTATTACAGGCCTTATTCTGTAGATGAGAAACTGTCTTAGCAAAGATAGTTCATTTCACGTATACCATGTTGAACACACAGTACAGTACACAGTGAACCCTCTGTATGTGTTAATTACTGGTATTTTCCTAGGACTTGGCAACAAGCATTTTGAGAAATTTATTCTGCCCTTGAACATCTTTGAGCCCGTTGGGGTGTTCTCCAACGCAATCAGTAGGTTAAGTGTCCTAACTTTGCAATGGCAAATCACTTAATGGAGGCCATGTGGCTTCCTGAAATGTTTGATGAAAGCCTTTGGTTTGAATGTTCCAACACTACTGGTTAGTCTTTCTATATTAGTTTATCTCTGCCTAAAATATCATGGTAAAAACAAGGCTAAGTTAAAAACTGATTTTTTTTTTTTTTTTTGAGACGGAGTCTTGCACTGTCTCCTGGGCTGGAGTGCAACGGGGTGCTCCCTACTCACTGCAACCTCTGCCTCCCGGGTTCAAGGACTCTTCCGCCTCAGCCTCCCGAGTAGCTGGGATTACAGACGCGTGCCACCACACCCAGTTAATTTTTTTGTATTTTTAGTAGAGAAGGGGTTTCATCGTGTTAGCCAGGATGGCCTCGATCTCCTGACCTCGTGATCCACTCGCCTTGGCCTCCCATAGTGTTGGGTTTGCAGGCATGAGCTACCACGCCCAGCCGAAAACTGATTTTTAAGAGATACCCTTAAATCTAATCCTATACTAAACCAGTGGGCAAACTATTAGACCAGAGAGTCAGATTTAGGCCTTCAGAGTTCTGGTCTGGCTTTACTGTAAATCAGGAACTATGCTATATGCTCTGCATGAATTACTATAAATGGGTTTTACTGAAATACTATCAGCAACTGGGAAGTCACCACTTTTCAAAGAATTCCACTTGAATCCAAAGATCCAAATGTTACAAATTCCTCACTGTATTCAAGTCAAATATTTATACATGTGACCTCCAAATATTGCTCCTAACATATAGTTTCTCGATAAATATTTATTGAATAATTTGTTTCTGACACACTAAAAATGAAGTGATTTAAAACTGTCCTCTACATGGCTCGCCTTCAAATATTTGAGGACAACATCACTTCTCTACTGAAGCTTTTTCACCAGCTTAATATCTGAGGATTCTCAAACTTATAATTGGTGACTACAACATAGAAGGAAGTTCGGGTGTTATGGGTCTAATATCAAATATAGTCTATAAGGCTGGGTGTGGTGGCTCATGTCCATAATCCCAGTGCTTTGGGAAGCCCAGGCGGGAAGATACCGTGAGGCCAGGAGTTCGAGACCAGCCTGAGTAATGTAGAAACACCCTATTTCTTTAAAAAAAAAAAAAAAAATTAGCCAGATGAACACCTGTAGTCCCAACTACCCTGGAAGCAGAGGTGAGAAAATCACATAATAACCTCAAATCAGTAAATGTTTGTGGAATAACTATTATAAACAACATTTAAAATCATCATGATGACTTTGAACACACATTATATAGAGATTGGATATAGAGAAGTCAAAGGCCCACACATCCCTTACGCAAAACTGGACTCTCAAAACAAGCAGGCGAAAGTCTTAAACACAAAGCATAATAAGGACACATTGTTATGCCAATTAGAGGCTTTTATTTTCTTTTTTTGCCAATTAAGATTAATTCAGTATGGCTTGAAACCAAGTGGGAAATGTTCTTAAAAGGAATCAAACAGTGAAAACATGTTAAGCATTAAAAGCATTAAGTTACCTGTGCTGACATCCACATGTCCCAGTTTATTGCCAAGAGAATATAATCAAACCCAAGCATTCCTCTGCTTGGCACAAAGGTAAAATTGGCATAAAATATAAGCATTATGAAAGTATAATGGGTTAACCATGGCACCGGTTATTCTTTTCTTTCAGGCAGGTCCAAAATGTGGCTGCTTTTAACAATGGCAAGTTTGATATCCGTACTGGGGACTACACATGGTTTCTTTGGAAAATTAAATCCTGAAAGCCCTGAAGCCACTATGAACATTGTAAGTTACTCTGGGAAAAAACTCCATAAAACTAAAAGATGCTATTATTTAAAATCATAATGAGTTAAAGATTTTATATGACCAATTAAAAATAAACAGTAATATTCATTTATTAGATATATGTAAAAATCAACTAAAATTTCACCTTTTGGGTTTTCTTCCTCAGAGTCAGATGATTACTTATTGGGGATACCCAAATGAAGAATACGAAGTTGTGACTGAAGATGGTTATATCCTTGAAGTCAACAGAATTCCTTATGGGAAGAAAAATTCAGGGAATACAGGTATATATGAGCTTCTTTTCTTCCTTCCTTTCTCTCTTTTTTGCTTTCCTTCTTTATTCTTCCTTCCCTCTCTCCTTTCTTCCTCCATCTTTTCATTCTTTTGTTCTTCCCTTTTTCCTCCTTTTATTTCTTCCTAAAAATATAATGTCTTGCTGATTCTGGAAATGCAAAAATAAGCTATATTTTCAGTCTTCAAGGAGATCATCATCAAGCCAATGAAATAGGTAAGTAAATGAGTGATTATAACAATATGTGATAAGCTCAAGCTACAGCGGTGCATAGGATATTAAACTGAAAGTTTTCATAAAATCACCTACCCCAGCTAGGGGAGTCAAGGAAAGCTCACTCTCAGAAACAATAACTGGATGAAGATCTAGAGGATCAGGAAGAGTTAGCCAGGGTGCGTGTTGCAGAGGGGAAGATGGGGAGCCAATTCAAGGCTCATTTCCCAAACACATACAAGCCAATTTTCACTAGTATTATCAAAAATTTACCTTTTTCTCATCGTAGAAAAGTTGTGAAGTACAAAAAGAAAAAAACATTACTCGTAATTTTACCACTCACATTTTACCAAATTTAACATTGTGCTGAATTACCTGAGAATATGATTTTTTCAATAGTTTTATTGAGATGTAACTGGCATATAATAAGCTGCTCATATTTAAGGTGTGCAGTTTCATAAGTTTTGGCATCTGAGAAAAAAACTCCCTGAGAAATCATCACCACAATTAAGATAAGATATTCAAAAATAATCAACTCAATCACGCAAATGTATTTAGTGCTAGTCATATGGAAGACTGTTTCTAGCCTCACGTTTATCCTAGAATAAGGAATGCATTTATAAAGTTTATAAACATTTTTCTTCCTTAGGCCAGAGACCTGTTGTGTTTTTGCAGCATGGTTTGCTTGCATCAGCCACAAACTGGATTTCCAACCTGCCGAACAACAGCCTTGCCTTCATTCTGGCAGACGCTGGTTATGATGTGTGGCTGGGCAATAGCAGAGGAAACACCTGGGCCAGGAGAAACTTGTACTATTCACCAGATTCAGTTGAATTCTGGGCTTTCAGGTAAACAAAAGGGACAATTAAAAATAAACACTGGGCTTTAAAAGCATAGGCATTTGCCCCTTCTAATCCAGTTCCATTTTAACAAATTACACTCCTAGTAGGAGGATAGATAAGTCATTTTCATTCTAAACCATTCTTGGAGTCTTCCATGTACCTCATTCCTAGGGTAGCTTTTCCTTCAAACTTCCTGCGATCTCAGGAGTCTCCCATTAGGGAATCCCTGAGTGTGCTTTTCCAAATGGAATGAACAATATGGCTGAAGCAAGGAAATTCACTGCCCCTGGAAAATTCCAAAGGAATGTCCATATGGACTCAAGAGAGATGTGAAAACCCAGTTGGGGGTAGGAGAACAGCAATCTGAATCATCATCAATAGGAGGGGTAGGGAGACTGAAATTCAGATGTCATGGAGAGATTATCACAGGCTTCTCTCACTGGTCTTCTTGTGCCTTACTCCTGGAAATTACTGATGGAGGTAGAGAACAGAAGAAAACCTGGCTGCTGATGCTAAGGCATGAAAGTGTTCCAAGAGTTCTAGCAGCTGAAAGGAAACCTGTGTGTCCCGGCTGTAGCGGGGAAAGGGAAAATGACATGAGTGAAGACTGAGGTGCTGATGGGGCAGTAGTGGTGACAGTGAGAGCCTTGGGCCTCATTCTGAGTGCACAGAGAAGTTTTAACAGGGGAGTGGCATAATACAGTTTTCATTTTCAAAATATCATGTTGGCTGATTTGTGAAAAATAAAACAGAAATATAGGATTTATATTAAATGACACTGGAACACAGCATACACATTATTATTAAATCTGACATTTCATTTCAGGGATGGAAATAATTCCCACTTACAGATACTATCTTGTTTGGATTCAATTGTGGCTGCAGTGCTGTGCTTCATAAATGATGTCAGTTGTTTATAAGAAGCCGCCCCAAAGGACACCTGACATTCACTGAGGGTCTATAAGCATCAATGTTTAGAGAATCCAGTTTTCTGTATCCCAAAGGGATCATTAGCTATAAATGCTTGAATTTTAGAAACAATAGCAAGGAAATGTATTCACTTTCATTTTGTCTTTTTCCTTTCAGCTTTGATGAAATGGCTAAATATGACCTTCCAGCCACAATCGACTTCATTGTAAACAAAACTGGACAGAAGCAGCTACACTATGTCGGCCATTCCCAGGGTACCACCATCGGTAAGTAATGGCAGTCAAGGCCAAGTGGTTTACTTCTCATAAACATTTTCCCAGTGGTTATGGTAGGCATGTTAGCAACTACATTAATTGCTTTCCATTCATGTAATGCCTCCAACAACACAATGACATATGGACAATTATAATTCCTATTATATGGGAAAACAAAACAAGGGGATGCAGTTCGTGCAAGGTTACATGGATTATTACCAATAGGGTAGCTCAGGCAGTCTGATTCCCAAGCACATACTCTGAAGCATTATACCACACAGCCACTGAACTGAGTTTATTCATTTGACTGTATTTATAGGGCAGGCTCCTATGATGTATCCAAAGAATACAGAAATAAATAAAATAGATGAAAACTTCTGCCTTTGTGCCACTTATACTCTACAGATAGGAAGCAGAGAAAATAAAAAAGGTTACAAAGTAAAATATAATATATTCTAGATAATGGTAAAGCTATGGAGAGAAAATAACCCAGTGAATTACATTAGAGAGCACCAGAGGGGTTCACAGAAATTGTAGATAGGTAACACAAGCACTCTTTGGGTAAAGCCATGATGAAGGTCAGAGAGTGAGTCATGTGCCTACCTCGTAGGCATCAGATGTTCCAGAAAGAGAGAATAGCAAGTGAGAAGAATCTGAAGCTGGAGCACACCTAGTTTGTTCAAGGAACAGCAGTGAGGCTATGCCTTGTGTGAATAAATCAAATTGAGAAAGAGACAAGACAGAGTGAGAGACGAGATCACAGAGGATGGGGAGGAAAGACTGTTCAAGGCTCTTTGGCTGTTGTAGGGATTTTAACTTTCATTCTGAGAAAAAAAGAAAACTGCAGAATAACTTTGAATTGAAGAGTTACATGATTCATAACAGGATCCCTTTTGTTGCCAGGGGCAAAGGGGCAGGAGCAGAGAACCAATTAGAGGACGCGTATACTACCCATGTGGGAGATGGTGGTGACCTGGATGAAGGGTGTTCTTGGAAAAACCATTCTTCCACAAATAGAATCAGACTACATATTATATAGTTCTCTAGATGTGAAATGGTTTTTTTAGGCCATTCTTGAGTCTCATCAATATGTCATTATTGACAGTGGGAGGGCCTTGCCTATGTAGCTATACTGCAGAGTTAAACTTGATAACTACTTGATCACATCCTCATCTGCTAGTATACTACTGCTTACAAAATTAATTACTGAATGTATTTACTATGTATAGATATTTGAATTCTCTTGGGTCCTCATTTATCAAGCATTTACTATGTGCCAAGAATCATGATAAATTCTTTCTTTATATGATTTACTTCCTTTAGTTCCTAACAACCTAATGAAGCACTCACCACTATCCTTGTATTTCAGACAGGGAAACAGTGGTTCTTAGAGATTAGGTGGCTTGTCCAAGGTCACAAAACTAATAAACCACAGAGCCAGGATTCAAATCGAGTTTTGTCATATTTTAAAATTCTACTCTTAACCTTTCCACTTATATACTCTACTCATATTAAGTGTTAATTAATTATCTCATTGTGATGATATAAATTTAAATTCATAAAAAATATAGCACAAATAACTATTTTTTGTAACCATGTGAGTATCCCAAATTTGGTCTATTTTCTAAGGTCAGATAAGGGTTTATGATAACTTTTAAAACGTTACAGCCTCATGTCCCCATAGAAAAATCTATGAAAATAAAACAAATATACCAAAATCTAATCACTCTGAGCCAGCAGAGATGCCAAGTTCTCAGGTTTTCTCAAACACCATCCTTAGTAAGTCCAAAATAATGTCACACTTGTACAAACAAACAAAACAACAACAACATACACACACACACACACACCTTTTCACCAGTTCCTTGTTCTTTTTCAGGTTTTATTGCCTTTTCCACCAATCCCAGCCTGGCAAAAAGAATCAAAACCTTCTATGCTCTAGCTCCTGTTGCCACTGTGAAGTATACAAAAAGCCTTATAAACAAACTTAGATTTGTTCCTGAATTCCTCTTTAAGGTATGCAATTCTCTTTAAGTAAGTGAATCTAAGACACTCGATTGCCCATGGATTTTAAAGTTATAGAAAGAGAACAGAGTTATAAAAAGAGAATAATCATTTTTATATTCAAAACTGGAACTGTATGCATCTGTATTATTTCTTTGATAGCACTGACCACGTTTGAATCTCCTCTACAGCCTGCGAGATCCCCCTTTCTTTCTTTGTTCTTGATTAGCTTCATGTGGGTCAGCAATGCCTGGGAGTAGATTTGCTTTTTCACAGATGGTTTATCAAGCACTCTACACAGTTGTGTCAAGGCTGTGATTCCACTCCAGGAGGAGGGAAGAGGAAATAAAAACAAAACAAAATAGTCAAATAAGAAGACTCACCCACTCGGGACAGAGAGACTGGAAAGAGGAGGGAAAGGAAGGAAAGGGAAAAGGAGAAGAGGAGGAAATAAATCAATGATTGAGTGAGGCAAACACCTTGAGATCTCTCATGGCTTTCCCTTTTGGCTTTCTTAAGAGCTCCTTCATCTTTAAATGGGGATTTCAAAAGTCAGTAGTGTGGATTTCAATACATTATAAATATTAAGTGCCTTATGCAGTAGGCACACATGTTATCAATTAATCTTTTTGTTTGACAGTGCTTAATACCCTAATTCTCTCACTCAGTGAAACCAACACACACACACACACACACACACACACACACACACACACACACTCTCTCTTTCCTTTAGGAGAACGGTTTAGCCTCAGGCTATAAAATATAATGATTCCATTTCCTTCTATGGTTTTGTACTATTCATCTCTTTTCATTCTGTATTAATATGTATGTCTAAAGCCTAAGAGAACTTACCTATAGGCAAACTACATTTGGAAAACTTTTATTAAAATCCAAAATTTTGTGATGACCCAGATATTTTTATTGGCTACATCAATTGAGAACTTCTTTCCTACTTGTACTCAGATTTTCTGATAGGCAATGCAGACGTAGATTAAAATTTAGAAAAGCGCTAGACCTCAAGTTAGAGGCTTGGGTAAGGATTCTAGGTATAATCGAGCTCTAATTAGCCCAAGACCCTGACTCATGTTAACCTCATGTTTCCTCATTTATAAAATAGAGATGACAAAATATCTGCCTTCCTCAAAGAGAGTTGGGGCAAACTCTTTCTATTCTTATACTGAGCCTCAGTGCCTCTGTAAAGGCTTTGCTGAAAATATGGCCAAGTCACCATTTCTCCTCCCAAACTTTTCACAATTTATTGCTGAAATCTCACATCTTGGCACTTCATTATGACAGTCTGCCATGTATTTTTAAGATTTTATCCCACAACCCCTATCACCCCAACTAGATTGTACTCTTTATGTCTTATACTTCCTCTCAGCAGCCAGTACTGTTCTGTGCCACAATAGATACCCAGTATTGATATCTGCGCTGCCAATTTCACAGCTGTCTTGAGGGAATTAACTAAATGAAAGTATTGGAAATTCCTAAAACAACATGTAAAAATAAGAATATATCATCATCCTAATCACACATGTATAAGTAGATTAGATAAATTAGTGAGTCTTTTCTGCAGCTTGATTGCTACAACCCTCTAATAGTGCCTTTATTTTTCAGATTATATTTGGTAACAAAATGTTCTTCCCACACAACTTCTTTGATCAATTTCTTGCTACTGAAGTGTGCTCCCGCCAGACACTGAATCTCCTTTGCAGCAATGCCTTATTTATCATTTGTGGATTTGACAGTAAGAACTTTAACACGGTTAGTATGCATTTCAATTTCTATATTTTGAGCAACATCTTTGATTACTTGTTTCATTGCCACTTAGAAATGGTACTTTATGAGAACTAGGAGTAGGTTCAGAACTGCGATATCCTGATAAACATGAGAGAAATCACAAATCATTGCCCCAATTTTGTCACTTCCGGCATCCTTCCATCACCCCAATTGCCCCTAAAACAAATAAACAACATGAAGAAAAAAAAACAATTTACTACTCAGTTATGACCACCTAAATACTAGGTGTTACATTTAAATTCTGTAAGAGAAAGGACTGAACCATATATTTTAGTGGCTCCTTTGTGAGAAAAATGTCTTTATTGAATAAATGTTTTCAATAAATATTTCTAACGCTGACAGTAATTTCCATAAATCTTACAGACCATATTTCTGAGCAACTATTTATGTAAGACTTTGCCCATATTCTTTTTTTGAGACGGAGTCTCACTCTGTCACCTAGGCTGGAGTACAGTGGCGCAATCTCGGCTCACTGCAAGCTCCACCTCCCAGGTTCACACCATTCTCCTGCCTCAGCCTCCCGAGTAGCTGGAACTACAGGGGCCCGCCACCACGCCCGGCAATTTTTTTGTATTTGTAGTAGAGACGGGGTTTCATCGTATTAGCGAGGATGGTCTTGATCTCCTGACCTCATGATCCACATGCCTCGGCCTCCCAAAGTGCTGGGATTACAGGCGTGGGCCACCGTGCCTGGCTGACTTTGCCCATATTCTTTATCTACCTTTTCATTCACTTTGTATTGAGTTGGAGTTTCAAAACATACATGACAAAATACACTATCATAAAGTAGTTAAGAGTATGGATTTAGGTCAGTTTAAATTCAAACCCTACATTTGGAACTGAGTTAAACTCCTCTGTCTTGATTTCCTCATCCACGAAATGGGTTATTGTGAAGATCAAATGAGCTAGTATGTTTAAAGCATATAGAACATTGTACAAAGCATATAGCACATAGTAATAGCATACAAGGTTTTCTACTACTATTCATAGACAACTATCTCCACTCAAAATTGTCACTTTAGTTATATACCCTTGAACACCTAAGAAAATTACATCTATTGATAAGAAAGTATAATTCTATGAAGTGTTGTAGTTACTTGTCATTCCATATGTGGAGTTTAACAGAGAGTAGCCTATCTCATCACACTAAGAAAAGGCAGAACAAATTACTGCATTCCATTAGTGAGAGTCTTATAAGTAAAATAATAGTAAAATAAGACAAAGGAAATTGGAGATGCCATCTTCTGCATAATAATTTGCAGAAGAGAATCTTCAGTCTCCAATGAAGGTGGCCAATTTGTTTCACTCTGGCCACAGTCTGCTGTATTTATGGCATTAAGAGTCACTATGAAGGGGCCCTCTGCAACTTGAGAAAGGAACTTCAGTTTGCTGCCTGGGGTTCTGCAAAGCAAGAGGCCTGTGGGTGAATATTTAACCTACAGCACTCTAGCACTGGGTAGAGAAGCATAAAAGCTGAGAATTTAGACTCAGCGACCCAAATTAAAGTATCTGGCTCCATTCTGTGTGGATCTTGGACATTTCTCTAAACTTCTTTGTGCCCCAATTTTCATTTTGATAAAATGGAACTAATAAGTTCTCCTCATTAGGCAGCTACAAATTAGATGGGTTAACACATGCAATTGCACCTTGCAAATTCTGAAGTGACATACAAATGTGTTATTCATATCCTTCCAGTAAATGCTACTTTTAAACACTTGACCTGAATCAGAAAACATAAATCTTTACTGTTTTTAAGAAACTGAGTATGTGTCTACATATGCATATAATATGTGTGTGTGTTGATTTCTAGAGTCGCTTGGATGTGTATGTATCACATAATCCAGCAGGAACTTCTGTTCAAAACATGTTGCATTGGAGCCAGGTATCGTTTTCCAAATGCTGTTAAAACTTATTTTGTGGGTCTCAACCCTTTTCACTTTACCTAAACACATTTTTAAAATATCCTGCTGAGTACACCTAGAAGGTAATTTTTCTGGCACTGATAACCATGCAAAAGTAACTATGAATTTATTTCAAAGAAGCAAATGCTTTTTATGACTTAGCATGCAAGAAAAATTATTTTGAGTGAAGCTGCATTTAAACTTACATAAATACCTTGTCTTAGATTATTAATCATCTTTTGGAATAAGAAAAGTGTTTCTTAATAATTGTTTAAGTTGAAAATAAACTGCTTGGAAATGTTTGAATTTTATTTTTCACAATATAATAATTTTTATTTGTTTGTTTTTAATTTCTCTATGTTAGGCTGTTAAGTCTGGGAAATTCCAAGCTTATGACTGGGGAAGTCCAGTTCAGAATAGGATGCACTATAATCAGGTAAGCTTCTTAAAGTTGGAATTATTCACATTTTGAACAATACTAACTATTTAAATATTAAAGAAGAAATTATGTTAACTGTGCATCTATTTTCCAAAGGAATGTTGATGTGCTGTATCCCATTCTCCCACATGACTACGCATTCATTCTCTGGTGCCTAGGCTCATTTAAAGCTGCCCTCAAAGTACTACATCCCCATGTGTGAGAGACTTCCCAGGACTTACCACTACCCATTGCCATTACACAGACCTGTCCCATATCCCAGATCCCCAGCAAACTGTCTTCTCCTTTCTGAAGTACAAATACCTGATATAATAAGCTAATAATTCTAACTGTTCATGAGATAGAGTTGGAATTTCCAGTCTTCTTAAACATTATCCTTCCCTTTGTTGACAGCCAGAGGAGTGATTTCACTGGAATATATTCCCAAACAGAAGAAAAAGATGCTGTGCTTGCCGGTCAAGGCTGGAAATATTTTACAATAGGCAGAGGCCTTTGGCATAGGCAGACATATTAAGCAGTCCTCGCACTTGTTGTAGTAAGAATCCAGACTTAGGAGTTTATCTTATCTTCAGTCAGTATGAGTTTAGGCAATCATTTCTTCATCTCTTCACCTAGGCTCAGGAAGTTGTTGACAGGATTTAGTGCTATAATATCTATAAGCTCTTAGCTCAGTGTAAGCTCTCAGGTTATCATTGACTATTTTTGAACAAGGGAAGTACCCTATAGTATTTTGTAACCTTCTCTTCTTCCTTTTCACCACATCCAATTTTTCCATCCAAGTAGTAGCTGAACAACTCTACTAATTTTCATCTGTTTCCATGACTCAAAATTTAGAAGGGATTGATATGTTTTAACAACAATGTCCTATGTGTAGAGAAGGCGTCCCCCAACCTTGATTTTGCATTTTTGATGTCTTTAAAGTTTTCAGAAGAGCATGAGATAAAACTTCTGTTGAAAACATTTTTTCCCTCCACCATCACCTTCTCAAAATCTCCAAAACATAGGCTTGCTTCGAGTCTCTCTTTCTACTGGGCTCTAATACTCATAATCAGAGGACTACATCTTAGAGGAACAAGAAACCCAGTCCCCAAGTCCACCCTTCTTCCAACCAAACCAATAATATACCAGGTTGGTCTTTAACTAACTGAAGCAGTGACACTAATTTAAGAGCCAGGGCCAGCATCTGGAAAACTCTTTGAATAATAGGATATAAGTAAAATAAACTGGGTTTATAATTATGAATATTCTCCATACTACTCCCTTTTCTCTAATATTTAGGAAATATAATAGAAATCATGAAAATATTAGGGAAAATTACATATCATAAAATATTTTGCTATGGCAAATTGGCTATTACACAAAAGGTGAGAATACATAAACTTTGAGTGTATTGGATTACTATTCTTGAAACTATGATCTAAAAAAATTCTAACAAAATTCTCTCTGGGCAGCAAGAAAATTCGAGATAATTCTCTTATTCCCTTTTCTGCTTTGTAAACCTCTTTAAAATATATGTGTGAATTGTGATTTTTGAGAAATAGGACATGGGGATGATAATACCCTTTCTCAGAATTTGAGGCAACATTTTGTAAATACTCAGGTAAGTATTCGACAATTACAGTTCCATAACTGAAACAACTGACCTATCCCCTGACCATACTGGGAAGTCAATACAGAGCCAAAATAAATGACTCGGGACATTTTAAGATCATATTTTAGAGTGTTTGGGTAGAAACAACCTATTAACAATTAGAGTCTAAACAAATCCATTTCCTTTAGCTTGAGTTGCAATCTATGTTCTTAATTTGTAAGACTTACTGTCTGAAGGCTTGCTATTCAGAGCAGGGTTTGGAGCCAATGGCATCAGAATCACCTATGAATGCAGAATCTCAGGCTCTTCCCCAGATCTACTGAATCAGAATCTTTACTTCAACAAGATCCTCAGGCGATTCACAGGCCCATTAGAATTTGAGAAGCACTGATCTAAAACATATTGCATTCACTTTGCTCTGTGGATAAAGGTGGTTTTCTCTGTGCAATCATTGCTAGAATTCACTTATAAAACTGTCAGTTAGTGTTATACACTCTACTTGAAGAATAAGTACTGGGTTTAAAGTGTGTTTACCTAAACTCTGGTTCTTTCTCTTGTCTTTTCTAGTCCCAGCCTCCCTACTACAATGTGACAGCCATGACTGTACCAATTGCAGTGTGGAGCGGTGGCGAGGACCTATTGGCTGACCCCCAAGACGTTGGCCTTTTGCTTCCAAAACTCTCCAATCTTATTTACCACAAGGAGATTCCTTTTTACAATCACTTGGATTTTATCTGGGCAATGGATGCCCCTCAAGAAGTTTACAATGAAATTGTTTCTATGATATCCGAAGATGAAAAGTAGTTCTGGATTTAAAGAATTATCCATTTGTTTTTCCAAAATACTTTATTGTCTCATACATAGTATTTTCCTAATGTTTGACATGCAGTGCTTGTTTCTGTAATTCTGACTTTAGAAATATATTGGCATCAACAAACTTCCATTTGTCATTTTGAATTTTTTTAATTTAAAGAAATTTGATTTTCACCTGGAAATTTATGTAGAAATACTTGAGAGAACGTATTTCTGGGGAGGTGAAACTTCTCTTCTCATTTTCCCATTCAGTTTCTCTTCTGAACTCACTTATATATGAGCTGTGAGCCATAAGTGTTACCAAAGGACAGTGTTGGCTTCATATTCACTCTGCTTATGTACGCTTGATGCTGAGTATATGGCTTTCTGTTGTTGATGAAGCCGAGTCTTTCCATCTGTGTAGTGGGGCCTATCACTTGCTATTTTGCAAATTTAATCCCATGGAAAGGCCAATTGGGATGTAAACTGGATCAACTCACTTTCACTTCCTAGGGAGTGGAGAGCAAGGGTAGTTTGGGAAGCAACAGATGACGTCAACCCTGATTCAGGAATTTGAGATGAAAAGGGTACGCTGTATTATTATTATTATTGTTCTGCCCTCATGTTTTTGGGTCTTAACCACCAAATAGGCACCAACTAACCAAATTATTTTTGAAATCTCTGCCACAGTGCTGGAAACCACAGGATCCAGAAACATCCCTGTTGATATATAAGTTAGGATGTACAACTGCCATCAGTACCAAAAAAAAAAAGGCTCACCCAAGCTTTTGAAATTCGAAAAACACACACACACAGCCTTACCTTGGAAATTTTATTAACCCCACAAATTTGTGAACTCATTTTATGGAATTAAGTTATTCAGAGCACACCTATTATGCTATGTTAGGGTTCGATGTATAAAATATAAATGAGATAAGGAATATCTTGTACCCAGCATAGTGTATAGAACATAGTGAGTACTCACAAAAACCTGTTAACGATGTTTATTATATTGTCACATCCCTCAACCTTTGTTAGGAAGCCCCAAACTTATTTGTTTTAAGCAAGAAATTGCTAAAAGAAGATAACTTGGGAGGCTTTATTCAATATTTCAGTAACTTTGTTGGCAGACTTTACTAAGCTGACATGAACATGTCGGTGACTAGTTACAAATGTTCATGGTGGTGGAAACAGTTAAGGACTCAGATGTTTTATCAACTCTACTTCCTAGAGAAAAGAACAATCATTACATTCTTGCAGTCTCCCATGCTTTTCAGCTAACTGCCTTTCTTTTAGTCGGTACTCAGCATCTACATGCAGTTTTGGTTTGGATTTTGAATACAATTAAATACTGTCTTATTGCTCCCACAGCAGCTTTGCTATTTCTCATTTGTTAATTTGAGCTGTCAATATATCAGCTAATTTTTAAGAGTTTATTTCTATCTGCCTGCTGTAACCACTCCTTGGGCAACCTCCTGCCATGTCAAACTCAATCATTTCAAACTCAAATTCATCATCCCCACATCTCTGAGCCAAATAAGTGTCAAGTTAATGAAGTTCTCCGAGTAACCAGGGAGTGAGACTCGCATCAACTTCGATTACTGCCTCTCCTCTAGTTACCCTTTCCCTTTGTAAAATAGAAACTGTCTAATAATCCCCTTTGTATCCATTACTCAGTTTCAACTATTATCAACACATAGCCTTATTTCATAATCTGGTTTTATCTGTATCTCTAGCCACTTCTGTCCTCTCATCTTAATTTGAAGCAAATCTCAAGCATCACATATTTCATCCATGAGGATTTCAGGATGAACTGCTAAAAGATAGTCTCTTTTTTAACATAATACTGTTATTACATCTAAAATTTTAAAAATATCTAGCCAGTGCTCAAATTTCTAATTATCTCATAAATGTCAAAATGTTTTATAGTTTGTTTAAATTGAAATTCAAGTAAGGCCTTTATCTTTTATTACTTGATGTTTTCTCGTGTTTCTTTACATATATAGGTCCCTTTGCCCTTGCCCTTTTTATTTTATTTTATTTTATTTTTATTTTTGAGATGGAGTCTTGCTCTATCACCCAGGTTGGAGTGCAGTGGCATGATCTCAGCTCACTGCAACCTCCGCCTCTGGGGTTCAAACGAATCTCCTGCCTCGGCCTCCCCAGTAGCTGGGATTACAGGCGCCTAATACCACGTCCAGCTAATTTTGTATTTTTAGTAGAGATGTGGTTTCATCATGTTGGCCAGGCTGGTCTCGAACTCCTGACTTCGTGATCCACCCACCTCAGCCTCTCAAGTACTAGGATTACAGGCATGAGTTACTACACCTGGCCTGGTTGTTGTTTTTGTTGTTGAAGAAGCTGTAGTCTGTGTTGTAGTTTCATACCATTGGAATTTTGCTGATTATATTTCACGTTCCTTGCCTTTCATATTTCCCGTAACTCAAGCATTCTTAACCTCAACACTATTGATATTTTTGGTAAGGTCATTTTTTTCCCTTATCAAATATCCTTTTTTATTATTTTTACAGATTCAGGGAGTACAAGTGCAGTTTTGTTACATGGATATATTACGTAGCAGTGAAGTCTGAGCTTTTAGTGCACCCATCACCCAAATATTGAACGTTGTACCCAATAGGTGATTTTTCAACCTTCAAGGTAATTTTTTTATTGTTGGAGTTGTCGTGAGTATTGGAGGATGTTTAGCAATATCTCTAGCTAGATCCCGATAGCACACACATCCCAAGTTGTAACAGTCAACTATGTCTCCTGACATGGCCAAATATCACCTTGGTGGCAAAATGCCCACCCTACTCAGTTAAGAACCAGTATTGTAAATTATAACCTTAATCAGATTAAGATGTTTTTAAAATTTTATTTTATAGACCATATAGTGTTCTTCCATAACGAGGCTGATAATGCACAGCTGTTTCTCTTTTTCAGCATGTCAGAGACTACTGCTTTTCAATATACAAACCCAAGAGTTAATTGGGAAATTAAAAATGGTGGCATTCCAATTTGATCAGTTCTTCATTTATTAACTGAATACTTCCATAAAGAGGAATTGTTCTCACGCATCTTTTAGTTATCCAAAATGCATGATTCTCTCCCTTTACGAATTTCCAAAATTGATTTTTCTTTGTTTAGCATTATAATAAATATATGGTTCTATGCATGTTTGATGTTTCAAATCAGTAAGGATAATAATCCTAATGGTATAATGAAAATTATACCCTCTGTTACTTGTGAGAGCTTCTATAAGTTGGCTCCAAAGTTCTTCTACCAAAGCTGTCATCCTGAATGTATGCTGCTTCTGCTCAATTATTTCCCTCAGAGGTCCCAATTCCTTTTTAATGTGGAATTTTACAAGATCATGTTCTATAGGTGAGGATGATCATTGTTATTAGGTCATTACTTGTAGGACTTTTCAATGCAGAGACGTATGAATTTCTTTTTGAGATAAGATTTATCAGTACTTCATATTTATTTGTTTGTCAGATAAAAAATACGTCAGCTCTTCATCTCCTTCTCCATCATGACAGCTGTCAACACACAATGCTTGAACTGTTAAAGTAGCATTTTAAATGGTCTACCTTTCTCTTGTCTCTGCTTAACATTCCAAATTGATTCCTAAAATCCTCTTCATTGCTCCACCTAAGTTCAAATTGTTCAACCTACCACGTAAAATCCTCATAAAGCTGGTTACTTACATATACTATCTCTTTTCCAACTACCTTAACTAGTAGTCTCCCTTACAGTCAAGTTTTCTCTTTATTATGCCTCAAATGCACCTCTAAACTTGTGTCATCATATTGTTGTTCACATTTCCCTCCAAAATTCCGTGTAACTTGTCTTGGGGCTGCAGGTAGTTTTCTATGCTTTTGTGCATAACTCACATGAAAATCAATATATGTGAACTGAGAACTGTGTTGCAATCTAAAACCCACTAGAAATAACTTGACTTACATTTTTAAAAATCGCGGCATTTTAGAATTTGAAGAGATCTGAGCAATTATCTAGTCTAATCCTATTATTTTCCAAGTGAGGACATTAAAGTTAATAGAAGTTCAGCACCTTGATAAAGGTCATACAGCTGGCAGTGTTAGGGATGGAATCAACATCTCCTAATCCAAGTATTCTTCGCCTTTTGCTGCACAAGGCTGATACGAATGGCTCTGTTACAGTGTCAAATATTACTAGAGTTGTCTGAGGGAGAAAATGGAAGGGGGGTTGCTAAGGGTTTTAGCAAATATTATTCAGGGTAATACTGAGTATCTCAGCTTCTAGAGTGTACACAGAAATCTGATAAAAGGAAAATGCCAGTTGAATGTCAGCTTTCTCTGAAAGTGTGAGAAAAAGTGAGAAGTAGCAGTTAGATATTAGAAGGAAAAAGGAGGAATGGAGGCAAGAAGGAAGTAAAGAAAGGAAGATATTAGAAGACACAGAAAAGAATTTGAGCTTCCAGGTGCAAACATTACCTGCATATCTCAGTTGACCATTATCCTAGCCCTACTGGAAAAATTCTAAAAGCTATATATAATCTAAACCAAACCAGAAAAAGTATTTAAAGCATACAAGAAAGATGCCACTCTAGAATTTTCTTTTGAAAGTAACATTCTGAAGAACAAATAAAAATACAGATGAGGCCAGGTGTGCTGGCTTACGCTTGTAGTCCCAGAACTTTGGGAGGCTGACGTAGGTGGATCACCTGAGATCAGGAGTTTGAGATCAGCCTGGTCAACATGGTGAAACCCTATCTCTACTGAAAATACAAAAATTAGTAGGGTGTGGTGGCACACGCCTGTAATCCCAGCTACTTAGGAGGCTGAGGCGTGAGAATCACTTGAACCCAGGAGGCAGAGGTTGCAGTGAGCCAAGATAGTGCCACAGCACTCCAGCCTGGGCAACAGAGACTCTGTCTCAAAATAAATAAATAAACAAACAAACAGATGAGATTAACTATTTGCTGAAATAACCCACCGTACAAAGTAGTTTACAAGTGGGTTGCTGATGATAACTGTGAGTCCAAAATTTCCTCAAGGATTTTAAATTATCACTAAAATAAACTATTAAACAATGCAAAGCATCATAATGAGGTAATCTCATAATAAAATCTATAGTAGGTATGGATAAATGAAAGCCTAAAACTGAGAGTATTCTAGCCAGTGTGAAGGTAGAGAAGAATACATACATTTTCAAGCAACCCATTTAACAAAATTGTTATGAACACAGAGAGTCAGAGTGACCTGGATTCGAGTTCCTGGCCAGCCATTTAATAAATGGAGAAAGTTATTAACTTCATGAGCTTCAATTTCCTTCAGTGAACAGTGAGTGTCTAACTCCCAGAGTTGTGAGGATTTTTGTGTTTATTTCTTGAACAAATATCTATTAAATGACTTCTTTATATTGAGCATTTTAATATAATTAGTGCATGATCTGTGGTATTGCTTAATTAATATTACCCACCATTATTGGTTTTATAACTGCAAGGTATTAGTTATTAGGATTATTATTCCTTTGCTCTTACATATTAAACAATCTTCTTATAATAACTTAAAGGCTATTATAAGTTACTATAACTTATAGTAGGTGAGTCAAGTTAGACTCATCTCCTAAGTGGGAAATTGTTAGAACAGCCTATGTAAGTATCTGATTACAGAACAATGGATAATTTCTCTGCTCACATAAAACATTGATACTCTGGCTTATCAGGTCTTCTTTGTGGTTTTGGTTCATATAAATCAGTTCCTAGAAGCCTGATTACCTTTCAGTAACCTAATAAAAGCATATTCATAAGTGTGCAAAGCCAAAGCTTACATACAATTATTGAACCAAGTAAGGCCAAATCTGAGAAGCCAGTCAGCTTCCATTTAATAATTTTATTTTAATATTTACATTTTGGCACTTAGTAAATCATATTTCTCTGAATTTTAACTTTCTTGTGTACTTATTTCAAGGTTTGTTGTCAAGACCGAGAGCATGTGAAAATTTTTGTATGCCTGTATTCATTTGGTTTCCCTGCTCATTCTGCCCAAGCTCTCTTCTCATCTGTTTATATCATCCGGTTAATATGTGTGAGTTAAATATTGAACTCACCGATATGGTTGATCTGGAGAGCCAGCTGGATGATATGAATTGCCATATCTGTGAGTTCAATATTTAAGAAAAACATCTATGCTTTTCTAAATTTCCTCAATTAAAAGTCTTCCTATAAGTGCTAAGAATCTGTTGTTCTTTATTGGAGTAAACCCAATTCATGTGTGCCGGTAGATTACCTGACTTACTATCTTACTGTTCAGTCACTACCTACTAATTGGAAAGGTATGATCCAATAATATTTACTGGGAGTTGAGTGGCTCCGCTTTGTGAATCCTTATCTCAAATATTTTAGATAAAGTTATAAGACACTGAAGATAAAGAACGTATACTCGTATGTGAGTGTACCTACGTGTGTGTGTATACACTATATATTTGTAAATACACATTTACAAATAAATATACTTTTACTGAGAATGTGTTTATACAGATATAGGCACACAGTCAGAAAAAGAATTACATTTCTTTCAATAAATATTCTGGCAAATAATTTCAATCATCTAAGCTTTAAAATTCCTTTTCTGAGAGCTTCATAAATGTGCATTCTAGTGAATTTAGAATTCTGTGCTTCATGCGTTCATTTTGCAGCACCTCACAGCAAATACTTACTATTCTTTAGAATTCCAAAAGCTACTTGAATTCAAAACAGGTCAAATCAGCAAAGGAGGTTAAAAGATTAGAAGATCTGCAAATGGTTGGGCTCTAAAGTGAGTTCAAACCAAAAATCAGCCAAGAAGGCATTGGAAATTATATATCTTGGGGCTATTTAATATGCCTTCTGCCAGATGCACATCAAGGCAATGATACAAAAATGTGACTGAACTTACTAACAAAACAGGCCAAAAATTGATCTGATTGAATTAAAAAAAAACAAAAGCTTCTTGGCCTATTAAATCTGCACTGCTTGGAAAAGATGCATTCATTTGATAAATTTAAATCATATATATTATACTGATATTTGTTTAATATTTATGTCTAATGAATATTTATCAAAACAAACATTGTTCTTTTTGTTCTAGGAATAAAAGACAAACCCCTTGTCCTGACAGAGCTTTACATTTTAGTGGTGGAGGTTGATAATTATAATCAGATATATTATTATATTAGGTAAGAATAATTGCTGATAAAATACACTAGGTTGTGGAGTAGAAGTGAATGACACAAGGCACTATTTGGTTTTTCTTTTTTGAATGATTATGGGTACATAATAATCGTGTGTATTTATGGAGTACATGTGATGTTTTGATACAGGCAGAAAATGTGTACAAATCAGGGTGATTAGAGTATCTGTCACCCAAGCATTGATCACTTCCTTGTGTTAGTAACATTCCAGTTCTAACTGTAAAGTTCTTTTAAATAGACAATAGATTTGTGTTAACTATATCACCCTATTGTGCTACAGAATATTAGATCTTATTCATTCTACCGAGCTGTATTTTTGTGCCCATTAACCATTTCCAATTTATCCCCACGTCCCCACTACCCTTCACAGCCTCTGGTAACCATCATTGTACTCCCTCCATTTCCGTGAGTTCAATATTTTTCATTTTTAGCTCCTACATATAAGTGAAAATGTGAGAAATCCGTTTTCTGTGCAAGATACTATTTTAAATAGAGTGGTCAGGAAAAGCTCCCCTGGGAAATGACACCTGAACAGAGAAGTGACTAAAGTGAGAAAGATCCATTTTAATTGAGTGTTCTGGTCCCGTAGTTCTAAACTGCAAAGGACCACAAAGAGTCTTACAGGCTAACAAAGTAGCCTGCCACAATTTCACAGATGCTGGCAGGAGACAGGAAACTCTTGGGTCAAAGACAAAGGACTTGTATCACAGTGGACCTCATCACCTTTACGTTCTCCTTGTTCCACAAGTCCATAGAGAAGATGCAGAAGTGGACCCAGGTGGATGTTGCACATACAATAAGCCTATGTCACAGTGAAGAATTCCAAGTTTAAGAACCTTCCAATCTTATAAAGGGGCTGTCAGCAAAACTGTCCAATCTTTGCCCCATATGAAGACATCTTTACTATACTAGTTAGGAACAAATCTACCCTCTACACTGGAGGGAGATGGTCTTCTGTCTTTCAAGGCTTTTCACTAAATGCACATCATTGAAAAGATAGTCTGGGACAAAAACTGATCTGAGATATGAAGAAATGCCCTGGAGAATAGTCTCCTAACATCAACATTTAGCATACACCAGAATCGCCTGGAGTTTGCCCATCTCCAGTGTTCCTGCTTTAGTAGGTTTAGGCCCTGTCTAAGAATTTGAATTTCAAACAAGTTCCCAGCCAATTCTGATGCCACTGGTCAGGAATTTCTACTTTGAGAATTACTGTTTTGAGTCTATTAAACAGATCACATTTTGTGGCACTATTGTTGATTTGCTTTCATTTGGCCGTACTTTATAATCAGCAACTCACAATTCTAGATTACTTAGGCCTATTATTATCTTTGATTTCATTAAATATAGTGAATAACATATCTCTTATTAGAGACAACTCTCATATCTTACATTGTGGTTGAGCTTATTGACATATGTATTTCTTCCCCAGACAAACCTTTGCTAGTATCAACTTCAGATTATCCAGATATGAAATAAAGGAGACAATTGAAATAATAGAGAAAAAATCCTCCTTCTGAGGGTATCATAATAATTGTAATATTAACCTTGTATCTAACGTTAGTATTGATGACATTGTGGTCTATAGCTACAAAATGCACCGGCTGAAGCACAGATGATGTGTATCATTTAAAGAGTGTTGATAATTTTCTTTATTCTCTCTCATTATTATTTTCTATCCCTATAACATACTCAGTTTCTTCATCTTTAAAAAGCGTTTGAAGTCAAAATTGAGTTTAAGTAACCAAATAGTATTTAGCTTTCTCAAATTACACACAGGTCCAGAAATCTATGCCATTAATAAGGAAATTATGCTTTGTGATTATATCAGAATTGCTGCAAATCTAGCAGTGTTTTGTTTCCACAGCTCTAAAATTTAACTGCTTTTTGGAATTAGTTCCATAAGTGACCCAACAAGGACATGCAGCCAATAACCCTATTAAAAAAAAACCACTTACTGTTATTTAAAACAACATTTTTACATTCACAATCTATTTTCACAGAATTCGATGAAATTGCAGTTATCCAGATTTGCCATTAGAGGGTAGGTTAGGTTTGGAGGCTGCTTCTGTTTTTCCTCTTAATCTGAGGGCATTTACTCTATTTAGTCAATAGATGGTGTCTGTACTCATTTTACTTAGCATGTCAGCCCCTTTATTAAAAATTGTGAAAAAAAAAGAAAAAAGACTTTCTGAATAAGTAAAACCTAATCAGGAATTAAATTTTAGAGAAGTTCCCAGATGGAAGATAGGAAAAGCTAACACTCTGCTAAGCACTTTATATATGGAATAACACTTAATACCCACAAAAGTACTATAAAGTTAATATTATGCCAATTTTATGTTAATTATACAAATATATACATAATAATATATAATATTGGCATAGTGTGCCAATTTTTTATTAGAGCATGTAAAGTAAGGAGATGTAGAATGAATTATATGTGCAAATTCTCATGGAAAATAGTGAAACCAGGCTATGAATTCAGGTCTTCCTGACTCAAAAACCCAAATTTGTCCAACATACCACATTAACAGATCAAATCAAGCCGTAATATAAATAAACTCTCATATGATTGCCTGCTAAACAGTACATTTGTTACCTTTGTTATCAATCTTACTTGTTTGTTTTCTATAGTTGGCGTATGTGTGATGTGTTTTTATCCTTGCTTCGAGATTTCTGAACTCTGTAAATTCAGGTAACCCATGCTGCACCTCATGATATGTCCTCTACTGCATGGCAACCATCCACATGGGAGCTCTTCTTTAATTATTGAAGCTTATTATTATGTGCCTATATAATAAATGCCTTATGAACAAATAATTTAACAACTAATTGTTTTTCTCCCTGTCGATAATCTGTTTTGTTCTTTAATGTGTCAGATTATTTTTAAAATTATATTTAAGTAGCAAACACACTTGAGAGAGATTGGCTTAATCATTACAAAACGTAGTCCCAGATCCACGGTTCTAGGGAGGCAGAGCAAGATGGAAAGCCAGAGCAAATAGATGCCTCTACTGATCGTCAAAGCAAAAGAACAAATAGAAGCCCCTACCGACCATCCTCCCCACCAGAACACCAAATTTGACGACTATCTACACAAACAAGCACCTTCAGAAGAAGCAAAAATCAGCTTAGGTGCCAACTTGACCACAGTGGGGTAGAGTACCAAACAGGCACTTGGGTCCCCAATTCCAGGCCTTGGCTCTTGGATGGCATTTCTGGATCTGTGCTGGACCAGAGGAGAGCCCACTGTCCTGAAAGGTGAGTCCCAGGGCTGGAAGCACTCACCACAAGCTGGCTGAAGAGTCATTGGGCCTTGAGTGAGTACTGTAGGTAGCCTGGCAATACACACCACAAGCCTGGGGTGGTGGTGGCCATGAGGAAAGACTCCTCTGTTTATGGAAGGGAGAAGGGAGAGTGGGAAGGATTTTGAGTTGTGGTTTGGGTGCCAGCTCAGCTGCAGTAGAATAAGGCACCAGGTAGATTCCTAAGATATCCAACTCCAGGCTTTGACTCCTGGATGACATCTCTGGACCCGCTTGGGGCTGAGGGTAACTCACCACCTTGAAAGGAAGGACACAAGCCTAGCTGGCTTCATCATCTGCTAATTGTAGAGCCCTACGGCCATGAAAAAACATAGGTGGTAGCCAGGTAGTGGTTAGAGCAGGCCTTGGGCGAGACCCATTGCTGTGCTGGCTTCAGGTCTGACCCAGCACAGTCCCAGTGGCAGTGGCTACAGGGTAGTGCTTGTGTTACCCGCCCCTCAACTTCAGGAAGCTCAGCACAGAGACAGACCCTCCATTTGTTTGGGGGAAAGTAAGGGAAAAGAACAAGATACTCTGCCTGGTAATCCAGAGAATTCTTCTGTATCTTATCCAAAACCACCAAAGTGGTACCTCTATAAATCTGCAAGAGCTAGAGCATTACTGGGCTAAGGGTGCCTCCTAATGCAGATATGGCTGCAGTGACCAAAAACTTAGATCACAGCACTCAAGTCCCTTTGAATACCTAGAAAGCCTTCCAATAAGGATGGGTACAAACAAGCTCAGACTGTGAAGACTACAACAAATACATAACTCTTAAATACCCAGACACTCACGAACATCTGCAAACATCAAGACCATCTAGGAAAATATGATCTTACCAAATAAACTAAATAAGCCACCAGGGACCAACCCCAGAGAGATAGAGAAATGTGACTTTTCAGATATAAACTTCAAAATAGCTGTTTTGAGGAAACTCACAGAAATTCAAGACAATACAGAGAAGGAATTCAGAATTCTATCAGATAAATTTAACAAAGAGATTGAAATAATTACAAAAAATCAAGCAGAAATTCTGGAATTGAAAAATGCAGTTGACATACTGAAGAATGTATGAGAGTCTCTTAGCAGAATTGAACAAGCAGAAGAAAGAATTAGTAAGCTTGAAGATAGACTATTTGAAAATACAGCCAGAGGGTGGGGCGTGGTGGCTCACACCTGTAATCTAAGCAATTTGCCTGGCTTACACGGTGAAACCCCATCTCTACTAAAAGAAATACAAAAAAATTAGCCGATCGTAGTGGTGGGCTCCTGTAATCCCAGCTACTTGGGAGGCGGAGGCAGGAGAATCTCTTGAACCCGGGAGGCGGAGGTTGCAATGAGCTGAGATCATGCCATTGCACTCCAACCTGGGCAACAGAGTGAGACTCTGTCTCAAAAAGAAAAAAAAAAAAAATACAGTCAGGGAAAAAAGAATGAAAAAGAACAAAGCACAAAAGCATGAATACAAAATCTAGAAAATAGCTTCAAAAACGCAAATTTAAGAGTCACTGACCATAAAAAGGAGGTAGAGAGAGAGAGAGGGGTAGAAAGTTCATTCAAAGGGATATAAGAGAACTTCCCAAAGCTAGAGACAGTTATCAGTGCTCATGTACAAGAAGCCTATAGAATACCAAGCAGACTTATCCCAAAGAAGACTTAATAATCAAACTCCCAAAGGTCTAGGATAAAGAAAGGATCCTAAAAGCAGCAAGAGAGAGAGAGAGACACAGAGAGAGAGAGAGAGAGAGAGAGAACATACAAAGGAGCTCCAGTATGTCTGGCAGAAGACTTTTCAGTGGAAACCTTTCAGGCCAGGAGAAAGTGGCATGACGTATTCAAAGTGCTGAAGGAAAGAAAAAAAAAAAAAACACCTCTTACCCTAGAATAGTGTATCTGGTGAAAATATCCTTCAAACATGTAGGAGAAATAACGACTTCCCCAGACAAACAAAAGCTGAGACATTTCATCAACAGCAGACCTGACCTATAAGAAATACTACAGAGAGTTCTTCAATTTGAAAGAAAAGGACATTAATGAGCAATAAGAAATCTGAAGGTACAAAACTCATGGGTAATAGTAAGTACACAGAAAAACAGAAGATTGTAACACTGTAATTGTCGTGTTTAAACTATAAGTAGAAAGGCTGAAAGAACCAATCAAAAATAATAACTACAACTAATTTTCAAGAAATATACAGTACAATAAGATATAAATAGAAACAACTAAAAGTTTAAAAGCAGGCGATGAAGTTAAAGTGTAGAATTTTTACTCATTTTCTCTTTGCTTGTTTATGCAATCAGTGTTAAGTTGTAATCAGTTGAAAATAATGGGTTATATTATTTGCAAGCCTTGTAGAAACCTCAAATAAAAAAACATACAACAGTTACACAAACAATAAAAAAGCAATAAATTGGCTGGGTGTGATGGCTCAATAATCCCAGCACTTTAGGAGGCTGAAGCACGAGGATTACCTGAGGTCAGAAGTTAGAGATCAGCCTGGCCAAAATGGTGAAATCCTATCACTACTAAAAATGCAAAAATTAGCCAGGTGTGGTGGTGAGTGCCTATAATCCCACGTACTTGGGAGGTTAAGGCAGGAGAATCGATTGAACCTGGGAGGTGGAGGTTGCAGGTTCCAGTGAGTTGAGATGATGCCACTGCACCACTCCAGCCTGGGTGACAGAGTGAGACTCCATCTCAAAAAGAAGCAATAGATTAATATACACCACCAGAGAAAATCATTAAAAGGAAGACAGGAAGGAAGGAAAGAAGCAAGAGAAGACTACAAAACAACCAGAAAACAAATAATAAAATGGCAGGAGTAAGTCCTCACTTATCAATAATAACATTGAATGTAAATGGACTAAACTCTCCAATCAAAAGACAGAGAGTAGCTAATCTTGTCATTTGCAACAACCTGGATGGTACTGGATGTCATGTCATAAGTGAAATAAGCCAGACACAGAAAGATAAACTTCTCATGTTCTCACTTGTTTGTGGGAGCTAAAAATTAAAACAACTGAATTCATGGAGATATCAAGACTAGAATGGTGGTTACCAGAGTTTGGGAAGGGTTTTGTGTGTAAAGGGGCAGGGGAGTGAAGTGGGGTGGTTACTGGGCACAAAATATGGAATAAATAAGATATAGTATCTGATAGAACAACAGAATGACTATAGTCAATAAATTAATGTACATTTTAAAATAACAAAGTGTATAGTTGAATTGCTTGTAACACAAAAGATCAGTGCTTGAGGGGATAGATACTTCATTTACCCTAATATGATTATTACTCATTATATGCTTGTATCAAAATATCTCATGTACCCCATATATACACCTACTATGTACCCACAAAATTAAAAAGTATTCCCAAACTTAATACAAAACTTTTAGTTCTCTGAGTTTGATTTACGTTATCATCTTCATTGTTATTTATTTCGTAAATTTATATTATGAAGATTTTCCAACACACAAGAATTAAGAAAACAGTATAACCCGAAGCACCCATTTTCCAGCTTCAATAATTATTAGCATACGGTCAATTTCATTTTATCTATACCCTAACACAGCTGGCAATAAAATACTTTAAAGCAAACTTCCAGACACATATCATTTCCTTTGAAAATATTTTATAATGTAATTTTAAAACATAGGAGATTTTAAAGATAATCACAGTACACAAACATCATGCCTAAAAACCAAGTAGATCAAAACTTTTTAAATAATATCAAATATGCAGGCAATTGTTCAAATTTCCGTGATTATCTCATAAATGTGTGGTTTTTTTAAATGAGTTTGTCCAAATCAGGATATAAATAGTGTCAGGCATCATATTTGATTTACAGGTATCATAAGACTCACTCTATACTAGCTCTTTCCTCCTGGTTTTCTTTTTCACCATTTATTTATTTATGCTATTCCTCAGTCCTGATAATATGATCCATCTTTGAGAATACTTTATTCAAATTTATTTTTGCCAAGGGCTATTCTTTTGCTCTAAGACAATCAGCTCTATCTAACTTATATTTCCATTTTAGCTTTTAACATTTAACTTTTTTTTCCCAAAAGGGCCCGTTTTAAATTCAGTCTATGCAAATATTTACACCCCTAATAAAATGTTACTCCCTCCTTCCATCATCTCCTCCCATATAACATCAAAACTATAAGGCTCCTATCCTCAACTTCATATATGAGAGCTGGAATGTCTAAGCTTTAGTGTTGTCGTGCCATCTCTACTCGTCAAATCCAACAGAGAGTCTCTCACATTTGTAGCTTTTGATTTAACCAAGAGAGGGCTTAATTCCTAAATTAACATCAAGTTTATTTCTGAGTTTCTCTTAAATGGTCTTTTTCAGTCATGATATGATAGGTCTATATGATTATAAATATCCTTATATTTTTAAGAAGGTGTTATCATTTCCTGGATTTCCACTCTCCTATCAAAATATCAAAGTTTGCCTTCAAGAAAAATTAGTATGTGATGGGGAGGTTTTTCTTCCCAGACTTGTTTGCTTACTCATTAACAACTAAAAGCTCTTTCTGAAATCTCTATTATATCCTGTTAATGAACAGCATGGTGGAATCATAAAAACATTTGGGTCCAGAGGAGCTCTGATCAACAAGGACAGAGTAAGGTGGTTGCTTGAGAACCACCAGCACAGTCATACTTATTTGTTCCCAAGATGTTAAGGTAAATCTCTTTATTCAAAAGTATGATTTGGAACCTCACTGCAAATGGCTCAAAATGTAACTTTCCCTGTATTAGAAACCCAAAGTCAATACATAGCACAGTTAGGGAATTTATTTAGTCTGATTACTGAGCAATTAATTCAGGTAATTGCACTGTCAGTCTGAAGTAATTGAGATGAAAAAAAAAATTGAAAATCCTACTAGCACAGCAAAGATTTGAAATCATAAAAAATCCTGATCATTAAAATATTTTAAAATACTTGATCTTAAAGTCTTAGTTTATATAGAAGATATAAATATAGGCTGAATAAAAGACACCTCCCACCCCCCACCGCTTATTCCTTATCTTTTTTTCCTCCTGTATTCCAATATAGAGCAGTGGAACACAGGCTTTAAATAGAGTTCAGTCTGAATCCAGGTTGCAATTTATAACTAATGGTGTCAATTTTTGAAAAGGTTTTTTATCATCTCAAAATCTGAAACTGTTTTATATTTATTCCTTCCTGCTAGGTGCAACATATTTGCTGTAAGACCACAAAAACCTACCTAATTTATTTTCCAATTTAACATTTATCCTTAACATTAATCTTTTCTCTTCGGCTGATATATATGCTCTTTATTATATTGTATGCAATATACTACATTTTGCTATTTTTTAATTGTTTGTGACCTTTCTTTTTCACTTTTGTAGATCTGTGGTCAATTCTTGCTCTCTGATATACTTTTAAAATGTTTAGCTTTAAAATTCATTTTAAAACGTTATTGCCACAAGGCATAGTGGCTCAAGCCTCTAATCCCAGCACTTTGGGAGGCTAAATCAGGAGGATCACTTGAGGTCAGGATTTGAGATCAATCTGGGTAACATAGTAAAACCCTGTCTCTATCTTAAAAAATATAAATATATGTATTATATATTATATACATACATAATTTAGTCAGATTACTGAGCAATTAATCCCGGTAATTGCACTGTAAGTCTGAAGTAATTGAGATGAAAAAAACTGAAAATCCTATTAGCACAACAAAGATTTGAAATCATAAAAGAATCCTGATCATTAAAATATTTTCAAATATATAATATTTAATATTAATATTTAAAATATATATATAGGGTAAGTAGATAGATAAATACAATTACTATATATACACACATATATATATTTTATATCTATCTACTTACCATATATATGTATAAAAAATAGTTGGGTAAGTATATATGTATATGTGTGTGTATACATATGTATCTAGTATAGTAAGTGTATTTATCTATCTACTTACCTTATCTATTTATCTACTTACCCTATATATAGTAAGTATATATATTTACCCTATATATATAAATCTATAGTAAGTGGATATATATATCTACTTACCATATATATATGTGGTATCTGTATATCTCTATATATCTACTTATATATGTATGTATAATATATATAGGGTACATATATAGAGAATATATATATATATGGGGCAAGTAAATAGATTGATAGTTGGGTGTGTATATATATAGTAAGTGTGTGTGTGTGTGTGTACACTTGGGTAACTCCTATTTTGTTATTCTGCTTTAAATCAATATTCTTAAATATTTTTGCCCTTTTCTTCTTGATAAAATTATATTTTCAATAAGTTTGAAAAAGTTCACCAGAATTTTAATTGAAATTGCATTAAACCTTTTTAATAATTTAAGAGTTGAACATTTTTCAAAGCTCATACTCCTTCAAAACACTGAATGACTTACCTTTTTTTTTTTTAATCTATATCCCTCAGTAAAACTGTGCTGTTTCCTACATATAGGTCGCCCTCATTTTTTATTCAAGGTATTTCTAGGGATTTTGTAATGTCATTGCTAACATAAATTAGATTTTTTAAGCATATATCCTAGCTAGTTATTTCTTGTTTTTAAATGTGACTATCAACAGAGGAGTTTCAAAATTATCAGTGAGTTTATTCAAACTGTATTCATATCACCCTCAGAGATTCTGATATATCTTCTAGAAGAGAGCCTGTATTAGCTCTCACACTGCTATAAAGAATACCTGAGACTGGGTAACTTGTGAGGAAAAGGTTTAATGGGCTCACAGTTCCACACGACTGGGGAGGCCTCAGGAAACTTACAGTCATGGCAGAAGGTGAAAGGGAAGCAAGGAGAGAGACAGAGAGCAAAGGGGGAAGTGCTACACACTTTCAAACAACCAGGTCTCATGAGAACTCACTCACTATCATGAGAACAGCAAGGGGAAAGTCTGCCCCTGTGATTAAATAACCTCCCACCAGGCTGGTCTCTCCTCCAACACATGGGCTTACAATTCGACATGAGTTTTGGGTGCGAACACAGAACCAAACCATATCAGAGCTGTACCCACCCTTACTGATAATTTATCACCCTCAGGATTGGAGAGAAAAGCAATGTTAAGTTGCACTGAAGCAAAAGAAGGCTATTGGGTTCAATTTTTTTTCATAGAATCAATTTAATATTTTTATTACCTCTAGGAGTTTTTTTTAAAAAAACTATGGAACTGTTTGTTTTCTAAAACAAAACTCAAGCATTTCTTTGAAAAGGAAAAAAAATTGCATCTATTAATCAATTAGCACTCAATCTACTATGTGCAAAAAACCGTGTCAAAGGCTTTTGGAATATGCAATCCTATAAATCTGAATTTTGCCTTTGGTCAGTCAGGTTTGGGTAGGAAGTGGCACTTGATAGTTGGTTAATTGAGCTAAGCTGAAAATAGAGCACAACATACATAAGAATGTGTATTTTGATTAACCTTATCAACAGTCTGTCCTTCTGAATACAGGCAACATGTAAGTGAAAATACGATTGCTGAGGTAGGGTGTTGGGGCAGGAATAAACCTAAATTCTAAAAGTTTCAGCCAAACGTCAGGTTTTCTGCATACCTGTGCCTTTTTCTGTTATCACAAATCAGGTGTGTGTGGAAACCTTATGTTGGCCAAAGATGTACAAATGAATCATGGTCTTAAGGGTGGAAGACACTGGAAAGAGAGGTTTTACTATCTGATGTACTCCTTGGAGACAGTGTCAATAGCCCTCTACTCATTTTTATAAAGTCAGCCATGCCTGTACTTAATAATGGGTTGTCTATAAATGTTAATTTCTAAATTGCTACTCTGAAACTTGCAACACATTTTGCTATGAAAATGGTGCTGTAGGTCAGAGCTTCTCAGACTTTACCATGCTCAGAAATCTCCTGGAAATCTTGGTAAAACATACAGACCCAAGTCCAGAGACCCTGACTCAGTGTATTGGTAGTGCAACCCAAGGAAACCGCATTTTAACAAGCTCCTGCTGCTGCTGGTGCTGTCCACAGACCACAATTTGAGTAGCACTGCTCTATACAATGGCCGAATTCCTACATCAGCTCACCTAAGTCTATTTAAGTCATCATATACTACTATATCATATTAGTAGAATCTAAATCTGCACTAGAACTACAATAGAAAATTCCAGGAACATATATCCTTTCCAACTGCAGTCTCAGTTATAATCCCCAATGAAAACACCCACTCCTACACCATCACATGAAGCATCTCCTCCACTTCACAAGACTTCAGTCAACTATCAAGAGAGGCAACAAAGACCCTGAGAGTGAAGGCTACTGGGCCCGAGTAGGAAAAAAAGATTTTGGCAATGGGAGAAGTTTAAGAAATATGTACTGTGTGGAGGAGGTATCAGCAGCTGCCTTATTGAAGGATTAGGTAGGAGAGGAAAGACTCTGGGATTAGGGCTTCTTTTGGTGACTACAGGTTCCATGGGACTCTAACAGTGAGAGAATGTGGTCACCAATCACAACGAACCCCCAGACAAGTGAAGTGGACCTAAAAGGAAGGAGAAATACAGGATTTCAGGATATTGCCTTTCCAGAGTGCCCCTCCTCCGTTTCTTGTCAACTCAGCATATCATCTTTTCCTACCATAGTTAAATATATAACCTAAATCCTGCCTAAAGAGGAAAGGGGATTGACATTTATTTAACATCTACTAAACATCACGCACTGTGTTAAGCACATTGCATGCATCATCACATTCACATTTTGTCTATGTTTTACAGATGAAAACCTACTGTGGAAACAGCAAGAGCACAGTTTCCACCCTGACCCGGATGAGTGACTTTAAATGAAGTGTTTAATCTCTCCAAGCACAGTGTCTTCATTTGTAAGTGAGGGCAACTATTCATACTTTGTAGGCTTGTACTAAGGATTAAAATATACAGGTCAAACCCTTAGCTCAGTGCCCGGCCCATAGCTGATGTTCAATAAATGGTAGCTACATCATTACAATTACCATAGTTTTTATTTCAAAAATTGCCAGAGAAGCTTGCAAAAGCTCAAATACTTCGTAAGCAACAGAGTCAAAATTCAAATCTAGGTGCTTTTTTCCAAACTTCAATGCCTCCATCCTAACCTTGCTACTCAAAGTCTTATCTAATTTCCAGTAGTACTTTTATATCACCAAAGAGCTTCCTAGAAATGGAGAATCTCAGACTCCAGACTCACTGAATTAGAATCTGCATTTCAGCAAAATCGACTAAATCAGAATCTGCATTGCAATAACATCCCCAGGTAGTTTGTTTGCACATTAAAATTCAAGAAGCACAACTCTATAGTACTTGTTTTTTTAATTTACTTTTTTGGTAGTGTTATACTTGGTTAAATTGAGAGTGAAAATTAGCCACATGTCCAGTATATCCAGAACGTAAGTCCAAGCAGGAAGGGGACTTTTATTTGTTTGCTTATAGCTGGATCTCCACTCCCTGGAAAAGTACCTGACATATTGCGGAAGTTCAGTAAATATCTGTTGAATACATAAATCTAAGGCAAACACGGAAGATATATTTTAGAAATATTTGTAACACTGAAACTTAAGGAAGCACTGTTTTATAAATATAATTCCTTATCAATCAAGGTCCAGATAAGATGGTGCTCCTCATTTTGTTTACTCCAAATACTAGGGGAGAGAAGGAAAGATCTGGCCATTCTCGCTGCCCTTGTGCAAATTAATGTCATAGACTCAAGAGCCTACAATTGTCAGCACACTCCTATGTCCCTGACACCCTTTTCAGAACGCTTGGGCCCTGTTACCAACATTCAACTTGTCTACTGATGAAGTTCTTAAAGCTTGCACATCACAATCACTTTTCAATGAAAATATTAGTCATGAAAATGCCCAAATTTAAATAATACAATTAATTTATCTCCAAAATTCACTGAAGGAATCTCTGACTCAAAAGTTGAAATTTCATTATAAATGGGCCAAAACGTTTTTATAAGTTCCTTTTCATTGAGCCACTATAGCACTTAACCTAACAAAACGTCACTTTGTGAACTTTGTTATAGTTATTTGCATACATTTGAAACATCTACCACTAAACTAAACTTACCCTTTGTGTAATTCTCGGGTAAATTTCCTTTTAAAAAATTGTTGTGGTGTGATATTTGAAATATTCAAAAGAATATAGGGAGCATATTTAAGTTGTAAAATATAAATTGAACATCCTAAATGCACACCCAACTTGAGAAGAAAAGATTACCAATTCTATAGCATCTATCTATGTGCTTGTAGTTGGCTGGAAAAGAAAAATGCTACCCCCTCAAATATATATTCACCTTGTAATCTTCAGAATTTGCATATTTGAGTATAATACTGCTCAAGAATAATCTGCGTATTTGAGTGTGTATGTGTTCACAGTTATATATATATGTGTTTACTTATACAAATACAAAGTTCTTTATGACTTTTGGTTAAAGAACACAGTAATGTAGTAAAATTAATACTAGGCAGGAAATCAATTCTAACCTTAGTTCTGCCACAAACCTTCAGTCAATCTTAATTTCTTAAAAGTGTAGGCTTCCTTTAAATAAAGCAACATGCATACATAATCTCTAAGGACCCCAGGAGCTCTAAAATTCCACAATTCTATGAGGAAATTTCATGAAGCAACTGAAGAGACACAGGCAAAGAGGGGAATAAGTGAAAATTTAATATAATTATCAACTGAATTCATTGCTTTTGAAGTGTGCTTATGACACTTATGGAAATGTAAAACTATTGAAAGTTTTATATAATCTATTAATGATTTATTGTCATGAATTCTGCCTTAGGCATCATATTTAGAAAGCCCTTCCTCATTCTGATATATAAATATGTACCTACATTTTCTTCAGGTTTTGATATTGTTCTGTTTGATATTTAAATCCTTAATTTACTTGGAATTTCTTTGGTATTTCAAATGGAGTATTTAGCTTAATTTTGTTCCAAATATTTAGTCAGTTTTCTAATGTTATCCAAAAAATAATTCATCCTTTACCCATAAATCTTTCATTTAAAAAAATTTTTTTAAGAGACAGGATCTTGACGCATCTATATAGCTGAGTATCTGGAGGTTCCTAGAGACTGGGGCACAAGGAAGGGCTTGGAAGCTCTGTACCCCTTCTCCCTGCATACCTCTTTATCTTCATGTGATGTGCCAGGCATGGGACACAGTGATTGAGAAGTCGACATAGAGATTATATTCAAATAAGGGAGAGAGACCATGAGTAAGTAAACTGATGATGTCTGACATGAAAAGCCTATGAATAGCTGACCAGAACTCTTTCTGGTCAGCTGGTCAGGGGCCAAAAGGAAAAGAAAAAGGCTTTCTCATCCACCATGCAGGCCCATGTGGATATGGTAGTGCAAAAAGAGAAATAAGGGGCTGGAGTCCCTTGGCAAAGCAGATAAATACCTACACACTAGCTTCTCAAAATGGAAGCCAGATTGTGACGGTGCCTTTCTGAATGTGGAAAAGCAGGGCTTCCAAGCAAGCTGGCACAAGGTTGAGGGAGATGCAGAAACAACCAGTCTGCCTGATGTATCTAGAAAACAGCACCCCTGACCCAGCAACCTCAGAAGTGGTGGAGCAAGCTGGAAAGCTCACAGAAAATGTAGATCCAGAAAAGAATATATAATTGTATCAATAAACAGCAATGCGTTTGAAAATGTGCAATGCCTCAACAGGCAGTTGAGCACTTAGGAAAAGCTTCAGGACTGCTAGTATAGGGATGCAGGATTAATGAGGGAGCACTCTCTATTCAGAAAGAAAAATATTTTTAAGGAAATGGAGAATTATTCAACTGGTTATAAGAAAAGAGTCGCTCAAGTCTTATTTCACTTACACAGTAATGACTATGCAGCTGGGACAGTGGTGGCAGGAGAGCTCCGGCATAGCAGGAGTCCATGGAGGTGATGGCTGAGCTGCACTAGGACAGCTTCCAGAAGGGTTTGCCCAGCAAGACCCAGCTGCATTTCAGAGGTCTACACTCTCCACTTTTCAAGCACATTGGCAATGATTATGCTAGCCCCAGCCTGAGTTTAGGGGTTCCAGGATGGGACATCAATAAATTACCAGGGATAGTTTGCACAGCCACATGAATGTACTTAATGACACATTAAGTGCACACTTAAAAGTGGTTAAAATGATTTATTTTATGTTATGTGTATTTTATCATAGTAAAAAAATTAAGAAGAAGGAAGGAGAGGAGTTGGAGAGAAGAAGAGAAGGAGGAAAAGGAAGAGTTAGAAGAAAAAAGAGGAGAAACAGAAGGAGAAGAGGAGGAGGAAAAAGGTAAAAATAGCAACACCAGTCATGGCTGGTGGCATCACCTCCATGGCTGCTGTTAAGGAAGACAAATATTCAGGACTATGCTAGTATTTTGCTTTGCAAATAAATAAATGATACATAGATAACAGAAAAAGTATGGCATGGCATTTCAGGGACTTAGAATTTGTTTAAGACTATTCCATACTTCATTGTAGCCACAGTTTGAATGCTAATAAAGACTCTAATTTTTAGTTATCAATTCCCCAAATTAAAAAAAAAAAAAAAAAAAGCCAGAGACAGGACTTCACTCTATTACCTATCCTGTAATGCAGTGGCACCATCATAGCTCACTGTAGCCTCCAACTCCTGGGTTTAAGCAATCCTCCCACTTTAGCCTCTTGAATAGCTGAGGCTACAGGCATGCACGACCATGCCATGCACCACCACTCCATGCCTAGCTAATTTTCTTTCTTTCTTTTTTTTTTTTTTTTTGGTAGAAATGGAGGTCTTGCTATATTGCCCAGGCTAATCTTGAACTTGTGGACTGAAGCAATTCTCCCATTTTGGCCTCCCAAAGTGCTGGGACTACAGGCATGAGCCACCACACCCGGCCTACCCACAAATCTTAAACAAACCTTTATTGTGTTCTAAAGTCTTAGCATTAAAATGCATTTTTATGTTGGAAGATTTCATTATATTATTCTACCTTTGCACAGCTAGAATGAGCCCTACTTGGTGGATTATATTTGCTAATATTTTATTTAGCAATAATGTATCACAATTTATAAGTAGGCATGGTCTGTAGTTGTTTCTGACCTTTTAAATTTTTTAATATCGGGATTATTCTAGCCTGTCAGGTGCATTAGAAAATTTCATTTTTAAATCCTCTGTAATAGTTTAGATAGCATAAGAATTGTCTGTTCTTTGATGACTTGATAGAACTATAATCTATAACCCCGTTAAGCTTGATGAATTTTTCATGAAGAGATGTTTTATTGTCTTTTAAACTTCTCAATGATTTCTTCAGGTTTTTTATGACCTCTGGAGTTGATGTTGATCACTTATTATTTCCCAGTAAAGTTTTCCATTTCATCCAGAAGCATTTGTAAAGCTGATATGCATTAAGAATCTCTAAGAGCACAAAGTAGTGTTTTTAAACTTTTTTTGTCCAAGAACATGTTGCTGTTTAACTCATTCTTTTGTACAAATATTTCTCTAAGTTATACACTTTGAAAAATGCTAACACACTGTCTTAAAGCATTCCCTTAAATTTGTTTTCAAATTGTCCCTGCACAAAGAATTAAATTCCTTTTCCTAGTCTGAATCTTGTACATTACTTTTTCTGTTTATTTTATATAACTGTTAACATTTATCCAAAGAATTGCCTCTTGAACATATGTATTAATTCTTCTATTTTCCTATGTATTTTTTTCCTTTAAAAATATGAATTCTTAAGTTGTCTATAAAGACAGGTATTATACATAACCGGTCTGTGGAGAAAATATTTTGAGAGGAGGAGGAATTTTATTTTGCCCCCTTCCATTTTGTAGGAGGAACAGATTTATACCCTGTTTACACATGCAACTTATTGGATAATAACATGAACATAAATAATATTGACTTAGAGACCTCATTTGGACTAAGTTATAAATTGTATTTCTTATTATATAAGAAAGGGAACATAATTTCTACATTCCAAAACATGTACAGGTAGCCATTTGGACTATGAGACCTATAACAAAATCTCAAGTATCTACATAGTAGGGCAACTAGGCATTTGGTGCTTTATGGATTCAAGGTCTCAGTGAAGGGCTCTATGTTATATTATTTAGCCTTCATCTGCGGCTTCTCTAAGCATGCTATAACTTCTGTGAATTTCAGTTTCCACACCTGCAAAATGGAAATTATGCACCTACTGTGAAAAGTGTGGGTAACAATTAGAGTTAACAGATAACCTGTCTCAAGACCCTTTTCCCAGTAGTTGTGGCCTCTTAAAGCCCCTACAAAATTTGAAGAAGAAATCTTTGGGCCTTGCAAAATCCTAAGTGATTTCACTTTATCATAAGCCAAAGCATGTGAGTGTTTTAACTGATCTGAATCATAAAATAAATCATTACAAGGAGTTAACTGTCCTTGGATTAGAATAAACTACCTTTCATTGATTTCAAAGTGCATTTTTTTTTTTACTTTGTTTTGTATCTCTACTCAGAGTAATCCTTAAAATTGATGACGTCTTAAAAATATAACTGGCATCGTTTTTCTTGTCTAGGAGTATGTAATACAATGGTACATTTTACAAATGAGGACATCTTAGGGTAATAACATGCCATAATATCTTCCTCAGTCGTTTTCCAATTTACCACCCCCTTCCTAGGAAAATCCACATGCCTTAATAAATTGCTATGGTCATTAGCAAAGGGAGTAAGTTTTGATGTTTGTCTTGTCTGTGGGCCTTGTTTTCCTCTGACTCATAAGCTCTAGTATACTCCAGCCATTCAAAATACCAGGTTTGCATACATATGTGAACTTACAAAAGGTCCTCATCGCACACCATTGAAGAATCACATACCCTAAATTCGAGATTTTAAACCTTAGACAGCGATAGCCTAGGTTCCTACCAACAGGCTCACAAAATGCAAACCTCAGGGGATGGTACTCCAAACTAATTAACCAAAACAAGACTAGTTGTTATGGAAATACCAAGGAATTTAATCTCCTTAAGAAAACAATAAATTCCTGTTTCAGACCTAAAGGCACAGATTTTAAAATGTGTGTAGATTAGAGACTCAGCTCAGCTCCACTCTAAAGGATGCATTCTCTTTGTTTTTTTTTTAATTTTTTTATTATTATACTTTAAGTTCTAGGGTACATGTGCATAACATGCAGGTTTGTTACATATGTATACTTGTGCCATGTTGGTGTGCTGCACCCATCAACTGGTCAGCACTCATCAACTCATCATTTACATCAGGTATAACTCCCAGTGCAATCCCTCCCCCATCCCCCCCCCCCATAATAGGCCCCAGTGTGTGATATTCCCCTTCCTGAGTCCAAGTGATCTCATTGTTCAGTTCCCACCTATGAGTGAGAACATGCGGTGTTTGGTTTTCTGTTCTTGTGATAGTTTGCTGAGAATGATGGTTTCCAGCTGCATCCATGTCCCTACAAAGGACACAAACTCATCCTTTTTTATGGCTGCATAGTATTCCATGGTGTATATGTGCCACATTTTCTTAATCCAGTCTGTCACTGATGGACATTTGGGTTGATTCCAAGTCTTTGCTATTGTGAATAGTGCCACAATAAACATACGTGTGCATGTGTCTTTATAGCAGCATGATTTATAATCCTTTGGGTATATACCCAGTAATGGGATGGCTGGGTCATATGGTACTTCTAGCTCTAGATCTTTGAGGAATCGCCATACTGTTTTCCATAATGGTTGAACTAGTTTACAATCCCACCAACAGTGTAAAAGTGTTCCTATTTTTCCACATCTTCCCCAGCACCTGTTGTTTCCTGACTTTTTAATGATTGCCATTCTAACTGGTGTGAGATGGTATCCCATTGTGGTTTTGATTTGCATTTCTCTGATGGCCAGTGATGACGAGCATTTTTTCGTGTGTCTGTTGGCTGTATGCACGCCTTCTTTTGAGAAATGTCTGTTCATATCCTTTGCCCACTTTTTGATGGGGTTGTTTGTTCTTTACTTGTAAATTTGTTTGAGTTCTTTGTAGGTTCTGGATATTAGCCCTTTGTCAGATGAGTAGATTGCATTCTCTATAACAACTCCCTAACACCTAGAACACAAGCAGCTGGGTAAATATCCTGGCCATGTGGTATGGGCAGCATGAGTCAGTTAGAGGGCAAGGTTCTTTCTCTTGCTTCGCCCAAATACCTTGGGGGTGTTAGACACCTTGATGGAAGTAGGAGATGAAATGTTTCATGGAAAAACACCTACCCCTTCTGCATGATAAGGCCAGGAGAGGGAGTGAAAGAGAAGATGGGCCCCACCCTTCTGCAGGGCCCTAAAGCCACTACCAAGACCAGAGAAGGGAAAGCCCCTTTGCCCTTTTATTTTGTGTTCTAGGGTTGGAGAAATAATTTTTTTTAAGACCCTAAAATCATAAATACTACTATACAAGTATGCGTGTAAACAGAGATGGATTTCTGTTCAACTAATTAAATCATAAATGAAAAGAGAAATGGCTAGGTGTGGTGGCTTACGCATGTAATCCCGGCACTTTGGGAGGCTGAGGTTGGTGGATCACTTGAGGTTAGGAGTTTGAGACCGGCGAAACCCCGTCTCTACCAAACACAGAAAAATAAGCCGGGTATGGTGGCACACACCTGTAGTCCCACCTACTCAGGAGGCTGAGGCAGGAAAGTCGCTTGAGTCTGGGAGGTGGAGGTTACAGTGAGCCAAGATTGCACCACTGCACTCCAGTGGCTCTGGGCCACAGAGCGAAACTACATTAAAAAAAAAAAAAAGGAAAAAGAAAAGAGAAATGACAGATTGACAGAAATAGACTAGCAAACTGAGTGGGAAATGAATACTCAGCACTGTTGATGGAAGTGCAAAGCCTATTTCTGGAATAATCTGGAAATATATAGTAAAACTGAGCAACTATATGACCTATGACCAAAAAATTCTCATTCCTAGATGTATGGCATGCACACTATTCCATCGTGGAGCATATAAATGCTGACATTTTTAATGGTGCAGAATTGAAGCAAATGAAATTATCGGTCATTGGGGAATAGGATAGTTTAAAGGAGGAGGTTTTACAGTAAGAGGTAACAAACAACATATGCTTAATGCAACATGTTGGATTCTCACAAGTCGAACCTGCTTTATAGATGTGTGAAATATGCAACTCCAGAGGGTTAGAAGGTGTGGTTAGAAGGCCCTCACACTTAGCCACTTTGCTGTCACCATCTTTAAATTATTATTAATAAGAAGTCCTATATTTACAATTTTGCACTGGGCCCCACAAATTATGCAGCCAATCCAGTTCACAGGCATAGTGTACAGTAAGAAAAGTAGGAAACAATGAGGTTTATAACAAAATAATATATGAAAATCTCATATATGCTATATACTTTACAATAATATGGTCATTCTTTAGGATAAACTGGAGGTTGAATGAAAGTGGGATCAGGGACAAAGGTCAAAATAAATTAAATAAAATAAGAGTAAACAAAGCAATAAAGGGCCCTTATATGGATGAATAATCCATTCAGTGTAAAAGTGCCCCAAAGTACAATGATTTGGATTTCCTGTGGGTAGGAATGCATTGCAGAGAATGTTTGGCAAAATAGTTCAAGATCAACTATGTAATAGTTGAAAATTCCATCTTTTTTTCTTTTTTTCCCCCCAAGAATATCTGTGTTTTCTAGTATGGAAATGTCTGTATTTGCTAGCATAGACTAGATTCCAGCAGTCTGTATATTGCCAACACATGAACTATCTTTCCAGTTGTTACGTTTTATTTCAGAGACACAAATGGCATGCCAGTAGAATGTACTACACTGTAAGTGGAATTATACATTAAAAATATAGGAATATCAAACTTTTCTAATAAATCAAGTAAATCTGTAAATAATTTTAATTAAGTGAATCTGTAAATAATTTTAATTAAGTGGTTGAAACTATTATAGTAACGGAAGCAAAGCCAACTCCAACTATAATTTCCAATCAAACTGACTCTAATGGAATCTAATTAGCAACTGACAACAATCCAAAGAAACTTGAAGGTATTTAAACTAACCTCATGCCACTAAGTCCTGCCTGACTAAAATTCATGTTCTGATACAAGTGTGTTTGCAATTGTTTCCTATGCTCTGAGTGTACATAGACATGTCTGAACCAATGATGAACTTTCAGGAACTAATTCAGGAATACTCTTACCCTTCAAAGTCATATTTTACATGACTTTGAAGCATGTAAAATATTAGTTTTGAGATCATTTTAGGAATTTGGTTGTTGTAATTTACCCAAACTGGACTTGTAATTACCCTTGTAATTTTCCATAATATAAAGGCCCTCTACTGAAAATAGAACTGTATGCAGTTCTGAAATTCTAGATTATCTGATTTCAAACTTTCATGGAGTGCAGACACAAGACTGCTTACATGGCAAGAAAGAGAATGGTTTGAGAGTAGAAAAAAATAAAATAAAAGCCTGTTTTGTTTGTGTTTATTTGCCTTTAGCTAGCTAGAGATCTTGAAAGAATTGGATATACTATTTCCTGCCAATTCTAACGCCCAATTTACATACCAAGGTAAAAGAAATTTAGAAAAGCCAAAGCAATCATTGGGAATGTGGTAGCATTAGAAGTGTTGCAGCTGGATGAGGCAAGAGGATGTGGCATTTTATAGAGATGCTCATATGACTGGGGTCACTTCATCCACCCTTGGTGGAAATTATTTTCTAAGTAGAGAGTCTAAGTAGAGAGTCTATTATTTTCTAAGTAGAGAGTCTCAGATTCGGCTGAGAATCTTCCAGTTCATCTGACCCTTGAGGCATAGAACACGAGGATTGGCTTGGCAGGAGTAAGAATTTTAGTCTCAATCACACTCTTTTTCATCACTGGCTAAGAACTCACCTGACAAGGTTAACTTAGTAGCATCTGCCATATTTGAAACCATGATTAATCTGCTTCCAGTTGAGAAATTTCTAGTTGCAACATCTTCTGAGCTGTTTAGAACACAGCATGTTCCACTGACAGTTGCCTCTGGAAGAATCTGGAATGCACCTGAAGCTCCCAGGACTCGAAGACAGACCTCCAAAGACTTGGATCAGGTAATGGTTTTTCATCTATTTGCAGAGCCTGAATCATAGTATATTAGTGAGACACGGGAAACCTTCAGAGGGACAGAACTTTACATGTTGATGATGAATATTGGATTTTGATTCTATCAGGTTAAGCAAGACACAGCAAGAGTATAATGTGACAACTTCAGATGGAAAGTCTTCTAGGCATGTTATGACAAGTTTTCCCTTTCAGAAAGCTATAGCATTTAGAAAGCAGGCATCACCATATTTGAATCTCAGTGAGAGGAAGTATCACAAGCCTACACCTGGAAAAATCTAGCAATAGATACTTTTCATGAACCTCTCTTTTGAGTCTTGCATCTAGGGGGTTGGGAAATAATGTTTGGATAATGTTTTCAAAACCATTTATTATTTTTCAGAAAGCTCTTAATGTTCTCATTCCAATGGCCTTGAGTATGAATATTCTTTTTTATGATCACAGTCATCTGCAGGGGAATATGAAGCAAAGTGACTGTCAAGAGTGACACTACTGCTTATGAACTTAATCATTTGTGGAAGACACACCATTCTGTTTTTCTGCTGCTTTGTAATAAATAGCTTTACTGGGTTAGGAGTGAAAATGTGGTTCACATTAATATAGATGATATTTAAGAGTAACATGCTCCTGTCACCCTCTTAATTGCAGACCTGATTGGACGCTAGAAAGATGAAGAGGAGTCAATTGGATGGACTAATATCCCCTCTAGACATAGAGAGATTAAATCATTATTCTTTAATTCTATGTGTCAAAGCCAAACTGTTATTAGTTTTTGTTTGTTATCCTTTTTCTAGAAATAAGTTACCCTTTTTCTAGAAATAAGAAAGCAGGTTTTACCAGGCTTTCTTCATGTCTGAAAACAGAAACCAACTCAAAAATATAGCACCTTGGCACACTTAGCACTTCAGACTGTAAATATGAGAGTATGGAGCTGAATTTTGGAATAACAATGTGAAGTTAAAGTGCCATTTTACTCTAATATGACTTGATTTCATATTCCTTTGTTGGCCTATCCTGTCTCTCCTTTATTTTGTAAGGACATTGAGGGAAAAATTATTTCATTCACTGCTCTTCCTTTGTGGTTTATTTTATTTAATTGCTACCTTCAATTTGAAGCAACAATCGTTCAGAGCCTATTGTGCCAGGCAGGACAAGTGCTTTGTCCTTCATATTACAGAAGACATGTGAAATACAATGCTCTTTAAATATGTTTGTTATTCATTTTTTTTCTGCCTTGGCATTTTATTTCCCATTCGTCCTAAGACTCTTGTTCTTTTCTGCTTGCCTCTAGGCTTAGAGCACGGAGCTACTGGCATCTTAACCTATTTGAAAATTCCATCAAAGTTGCCTAGTCCTTTTTCCTGATTCAAATGTGCTAGGTGTTTAATTCTCAAATCTACAATTTTTAGGACTGGATATCCTGTTGTGTAAAGATTTCCTTTCATTCACTTGTTAATAGTCTCCTCACTCTTCCTGATTCATTGTCTTTCACCCTGTGGGTGGGGGAAAACAGGGAAGCAATTTAAATCTAGTTTCTGACAAACCTGACCACTAATAGTTGTGAGTTACTGTGTTTTGGTAAGAGGTTAAAAGTATTAGAGCTTTATGAAGGACGCTGAGGTAGGAGCAAGACAGATCCTAAATCTTTGTGAACACCCATTGGGTTTTTAGATTTAAAATGTTAGATAAAACGGAAAAATGTGGCCGATGACAAAACATTCAAATTGATAAACAACAGTCTTCTGGCAAACCCGGTCATTTGTATGGCTGCCAAGAATCTTTTAATAAACAAAAACTATGGGATACTGCTGAAATGATTATTACAAGATGTAAGTACTAAAACTTCTGAACTTTGCCCCTAAGAATACATCTAGGACATTTACTTAGAGGTCATTGAGTTTAAATTTATACCTAATTATTTATAAATGTCATAACCTTTGCTATTATTATAAGGATAATTCAAGCTAATAAATTCATCAAGGAAAATATATAACCTATAAGCAAATTAGTGGAAGAGGGAAAATGTTTATTCCCATTGATCAAATGTAAATATTTTCATTTTGGGGTAATTTTTGTAGTCTTTTGAAGACCCTTTTTTTTTTTTAATTTGTTTCAGAAGTTTAAAAGCAATAAAAATTTAAAAATATGTAACAGTTCCTTAAATATTATTTTTGCTTCTATAGCCCCAAAGTTTGCAAAACTCTGTAAGTGACTGCACATTTTTTAGTTGGCATATAAAATTTCTGTCATATTTTTAAATTGTTGCTAAGGATGCACTTTATAGCACATTGTAAATATTAATAGTTTAAAATTAAATTGTTACACAATTTTCAAAACACATCCAATAGAATAATGATTTGATGCCTAATATCAACCGTTTAAAAATTCCCTTATTTAATGAATTTGAAGTTTTACTTCTTTTGTTTTTCTCCTTCTATTCATATTCTCATTCCAGTCATTTCTACAGATGTTTTACATATTCTTACAAATATATTTTAATATAACATATTTGTGTTATTATTTCTTTTATTGATCAGTAGATTATTCTCTGCAACTAAAAGGCCCATATATATTAAAACTTAAATTGTTTTCATTTCCTGTGATCATAAGGTTGCATTTTTTAAAAAGTTTTTAATGATGTGTTGTTTTAATTTTTATTTGTATATAATTGTCCAAAGGATCATAACACATTAAAAGTTTAATGAAAAATGATTAAGCATCGGGAGTAAAACTGGATTGGCAATGCTTTTCTTAATGACATAAATATATCTTTTCCTTTCAATTTCTGCATCCATTGATGATTATTATTTATTGACAGAATGAAACAAAATTCATCAATTTTTTCATTTTTTGAATAGATGTGAGTAGTGCTGAGAAACCATGTTTACATAATGCCACAATTTTTTGAGCTCTTTATGAAGCTCTGTGTCACAAATCACATAGTGATGCATCAACAAAAATTATTTTTTTTTTTATTGTACTTTAAGTTCTGGGACACATATGCAGAACGTGCAGGTTTGTTACATAGGTATACATGTGCCATGGTGGTTTGCTGCACCCATCAACCCGTAATCTACATTAGATATTTCTCCTAATGCTATCCCTCTCCTTGTCCCCCAGCCCCCGACAGGCCCCGGTGTGTGATGTTCCCCTCCCTGTGTTCTCATTGTTCAACTCTCACCTATGACTGAGAACATGCAGTGTTTGGATTTTGGTTCCTGTGTTAGTCTGCTGAGAATTATGGTTTCCAGCCAAGACACAAAAATTATTTTTTATGATCTATCTACTAACCACTCAAGTGCATCCTTTTTCTACCTTTTTTTTCAAAGCAAGATATTGGAAACTGACTTGCAGAGGTTAAATGCCCTTGGAAAGGGATTGCTATTTTATTAAAGTCGTTCCTTTCCCAATACTAATGTCAATATTGTCAATTATTCCCTTGTTATGGAGTCTCAGTCTGGAACACTTCACATTGTAAGATTCAGGAAAGGAGAGGGTTGGGCTTTTCCTTTGCAAAGTTAGAAAAGGAGAATCTGCTTCAAACCAGAAATTCTCAGGCCAAATTAGTATTACAAAAGAGTATAGATGAGAGTCAAAGGTCTAGAATTTCATTCTTTTAAAACTACATATGTGCCTGTGTATTTCTTGAAAATTATTGTATACTTTATAGACTATTGGTATATACAATTCTTTTGCCCAACAACTTTCTCCTCAATTTAAAATCATGTTATGAGTATGTTTTCATGTTATTATATAGTCTTTAAAAATTATTTAATGGATTTATCTACAAGATTAAATTAATACATCATAGTTTATTTTAAAATCCTCTTGTAACTGAAAACATGTTTTTAATTTGTATTACAAATAACAAGAATTAAAGCAACCTTATACAGAAAGATCCCTCTCCTGAAGAAAAAGATCCTTCAGTTTCAAAAAACTGAATTTGGCTCTTTCAGTTTTTTGTTTAGCCTGCTTAAGATCATAATATTGATTCATTGTAAACATGGACCTTTTATTCTTTTGTCCAAATAATGATCTATTATATAATCATTTTCTTCCTCCCATACATTCTCCATTCCCACATTTCTTTTCCATATCTTTCTAAGCTCATTAATCAAGAAAAGATGAAATAAAAAATGTATGCCATAACTGATGACAGGCAAGATATGGTTTCATGTCTTTCACTAATATTATTCTTGGTTTCCTTCTATACATATACATACATATTATTTAGAAAATTATATATATATAGATGTATATATATGTGTATATATAGAGGGAAGCCAAATATAATATAGGATAAAAATTTTATATATATATACACTTTAGAAAATTCTATATGTATGTAAATTTTAATCCCATTTGTCACATCTTCCTTGGGCTGTGAGGATGTCACACATTTTGCTTACATTTTATTGTGCATGTTGACATCAGCTTTGTTTTGTGTCTTTTATTTGTTTACCAGGTAACCTACATATACAAGATATTTTCTATTTTCACTTTTCTGGGCCCTATCCTATTTTTTACTTTGTCACTCAAATTTGTTAAGACAAAATTGTTCCTCTCTTGTAATCTTCCAATGAGTTACACTGTTCCCAAACCTTCTAACCTCTATTAATACTTTGAAAATATTTTCATAAGGGGAGTAAGACTCAGTGAAAAGAAATTGAATAAAACAGATATTGTTCAAATTCTAAACTGACATTTACATTTGCTAGCGGTGGAAAAATAATGATTAAGCATATAGATGCTCAGTCCATGATATATAAATTATAGATTAAATAGGCAAAGTACTCTATACAGTCAAGAATGAAAATTATTAGTAGAATTAACAAGTAAACAGAAATTCTTGACTGCTCTTATTCTATTTGAGAAGTGTTGGTACAAAATATGCTGTTATTTTTCATAAGTCAATTGAAATAATTGTGCCATATTCAGTATAAACAAAACTACAGACACAAAAGATTTAAAAAGTTATAAATATGAAGCATTTGTATTTATAACATAAAGTATAATATGTGGTTCTTGAACCAACACATACAACTGAAATAATCACAGAAATAGAAGACATGTGATAACAATAGCTACCATTTACTAAGAGTCAAGCATTGTTAGATGTTTTATAGACATTATTTATCATCTTATTTATCACATCTTTATCATCTTAAGTCAACCCTACATGTAGGTGTTGTTATACATGTAGGTGTTGTTATATCACTATACAGATAAGAAAATTAAGTTTCGGAGACGTTTAATTGCCTAGCAATCACACAACTAATAATAAAACAGTGATAGCCAATAGTTAGGAAATGTCTACAATGTGTGGCTTCATTGGGAAGCTAGTGATGGAGTTGAGACACAGGAGCTGTGGCTCATAGCCAGTTTTGCTACCCACAGTTGAAGCTCTGATAGCTGCAATCTCATGGTGCCATATCTTCTGAAGGACAGAGTTAGAATTTTAACTCAGAATTCTCCACAAAGCTTTCAGGGATTCATCATTAGCTTTATTTTACCATTGATCAAACTGAAATTCATCTGTAGAAACTGACCTCTCTGCATTTTCTAAACTTAAGAGTTTTCCAAACTTAGAGCTTAGAGTTTTCTGTGGGGTCTTTGTACCTGAACACTCTGGCCAATTCTCACCTCCATTTACGAATATAGTGAAGAATTAGGGTGGGGACTGGTTAAGAATGCTCTCCAACCATTGCCATAAGTTGTTGTTAAGTGTTTGCTTGATGAGCCTGATAGTTCCTATTACGGGGCAATAAGAAAAATGGAATTAAGGTCTCTATTACTTCTGATATTCTTTTGTTGAGAAATTGCTATACTTGATTTCACCATCAAGGTATTTGTCAGTGCAAAATGCATTACTTATGAGAACTGCCTACATATAATCAACATGCATTTGATGTACAATATATGAACCCAATATAAAATCAAACATGCGTCAAGGCAACATTCTTTTGAAAGTCTCATATTTCCTACTGACTGCAGTAGCTAGAGGGGTTGGGGGCAGGGAGAGGACAAAAAGCAACTATTGGAGAAGTAAGATTTTTGAGCATGGGAAGAGGGTCTTGCAAGTAATGTACATTTTCCCAACCAAATTCCAACCAAATTTGAGTAAAACTAGCAGCTGTCTACACAGTCATGTAGAGCATCTGCCTGAAGAAACTTTTGAAGGAGAAATTTCCAATTTTTGCCCACTTATTTTAGCCTTTCCTTCATTATATAAAATTTTTTGGTATAGTAAAGAAAGAAAGAAATATTAAATCAGCATTTAATAACTCATGAACACAAAGAGAGGAACAACAGACCTTGGGGCCTACTTGAGAGTGGAGGGTGGGAGGAGGAAGAGGATCAGAAAAAATAACTATTTGGTACTAGGCTTTGTACCTGGGTGATGAAATAATCTGTGCAAAAACCTCCATGACACAAGTTTATGTATATAACAAACCTTCACATCTATCCCTGAATCCAAAATAAAAGTTTAAGAAAAGACTGCAGAAAAGTAGGTTAAATAAAGTTAAATAGAGTCTTGATTGCAGGACTATAGCAAACCTTAATTATAAACTAAGGCTCTCCAAATAAGTGATGTTTATAGCATTTATATAAGTCTATCTGCATACATGTGCCTGTATGTGTGTGTGTAGTCTGAATATCCAAGCAAGTTTTATGCACACACACACACACAGAGTCTATGAGTCTCCAAGGAAGTCATATATATAATATGTACACACACATATATAGTTTAACATATATTTACCCATGGCCTCTTTATACAAATAGCATTTTATGGGAGTCATGTTTTGTAAGACAGCAATGTGAAAAGTGGATTTAGAGTGATAAATCAATATAATCTATTATGGATTACATTTATAATAAAATATACAATAAATATAATCTATTGTGATTTAATCTGAGTACTTGCAACCAAGGGTCTCATCTTTACAAACTGAGAATCCCCTGGAATTTATCATGTCTGCTTTTTTCTTACTCTAAAATCCTTATATGCATTAGCATATCCTTAGTCTAATATCCTTATATTTCTTAGTCTAATATCCTTATATTTCTTAGTCTAATATCTTTATATTTCTTAGTCTAGTATGCTAATGCATATAAGGATATGTGAACCAGGATATAAGGATATATGATATTATATAGAATATAAGGATATATGAACCAGCAGAATGTCGATGTGGGACACATAAGAAGGCAATACTCATCAGGGAGCTGTCACAGAAACAGGTCAAATAAATTAAAAAACTCAGAGTATTATTAAGAGAGGTTCCTGAATCAAGCACCCTTACCCAACAATTATAGTTACTACTATAAGGCTTGGATAGGCAAAGCAGGTCAGAACACCCCTCATAAGAGGTGCTGGAAGACAGGCTGTTTAGATTCGACTTGACACTCCATCCTAAATGGAACACGTAGAGACTCCTCTTGCTGGGGTGTGTCATCCTTCTATATCCAGATCCATATAACACAGGGGAGCAAAACAAAGGCAGCTGATGGGCTGTATGTCATGGTTACAAAAGGCAATCTGTCATGGCTAGTATATCCTTGTGCCATCCCTTGGGGCTGGATCCCAGCTCTTTCTATAAGGAGCACATTGTGCTAGCTCACAGCCCTCTTCCCCTGCAACATGAGAACACCCACAGGTTTAGCCATTTTGGAAGAGAGCTGGATCTGCTCCAGCACAAGGGCCCCAGGTTTTTTTTTAACCAGTGATTGTGATTCAGAGGCCTCAAAATCCCAACCACTCAGCAGAAATGAGAGCATGTAAACTGTCAAAGCCTTGAGAGAGAAGACCAAATTTTACACATTTCGCTACTACTTTGCCATAAAATATAATCCCAAGGTAAGGACCTGATCAACATTCAAAGCTTACTCTCGGTGAGGAATGATGAAGTGGAATAAAATCAAACCAGTGAAGCAATATGTAATATAAAATAGTGAGTCAATTTGGCGTAGTCATTAAAATTAAATAACATGGCCAGGTGCGGTGGCCCACTCCTGTAATCCCAGCACTTTGGGAAGCCGAGGCGAGTGGAACACCAGGAGTAAGGAGTGCAAGACCAGCCTGACCACAATGGTGAAACCCCGTCTCTACTAAAAATACAAAAAATTAGGTGTGGCGGCTTGCGCCTGTAACCCCAGCTATTCCAGAGACTGGGGCAGGAGAATCCCTTGAACCCAGGAGGTGGATGTTGCAATGAGTCAAGGTCGCGCCATTATACTCCAGTCTGGGCAACAAGAGTGAAACTCAGTCTCAGGGGAAAAAAAAAAAAATTAAATAATGTATTCATTTCCTCCTTCATCCATCCATTTTATTGGCATTTATAAAAACCTCCATGCCAGGTCTCAGAGAAACAGAAATGAAAATGAGAAAGTTTCTCTTTTGAAAGAATCCAACCAGTCTGGCTGTTTTTTAAACTTTAGAATGTGTATGAACCACTCGTAATGATGGTTTAAAATGCAGATTCCCGGGCCACGCACTCCACAATAGATTCTTCTTCAGCTGGGCAGTGGTGAGGTCTAAGAGTTTTCAGTGGGAGGTCTAAGAGTCTTCAGTGTTTTTCATGGTGATTATGACGCCTGTGGTCTATGGGCCATACTTAGAAAAACACTAATTAGACACATAGAAGCCAGAGGACCCCCATAAAACCAGCCTGAATGGACTGAGTGGTTAAGAGCATAGTCTTCGTATGCATTTCCGAGAGTCAGGCACCCTGAGTTCAGATTCTGCCTCCATGACCATCTGTTTGATATTGGGCAAATTACTTGACTTCTGTAAGACCCAGTTTTATTTTAAATAAAATGGGGACAATATTTCCCATCCTTTTCTTTCTTTTCTTTTCTTTTTCTTTTCTTTTCTTTTCTTTTCTTTCTTTTCTTTCTTTCTTTCTCTTTCTCTCTCTCTCTCTCTTCTCTTTCTCAATCTCTCTCTTCTTTCTTTTCTTCTTTTCTTTTCTTTTCTTTCTCTCTTTCTCTTTCTGTCTTCCTTTCTTTCTGACAGGGTTTCACTCTGTCGCCCAGGCTGGCATGCAGTGGTGGTGCTATCACAGCTCACTGGAGCCTCAACCTCCTGGGCCCAGGTGATCCTCTTACCTCAGCCCCATGAGTAGCGGGGACTACAGGTGCATGTCACCATGCCTGGCTAATTTTTTGTATTTTTTTAGAAACAGGGTTTTCCATATTTCCCAGGCTGGTCTCATACTCCTGGACTGAAGTGATCAGCCCGCCTCAGCCTTCCAAAGTGCTGGGATTACAGGCATGAGCCACCATGCCCAGTCCAACATTTCCTATCTTTTAGAATTATTTTGAGAATAAAATGAAATAATGATGTCTGGCACATTATTTGGTACAGAATAGATGCTCAATACATAGTTGCAATAGCAATAATTATTGCTTCTGAAGGTGATATTATTATTGCTGCCATAGAGTTGCACCAGAATTAAGCTATATTAATCTATATTAATTTAGATGTCAATATATTATATTACTATACAGTAACAAAACAGATTAGCAGGGAGGGTGTATTTTCTAAAATAATTTGAAGATCTGTATTTTATAAGTCACTGTAAAAGGAAGCCCTCCTGAATAATGTTCCCCTTGGTTGTTTTTGCAAAGTTGTTTTTTGCTTTAAACTTAAGTAGTTTCAAAGACAAATAAGAAATACTCATAATCTTTTTCTCTCTACAATGTTCACAATTTTTTAAAAAGTTTAAATAATAATATCTGTCTTATGATAAGGTAATACTGGATATAGAAAATTTAGAAAGTGTGAAAAACACTTTAAAAATGAGAAAATAATCATCTAACTATAATTAAAATTTGATGTTTAGGCTTTTTTTTCTATTATGGTTCGTGTCATCATTGAACTCAAAATATATGCACAATTTGAATTCTGTTTTTCCGTATGTATTATGTAGCAGGAATTTTCACATATCACACATAAGCATAATATTAATGACTGAATAATTCCATTTTTCTCACCCATAATTTAGGTCACCAGTCTCTTACTTTGGGAAATTTTACTGTCTTAATATATACAATAAGAAATAATTTTATACCGAGTGTTTATATATACATCATTTTTCTTTTAGATAGATTCCTGAAAACAAAATTACTGAGTGAAGGTTATGAATACTTTTAAATTTATAAGACACGTTAACAAATTTTTTTCATAAAGGTTTTGCCAATGACAAACTCCAGCATCAGAAAAAAGTACCAATCTATCTAATAACTAGAGATACTAAATGTGCTTTGATTAATTTATTGGCCATTATATTTCTTTTCTACAAATTATCTATTCCCTCTTTCGTCCAGTTATCTACTGGAAACTTGATTGATTGTTTTCTCTGTTCCTTTCCATTCATTCCCTCCTTTCTTCTTTCCTTCTATCTTTTCTTTTCTTACTAAAAAGTCATTTTAGATTTTTCATGGAATGAATGTTGTATAATTCAGTATTCTACCGGTTAAAGCACAGCCTAGAAGTATGTTTCTGCTCTCTTTCACAGCAGTGTTATAAAAAGATTACACCAAATTTCACTTCACAGAATTTATCTTTGATGACAAATATATTAAATTTCCTTTCCCAGGCAGATCCCAAATGTGGCAGCTTTTACTGGCAGCATGCTGGATGCTTCCTCTTGGATCTATGTATGGTTATGATAAGAAAGGAAACAACGCAAACCCTGAAGCTAATATGAATATTGTAAGTCATTTGTTAAGAAAAAATGCTAAAATGAGGAATTATTCATATTTCAGCATTTGAAATACAACTGGGGTGCCTTCTCAGTTTTCAACAATTCCTCCAATGACTAAATCTATGCTTCCTCTCCTGTTTCTTTATATGGCTAACTAATCTAAGAATTCAAAGATCTGACCCAAGTTGGGGCAGTAATATTCCATCTCCTAGTTTGAACTACTATCCAGTGGTGGCTTCCTAAAGAGAAGGTTCATGACTCAATACAGTGATCTCTATAGAGTATCTTTGAGTTTTCCCTGCGGTTTTTCATAGAGAAGTTTCTTTGATTTTGTGAACTATCCCAATGCACTTTTTTGGTTTAATAAGCCAGTGCTGGTTTCTTTTGTTTATTACCAAAGTGTTTTAACATTCAGGAATTCATATCAGAAGTGGAATGGAATAGTGTTAGGCAAAGAAAAAAAGGCCAAATGACAAATATCTACTACAGAATTCATTCTGATAATATACTCCATTTTCCTATATAAACGGTGCACAATTGATTTCCTGTACCATACGTAAGTTGTATTAGAACCATAAAAATAATGAAACTGCCAAAGTTTTTTTTCATTAGTATCTCTTCTTGTTTCTCTCTCCAAAGTATCAAGCAAGTACCCTTGATCTCGTACCACACTGTTGAACTCACATAATTTTTCTCTCTCTAGTATAAGTGATTTTTAGCTTTTAATCCTTCTATAATGATAATAAGAACAATCATCTATAAAGCACTTATGTTAGGCATTGTTCTACACATATTACATATAATCCTCACAATGTCACAGTCTGTCTCCAGAGCCTGGGCTCTTCGCCGCTGCTCTATGTAGCCCATAATTTATACATGCATCTCTGTGTCTGACTTGGGAAAATGCATAATCCTTTGATAAAGGCATAAGCTTTGGAGTTAAACTTACTTTAGCATTAATCTGATTTTTATCTCTTCCTAGTATATAATCTTGGACAAATTGTTAATCTACCTGAATGTCAGTTTTCTCAACTGTAAATGGTATAATTCTATCTCAAAGGCCTCTTATAAGGTTAATGAGACAAGGAATGTAAACCTCTATGCAGAAGATAACCAATAATCACTAGTTCTCCTCTTCTTTGTACATCTGTGGGTGGGGTATCTTCTCTGACCCCTCTAGGCTCACTCTTTGCTCTTTAACACCTTTCTGTCTGCCAAGAGGCTGAACTGTAAGGACAGGTCAACAAGCAACCTTGCCTTTTGGTTTTCAGTTCAATTCAGCCAATGGACATTGTGAGCAGAAGATGGAAAGAAATAGGCCAGTAACGTTTGATTTTTTATTGTCCTGGCTTCCTCCCTGTGAAGTCAACTTAGACAAGCTGTTTTCCTCAATTTGGTTATCTCAGCTTGACTTTCTCCTTTCGGCCTCCGGTAACTGCTTCCTCCCCTCTTCTTTTAAGTCTGTTTGGTAATAGTTCACTTGTTATTAGCCACAGGGTACTCCACAATTCCCTGTGGTTTCCCTCATTAGATAACCATATAATTTTTCATCAAAACAAACTAGGGTGCTTTAATAATACCAGGCCAACAGGCAAAACCAGAAAGTGTCCTGAGCAAACAAGAATGTAGGGTCACCCCACCCACACTTACCTATGCCTCTTTATGTAACTCCTAGAAATCCCTTTTAAATTATGCTCATAGGAATATTACATGCCGTCACAGCACATAGAGTGATAAGCAGTAGGTGCAATTTAAAGTACTACATTGTGGCCAGGCATGGAGGCTCACACCTATAATCCTAGCACTTTGGGAGGCCAAGGCAGGGGAATGAATGCCTTGAATTTAGGAGTTCAAGACCAGCCTGGGCAACATGGTGAAACCCCGTCTCTATAAAAACATACAAAAAATTTAGCTGGGCATTGGGGCAGGTGCCTGTACTTCCAGGTACTTGGAAGACTGAGGTGGGAGGATCACTTGAGCCCAGGAGGTGAAGGCTGCAGTAAGCCGAGATCACACCACTGCACTCCAGCCTGGGGAACAGAGTGAGACCCGTCTCAAACAAATAAACAAACAAAGTACTATATTGTAATGCATGTGTAAAAATTAAGAGATTATAAAATGAAGGTATATATTTCCTTTCCTCTTTTTAGAGCCAGATTATTTCTTACTGGGGATATCCTTATGAAGAGTATGATGTTACAACAAAAGATGGTTATATCCTTGGAATTTATAGGATTCCACATGGAAGAGGATGCCCAGGGAGGACAGGTATTATTTATTTTGTTATAAAAGGAAAAATACTTAAAGCAGAGGTACTTAAATGTCCTGGGAGAAGTCAAGCAGTTTCTGTTCTGAAATCCTTAGCTGTCCTTTCCATTAGAGGAGAAAAATCATCACCCTCCACCTCTCTGTTTAATTAGTATAACTTTGAAGTTTTAAGTCACTTTTACATACACTGTTTATTTGGTCACTCCTTTTCTTCATGACTTCATCTTCCTACCAAGCAAACACCAAAACACATCGTGTTCTTACCCTAGTGATACCACTGTCCCGTTTTGAAAATCAGAAAACTAGGGGTTATTCTTGATACCACCTTCTCCCTCACCTTCTACATGCAACCTAACATTGCCATCTATCAATTTTGCCTTCTAAATTTCTCTCTAGTCTGAAAACTTTTAGCTTCAATAATCATTCAAACCCAGGTTTGGACATAATCTCTTCAACTACTACGATGCCTTCTCACTGGTATTAAACTATTTGTAGTCAGTTCTGGACCCAAGTCTGTGTGATTTCATGGTTTAAAGTAAATATTACCCTATTAGCTCCCACCTAGCAACAGCTTCCCAGCTTGTCAAATCACCATCTAGTTGAGCCTACCTTCCTTCACTCCAGCCTCCACCATGTCCATCAGGGTGACCTAGAAGTCTGCCTTCAGCAGCTGTTGGTACAGGAGTATACCCAGTGCTTGTATCAGTTCCTCGAGCTTCTTTCAGGTGGGCAGCAGCTTTCTGGGTGGCCTGGGCACCAGTATGGGTCTGGGTGAGGTCTATGCTGGGGCTGGTGGTATGGGAGGCATCACAGTTATCACTGTGACTCGGAGTCTGCTGAGTTCCCTAAAACTGGTGGTGGATCCCAACATCCATGCTGTGAACATCCAGGAGAAGCAGCAGATCAAGACCCTGAACAACTTTGCCTCCTTCATTGACAAAGTGTGGTTCCTGGAGCAGCAGATCAAGATGCTGGAGACCATGTGGAGCCTGCAGCAGCAGAAGACAGCTGGGATCAACGTGGACAACATGGAGAGCCCCATCAACCACCTTCTGCGGCAGCTGGACACATGGGACCAGAAGCTGAAGCTGGACGTGGAGCTTGGCAACATGCAGGGGCTGGTGGAGGACTTCAAAAGTACCAGGATGAGATCAACAAGCATACAGAGATGGAGAATGAATTTTCCTCATCAAGAAGGATGTGGATAACGCTTACATGAACAACGCAGAACAAGTAGTCTCGCCTAGAAGGGCTGCCCCAGGAGAACAGAAGATCCGTGAGCTGCAGTCCCAGATCTCGGTCACATCTGTGGGCCTGTCCATGGACAATAGCCGAGTCCTGGACATGGACGGCATCATCTCGAGGTATCCGCCCAGTACCAGGAGATCGCCAGCCGCAGCTGGGCCAAGTCTGACAGCATGCACCACCAGATCGAGTATGAGGAACTGCAGGCCCTGGCTGGGAAGGCTGAGAATGAGCTGTATCGCAAGAAGAGGATCTTCCAGATGAACCGAAACATCAGCCGATTCCAGGATGAGACTGAAGGCCTCAAAGGCCAGAGAATGCGGAGCAGCGTGGGGAGTTTGCCCTTAAGGACTCAACGCTGAGCCTGCAGAGCTGGAGGCCGCTCTGCAGCGGATCAAACAGGACCGGGCGCCCTAGCTTCACCAGAACTTGGAGCTGATGAATGTCAAGCTGGCCTTGAGCATCGAGAGCGCCACCTACAGGAAGCTGCTGGAGGGCAAGGAGAGCCCGCTGGAGTCTGGGACGCAGAGCAGGTGTATCCATAGGAGTACCAGCAGTGGCTAACCCGGTGGACTGGGCTCGGCCTCACAAGCTCTGGCCTCAGCTATGGCCTGGACTCCTTTCAGTCCAGCTTTGGCTTTGGCGGGGGCTCCGGCTCTTTCAGCCGCACCAGCTCCTGCAGGGCCATAGTTGTGAAGAAGACTGAGACCTGTATTGGGAAGCTGGTATCTGAGTCCTCTGATGTCCTGCCCAAGTGAATGTCCACGGCAGCACTTCTCAGCTTACCCTTCCTGTGGCTGCCCCACATCCTGCTGGGGAGGCAGCTGTGCAGGGGAGTATGGGCAACTGGAGACCCACCTGACGCTCAGCCCTAGCTCTCAGCCTAGAGGGATAGTTTACTGCCTAGTGTACACCACTTGTCCTTGCCTCCAATTAAAAAACCAATTCTATTTTTTTGTTGTTTTTTTCTAAAATAGAGCCTCAGGTATCCTTAGGAATCTCTGCAAAAAAGACCCTATTCATTCCTATCAGTTCTGTGCTTAAACTTCATTAAAGCGTCAATTCTAGCTCCCTACAATGCAGGTGGCTATCCATAGGTGGAAAAAAGTGAGCATTTCATTCTCTAGAAACGATTTGCTTTTGTTTTCTTCTCTCTCTTCTTAGTTCATTTTATACTTTGACAGGTCGAATAACAAAACTTCTCAATATCAGAAAGACTACTTATTTAAAGAAAAACTAAATTTTTAAAGAGTGGAAGATATAATGGTGTTGCTGGCTTTACAGAGCCAATCATTTCCCAAAATAACTCCATAATTACAAATAACTTTGTAAATACTCGAGAGAACTTTTAAGTCTCTCCAAGCTTTTCTCTTGTCATTTCTATCACAGTTCCCAAAATGCATGAGACAAAAAGCTGTACAATGAGAAACTGTCTCTCTAATCTGAGATCCCTGGATCTGTCTCAGACTCAGATCACAGAGGCCTGATGATACTTAACTATTTAATGGTACTTAACTTTGGCAAAGTCAGTAACACCTCTTCTTTCCCTCTATTCCAAAAGGTGGAAAAATGAACATAGACTCTTAGTTCCTTGGTCCCGGTGGCTGAAGGCTCTCTGAGAGTACAACTTACTCTCAGGAAGCCACTCTAGCTCCAAAAGTGACCTGAGGTAGGGTCCTGAGATACCAACACAGCATCACAAACCATTTATAAAGCAGAGGAAAAGCCTAATAACTTCTTCCCTCTCTTCTCTCTTTTTCAACACTTTCTCACTTCCTTCTTTTTCCTTTCTCTTTCTTAGTTAAAATGTCCCTATTTGACATTGGGAATAGGATTTTTGTATCATATTAACAATTTTAAACTATAAAGTTCTACTTATATCCTTGTTTTTTGCAATTCAAATGAAATGAAGCAGTGCCTATAAAAATTAGCATAGTGCTTGACATTCACTGAGCATTCAACAAATGACATTTTTATTATTTTTTGTTATTTTGAAAAAAATTTAAATTTTTAATCAGATGAGTCTTGAAAAATATAATGCTATTAATATAAATAACAGTAATAGAGCTAATATTTACTGTGCCAGATGGCCTTTTATATGTTTAAGTTCTCAATGAATTCTTATAAATACACGAGGAGATAGCATTTGTTATTATTTCCCATTATACAGATAGGGTAACTGAGGCACAAAGGAGTTCATGCATATCAGAAGGGATTTTGAACTAGGGCAATCTAACTTCCACACGTAAATAATACAATACATTATATATAACCCTTTACAAATGAGAAACTAAGACCGAGAGAACTTAAATAACTTACCCAAGTAAGTAGCTCAGAAGGGACTAGATCCCAGATTTGCCTGGCATCAGATTTTACCTCTTAACCTCTATTCTATACTACAGAAATTCAGGAATGAGATTTTTCTTGTAGGCACTGAGGAAGTTCAGACATGAAATTCTTGTTGCCTGTGTTTTGCAGCTCCAAAGCCTGCTGTGTATTTGCAGCATGGCTTAATTGCATCTGCCAGTAACTGGATTTGCAACCTGCCCAACAACAGCCTGGCTTTCCTTCTGGCAGATAGTGGCTATGATGTGTGGTTGGGGAACAGCCGAGGAAACACTTGGTCCAGAAAACACCTTAAATTGTCGCCCGAATCACCAGAATACTGGGCCTTCAGGTAAGGAGAAACCTATTAACGAATACAGTGTGTACTCTGCTCATGTATATGTATGAACACCTAGTGATTTTTGCCCTTTTTGGGTCCAAATGCACGCAGTGGAATCCACAAGAAGGAAACAAACCTTTCTTTCTCTACCCAGACTTTCTTCACAGGCTTTAAAGAACTGTCACTATTATTGCATGACTGTTTTAGAATTCCTGCCTCCTTCCTGGTATCTGTGTGTGGGTGAGTGTGTGTATGTATGTTCTAAGGGAAGTAAGAAGAAAGCCTGATTACAGAATGGCTAAGCAACAGTGTTGCCAGCAGCAGCGCCAGGGGTTGCTGTCTGCTTCAGAAGCTACGCCTACCTGGTTACAGAAGCAAACCCATGCACTGGCATAGGAGCTAAGAACCATGCCTTGGAGGTCATGAAAACCCTGTGTTCCTTGGCTTCATTGCCAGCCTTCTTTCTGGAAAGCACTGGCGTTTCCTAATTCTATAACCATAATCCATTGCACCCTTGCAAATGACTAGAAAATTCCCTAGGTAAGTATTTATTAAACTATATACAGGATCAGAAGTAACTGAGGTCATTGTTAAATATGCGGATTACTGGGTCTCTTCCCAGGAAATTCTGATTCAGTCAGTCGGCTGAGGTCTGCAAATCTGTTTGCTTTATTATTCTTTTAGATAAGCATTCCAGGTAATTGCTCTTTTCAGAGGAGCTTGGTAAACCTGTTATAGAATTAAGTGAATATGACTAGCCTTGCAAGAAAAGCATCAGTAGGCCTTGACAAATCAAATTTTTCTGATTTCAGTTTCTTAAAAATGTTGACTTGCAATCAAGGCGTTGCACCCTTTAAAGTTGCGTAGATGCCTAATATCATATATTGACACTAGTCTTATATTTAACAAAATCAAAGTATTTATGTTTTCACTGAATGTGTTTAAATGTTCTAGGCCTAACAATGAGAGGACTTTTCTAATTTGTTATTCTTTCTTTTTGATAGTTTGGATGAGATGGCTAAATATGACCTTCCAGCCACAATCAGTTTTATCATAGAGAAAACAGGACAGAAGCGACTCTACTACGTGGGTCACTCACAAGGCACCACCATAGGTGTGTTTGGGGCAGATGTGATCAGAGAATGTCAGGGGCTCTTCTTGCATATTCATGGAAGGGGGTCAGTATTTCTTCTGTCTGTGCAATCTCTAGCTTGAGGGCTTGACTTGGGAAACCATTTCCTCTGGCTAATTTCTGAAGAGTAAATAAAATAAGAATGACAATAGAGAATTTTCCCTCAATACTAAATTTGGAGATTGATACATAAGCCTGAAAGAGGGAGAATTATTCATATATTCGTTTGTGCGACCAACAAACATTTGTCAGACACTGTTATATGCTGAGGAAGCAGAGATAAATATGGTATTCATTCTTTCCTTGAAGATCTCACAGTCTAGTGAGGGACACTAGAAAGAAAGCAGAGATTACAAAACTCAGCAATTATATGCTACAATCAGTATGACTTTTAGTTGCCAGGGAGGCATTGGAGTAGGCCAGATGTGGGTAGGGCTATGTTGGCAGTGTTATGAGGCCTATTTGTCCCCTTACTGTTCTCACTTTGGCTAGAGGCCTTAACACTACCAACAGGATTTCCATCAGTCCGTTTTCTATATCTTAATTATAATCAGGATTCCGGTGTAAAGCAGGTCTGTACATACTTGTACTGTATCACACATCTCACATACATTCTCTTATTGGAAACTGCAAACATCTGAAACCACTATCATCCATGCTCCACAAATGGTTGAATTGAGGAATCTGTTCTAATGGTGATATTCCCAAGTAACATCTTACATTTCATATCTTTAATAAAGATTACAGACACAAAGGTTATAAAGGTCAAATGCATATAACTTACATACATTTGACTTTTATAAAAATCATCCTATAAGGATTTTACCATTCACACTTACAGACTGAGAAAACCGAGACTCACACAGGGAAGTAAATAGGAAGTAGGAAATAGGAAGTAAATAGGAAGCCAAATTTACAGCCCAGTTTTGTCTGATACCAGAACTATCGTCAAGCTGGAATGGGCTTTGGAGTTTACCTAGACATGCCCCACAGTAGATATTTGAACCCTCTCTCCTTGCACTCCCCAGGGACAGGAAACACTTTATTCTGAATTAGCCAATTCCACCCTTGAGAAATTGAGAAATTCTTCTCTACAAATGGTAATAATTCTATGTTGTTTTTTGTTTTGTTTTTAATATGGCTACATTTACTACAACTTACAATGAACAAATAATTATGTGAAAACTATGAACTAGTGTCTTCTTCCATTTCAGCTTTTATAGCATTTTCTACAAACCCAGAACTGGCTAAAAGGATTAAGATATTTTTTGCACTGGCTCCAGTTGTCACACTGAAATATACCCGAAGTCCTATGAAAAAACTAACAACTCTTTCCAGGCAAGTAGTCAAGGTATGTGACTTCCCAAGTTTTAATCTGAAATAACTAAAAGTAGCTTTATTTCCACTGATTTCAACAGAAAACCAATGACATTTTACAAACTTCTGAGAAAATAATAGGTATTCAAGATAATCCATATAAGTTCACTGATGATGTATGCAATCTTATTAGCAGAGTTCAGGGAACTCCCCCTGTTGTTAATCTACCCTACTTTCTTCAACTATGTCTAGAAACATGTCTCCTGTATCATTTCTCAACCACAGATAGAGAGAGCTTATTTGATTGATTGGTTTGTTGAATTTAGCGGATTAAATTTTTCTGGTGATCCCTAATTTTTTAGGGGCGGTAGTGGTTGAGTTCACAGCATGGAATCAGATGGTGTGGGTTTGAATCTCATTTGTATGATTTGCAAGCTGGGTAAATCTGGTCAAGACCTTAAGTGCTCTTCATCTGTAACGTGGGGATAATAATACTTCTCACTCATAGGGCTACCATGAGGACGACGTGAATTAATACAGCATATCCTTTAAAACAATGTCTTGCATACTGTAAACCTTTAATAAATGTTAACAATTGTTTTGGCTATCATTAGTTTTATAGAACGTACCCTCCTCCATCACTAAATGCCCAACCTTGTTTCATTTCCTGACACTTTACAGGCTGTCATTTTGACAATTCCGAAAACCCAGGCAAAACTCTGGGCCCCCTGATCTCCTCTAGTTGACGGCTAACTAATCTGATCGTTTATCTAGTCCAGGTGAATTGCATTGCATGGGTTGGTGTGTTTTCTTCTTGTATTTTAACATGGGCTTCTCCCACGGTAATAACTCCCATGGTGGTGATTGTACAGTTCAGTGATTTCAATGAAAGCAGATGAAAGTGAAACAATTCTGATAGAAAGCCCAAAGATTTACAGAAGATTCCTGTTGAGAGCTAAACAAATTAGTCTATGGTGATTGAAGTGCCTATCTATACATCCCAGAAAGATGGGTAGCAGAAAAACCACCTGAAAATAACAAAACATGCTTACATTGCCTGTTGGTACCTGGGCCTCTTATACCATTGAGACTTCACTCTGGCCTGCTCCTGCTATTAAGTAAACAATGTCAGACTGTTCGCTAAATTATTTCAGTATTCCCACACAATTAAGAGATATTTTAGGACAGTGGGATCTTTCCATTCCTCTTCATTTGCACAGCTGTCTTTAAACTTACTGCATTCCCTGACGTGTGTAGGATGTGGTGTACAAGTTAATTCAGCCAAAAGATATCTAGGAGTTACTATTTCAAGGCCCTGGCATTAGGAAACAGCTATGTCTACAAGGAAACTTTTCAGCTCATTGGCATGAGTAAAAACTAGGGTGTATGTGAGAGTAGAATGGGATTCAACTAAGGAGGTATTAGGAGACAATGGAAGAAAGCAGTGTCATGTCTAGGAGTTTAGACTTTGTTCTGTTAATGATGGGAGGCCATTGAAGAATATTAAATAGAAAAGTGGCTTGATCAAATTTGTAATTTTAGAAAGATTGCCCTTTCAAAATTATTGTTTTATTTATTTATTTTTTATTATACTTTAAGTTCTAGGGTACATATGCACAACGTGCAGGTTTGTTACATATGTATACATGTGCCATGTTGGTGTGCTGCACCCATTAACTCATCGTTTACATTAGCTATGTCTCCTAATGCTATCCCTCCCCACTCCCCAAACCCCACAACAGGCCCTGGTGTGTGATGTTCCCCTTCCTCTGTCCAATTGTTCTCATTGTTCAATTCCCACCTATGAGTGAGAACATGTGGTGTTTGGTTTTCTGTAGGAACATGGATGCAGCTGGAAAACGTCATTCTCAGCCCTTTCTAAATTATAACTCCAATAGAGTAACTATAGTACCAACAGAACTGCCACATATGACCTACTAATCCCTAGTAGAAATTCCAGTATTATAATGATAGAGCAAAAACTTTGCTAGGTAAACTCAGAGAAAAGCAAAAATACTTCTAGCTGTTGGAATCACAACAGACTTTTTGGATAAGATGGCATTTTAGTTTGCACTTAAGGATAACATTTCAGTATAGAGTGTGGTATAGAAAGGCTTTCCAAAGCAAGAGGGAAGCATGAGCAACATTGAAGTGGTGAAGCTCAGGCCATGGAAAACCACACATAACTCACTTTACTGGAGTTTTATATTAGTATTAGTAAAGGAGAGTATGAGAAATCATGTTGGAAATGTAGAGGCAGATTATAAAGGGATTTGAGTGCGAAATTAATGAGTTTGGAATGTATTCTATAGGTAATTGGGGAGCATGGAAATATTTGCACAGAGGAATGACATGCATAATGCCCCTTTTTAGAAAGATTCCCCTGGGAACCAAATGTAAGCAGATGGGGGTAAAAGACATCAAGAAAGGTGAAAGATTAGGAGAATAATGATGGAGTTATTGTTAACACATCAGTTGATAGATACTGGGGATTGGAACAAGAGTTGTGCAACAAAAAATAATCTATAAGATATGACAATGAAATGATAGACAATGTTTAGGTATGTTTTTGACTTTTTGAGGAAGAGACTTTATTTCTCCTCTCCTCTCCCATCAGCCAGATGCTCGCAGGAATGCTTGGTGAAAGGGTTCCTTTTATATGGGAGCTTCTGGACTGAGACAACTTTTTTTCTCTCTCTGATTAGCACTTCCTTTTTCATTGACGCTGCCAGTATTTTCAATTGCTCCATTTCTATTACATTCAACTCAATTCATGAGAGTTGAATTGAATTGAGTATAGAGGATAAAGATTTAAGTCAGACAAAACTGGGTTCACACTCTGCCTCTGCCTCCTGCCAATTGTAACCTTGGACAAGCCTCAATTTTCACATTGATAGAATGAGTAGAGTTTGTTAAGTTGAGAAATTCATTCATCCATTTCCCCTTCCTCACATCCCATTTTGTCCCTGGACATTTATGCCTTGGTGTTCTTGTCATTCTACTTTCTTTCCGACTTACAGATTGCTTTGATCCTTTGCTTTTGACATGTCTCTACAACATTAAAGATTGTTAGTACTGTCTCCATTTTTTTTTTTTTTTTTTTTTTTTTTTTGTGAGACGGAGTCTCGCTCTGCCGCCCAGGCTGGAGTGCAGTGGCCGGATGTCAGCTCACTGCAAGCTCCGCCTCCCAGGTTTACGCCATTCTCCTGCCTCAGCCTCCCGAGTAGCTGGGACTACAGGCCCCCACCACCTCGCCCGGCTAGTTTTTTTGTATTTTTTAGTAGAGACGGGGTTTCACTGGGTTAGCCAGGATGGTCTCGATCTGCTGACCTCGTGATCCGCCCGTCTCGGCCTCCCAAAGTGCTGGGATTACAGGCTTGAGCCACCGCGCCCGGCTCCATTTCTTAAAAGAAGAACTTGAGGCTCAGAGAGGCTAAGCAGCCTGTCCCAAGTCACCCAGCAAATGGATGGCAGAGCCAGAATTTGAACCCAGATGTGACCAGGCAACCCAACCAATGGTCTTTTTTATATGTGGTGGTTTTTCCACTTTTTCAATGCCAACCTGAAGAAGCTAGTGAACAAGGGTGACCAGCTCAGTGGGCTGTTGAGGGCTGAATCCAGCCCATGTTCTGCTTAGCAAGCCATGTGCCCTGGCATGGGGCCATGTTGCCATAAAGAGAGGTGCCTTTTCTAATTCTCACACATACCAAAAGAGCTACTAGAAGGAGACTGGCTCCCTGCTGTTATGTGACAAACATGCCTCCTCCAGAGCCAACTTGGAATTACATCTACAAGTTGGCATGTTTGCTACTGTGTACATGGGTGCTCTCCTACTGGCTGGCCTCATTAATATCCTCTCTTTTAGGTTAGGGTAAAGGAGAAATTATTCGCCTTTGGGTAAATGCATAGTAATTTTGCTGAGTCACGGGATATTGAGGTAGAGTGGAGTCAGAGAATGTCCTGCTAATTTACTCTGTATTTGGGAAAGCCAACTCCAGGTTTCAGAACAGAGGACCAAGAATCCATGACGGTAGATGTCACCTGTTTCTTAACACTGCATTTTCATTGTTGATTACTTTTATGAACTGGCTATTTTCTTTCACATGGATTTGTTTTGCCAAGCATGGATGACTAAGTTATTGATAAATAAAAATAAATTTGTTTACTGGTTAAAGTCAGATCCTGCCTTTTACTTTATTTATTCATTTGACAATCTATTTAAATTGTCACACTTGAAAACATGAAGTAAATGTCAACATTATTTTAAAAGATACGCTCCTTTTATGAGTGTATGCTGCTACTATTATTAAATTATTATGGGGACATTTACACAGGAAGAATTACAATTTGGCAAGTTAAATTAATTATCTAGGGTATTATCTAAGTGTCCTAGTGATTGTGATAAAATGAAGAAGAGTCTGGAATCAATTAGATAATATGTATAAGGCTTATTATTACTTTCCAGACCTAAATAATTGAGAAGTGTGGTTTGAAGTAGTTTAACATATTGTTGTCCTTCCTTTCCCTTCCCTTTTTCTTCTTCCTCTTCTTCTTCTTCCTCCTCCATCTTCTCTCCCTCTCCCTCCTTCCCTTCCTCTTTCCCTGCCTCTATCCTTCTCTTCCTCTCTTGGGCATGAAGCGGAGTATGAAATCTTGGTACTTCATATATTCCATTAATATTCCATGGAATATCAAATATTCCATTAAATAAAGATTATATCTGCCTATATAAGACAATCATTTTTAAACTCAGAATTTAATAAGCTATGAACAGTAGGAATTTACTTGATCTAGTTTTCTAGATATAGTATAAGATCTTAAAGTGAATTAGATTTTAAGTGAATAAATGCTAGTTATTACTGTTCTTTAGTTGTAATATCTGGTTAATAAAGAATTCCAGAAGAAATGTGTGTTTATTTTTACTGTAAATGGGTGTTTCCAAAGTTTTAAGAACTAAAAAATATCTTTTTAACTTTATATCTAGTTTATTATGCTAATATTATAAAACTAGTAGCTGTGAAGCAAAGGAACTTGCTGGCAACACTGCCTGAAATTCCACTAGTAAAGATTCATTTATGTGGGTTAAGCTTTTGTCTATAGAAAGAATTCATTAAAGGATTCCGGAAGGAATGGCTCAAATCTGTATGAGTCACTAATTATGACAGTAATAATAATTACATTAATTTATATTTTAATTAAATAATATTTTCATGTGTACTAGATGCTAGGAACTGCACTAATTGTCTTTTAAACATGACCTACTAACTTTACAACAGCCCTGCCTATAAGAACATTTTTCCATTTTATAGATGAGAAAATTTATAATAATAGAAATTTAAAACTCTCCTAAGGTATAGAATGTGTTTGAATCCAGAATGAAACACATGTATGCCTCACTCCAAAGCCTTACAAATTTCCTGTGGGAACTAGTTTCTCAAGGGGCATTCTAAAAAACACCCCAATTAAGGGTTTTTGGGAAAAGCCATTAAGAGGTGCATTGGAAGGATTACATACCTAATAACAAGCCTCATGATTTTACTAAGGACCAACACTGAGCAGATGTCACCTAATACTGTGCAGTCCTTCTTTGAACTACCTCTTTCTCCACTTTTGATATCCACGTCTATAAGATTTGATGGTTTTAAATTATCTTGTAGGTGTTGTTTGGTGACAAAATGTTCCACCCTCATACATTGTTTGACAAATTCATTGCCACCAAAGTGTGCAGTCGGAAGCTATTCCATCGTATTTGCAGCAACTTCCTATTTACTCTGAGTGGATTTGATCCGCAAAACTTAAATATGGTAAGTGTAAGTAATTGGGTCTGGGAAAACATTGTTTTGTTGCACAGAGGTGATGAAAGTTCATTCTGGAGTATATGGCAACTGCAATTTGAGGTTTCCTTTTTGCTTTTGGAATGTCATCAGTACATTCATGGCTTCCAGTGAGGGTTGAGAGTCCACTTGCTTTCACAGGAGGATTTGAGAAGAAAGCTTTACTGCCAACAATTCTCATCTCTTCTTACCTGAAACGTCCTTTACTTAGATAAAGGCTATGGGTTTGATATTTATCTTGCTGTGCTTGAGCCTTATGTCATGTTCACTGAAGTAGAATATCAAGGGATGAGTCCAGACATTTGTATTTTTATTTTTACCAATTTTCCACTTTCACAGTTGATTTGGAAAGTTATTTTATGAACCACTTACTTCCTTAACCCAAAGGGATAAAAGGAGAGATGGTTCTTCAACAACAGCTACAAATTTATTGTTCAAGGGGTACTGAGAAGGATCAGTGTCAGCGTTCTTGTCAAGTAATGTCTAACTTAACTGAGATATTTTCCATGATGACCCAAGGAGTTGGGGGAGGGAGGAGGGAAAGAGAGGAGATGTGTTTAAAACCAGAGGTAGGATCAGGCTGAAGTTGGTCTCCACCTCTCTCACAGACTTCTGCCCAGAGCCTAATCTTCCAGTCAGTGGAAAGCACTGCTTAAAATATTTCTTGCTTTCAAGAAAGATTTATAAAAGACTTTTTATGCAAAACATGTCTTAGCCACTGCCTTTCTACATTCCTCTCTCACTTTCTCAATGTACAGTGGAAACTATGCTTGCCTATCACTTAGATGTAAGGATATATATAGGGGAAAGCATATCATGTAGATAGAGCTGAGTAAAAAGACCTTGAAACAAACACAAACGAGTGTATTTTAAAAGCACCCTCTCAGCATATCCTAAGAGTTTGCTAAAGAAAGACATCACAAAATAACACCCTTGACTATTCATTGGCCCTTGCTGTCCATATGGACACCTTTTTTCAGATCACCTTTTGTCTTCCTGCCAAAAAGCAAGGCTTACAGAATATTACAGCACCTTCACGGACATTTGTTTCAAAGAACCATAACCAGGAGTGCATAAGTAATATTGGTGGAACTTTGGAAAAATACACATGTCCAGAACTCAACCTTTGAGATTTTGATTTGTATTCAGTACATTTGGATAGCTTAATAAGTAGGTTAAAATATTTTTAAAGCCCTAAGATGTTTCTGATGCTTACTTTGGTTGAAAATAACTCTTTTTATTTTAAAAACAGTGCAGTTGAAAATATAAGAGAATCAAGAGTTTGTGTGCGTGTTTTGTTTTTGTTCTTGTGTGTGTGTGTGGTTGTTTATCCATAAGATATCTAAATAAACCGACTGAATTAATTATGCCACACAAACTTTCAGAGTCCTGTAGAATATTTACCACATTTTAAAATTCAGAAAACAAAAGGTAACATTCAGATCTATTATTAGCGCCTTAGGGTCAACAGCTCCCTTTGAAAGTCCTTTGGGACTTAACATGGGGTGAAGGAGAAGATCACTGGGGTTTTTATCCTTTAATCTCCTATACCCTTGAACCTATGGGAGTTGAGTCTGGAAAAAGATTTCCTTTTGTCTTTGCCCAGTGGGATTCCCCCTGTAGGTTTGAGGACAGGACGGAGTCTGTGGAGGAAAAAGTTCTTCTAAGACGGGCTTCTTTGGTTAATATGTCTTCAGATTATATGGTACATGTTTTTTTCCTTAAAGAAAGGGAAAAGAGGCTGGGCGCGGTGGCTCACACCTGTAATTCCAGCACTTTGAGGAGGCCAAGGCAGGTAGGAGATCAAGACTACCCTGGCTGACATGGTGAAACTCCGTCTCTACTAAAAATACAAAAACAAAATTAGCTGGGCGTGGTGGTGCACGCCTGTAATCCCAGCTACTCGGGAGATTGAGGCAGGAGAATGGAATCCAGGAGGTGGAGCCTGCAGCACGCCAAGATCGCACCACTGCACTCCAGTCTGGGCAACAAGCGAGACTCCATCTCAAAAATAAAAATAAAAATAAAAAAAGAAATAAAGAAAGGGAAAAGAGGAAAAGAAAAAACATTTTAAATTTCTCTCAAATGTTTACTTGTGGTATGATAATATGATTAGCCTCTAAATGAGAAGTAATCTCTTTGCAGAGTCGCTTGGATGTTTACTTGTCACACAGTCCTGCGGGAACATCTGTTCAGAATATGCTGCACTGGGCCCAGGTACGTGCTTCTTATTCCTGCTTGATGCACACATACCTCTGTCTTATTCCTGCTTGATGCACACATACCTCTGCAAGACCCTCAAGGAGTGCTCTCAGAGAGCTCACTGCAGGGTTCTGCAGGCACCCGCCACTGTCACATTGATGTTTTTGGAATCAGCATCAACTCCTCATTTTTATTTACTTCATTCCCACTTCTTCTCCTTGTCCTCAGTGTCTGGGTTTTGAGCATGGTTCTCAGATATTCTGACTGAGTTCTGATCCTTAGATTATTCCAAACTGCATTTCAAGGGAAGGCTTTTATTTCCTCTTTCAGAAAGTCATCAACTCTAATAGAACTTTATATAAAATGATGCATCTTATTCTAGAAAGAGCTGTTCATCCTCCAATCAATATATGGGGAATTTGAGAATGTGGAAATGATGCTTTATTCAGAGCAAACTGAAAGCTAGGGAAGAACTAAAATGGATTTATGGCTTATGTTTTTACCCTCAGTTAAAGTTTTATTTGTTTTATTTTGTTACTCAATACACAGAAAGCTCAGAGATAAGTCTAATTCAATTGGTTTGACTTTCTGAGCCTTGTGTGTGTCTTTGTGTATGCATGCACACACATGTGCACACACATTCATTTGTTTATTATGTAATATTTGCCTATATTCTTGGCTGATGGCAGTCACAACGCCTTTTGAAAAGTGAACAAAATATAAATAATTCTATGACTGGGAGAGGGTTGGTGTCTTCTTAAAGGTTTAATATATCTGAGACCCCCCCCAGGAATTTGCATTTTAATATATACCCTAACAAATTTGCTCCCTGTTTTAGACAATCAGTACTATAGATAGCCTGAAATACTAGGTGAGAATTTCCGAAATACTTGGAAGAGTTTGACCTCCAGGATATAAGGCTTCAAGTTCCTTTAAGAAGAAAGATGTTCAGAATATAGGGCTTCCTACTGATGAGGAGACAGATAAGTCCTCTTATGAGCATGACCTTCCAGGTAGTACACGTTTAATTTCACAGTTTTTGAGCACTTAATATATGCTCTTCTTGCTGCTCATACATGTGATTTTATTCAGTCTCACTGAATTATTATGACAACTTTTTAGTAAAGGCATTGATATCCCCCCACTCTACAAATGTCATAGCATGTTATTTATTTATTTTTTGAGACAGGGTCTCAAAAAAGCATGCAGTGGTACTATCATTGTACCCAGGCTGGAGTACAGTGGTACAATCATGGCTCACTGTAGCCTTGACATGCTGGGTTTAAGCAATCCTCCCATCTCAGCTTCCTGAGTAGCTGGCACCACAGGCATGCACCACCATGCCCGGATAACTTTTGATTCTTTGTACAAAGATGAGGTCTTGTTTTGTTGCTTAGGCTGGTCTTGGACTGCTGGACTCAAATAGTCCTCCCACCTCAGCCTCCCAGAGTGCTGGGATTATAGGCGTGAGCACTGCGTATGGCTGCCTATTCCTTATACATTTTACAATTGACTTCACTTAAGAAAAACTTTTCCCCTTTGACAGAAAATCCTCTTCAGGATAGAAATAAGTGGGGATGGTGGGGGCATGGTAAATATTTGGTTATAAGTTACATAGGCAGCTAAGGCAAAAGTGATGATCATGATGATGGTAGTAATCCTAGTGAAAAAAAGCTGTTTGTTGGGTATTACTAGGTGCTACATGCTTTATAGATGTTACCATAATCTTCACAATCCTAAGAAATAGTGTTACTATCATTCTCATTTCACAAATATCTTGCTTTGAATCACAGATTCAGTAGTCTATTAAGCCCGGATACAAACAAGGTGTATTAGTGTCTTTCACACTACTATAAAGAACTACCTGAGACTGGGTAATTTATGAAGACAAGAGGTTTGATAGACTCACAGCTCCACAGGTTGTACAGGAAGCATGGCTAGGAGGCCTCAGGAAACTTACTATCACGGCGGAAAGCGAAGAGGAAGCAAGCACGTCTTACCATGGCGGCGCAGGAGACAGACAGCATAAAGCGGGAAGTGCCACACACTTTCAAACAACCAGATCTTGTGAGAACTCACTCACTATCACGAGAACAACAAAGGGGAATCCCGCCCCCATGATTCAGTCACCTCCCACTAGGCCCCTCCCCTGACACGTGGGGGTTACAATTAGAGATGAGATTTGGGTGGGGACACCCCCAGTAGGCCCCTCCCCTGACATGCGGGGGTTACAATTAGAGATGAGATTTGGGTGGGGACACAGAGCCAAACCGAATCACCAGATTTGATCCTAGAGCCCAAGTTCCTAAGTACTACATCCTATTGCCTCCCATTTCTAAAAGCTCGCAGAATTTCAATAGCAGCAGACTGCTGCCTCTCTGAATATAAATCATGATAGGAATAATTTTAAACTAAAAATCAGGACTAAATTAGTAAGTGGGAAAAATATCTGAGATTCAAGCTAAGAAAGGAAAACACAGAAGAGTCTGAGAATAATTTAATGAAGTGCTTGACATAAATGTCAAAGTTATCTGCCTCATCGATCCTTCGTGGGTGGCAAATAACAGAAAAATGAAATGCTGTATATATGAATGTCCTTATATTCTAATACTTGAAGTTTCAATACCAAAATGCAAAAGTAGTCATGCACAGTGTCTCAGTCAGCCCATGGCTACGTTATGCACATCACAGCAGGTGGCTTGTCCTGGCATATGGGAGGCAGACAGCAGCCATGTACCTCATACACAACTGGGAAAGCTCAGTAGGTGAATATTTCTTTTAATAGTGAAAACAATGTTTAAGGATAGGGAATATAATCATAACAGCTTAGACCACATCATGAGGATAAGGTACAAAGTTGTATAATAATAATAGCAGTAATTTTTAAATGTAAGAATTTTATAGTTAATGCCTTTAAAAATTTATTAAAATTCCTGAAGCAAAGATATTCAAGAATCATTCAATTTTGCATCTTTAAAAAATATCTCTGTGTGCAGCATGATAACATTTAAAGGCATTGGATTTAAATGAAAAAATCTGATGATTTTCATTGGAAAGATACAGGAATGAGTAAAAGATTGTACCAATTCTGTGAATTACGGTAAGAGTTATCATTTTTTATTACTTATTTTCTTAATCTTTATTGAAATTTAGCTTACATTTCTAAAGAGTGGGGCATGATGTTAATCTTCTTTGTATATTTCTTCTGTACTGTCTTTAAATGTACACTATTTTCTTATATTATTTTAATGTGTTTATTTTATTCTAGGCTGTTAATTCTGGTCGGCTCCAAGCTTTTGATTGGGGAAACTCTGATCAGAACATGATGCACTTTCACCAGGTACAAAAATAATCCTCATAATCAGTTCCATGCTGCAAATGAACTAACAAAAATAGTATCCACTCATTAAGCACCTGCCACTTCCATTTACCACACTGGATATTGCTTATTGCTGTTCTCACAAGCTGCTTATTGGGTTCTTGCCATGTGCCACATCATTATTTCTAATTCTTACAAGGACATTTCAAAGTAAATATTATTATCCCTATTTTTTTCAGAGGTTCAGAGAGGGTAGGTAAATTACCAGAGTTATTCAGCTAGTAAACAACCAGAGAGAGGGGCTCAAGATGGGCAACTAGACACAGCCAGGAAGAGCTTCTCCCATTAAGAGACAAGACCATCAATAAGATTGGAACACTCTGAGCAGATCTTCAGAAGAAAGGCATTGAGAGTGAATGGAGGTAGGATGCTGAGCCTGGGCTAGAGGGAGGATTCTGAGAAGCCTGCACAGGGTTGCTGAGTACCAGGACTCATTCCAGGCCCTGAGTAGCTCCTGGGGAAGAGGTGAGTTAAATAGGAGTGCAATGGCCCACTCTTACTATCGACATAGCTGCAGGACACCCCACAACCCCCATAGACATTTGAGCTAGTAGGCAGAGCTGCTTGGAGAGTTGGCAGGGACAGGACTCTCGCCTGTGCAAAGCCAAGAGGGTTTGGTGCAGGAGGAGTTGCAGTGAAATACAGACAGTGACATCCATTCCCCAAGGCTCGCCAAGCTCCTCTAGGTGGCATTGGCCTTTGTTGACTGTTGAACCTAAACAGAACAGGGCTATCTTACCCATGGGATGGGGCCAGTGTGATCTCAGCACATCCCTGTCTGCTGGCCTCTCTCAGGTTTCCTGCCTGGCTGCACCCGCTTGCAGCACAGCTTCACATGCCCAACCAGGGTGCTTCCCCAGTGGTCACTGCCATACCTCCTTCACTGGCAGATTCTGCCTAGCCATAGGGGAGCTTTTGCAGATGTGCCCCTACCAGTGTGAACATACTTGCAGTCTGCCATGACTGCTTTGAAAGCATGCATGTGTGCAAACCTTACCACCACCACTGCTACGATGAAGTGCTTTTGCCCCACCTCCCATCAGAGTGTTGTTGCCAGCATATGAGGAACATCTCAGCCTCTCCAGTACAGTAGTGGCCAGAGAACAAAGCTTTGCACATGGTCCCACCTACCAAGGTTATAGCACACAGCCCAGGAGTGCTGAGCTGAGCCCTGGCACCCTGAAGTCATTCAGAAATGAAGCCAGTCAACTAAACACAACTTATAGCAAGGGCTTCAAAGAATATAAGAGCAAAAAGCCTCATCCAAAGGACAGCAACTTCAAAGATTAAAGGAATATCAGCCAAAACAGTTGAGAAGGAATCAGTGCAAGAACTCTGGAAATTTGAAAAGGCAAATGACCTCTAAATGACCACACTACTTTTCCAGCAATGGTTCTTAACCAAATGGAAATGACTGAAATGACAGATACATAGTTCAGAATCTGGATAGCAACAGAGATCATTGAAATTCAGGAGAAAGTTGACACTCAGTCCAAGGAATCTAAGGAATCCAGTAAAATAATTTAACAGCTGAAAGATGAAATAGCCATTTTAAGAAATAACCAAATTGATATGATAGAGCTGGGAAACTCACTATAGGAATTTCATAATATAATCAGAAGTATTAATGGCAGAATAGTATGGCAGAATTTTAGGAAAAAATCTCAGAGATTGAAGACTGGTTATTTCAGTGAACCCAGTCAGACAAAAATAAAGAAAAAGAATTTTTAAAATGAACAAAATCTGGAGAAAATATGGGATTATATAAAGACACCAAACCTACAGCTCTCTGGCATTCCTGAAAGAGAGGGAGAGAGAGCAAGTAACTTGGAAAACATATTTGATGATATTGACAATGAAAATTTCCCTAACCTCACTAGAGAGGTCAACATTTAAATTTGGGAAATTCAGAGAACCCCTGCAAGATAGTATATAAGACAACCATCCCCAAGACACACAGTCATCAGATTCTCCAAGGTCTATGTGAAAGAAAAAATATTAAAGGCAGCTAGAGAGAAAGGGCAGTTACAAAGGGAACCTCATCAGGCTAACTGTGGACCTTTCAGCAGAAACCTTACAAGTCAGAAGAGACTAGGGGCTTGTATTCAACATCCTTAAGGAAAAGAAATTCCAACCAAGAATTTCACATACAGACAAACTAAGCTTTATAAGTGAAGAAGATATAAAATATTTTTCAGGCAAAATTGCTAAGAGAATTTATTACCACCAGACCTGCCTTCCAAGAGGTCCTTAATGGAATGCTAAACATGGAAATGAAAGACTGTTACCAGATACTACAAAAGCACACTTAAATACATAGACCATTGACACTAGAAAGCAGCTACACAATCAAGCCTACATAACAACCAGCTAACAACACAATGACAAGATCAAATCTACATATATCGATATTAATCTTGAATGCAAACAGGCTAAATGCCTCACTTAAAATGCAAAGAATTGCAAATTGCATAAAGAAGCAAGAACTAACTGTATGCTACCTACATGAGACCCATCTTGCATGCAATGACACTCGTAGGCTCAAAGAAAGGGGAGGGAGAAATATCTATCAAACAAATGGAAAAGAAAAAAGACCAGGGGTTGCTAATCTTGCTTTAGACAAAACAGAATTTAAATAAACAATTATCAAAAGGAACAGAGAAGGGCATTAAATAATGATAAAGGGTTGAATTTAACAAGAAGACAACTCTCCTAAATATATACGCACCCAACACAGGAGCACCTAGATTCATAAAACAAGCCCTTAGACACCTACAAAGAGACTTAGATAATCACACGACAATAGTGAGAGACTTCAACACCCCACTAACAGTACTAGACAGATCTTTGATGCAGAAAACTAACAAAGATATTTGGAACCTAAACTTGACACATAACCAAATAGACTGAGCAGACAACTGGAGAACACTCTACCCAACAACAGCAGAATACATACTCTTCTCATGTGCACATGGCACACACTCTAAAATCGACCACACACTCAACCATAAAGCAATTCTCAACAAATTAAACAAAAACTGAAATTATACCATGTACACTCATGAATCACAGTACAATAAAAGTAGAAACCAATACCAAGACAATCCATCAAAACCATGCAATTATAAGGAAAGTAGACAACCTTTTCCTGAATGACTTTTGGGTAAATAATGAAATACAGGCAGAAATCAAGAAATTCTTTGAAACTAATGAAAACAAAGATACAATATACCAGAATCTCTGGGACACAGCTAAAGGAGTGTTAAGAGGAAAGCTTATAGTGTTAAACACCAACGTCAAAAAGTTAGAAATATCTCAAATTAACAACCTAACATCACACCTAGAGAAACTAGAAAAACAAGAGCAAACCAACTCCAGAGCTAGCAGAAGAAAAAACAGCCAAAATCACGGCTTAACTGAATGAAATTGAGATGCAAAGAAATACACAAAAGATCAACAAAATCACAAGTTGGTTCCTTGACTGAATAAATAAAATTGATAGACTGCTAGCTAGACTAATAAAGAGAGAAGATTCAAATAAATATAGTCAGAAATGACAATGGGGACATTACCACCACCCCACAGATACACAATAATTCCTCAGAGACTATCATTATCACCTCTATACACTGGAAAATCTAGAAGAAATGCATAAATTTTGGGAAGCATAACACCTCCAAAGATTATATCAGGAAGCAATTGAAACCATAAACAGATCAAGAACAAGTTCCAAAATTGAATCGGTACTAAAACACTACCAACCAGAAAAAGCCCTAGACCAGAATGAATTACAGTCGAATTTTACTATACATGTAAGAAGAGCTGGTGCCAATCTTACTGAAATAATTCCAAAAAATCGAGGAGGAGGGGCTCTTCTATAACTCATTTTTTGAAGCCAGCATCCATCATTCTGATGCCAAAATCTGGCAGAAACACAACAAATAAAGAAAACTTCAGGCCAATATCCCTGATAAACATATATGCAAAAATTCTCAATGAAATACTAGAGAACCTAATACAGCAACACATCAAAAAGCTAGTCCACAACAATCAAGTAGGCTTTATTCCTGGGTTGCAAAGTTGGTCCAAAATATGCAAATCAACACGTTTGAGGCATCACATAAACAGAAATAAAAACAAAAACCACAAGATTATCTCAATAGACACAGCAAAGACTCTTAAGAAAATTCAGCATCCCTTCACGTTAAAAACCCTCAACAAACTAAGCATCAAAGAAACTTACCTCAAAATAATAAGAGCCATCCCAACAAACATACGAAAAAAAGCTCAACATCACTGATCATCAGAGAAATGCAAATCAAAACCACAATGAGATACCATCTCATGCCAGTCAGAATGGCGATTATTAAAAGGTCAGGAAACAATAGATGCTGGCAAGGCTGTGAAGAAATAGGAACACTTTTACACTGTTGGTGGGAATGTGAATTAATTCACCCATTGTGGAAGATAGCGTGGCTATTCCTCAAGGATCTAGAATCAAAAATACCATTTGACCCCACAATCTCATTATTGGGTATATACCCAAAGGAATCTAAATCATTCTGCTATAAAGATACATGCACATGTATGTTTACTGCAGCACTGTTTACAATAACAAAGACATGGAACCAACCCAAATGCCAATCAATAATAGACTGGATAAAGAAAATGTGGTACACATACACCATGGAATACTATGCAGTCATAGTACTACGCAGCCAATGAGATAATGTCCTTTGCAGGGACACGGATGCAGCTGGAAACCATCATCCTCAGCAAACTAACACAGGAACAGAATATCAAATACCACATGTTCTTACTCATAAGTGGGAGTTGAACAATGAGAACACATGGACACAGAGAGGGGAACAACACACACCAGGGCCTGTTGAGGGTTGGATGGTGAGGAAAGGGAACTTAGAGGATGGGTCAATAGGAGCATCAAACCACCATGGCACATGTACACCTATGTAACAAACCTGCACATTCTGCACCTGTATCCCGTCTGAGGCGGGTGGACCACTTGAGGTCAGAAGTTTGAGACTAGCCTGGCCAACATGGTGAAACCCCATCTCTATTAAAAATACAGAAATTAGCTGGGTGTAGTGGCAGGCACCTGTAATTCCAGCTACTTGGGAGGCTGAGGCACCAGAATAGCTTAAACCCAGGAGGCAGAGGTTGCAGTGAGCCAAAATCGCACTGTTGCACTCCAGTCTAAGCAACAGAGCAAGACTCTGTCTCAAAAAAAAAAAAAAAAGAAAAGAAAAGAATAATATTACGTGCCATTTATAACAAACCCACAGCCAACATAATACTGAACAGGCAAAAGCTTGAAGCATTCCCCTTGGGAACTGAAACAAGACAAGAATGTCCACTGTCACCACTTCTATTGAACATAGTACTGGAAGTCCTAGCCAGAGCAATCACACAAGAGAAATAAATAAATGGCATCCAAATAGGAAGAGAGGAAGTCAAACTATCTCTTTTCATGGATGATGTGGTTCTATATCTAAAAAACCCCATAGTCTCATTCTAGAAGCTCCTTACACTGATAAATAACTTCAGTAACGTTTTAGGATACAAAATCAACATACCAAAATCAGTAACAATGTCCAAGCTGGGAGCCAAGTCAAGAACATAATCCCAATCACAATAGCCACAAAAAGAATAAAATGTGAATACAGCTAATCAGGGAAATGAAAGATCTCTACAATGAGAACTTTAAAACACTGCTCAAAGAAATCAGAGATGATACAAATGGAAAAACATTCCACGTTCATGGATAGGAAGAATCAATATCATTAAAATGGCCATACTGTCCAAATCAATTTACAGATTCAATGCTATTCCTATCAAACTAAAAATGACAACTGACATAGTATTAGAAAAACTATTTTAAAATTCATACGAAACCCAAAAGAAGCCTGAATAGCCAAGGCAATCCTAAACAAAAAGAGCAAAGTTGGAGGCATTACTTGACTTCAAACTATACTACAAGTTTACAGTAACCAAAATAGCATGGTATTGGTACAAAAACAGATACGTAGACCAATGGAACAGGTTAGAGAACCCAGAAATAAAGTTGAACACCTACAATCATTTGATTTTCAACAAAATTGACAATAACAAGCAATGGGGAAAGGACTGTCTATTCAATAATTGGTGCTGAGATAACTGGCTAGCCATATGCAGAAGATTGAAACTGGACTCCTTCTTTTTACCATATACAAAAATTAACTCAAGATGGATTAAAGACTTAAATGTATAACCTACAACTGTAAAAACCCTAAAAGAAAACCTAGGAAATACCATTCTAGACATAGGACCTGGCAAAACTTTCATGATAAAGATGCCAAAAGTAATTGCAACAACAACAACAAAAAGTTGACAAGTGGAACCTAATTAAATTAAAGAGCTTTTGAATAGCAAAAGAAACTATTAGAGTAAGCAGACAACCTAAAAATAAGAGAAAATATTTTCAAATTATGCATTTGACAAAGATCTAATATCCAAAATCTATAAGAAACTTAAGCAAACAAGCAAAAACCAAACAATGCCATTAAAAAGTAAGCAAAGTACAAGAACAAACACTTCTCAAAAGGCATACATGCATCCAAAAAGCATATGAAAAATGGTCAATATCAACAATCATTAGAGAAATGAAAATCAAAACCATGATGAGATACCATCTTACAGCAGTCAGAATGGCTATTATTTAAAAGTCAAAAAATAACAGATGTTAGTGAGGTTGTAGAGAAAGAGAATGCACATACACCGCTGGTGGGAATGTAAATTAATTCAGCCATTGTGGAAAGCAATGTGACAATTTCTCAAACAACTTAAAACAGAACTGTGATTTGACTTACAAATCCTATTACTAGGTATATACTCAAAGGAATATAAATTGTTCTATCAAAAAGACACATGTACACGTATTTCATTGTGGCACCATTCACAACAGCAAAGACATGGAATCTAGATGCCCATAAGAGGTGAACCAAATAAAGAAAACGTGGTACATATACACCATGGAATACTATGCAGCCATGGAAAAGAATGAAATAATGTGCTTTGCAGCAATGTGAATGCAGGTGAACGCCATTATCCTAAGTAAATTAACACAGGAACAGAAAACCAAATATCACATGCTCTCACTTGTAAGTGGGGGCTAAACATTGAGTTTACAGGGACACAAAGAGGGGAACAATAGATACTGGGGCATACTTGAGGAAGGAGGCTGGGAGGAGAGTGAGGATTGAAAAACTACCTATTGGGTATTGTGCTCATTACCTGGATAACAAAATCATTTGTAAGCCAAATCTCCATGATATACAATTTACTTATGTAACAAGCCTGCACGTGTACCCCCTGAATCTAAAATAAAAGTTGGAAGGGGAATAAAATCAACCAGAATATGATCCAGGATTCCTGGATTTAAAGTCTAGTCTTCTCCACTACACTTATTCCTTCTCAGAAAAACAAAAACAAAAAACAAACAAACAAAAAACATGTTTGTTTTTAAAGTATATTCTCTGACTTCTTATCTATGTTTAATAACTAGGACTGCCTAATAGTTCTTTAGGATGTCATTTACTAGCCACTTTAAAAAATACCATTATTTGGATCATTAAATATGTAAGTAAGAAGTATCATTTTTAGGAAGTAGTAGTATCTGCCAGGGCACACCATTCCCTAGCAAATAGTACTACTTTCGATCTGGTGTGTCACCAGATCTATGAAAACTTTAAGAGAAAGTTTTATATTAAAGGGAAATGTATATTGTTGTTATTGTTATTTTATTCCCAAGTGTGTGAGGAGATCCAATAATGATTTTGGCTTCTTGCCGATAGACTGAGCTTAAACTGAAAAAGTAGTCTTCAATGATACTTGGGTTTTTCAAATCTAGGATGTAGAAATTTGGGGAAAAAAATTCTTTTTTTTCTTTCTTTTTTCTTTTACCTTTAAAAATAAAGTCAGGGTCTCACTATGTTGTGAAGGCTGATCTCGAACTCCTGGGCTCAAGCGATTCTCTTGCTTCAGCTTCTCAAAAGTGCTGGGATTACACGCTTGAGCCACCATGCCCAGCCAAAAAATTTTTAATGTGGGAATTTTTAATGTCACCATAACAACTACTATAACAACTATAATAATGAAAATGTATAACTCAATTCTAACTCTTGTGAAATATCTGACTTTTCTCCACAGCTGCTATAGTTAGATGTACGTGGCAGGAGTGGGGTGGGGATATGCCACACACACACTATTTCAGAATACGGTTGTCTCTTGTGAGAAAACAGTGGTGACTAGATGTACTTAGTTCATATAGTTTTTCCAACAGCCCCCTCACCCCAACCTCCACCAAAAGATACTATATTCTCAATGGCTATGGCAAAGCATTCTAGAGTGGCCTCTGGCCCAGTTTTAGTCACATGCCTATCTCTCATACAATCACTGTAGCCTGAAGAATGGAGGACGAACTGGCCAGACCTGGTTACCTGGACCAGAGATTGTGTTGAATCAATACAAGAAAGAAGCAGTAAGGGAAAATTTGTTGAGAGTTTATAGAGTACTATAGTCACTAGTTATTTGTAACAGACTGACTCCTTTTTAACATCATACTTCAAATGTCTTTCATGCATTGGTCTCAATGCTCCCTGAAGAGTCTGCTGATTCCCAAATATTGATAATGCCACTGAGCCCAGATTTGTGCCTAGGAGAAAGGATATTTATCCTATCCGACATTTTGCTTGAAAAGGTCACATTCTGAGATCAAATGCTGACTAGAAAGATGATCCCCCATGGAAAAAAGAACCCTCTTCCTCTAGAATCTTTTCTTATTTTCCCAAACGTGCAAGTCAGAAATACAATCATTGTTTTTTCGATTCACAATTCATATTAGTGCACAAAAGTGGTTTCAAGTATTTTTAACATTTTAATGTTTATATACCATTAAGTGTAAACTAATTGTACACTTGTAGCATTTAAAGAACTTGCTCAACAGCTGATAGTTAATGTTACTTCTATAATGTAATTTTCTGTAAAAACTTTTTTCTCTCTCTTTTATTGCATTTAGCTTACACCTCCTTTATACAACATTACTAAGATGGAAGTTCCAACAGCAATATGGAATGGTGGACAGGACATTGTGGCTGATCCCAAGGATGTCAAAAATTTACTTCCTCAAATTGCCAACCTTATTTATTACAAGTTGATTCCACACTACAATCATGTGGATTTTTACCTTGGAGAGGATGCACCTCAGGAAATTTATCAAGACCTAATTAGATTGATGGAGGCATATTTAAAAAATTAAATGTACTTTCCTTTCTCTAAGCAAGTGGATTTTCATAACAATAATGAGATGAACAGACACTAGAATGATCCCCAGTGATTTCCATCTTCTAGTATCTATGCCTTTGTATAATCTCCTCCTCTTCAACGTGGGTGGGATATGAGACTTTGTTCAAGTCAACAGAACTGGCAAAGGTGTAAGATGTCACACCCTTGATTAGGTTATATCATATGGCAAAGGTGATAAGATGTCAATCCTGATTACATTATACAAGAAGTCGGCCAGGCTTGGTGGCTCATGCCTGTAATCCCAGGACTTTGGGAGGCTGAGGCTGGAGGAGCACTTGAGGTCAGGAGTTCCAGGCCAGCCTGGCCAACATGGTGAAACCCTGTCTTTACTAATAATACAAAAATTAGCTGGATATGGTGGCACACACCTGTAATCCCAGCTTCTTGTAAGGCTGAGGCAGGGGAATCACTTAAACCCGGGAGGCAGAGGTTGCAATGAGCAAAGATCACGCCACTGCACGTCATCTTAGCAGATTGGAGCAAACTATTCTCCTTGTTAGCTTGATGGAATAAACAGATATGTTGAGAAAACTGCCTTACAAGGAACTGAGCATAGTTTTTAGAACCTGAGGGTGGCCTCCAGCTGATAAAACAGCAAAACACCAAGGCCTTCAGTCACATGACCACAAGAAAATGAACTCTGCCCAAACCTGAATAAACTTGGAAGCCCATTCTTCCCTAGTAACCCTCCATTGCGCGAGCATCCTGGTCAACACCTTGATGGTAACCTGGGGAGATCCTGAGGAGAGGACCCAGTTATACCATGTCTGGACTACTGACCCACAGAAACGTGAGATAATAAATGTATATTGTTTTAAACTGCTAAGTTTGTGGTAATTTGTTATCAGCAATAGTAAACTACTACTACTATTTGTTATTATTGTATAACAATTACATTAATTATATATTTGATTATATTAATTATATAACATGATATATAATTTATAATTATAGTATATACAATATATTAAAATATAATTATGATGTATTAAAGATTAGATAATAATGTATAATAAATATGTAATATACTGCATATATGTTATCTGTTATAATAAAATTATATATAATATTAATATAAGATGGTAATTATTATTCTGTCTCTTTGGTTAAAAGTTTGATAGATCTAAATTCTTGAGTAAATATATTTTTAAAAATATTTTCACATATTTTCTGCTAATTCAGTCACCTCTGTCATTGGAGAATTTGTTCTATAGATTGATTTTTCTCCTGGTTATGGGTCCTGCCTTATTGCATGCTTAATAATTTTATATTGAATGCCAGACATTGAGTTTTGCATTGCTGATTGCTGAATTTGTTTTTATTTCTTTATATAGGGTTGGAAAACAATCACCCAGGCACAGAGTCAATGATCAATGAATATATGTTTGGTGACTGGGAGTGTCAAGTGTTATGAAGCACTTGATTGGGCCCTGCAGAAATTGGGGTATTTTACAACATGTAATTAATATAAACTTGGCTAAGACTCATTTATGAAGAATTTCCTGGCATAAATAAGGGGGCTGTAGACATAATGGGGAGGGTACTAAAGGATATCTGAGTCTTGGCAGGGGAAGGCTGGCTGGCAGGGCACCAAAGGCTTCACAGGGAGACACCTCTTTGGTGACTATGGCATATCAGACTGGCATATCCTGACACTGATCTTGTCACTGCCCCAGAAATGACTGCACTTACACATGCTGATTCATGCAACTGAAATGTACAAGGAAATGCGGAACACAAAACAAAACACATGTTTATAATTTTTATCAAAAACTGTAATTTGGCCAGACTAGTGTTTTCTTTTCCTATAATAAAACACATGGGAAATTCTAGTATGAAACTGTTGCTTGGTGTACATGGAAAAACAGAAGTATACGGCTTGACAAAAATCATCCCCTCCACAATCATTCAAGTTCGCTGAGCCTTTTCCATAAGGAAATAATAGTGTAAGCATTTTACATGAATTGTATCATTTAATCTTCATGATAGCCTTATAACATGGTATCATTCTTATCTCTTCTTTACAGATTAGGAAACTAAAGTTTAGAGATACTGGGCAACTTGCTCTAAAATATTAGTTATCTGAACTCTGAAACCTTGACTTTAGGTAATCAAGCTCTTAACCTTTATGCTTTAATGTTATAAGTATGTATTATAAACTAGCCATTCAGAACAAGAAGAATGATAAGGAAAACGCTGTTCCTGCCCAAGTGGCGCTCAGAGTAATAAAAATATCAGATACTATACAGCTATAGTTTGAGTATCCTATATCCAATTTGCTTTTGACCAGACATATTTTGGATTTTGGAGTATTTGCATATCATAATAAGATATGTTAGGGATGGAATCCAAGTCTAAACATAAAATTCACTTATGTTTCATATACACTTTAAACAAATAGGCTGAAAGTAAGTTTGTATGGCATTTTAAATAAATTTGTGCATGAAACAAAAGTTTTGACTGTGTTTTGAGTGTAACCTATCATATGAGGTCAGATGTAGAATTTTTCACTTGTGGCATTTCAGTGCTCAAAAAGTTTTAGATTTTGGAGCATTTCAGATTTGGGATTTTTGGATTAGGAATGTTCAACCTATACTAATTTACATACTTAAACCTTTAATTTTAATTTAATAATTGTGATGAATCCATCAAAAAGTACACCTCACCAGGGTGGACAGGGAAGTCTTCTCTGAAGACATGAAATTTTGGCTGATATCCATGACATGTGCCAGATAATACAGGTAGGGGACTACCTCAGGTGGTGAGGAGCTAGGCTAAATTAAGAAAATTAAAGAAGCCCAAGGAGTCAAATGGAGAACGGGGTGAGATGAGCTCAAAGGGATAAGCAGAATCTGGTTTTAGGCTCTCCTAGCCACTCGCAGGATTTTGAAAACAAAATCACTGAAGTCTTATTCTCAAGAATACTTAAAAGATAAGATCACATATGTAATTTTAAATGATGATAATAGCTATGATGTGAAGAAAAAAGAACTTCCTGAGACTGGGTAATTTATAAAGGAAAGGTGTTAGTTGACTCACATTTCTGCAAGGCTGGGGAGGCCTAAGGAAACTTACACTCATGGTGGAAGGGGAAACAAACACATCTTACATGGTGACAGACAAGAGAGAAGTGCAAGCAGGGGAAACGACAGACGCTTATGAAACCATCAGATCTCATAAGAACTCACTCAATATCATGAGATCGGCATGACAGACACCACCCCCATGATCCAATAACCTCATACCAGGTCTCTCCCTTGAGATGAGATTTGGGTGGAGACACAGCCAAATCGTATCAGAAAATATTTCACTAATAATGATATTGACTATATGTGGAAATAATATTTTGAACATATTGGTTTAAATAAAATGTATTTTTAAATTGTATTTCACCTTTTATACTTTTTAAAAATGTGGGCATTAGAAAATTTAAATTAAATACCTAATTCGCATTATATTTCTATTGGACCATGCTGAGATAGTGAAAAGAGTAAGTTAACTATCCCCTAAAAATTCTGGTTATTTCTAGGAAAATGCAATAATCCTGCATTTACAAGATTTTTTTTAATGTATGGAAAAATGCAAGAATGCAGACTGTGTAAAAGATATCAGATTGTGCTATGGTGGTTACTAGGTTTAAGAATAATTTGGAGGCTGAAGAAGAGAAAAACTGGTATCAGGTAGCAATTTTTAAATTGTATTCGTGTGCTTTGCAATCTGTAAATAGCAATGTATCTCTTCCAATGTAGTTAAAAAACAGGACAAGATTGAATTTTTCCTGTGAATTTCCTGTCTTCTATTAAATTTAGCAGGTAATGTTAAGAAAAATTTCCTTTGTAACAGCAAAGAAAGCCAGTGGAATTTATAGCCAAGTTGGTAGCATATCAAAGCAAAATACCTGATACATACTAAGTACTTAATAAATAATAAATAATTCACTTTTATTATTTATGATAACATTATTAGTATTCCTCAGTAACTAAGCTGCATTCTCTGGACTTCCAGAATCATCTATTCAATCACTCATTTACTCACTTAGCAAAAATTTTTGATGGTGATGGTGATTAGAGGAGGAATGAAATCAAGAAACTCTAACCCTAAAAACCATTTATCTATTTTCAGGGTTGCTGGTGAGATTTGAAGGTGATTTAATAGTAACTCAAAATAGAATATTAACTCAGGAAGAAACCAGGAGCATATATCAAAACAACAATGTTACCTCTTTGCACATTCCAGTCACCATTTATTTACTCTTGCAAGTTGAATGAGACAACTTAAAACTAGATCCAACTTGAATGTCTAGCTAAGTGTCCTGTCTTTTTTTTTTTTAAAGAATCTACATTTGAATATACCTCCTACAGAAATTCAAATACAAAATGAGCTCTAGAGAATACCATACATACATGCTGTACATTAAGCAGGAAGTAAGGATGGTAAATCTGCCTGGGGCAGGAAAATGATATAATTTTCTTCATATTCAATGGTATGGCCCTTCCTCTTCATTCTCACAAAGATTTGACCTTTGTCACAAATGTGGATGGTCCTGATCCTGCCACTCCAGAACATGGATGTTATCAAGGACAGCTGCCAGCACTCTTGGTAATAATTTCTCTTTAAATGTAAGTGATCTTTCCTTTGAACACTTTGAGTTGGGATGGATGTGTGTTCAGTCAACTATTATGGCCTCTTCAAAAACCTTTAATATTTTAGTTAACTATGATTGATAGGCCTTTTTGTCACTTCTCTCTTCTCTCCATCATAGCCATTAGTGTTTTTAAAGATGAATGTAGTATAGATGGCACTGAAACAGAAATTCATTTTCACTGACGCTAAAAGAAAGCACGTTCTAGTCTAACACGTAATCTCAAAAACAACAGTTTCTTGTGGAAATTATGAACATTGCCAACATTGCTTTATGAGTAAAAAGATGAAACTTTAAAATATAACATATTTTCTCTTAAGCAAAAGTGTGCAAATTAATAATTTTACACACACACATATATACTTATGGACACTTATGGTTCTATTGAGCAATGTTCGAATTTTAGGATGCAAAATAAATTAGATAAATTACCTAGTGAGCAAGAGACAAAATCCAGGTTCTTGTTCATGCACAGTTTTTACTGTAGGGTGAAATTTGTCTCAAAAGTGTGAGGTTCAAATTATTTATTTTTTCCAAATTCTCACTAGTTTCTATTTTGCTGGTTATGGCCTAAGCTTTTTAACTTTGAGTTATTTTCAAGAGAAAATTTGAAAAAGCAGCCTTTGAGGAGAAAGAAGCAATCCAACAAGCAAAAAGATAACCACACTGTAATAGCAAATGTGTTTTGAATAGGACATTGGAAGAAAAATAGTAATCATTTTTACAGATAGATTCCGAAGTCAAGGATCTATGTTCAACCATGTATGTTCCACCATCTTCATAACTGAATGAGCAGCCATCATTAAGTAGTTAGCTTAGGCCATAATATGATACTTGGACCAAGATTTCAAAAATACCACATGCCTTCTGAGAGGTTACCCCTTTCTAGCTCCACTATCATCTAATTTTATTTTTAAAAAAAAAAAAAAAACGGAAAAATTTGAGCTTTTACAGAGTAGGGGCTACCATTTTGTATCTCACAGGGCCAAGGAACAAGTTTTAATTTATTCATTTAAATTAATTTCAGTATGAGTATTGAAATATATAATAGAAATATTATAACATTATATATTTTCTATATACTTTTATCATATAGAAAATATGTAATATAGAATATATTATTGAATATTGTAGAACAATATATAATATAGAAAAAATATAATATTCAGTAATAAATACTTATTAAAATAGCAAGCTTATATAGGAAGAATGATGGAGCATTGGGAGAAAGTTCAGCTTTATTTCTTTGACATTACTTTGTTTCTGTACAAACAAAAGAATTACAAGAATTTCCCTGATTATTCAAATAACTCAAAGTTGAGGAAGGAATATGAGTCAATGATGTAGAAACTCTTTTAAGATTTGAGCTAGACTACAATCTGTAAAGATCTGTGAAATTCAACTATATTTGTGCTACTTCCATATTAAGTCAAGGTAACAAATCAATATTAATAATAATAACATAGTGCTTCCTAGAACTTCCTAAAGAGTTCATTAAAGTTTTATTAGAAAGGATTGTTTATGAAGTTAAAAACCATGAGAAATTCCAGGAAAATCCACATACCTATGTCATCATACTATCAATCAGGGCAAAACATGCTTGAGTCTTTCATCAAAACTAAATGATTAAGGAGTGAGTGGTACACTTTTCCCTGTTCCGACCAGCTGAACACTTCCTTTTACTCCACATTTGTTTAATTGGCATGAAATTTCCCACTTCACTAAAACAGGTATTACAATTTGGACAACACAAAATATCATTTTTTTGAAAAGATTTAAGGATTTGAGGATAAATCCAAGCTAATAGAACTGAAACTCCTATGTGATGCTGGGTAGCAACCTAGTTTTCCCTACCCTTCTTCATGCTGGGAGATGAAAGAGATTCAGTTACTGCTTAAGCTCCATAGGCATACTAAGTGAAGTAGAAAACTGAGGCACATGTACCTCCATTATCTGGTATCTCATGTGGGGCTTAGAGCTAAATTGTCATTATTCAGCCTCCATTTCTGCCTTTAACCACTGGTGTAAACAAAGGTTACTGTGCCAAAGTTGGCAGCAAGCCAAATCCCTTTGGCATGTGAATTAGTTTCCTCTGCCATATTGCTAGTTCCAAATTCCTTCTGGTTTCAGGATCCTGTAGTCAGGGTTCCCTCATCTTCTCAAACGAGTTACAGTCACACACATCCCTACACACTGCATGGTTGGCACTAGTTCCTTAATACATGTTACTCCGTTTGATCCTCATGAAGGATCAAGTGGGGAAGGGAGATACTATTATCTCTGATAATAGCCCATTAAGATCTTGAGTATGTTCTACTTCCCTGTTTGACACACTGGTTTGAAAATATTGCTAAGTCCTCCCAACAATGACAGACACTCAGTGGAAACATGAAGGATTCTGTCAAACTGGTTATTTGGCATCATGTAGACCACTATTTCCCAACCTACAAGTACATCACGGCATTTGGTGTGTCAGGGACACGCCTTGGGTGTGTGTCTCAGTCTAAAGCTTCCTCCTTTTCACAAGCTTCCTGTTTCTCATCTCTCTAGCTTCTAACTGTCACTGTAATCATCTCTTACTCTTCAGCCTGATGTCAAAAGCAAAAGTTCAGAAGTTCCTCATCAATAAGGAGTCCTTGGGAGCAGGTGAAGCTCATCTAACTAGGTAAGATGAAGATCTATCACAACCAGGAGGCAGGTTGGAAGGTGCCAGTTGCACCGACAGTCAGGTGCAAGAGCTCTGCAGTGAGTCTGCCTGAGTGTCCATCCTAGATCTGTCACCTGTTGGCTCTGTGACCTTGAGCAGGTCTTAAATCTCTCTAAGCCTTTGTTTTTTTATTGATAAAATGAGGATAATAGTACCAAAATTATGGAGATTTTGAGAGCTTAAATAACTTGTGAACTATTTAGAACAAGTCCTACCATAAGGACACTCAGTAGCTATTGGTTATTATTAGTTTCATACAATTTGAAAAGTTTCAAAACATTTGCAGATATAAGATGATCTTCAACCACATAGCTAATGTATGCAAAGCTATTTAGCTTCAGAAGTAAACTCTGCATTTCTAGAAGTTAAATCTTAATTTGTTATAGTAAATTATCTCTAATATTTATCTCTCGCTCACTTTTATAAGAAAAATAGTGAAAGCATTTATTAAGAACTTATACTGCACTGTTATATAACTTAATCCTCACTATAACCCTATGAGATAGGTTACATTATTGTCCCAATTTTACTAACAAGGAAATCAAGAGACAAAGCTACTAAAACACTTGCCTGAGGTTAGACATGTTCTTTTGTGGTGAGGCTGGACTTCAAATTTAGACCATTTGACTGCAGCACTTATATGATGAGCATGCTGTTTAGTGTTATAGTGTTGGTCTATCTTTGAACAGACATACTTTTAAACCATGACAAGGAAGTGAGACTGCACATTGAAATATGCAAAATTTGCCTTTGGGTGCCACATGAGAAATAGTCACATCACTAGAAACTAATCATAAGCTTTTTTGTTTGGTTAAAGTTTTATTTATCCATTTTTCTTGTTTACTTTGTGGGATATGGGGCTTAGCTAGGGGATAACTCCACTTTTCACTTGGCCATGGTATGAAAACCTGTCCTCTGAATCTTTAGATATTTTGGCAAATTGTAGGCAAACAAAGACTTAAAGCAATTCAGTCTTGATTACAGACCAAAAATGCCTCCATACTTGATTAAATTTATTTCATTTTAGGAACTGGATTATAATAAATACAACTTCTATATGAAAAAATAGATTAATAGTGCTCAAAGTTAGTTCACTGTATTTATTCCCTTTAACACATTATCTGCTTTCAGTGCTATTCAAGTTTTCATTAATTATTAATTATTTCATTAATCATTTTATTTCATTAATCAACATTAATAGATATAATTAATCTGTGAATATTAAATGTTTTATGCCAGGCATTTCTATGATGTGGCTGCTTTTAACAACAACTTGTTTGATCTGTGGAACTTTAAATGTTGGTGGATTCCTTGATTTGGAAAATGAAGTGAATCCTGAGGTGTGGATGAATACTGTAAGTCATGGAAAACTGTGAAGAACATCAAATAAAGCAGGACTAATGGATTATGAGGTTACAAAAGGTTCTGTTATAACATAAAATCTCTGATAAAACAGATAAAATATAGATGGTTTTTGACCTCTGCAAGAGTCAAGTTAGTTAGATCTTTGGCTGAAAAACGAATACTGTCCAGTAATGGAAACCAAAATTGTGCTATTGTGCTATCTACCTATCTATCTATCTATTTATCTATCTCTCTCTCTCTCTCTCTCTCTCTCTCTCTCTAGATAGAACTCCTCTTTTGAATTTATGTTTTAAGAATATCAAGCTATTTGCTGATATACGTGATTGTCTTCTATTGATCTATAGTTCTATTACTTTTAAACCAAGAGGGGCCTCAAAAGACAATTGACTTGAGAATACAGCTTTGTCAGAAAGAATGGGTCAATGCTAAATTTTCCCCTACACTCCAAAATATTTGCCAAAGGTAGATATTTTTGAACATTCTACTTATTTTGTATTAAGACTTTATTAATTTTACAGTTACCTGGTGTTATAAATTTCAGATAATTCACCCTAATAAGCACACAATAGAGAGTTTGTTTTAATTCCTTTTTATATCCTTTGGAGAAGTTCCACTAATGACTGTATTTTTACTGGGCAGAGTGAAATCATCAACTACAATGGCTATCCCAGTGAAGAGTATGAAGTCACCACTGAAGATGGGTACATACTCCTTGTCAACAGAATTCCCTATGGGCGAAGACACATTAGGAGCACAGGTACAAGATATGTCTCTCCTGAAAAGGGGACTGCACTGACATCCTCCTTCTCAGGAGGAATTTAGTGCTAGATATGCATCAACAGAGTTTATCAAAATTGGTTTGAATTATTGGATTAGACTTTAAATAGTTAACAGGGAGGCTTACTCTTTGCCTGATAATTATCTGAAGACAGACAAGAACCTAAAAATATAGACAGCAAGACTGATCTTGCTAACTGCAACCAGAGGTACTTGTTAGGGTGTAAACAGGAAGGCGGAGCCTACATTTTGTCACCTCATTACTGATTTATCATGTGAAAAATTGCTTTGTCCCAGGAAAATGGATCTCCTCATTGTCAGAAGGAGATTTGCTGGGTTGTGTGAAATTGACTGTGGGGCACCCAAGAAGAGCCTCTCCTGCCCCCACTAAAATCAAGGGGCCTCCCTCTGCAGGATAAAAAACAATCTAGTTAAATGACAACAGCATTTCTGAAAAGTTTTCCAGGACTGAAAACATTAACATCCACATACATTTGATCTAAGAGATAGATGATTCATGGAGTGAAAGAGTATGGTGTCAATAAGGTTTGAATTCTAGAATGAGGGCCCAGCCATGCCACAGCAGGGGAATGATACTCCTTTAAAGGGAAAATTTAACTGCAAAGCCTCTGAAGAAGAAATAAGAATAAGCAAAATATATGCAATGGTTCAAAAGCAAATAATTTATTGGCAGCTGCTTACCATGTTCATTTTGCATCTTTTCTCCCACCACACATATTAAGTACCAGTTGAGGTCATGTTTGACATTCTCTCCCTCTTATATCTCCAGTTTCAGAATGAAAAATGAGAGTGAGATATGAGTAGTTTTACTAGTTAAAATATGAAACACCCAGTTAAATTTGAAGATCAGATAAACAACAAATAATTTTTTATAAGTCTCATTTTAAGATACACTCTTTATTCATTATTCACTATTATCACTATTTATAAAAATTTCGTAGAGCATCCTGGATCTTTTTGCTTCCTTTTGTTTTTATTTTTTACTAAATCTGGCAATCCCAGGTACAGATGTGAAGGAGTTGTGAAATATAAAAGGAGAAAACTTTTATGGGAAAGGTTTTGCTTAAGTAGAGATAATTTTGGAAAGATTTAGAATTAAAAGTCATTCATTAGATGTAATGTTCTAAATAATTTAAATCAGTTAAACCTCTCGTCAACAATATGAGATGGGTACCACTAATAGTCACCATTTCACAAATGATGAAATTAAGGCACAACCGGTTATGTTAAGAAGTCTAAAGTCACACAAATAGCAAGCTGACAGACCAGAATTTAAGCCCAGGCATCCTGGCTCCAGAGCCTGTGCTCTTAGTCATGAAATTATAGTGCCTTACTTGACCTTCCACCCTGGTTCTTTGCATCTCCCTGAATGCTCTCTCTCCCTCAGGAATCTGGAAGTTGGCAGAGGGACATTGAGCTGAGTATATTATTGTAGTTTTTAAATGCTGTCCACTGGGCAGAGGATGGGGATTTGAATAGAAATTTGGTGAGGAACTAATCAGTGTCCACTTACACTCACCTCTTCTTCCTCTCTGGAAGAGCCACAGGACTTGAGTAAGCATGATAAATTTCACACCCAGGAAATTTGTATATACGAATACATAGAGCAGAGTAGTTACCAGTACAGGCTTTGACATAAAAAGAACTGGGTTTGTGTCCCTGCTCTGGCCTTCTTATCTGGGTGGCCCTCTGGGAAAGTTACTTAACTACATAAAGTTTGGTTTCCACATCTACAAAATGAGGGTTCTCAAAACAGCAGCTAGTTTATAGAGTTGTTGTAAGAATTTAGTAAGCTAATACATATAAATAGGTCAACATAGCACCAGGTACACAATATGTGCTCAAGAAACTGAAGTTACCTGATTACAATGCTCTATACTATTGACAAGGGAAAAGTGAAAACAGTTTTTGTTTTACCATGTGTGCATGTGTGTGTATTTCTGTAATGTTTCTGACATGCTTTATTTACCATAAATTTCTCTCTCTCTCTCTCTCTCTCTCTTTCTCTTCTTCCCTCTCTCATCTTACCCTTTCTCCCCCCAGGTCCCCGGCCAGTTGTGTATATGCAGCATGCCCTGTTTGCAGACAATGCCTACTGGCTTGAGAATTATGCCAATGGAAGCCTTGGATTCCTTCTAGCAGATGCAGGTTATGATGTATGGATGGGAAACAGTCGGGGAAACACTTGGTCAAGAAGACACAAAACACTCTCAGAGACAGATGAGAAATTCTGGGCCTTTAGGTAAATATTAGCTAAGAAAACTCAACAGGGAAATTGGAGGCAATTTTTAAAAAATAACGTGGGTGCTATTAATGATAATCTTTGACACTTGAAGTCATATAGCTTCTTGTACTTTCTGTTAACATCTCAAAGGAGGGAAACAGCAAGAAGCTTTGATTTTTCACTGATTCTCCCACAGGCAAAGTATGGCATTTCAACAAGATCATTTTTACATCCAATTTTTACATCAATTTTATGCATTAAAAGTATGTCCAAAGAGACAGCTGAGGAAATTATCATGACTAGTGTGCACATTCATTCAGCCAATGTTTACTGAGTGGCTACTGTCTGTGCTGTTCTAGGCCCCGAACACTCAAACAGGGAACAGACCAACTCTCGGACCTCACAAAGCTTATGTTCATTTTAGTGATAATTTTACAAGTCATTTCTTCTGGATGACCAATCAACTGTGTAAAGATGATTTTGACCAGGACTGTACTGATTTAGAGAAACTGTGATTGAGATCGCACATAGTACCATTTTCACGAAAACTCCAATATTAAGTTTTTAAAACCTTGTTAATGGGCAATGAAGAAGAATCTTTTTGATATCTTAATTGTTTCTTTTAATGGAAGAGTTTTCCACTGTCACTAGAGGACAGGCTGATGCCTGCAATAGACTTTCCTTCTTCAGGCCTAAGATCCCTGTTGGTTTGTAAACCGGCTGTTAGAACAGAGTGTGTATTCCTATTACATTAATAGAACATTCAGTACCCACTGAAAGTTTGAGAAGAGTGGAGGAATAGAATACAATGTTATGGTCAGAGTTCTTGGGCAGGGGCAAGCATCAGGAAGTATTGTATCACTAGTCTTTAGGAGGTGTCACAACAATTCTCCTATTCTTGGAAGTCCCAATCCATAGATTTCCTCACGTCCTTTTAATAAACAGGCTTCTGGCTTACGGAATACCTGATTTGACTAAATGTTATATAGGCCCTTTTGCTCCTCCTGTCTGAAGAACAAAATACTGGTACTATGGAATATTGGAATATATGGTATATATTAAATATATATATACACACATATATATATGTATCTTTGTGGGCAGGAATACTACTAACAACATCTTAATGAATGCCTACTAGCAGCCAGCGTCATTTCTTTCATACCATTAAACCCCTTTAGCAGCCCTGTAAACCAGGCACTACTCTATTTATTTCTCAAATTAGAAAACATAGGCTCAGAGCATTTCAGTAACTTCTCAAGAGTTGCAAAGCTCATAAATGGTAGAATCATGATTTACAAAAAACCTGTTTCCAAAGATGGGTATTAAATGGCCCTAAGAATTGTGAAGCCTGGTGGGGGACTCAGAAGTAGAAGCACGCAAGACAGATAGAGAAAGGGAGGGCAAAGAAAAGCAAGAGAAGGGAAGGAAGAGGAGGAATCATAAGGTTGAACTTCAAACATCATACACAAGTCTTGAAAGTGTTCCTCTTATGAGGAAGTCTTTGACGAAGTAAAATGTATATATGCAGAAAAACAAAAAGCTACAATAGCCTACATATAATTGGATAAATAATGAAATACACACTGAATCTAAGTAAACAGCATAGAATCTGTGTGTAAAAAAGAAGTGAGCAAGTGCTGTGAGTTTTAAACTTAAACTTGCAAGTATTTATAAAAGCCCCTTTTTTATTTTGCAGTTTTGATGAAATGGCCAAATATGATCTCCCAGGAGTCATAGACTTCATTGTAAATAAAACTGGTCAGGAGAAATTGTATTTCATTGGACATTCACTTGGCACTACAATAGGTATGTTTTTGAGGGTCAGTGTTCTCAGAGTCTTACAGGAGTTCACCTTTATGTTGGAATAAAATAACTGCTATTTATAGTGCCTTCAATTCTCTGTCCCCTGCTGGGAATAACCCTAGTACTCTGAGTAGCTATGAGCTTGCAGTGCACAGACTGTATGTAAGGCAAACCTTTCCTGGGTGTCTGGTCACAGCAGCATATTGACTATGGTGATGCAATTTCCCAGGAATAATGTGTGTTCCAAATTCAAAGAAATGATTCTGCAGAGTAAGTTTCTAGATTCTCTCTGAGCTGAAAAAGTAAAATTTAATGCCATGGATTATGGCTGAAACATAATGAATGTGCATCAATCATCTCTTTCTCACAACCCAAATGGGATTTTTAAAAAATAAAAGGGAGGGGCTTATACTTATATTTAAACAAATTGAAAAGACATGGTTATATTTGTTTGTTGGAACACAAAAGTTTACTATAATAAATCAGTTGAGTTGATCTATTTAGTGTGTGATTTAGTATTTATGAAATAACAAGTAAATGTAAGCAGTATGTAGAAATTTTTAAAGTTTTTTAAGTTGACAATTTACTTCTTAATTTACTTACTTTACTTAATTTACTTTACAATTTACTTCCCAGATAGTTTGGAAAGAAATCAATAATCTAGTTCCAAGTAAAAGTTGAAAGGAACTCATACTAATAAAAGTTTTGAATTTGTCATTTCCACTAAAGTTTCCAATTTTAAGAGAATAAATCATGTGAAAATGCAATATTTTAGTTTAGGGAAATATCTTCATTATCACCACGATCATCAGTAACATATATTAATTAGTACTTTAGATTGATAGGCACTTTCCAAGCTCAGAACAAGCAGTTAGCTAGCATCAGAGAGCATATACTAAAAAAGTGTCAAAGAACTCATAGGAGATCAAAAATGCCACTAATAGGCAAATAATTATAGTATCTAACACATATTGAGCATTCGTGATGTGTACGGTCTTGCGTTCAGGACCTTTCCCACAGTATCTCCCTCTGATCTTCAAAACAACCCGACTGTTATTATCTCCATTTCATAGAAGAAGAAACACAAGTTCAGAACACAGATTCAAACCAGGTGTATCTGATTTCACCAATGGGGTGTGTAAGGATTCTGGAGAAATGGTGTAGAGAAGGAATGACTTTAGTTGGTTTTGGAAAGTGGGTAGGACTTAGATCTGGTCTTATACTTGATCTGAAAAAAAAGAAAAAAAAAACATGGAGAATTTGATTATTTGTGCTCTGTGTTACATTTAGGGCATAAAATTTTTTAGTGAATGTTGTTTGCGTTTTGGACAGAGCAATTTCTATTATGTAAGGAACACCCACTCTTTGTAGGACATTTAGGTCCCAGCCCATTAAACACGGCTCTGCAGTCAGGGTGACCCCCAAAGATCTCACCTCTGCACATTTCCAAACACCTTCTGGGGAAGTACTATTCCTGATTCAGAGTCTTTTTATCAATTGTTCAGTCAATTATTTCAGTTCTTCTTTATCTGGCCAAGACAGTTTCAATGTTTCAACAAGTGTTTCAGTACACACACACACACACACACCAGTGGAGGCCCAGGAAGGGACCTCTGGAAACCAAATTATATGGATATTCCTCCTAGCCTACCCGGTGTCGTGCTGATCTCCATCCTCACAGAGATACAAAGGGGTGCAATGCTACTGCTGAAAGAGCAAAGCAAAGGGAGACGCCTGGTCCTTACTGGGCCATCATGGACACTAGGGAAACCCCTTTCTTTCTGGAAACAGGGAAGAGTCTAGAGGGTTGATAAACACCCAGCAAGCCACTGGGAGCAGTGAAATTTCATTCCACAGTGAGAAAGAAAACCTGTTGGAATAACTGGGTGATGCTGTAGAAAGAAATCAGCTCACCTCCTGTGACTGGTTATTTGCTTCCGGAAGCTCTGTGATTCGTTCTGGCATCTCAGAGTTAGGGACGAAATGAGAATGTTGCCAGCATTTACCCCATGCTTGGGAAGTGAGGTCACCTTCAGTTCACACAGTAGTAGCTACTCCGACAGCTTAACCATCACCTTTCCCCTGCCAGCTACTCCGTTTCCCCTAGCCAAGTCAAATTGTCCATAAGCAGAATAAAATAAAATTGGAGACTTGAGAGCAGAGAAGACTGAAGGCAGATTATCTTTATAGAATAACTCAGAAGACTTCCAATTCATCCCCAATATGATCGCGATAGAAGGAAAAATGACTAAACAGAGCCCCATTTTTGTTAGAAACTTTGCATAAGTACTTATTTTTACAAGATTGTCTTGTCTCCTATTCTCTCAGGGTTTGTAGCCTTTTCCACCATGCCTGAACTGGCACAAAGAATCAAAATGAATTTTGCCTTGGGTCCTGTGATCTCATTCAAATATCCCACGGGCATTTTTACCAGTTTTTTTCTACTTCCAAATTCCATAATCAAGGTAGGCTCCTTTCACCAAAATGTACCTGAGGATCTCATTTTGGATCATAAATCCTTATTATTTTCAAATCTACTGTAAAGTAAAGGTAGGAAATTTAGATAAAATCTATAGAACTTAGACTCTGTGGGCATGTGCTTGTGTATGTGTGTCTCCATGTGTGCGTATATCTGTGTCATAGTATCTGTAAGTTCTATAATACAATTTACTCTACAAGGTCATTAGCAGAGTTGAGTATCTGTCAGAATCTCTAGCTGAGCTGAGTGCTGTATAACAACAAAGATTTTTCTTGTTTTCCCAAGGTTTTTTTTGTTCCATTTAGTCAGGTAGGTCAATGAATTCACATTGCCCAAATGAAAGACACTTCAAGTTACCCATAATCACTGATGTGTCCAATTTTGACATTAAAAAAACCTAATTAATATATTGCTTCCAATATGGAAACTTGCCCTAATTTACTAAAGCTAAGATTCCAAAGCCTAAATGTATTACAACTCAAGTATTAAGTAAAATATTTATCGGTTATTTTTCAAGAGTTGAAAAAATCATTTGGTTGCCAATTGTAGATTTGGAATTTTATCTATTAAAGAGGTTTTTTTTTTCTCTTTGCTTTTGTTTCTTTACAAAGGTCATTGCCACAATGAACATAGCATTTAATCAAATTCAAAATTGGCCCTTGAATTTGGGATGATGGATAAAATGGATTTGGGCCAAATCTGAAGTCAAGGAGACCAGTTATAATATCAAAATAATTCATATATAAGAAAATGAGATCTTGGTTTGGGGTGGAGTGGTAGGAATGGAAAAAAAATTATTTGTGAGCTAACACAAGGAAGAATTTCCATAGGGCCTAATGATTGGTCTGATAATAGTTTCATTGTATTGTTTACTGAGAGCATAAATGATGTAACTTCCTTATTCAAGAGCTTTTCTAGTTTATTTCAAAATGTGTTGACATCAGTTAGTTTTTAATGTTTTCTATATTTGGGCAGCATGAGCAAACTAATTTATTAAATTAAATTCAGAGAGAGACACATCTATCTGTAAATACATATATGTGTTGTATGTGTTGCTCTTCCTACATAGGTCAGCTATAAGGCAAATAATGTTCCTGGGTTATCTCAGTTTCACATTTCCCACTGTCAATATTCCTGCTACTTTTAAGTCCCATTTCCTGCTCTTTTCTTCCATCAGTTTCCCCCAGAAGCTCTAAGACCCCACCAGGAATCCCCATGCAAGTTTACTTTCCCAAGTCCTGGAAGTTTCAATTGTGCTGCCTTTGCAACATTATCATATCTTTTCTGTTCAATGGTTCCTTCTCTTTGGTTCGTCATTCTCTACTTTTCAGCCTGAGAGCTGGCTAATCTGGGACAGTACTCGAATGAAATGTGTACATGGGTAACATGGAAAACCCCGATTTTCCCTCATATTCAAGGTATTATTTGACCTTAAGAAAAACTGTTTTACATTTCGTACCAATTAATGAGAAAAAATATTGGCAAGCACTGACTGGGCAGAATACAGGGAAGCTTCACTATGGAGAAGTGAATTTGGGATTGACAGCCTTTATTGCAATCTCCTTGTAAGTAATGTTTGATAATCTTCCTCATTTGGAGATACATTCCTAAGTCACCTTTCCTGAATAATTTGGTCTCCTTGACTGAATCAGTAGTACAAATAGATCCCCAAGCATGGCTTTTTCCTAGAAGGAAGGAAATGTCAAGAAGTCTGAAGATGATTCTTGAATTCTGGTTTTTTGCTCTTGCTATTTGGGCTTCTTGTCATTGTTGTTGTTGCTATTGAGTTGAGCTCCCTAAATATTCTGGTTACTAATCCCTTGTAATATGCATAGTTTGCAAATATTTTATCTCATTCAAAGGTAATTATTATTTACTTTCATAGGCTGTTTTTGGTACCAAAGGTTTCTTTTTAGAAGATAAGAAAAAGAAGATACCTTCTACCAAAATCTGCAACAATAAGATACTCTGGTTGATATGCAGTGAATTTATGTCCTTATGGGCTGGATCCAACAAGAAAAATATGAATCAGGTATATGCGATAATTATAGGGCCATTTGATACCTTAAGAAATTCCAGCTTTCCTTTGACTCATTTTGATGTATCTATTTACTGTATAAATTCATATGGTATTCCAAACACTTAAAGACAGATTTTATTTTTGCTTTTAAAAATGTTTATGGGTACATAATAGTTGTATATATTTATGAGGTACATGTGATATTTTGATATAAGCACACAATGTGTAATGAACAAGTCGGGGTAATTGGGATATCCATCACCTCAAGCATCTATCATTTCTTTTTGTTAGACACATTCTAATTTGACTCTTCTAGTTATTTTAAAATATATAATGAATTATTGTTAACTATAGTCATCCTATTGTGCATGCTGGACTTTATTCCTTCTAATGGTATTTTTGTACCCATTAACCAATGCCTCTTTGTCCTTCCCCCATCCCTACTACCCTTTCCAGTCTCTGGTAACCATCATTCTACTCACTATCTCTATAAGGTCAGTTTTTTTTTAACTCCCCTATATGAGTGAGAACATGCAGTATTTGTCTTTTTATACCTGACTTATTTCACTTAATGTAATGTTCTCCAGTTTCATCCACATTATTGCAAATGACATGATTTCATTATTTTTGTGGCTGAATAGTATTCCACTGTCAAAATGTACCACATTTTATTTATCCACTCATCTTTTGATGGACACTTAGGGTGATTTCATATCTTGGTTATTGTGAATAGTGCTGTAGTAAACATGGGGGTGCAAATGTCTCTTCCATGGATTGATTTTCTTTTTAAAATATAGAACTAGCACTGGAATTGCTGGATCATATGGTAGTTCTACTTTTAGTTTTTGAGGATCCTTCCTACTCTTCCCCATAGTGCCTGTACTAATTTGCATTCCTATCAAGTCTGTGCAAGGGTTCTCTTTTCTCCACATTCTTGCCAGCATCCATTATTCCCTATCTTTTTGATAAAAGCTGTTTTAACTGGAATAACATAGTATTTCATTGTAGTTTTGGTTTGCATTTTTCTAATGATTAGTAATGTTGAACATTGTTTTTAATGTACCTCTTGGCAGTTTGTATGTCTTTTTGTGAGAAATGTCTATTCAGATCTTTTGCCCAAGCTTAAATCAGATTTTTTTTTTTTTTTTTTGCAATTGAGTTATATGACCTCTATATATTCTGGTTACTAATCCCTTGTCAGATAGGTAGTTTACAGATATTTTCTCTCATTCAACACGTTGTTACTTCACTTTGTTGATGGTTTTCTTTGCTTTGCAGAAGCTTTTTAGCTTGATGTAATCTAATTTGTTCATCTTTGCTTTGGTTGCCTGTGCATTTGAGGGCTTACCTCAAATTGGCCCAGACCAATGTCCTGGAGTGTTTCTGCAATTTTTGTTTGTTAGTAGTTTCATAGTTTCAGGTCTTAAATTTGTCTTTAATCCATTTTTATTTTGTTTTTATATATAGCAAGAGATAGAGATCTAATTTCATTCTTCTGCATATGGACATCTAGTTTTCCCAGCATCATTTCTTGCGGAAATTATCCTTTCCCCAATGTATGTTCTTGATGCCTTTGTAGAAAATTAGTTGACTATGAATGTATGGATTTATTTCTGGGTTCTTTATTCTGTTCTATCGGTCTATGTGTCTGTTTTTATGGCAGTATCATACTGTTTTGGTTATTACAGCTTTGTAATATAATTTGAAGCCAGGTCATGTGACGCCTCCAGCTTTGTGCTTTTTGCTCAGAATCTTATATTTAGAAAAACCTAAAGACTCCAACAAAAAACCTGCTAGAACTGATGAACTAATTCATTAAATTTGCAGGATACAAAACCAACATACAAAATTCAGCAGCATTTCAATATGCCAACAGCAAATAATCTTTAAAAAAAAAGAAAGAAAAAGTCAAGAAAGTAATCCATTTATAACAGCTACAAATAAAATAAAACACCTAGGAATAAACCATACCAAAGAAGTGAAAGATTTCTACAATGAAAACTATAAAACACTGATGAAAGAAATTGAAAATGACATTAAAAAATGGAAAGGTATTCCATGTTTATGGATTGCAAGAATCAATATTGTTAAAATGTCCATACTATCCAAAACAATCTATAGATTCAATGCAATCCCTATCAAAATACCAATGACATTCTTCATTGAAATAAAAAAAAAAAGCCTAAAATTTATATGGAACCATGAAGGTAGATATCTGCTATACATAGAAGATCAGGTACTCAACAAACCTTGAATATGAAGACTGGGGAAGTGAATAGGCAGCTTCATTCTTCTATTCCCTGGCAAAATTTAGGAAAATGAATGTTTTATAATGAGTAGTAGCTTCTTACATGTTCTCAGTCAGCCACAACTTACTACAGTCAATTTGAACTTACTGCATTTGAATATATTGCATTAAAAATAAAATCCTAAAAAAGGAGAGAAGCACAGATAAACCTTGATCTTATTTCACATGTTCCTTCCTTTGTGGGTGACTTTTGTTTTGAAATGAAACTCACCACTTAACCTACAAAATAACAGGACAGGGTAGAAGGGAGATGGGATCCCCTGTTTATGAAGCAGCAGCAGTGCTGTTTTATCACCTCTTCATTTTCTGTTATTGAGAATTCAAGAAGGAGGAGGAGGAAGAGTTCACATCTGCAGACTGGTGTGGTTGAATAGTTGTCTCTGGTATTCCAAATAGCAGCCAATGAGGCTGTTACAGTGAAGTCAGTCGCAAGATAATTGTTCTGTACCCCTATTCTCTAAGAAGCTAAATTGTGTTAGACTGAAACCCATAAGGAACCATCGTTCAAAGTTGGCTTGTTCAAAAGTAAACATTTTTAATAGTTTCTCTTAGATTCATTATTTTCTAAAACATAGAATTACAATTACTATTTTATTTCTATAATTTTCATCTCTATAATGTTTACAAATATTGAAATAACCTTTGGAAAAAATTGGCTTTTAGCTTTACTTTTGCAATATTTTATTTTATCCCCATAAAAGCCTAGTAAATTGGTAGTATGACTTTTAGTATGTTCATTTAATAGATGATAAAACAGAGACTCAAAGATGTTAAATATGGTGGCCAAGTTCACGAAGCTGATCATTAACAACAACAGGGCCTGAACTCCTGGTTTTCTGATCTAATCTGTGACAGTGCACCTGGGTGCGCATGCACGCATCACCCCCACACTTGCGCATAGAACCTTTCCTAATTGGCTTTGCTCCATGATGACCACTACTGTTCCTTCTACTTGAAAATAAGCAAATTATCCTACAGATTCAGAGCTGGTACAGGTTTGCTGTCAAGCAGTCCATTCCATTAGTCAGTCTGTGGTTCGCTCACATTCAAGTATTGACATAAATGGTAATTTATCTAGTTAATTCTACCTCGTTATTTTCGAAGCCCCATTCTTGTTTGCTTCTTCTGCGCATCATTTTTCTCTGATTCTGAAAGGCAAAATTTTGTTGGGCAATTGCTGTAATATGAGTTTTATCTCCTTTAGAGTCGAATGGATGTGTATATGTCACATGCTCCTACTGGTTCATCAATACAGAACATTCTGCATATAAAACAGGTAGAGTCTTAGTCATGGAAAACCATTCCAATCCTTATTTTCAACATATTTAGAAAGACAGAACTGACCTGTTAACAGGCCTACCCTAAGAATCTTAAGAGCTTGTTTCCAGTTTGTCCTTGCTGCCTTCTGTATGCCTTGATTTCCCTGGAATTTAAGAGAAAGGATTTTATGGTACAGACCAAGTAGATGACATAAATGAACACCATCTTAAATCAGAGTTTTTAAAATAGGCCCTGAACTGAAGCAAGAGGTAAACTAGGGAAGCCTCAGGAGAACTGAGACTTCTTCAGAGAGAAGTATCTGGGATTTAACTTCTTTCTAATGAGGCTTGGTTTTCCATGAACTTTTCCTTTAAACCGAAGGGGGGTTATTGCTTGTTTTTCTGTTGAGCTCCACTTGTCATAATTGTAAAATGGGTATTTACATCCTTCTGGTGATCTAGGAGCCCTATTTTCTTCCTAGCATACAGTATTTTTCTAAAATTTGCTGTTAGCTCTCATGATTCTTACCCTCACTATTCTTTTTCTAAAAAACATTTGTTTCAGCTTTACCAATCTGATGAATTCAGAGCTTATGACTGGGGAAATGAAGCCGATAATATGAAACATTACAATCAGGTGAGCTACTTACAGTAACCCCAGAATGCTGATTTTGATAAGTTACAATAAAAAATTATTTGAGGGTGGAAAGACTCCTACCTGTCATTTGGTGGCATTTATACTGATAGAACATTTTCAAAAAATGTTTAATTTTAATTTTAATTAATTTCAGAAAATTTATAAATTAAAGAAGCATATACAAAGGAAATTAGATCATGTGTAATCCTTCCATCCAGAGATAACTAGATGTACTAACATTTTGGTGTATTTATTCCAATTTTCTCAGTATTATATTGCTTTTATACAACTTTTAATCCTTCTATTTTACTTAAGCTATAGTAAGAGATGACTAATATTACTGAGGGTTTTTAAAATATATTTTTAATGGCTACATAATAATAGAAATTGTTTCATAAAAATCTTTACAGCATAAATGAATATACACTTTTTAATGCCAACAGAAAAATTATAATTCCACATGAAAGTTGAATAAGTATTACCCAACATTGAAGACTTGGGTCATAAGGCATATTTTTCCATATAGCTTTAAGACATAAAAATCTGTAGACTCGTTTAGCACTGTACTTTTAATTAATCCTGTCACCACTTTTCTGTTCTCATAACCAGGGGCTTGGCTTGTAAGTATGAACTAACCAAATTAAATTGTTTTAAGTATTTTCCCAGGGTATCATATTTTAAGCTATTTACTAGTGCAACTATACATCAATATTAATAAGTTGTTTCTGAGGATCAAAACAATCAGACGAATCAATTTCTCAGTAATGAATTGGCCTGTTAGAGGAATAATTCTACTAAGCCTTAAAACCACTACAAGAGATAGACCATGTATATGTTATTTTTAAAAATCAGTTGAAGACATGATTTACATATAATAACATTACCAATTTTATGTGTCCCATTAAATGAGTTTTGACAAATATATCTATTTGTGTAACCACACCACAATCTAAATATAGGACATTTCTATCACCCCTAAAAGTTTTTTCCCTGCTGCTGACACTATTTTTAGACACAAATGCATGTATTTGCAAATGCTTAGAAAAGGTCTAGAAAAAAAAAATAAACATTAAAGTGGTTATCTTCAGAGAGAGGAAGAAAGAAGAAAAGAAGTGGATGGACATGAAACAGTAAGGGACTCATTTTGGACTTCACATATGTCTGTTTTCTTCCATTATTTTTAATAAACATGTTATATTTATGAATTGTTTACATTTACAAGAAACTAAAACAAAATAAACACACACATTCAAGATCATTATGGTCAAGTACTAAAGTATGTGAGAGTGTTAATGTCCTTAGAATTTATCCACAGTTAGCTGGTCCTACTCTGCTCCAAGCCAGTCCTATTTTGTGAATTAATCTTAGTTGATGCCAATTTTTATTACATTCCCTCCAAAAAACTAGTCTCAACAGTTTGCTCTCTCCTCAAGTTCACAGCGTTACCTCTGTTCCCACAGTGACGTCTGACTTTTCCTTCTGTTTGTGATTGTTCCCTTTGTCCCAAGCACTGGCTACTCCTCCTCTCACCACTCTGAAATGATTAGCATTCCCCAGGGATTCTTCAAAACTCTCTTTCTTCCTTGGAGAAGTCAGCCATCCCAATAGCTTTAATTTGGACCATTTCTACTACTCATCTAGGTTTTTTTCAGGACTTGCCTTCAACCTGTTCTTTCTTTAGGTGATTCCATTAACTGTTGCCCATACAGTAGTCTGAAGACAGACCTCTGAGAAATGACCCTACCTTGTCTCCAAAACTTCCGAAATATGTCCAAATTTCCTAGCCTGACATTCAGACCTTGACTATCTGCCTCCAAGTTTATGTCCTATCACATCCCCTTACCTATTCTGTTCTCCAGGTACATTGGGAATCTTGCCATTCCTGATCATAGCCTACAAACTCTTGCTGCCTCCCACCCACCCTCATCTCTGCTGTCAAAATGCAACCTTCCTCAAGAGTCATTTCACGGGACCCCTCTTTTTATGAAACCCTCAGGTGGAAATAGCTTTTTGTCTTTACTTCCATTTTATTTTGGGAGTGTTTATGGCATTTAACATAACTTACTTTGTATACAAATATTTGCTTAGCTATCTTGCCTTTCTCCCTCTTTTGCAAATTTCTTAAAGGTAGAGACCATTGAAAACATTGTATGTTTTCTTCCTATGTCACTGGTGCCTAACACAACTATGGCCATCGTCCATATTCATTTAGCAGCCTTTGTGGTTATTGATTTGAGGAGCTTCCTCTCATGTATGACCTTGCTTTCTCTCCTACAGAGTCATCCGCCTATATATGACCTGACTGCCATGAAAGTGCCTACTGCTATTTGGGCTGGTGGACATGATGTCCTTGTAACACCCCAGGATGTGGCCAGGATACTCCCTCAAATCAAGAGTCTTCATTACTTTAAGCTATTGCCAGATTGGAACCACTTTGATTTTGTCTGGGGCCTTGATGCCCCTCAACGGATGTACAGTGAAATCATAGCTTTAATGAAGGCATATTCCTAAATGCAATGCATTTACTTTTCAGTTACAAGTTGATTCCAAGCCCTTAAGGGACTTTAGAAAAAATAGTAACCAACAATGATGTTGTCCCCCTGGGGGAGATGCACAATGGAGTCTGTTTTCCAAGTTAATTGTGTTAGTGTTATTTATGTTTAGAGACATCTTTGCATGGGACCATCTACAGGTCCTTATAAACAATGAGGTAGATTGGGCAAAAAAAATAAATAAGTTGCCACTCTGATATTTAAGTCTAATTAAATTGTAATTTTTAGGGCGTACCATGAAGTATAGAAATGTCTAAAGCTTCAAAGGAACAGTGAAATTCCTTTAAGGTCCTATATGGAAACCTCTATTGTCATTTTATTTATATGGGTTGCTACGGCAATGGACAGAGTGTGGGATTAGGAGGAGGGCCTGAAGCTTCTTTATAAAAGTTTCTTAGCTATCCTGAAGATGTACTAGACATTTTTATTTTGTAGGTATTTTCAACATGAGAAATTCAAAAAGGTCCCCAAAGATTCTTCCAAAGAAGCCATCTCCTCTTATAATCTTATCCCTGGCTATCTGGGTAAACGGAATCTTGAACCCATAATAGGATACATGTATAAAATCTTTCTTATTTAAGCAGAAATAAATTCTGCAACATCAATATCATTTTATAATCATAGGGAGGCTTCTTTGTTTAGCATGTAATGCCCCCTTTACAGACTTTTTGTTCTTTGAGGGATTTGAACATTCCATGAAAAACTGACAGATAGGAAACTGACAATAAAAGATTAAGCTAAAGATAGAAGCAGAAACTACTAGGCTAGTTAGTCTCTAAACATTAAGCATTTTCTTCCTCCATCTTAAAGGCAATGAGAAGCTACCAAAATATTTTACGTAACGGAAACCTGATCGCCATATTTTTATAACGATCACTTTGGCTACTGCATTGAAAATGGATTAGAAGATGCAAAAAAAAGATTCTGAGCAAGTTTGTAAATCTGATCAAGTGTTCTGATGCAGGCCGATATCCTTCCTCTGCGCTCTCTAACAGAGATGATCCTTGGAAAATCCAGAGCCAGCTCCATAATACTGCCGTGCTCTGCTGGCAAATCCACAAGCTGCTGGCCCCTGGAGCCATTGTCTCAAAACTAGCATTCATCAATTTAATGTATATGTATTGATGGGGAATAATGGTCACTATGAAAACCATGTGATAATATGGAAAAATACCCATGATATAATGTTATGTGTGAAGAGAAGAAAATGAAACTGGTAGAACTATGTGATTGCAAATATATACAAATATTAAAACAATTATTTGACTTTATAAAATATTTGTATATAATGAAAACTGAAGCAATATAAAAAATAAAATTAGTTGTGTCAGGGTAGTAACATGAGTGATTTATTTATACTTTTAAATTTTTAATATAGTAATGATATAATGTTACAACTTGTCTAAATCTCCCAAATTTAACATTCAGTAAAGGAAGATAAACATAAAAGAACACATATTTTATTATACATTTTTATGTAGGCTAAATAATTGATGACTCTAGAAGCCTTAAAAAGGTTACTTTCAGGAGGAGAATCATGCCTTGGAGGGCTCTAAGGTCCAGAAACTGTCCTAATACTAGAGCTAGGTGCAGTCAGATTAATTATAATACATTTCATTATTTTGTCTGGAATACCAAGATAACTTCCAACCAGGAATGGAGTCTAGCAACACTTTACTGCTGGGGAACTTGGCCACAGACTTGTTATATAAATTTTTAGATATGTTGACAATGTTTCTCCTTATTTTTCTTACTTACACAAACCAAGAAATTTGACTCACCACCTTGAAACAGACTCACCAGGTTACTCTAGTTTCCCAAGCTTCAATATCCCATTGCTATTTTTTTTTATTATTATACTTTAAGTTATAGGGTACATGTGCATAACGTGCAGGTTTGTTACATATGTATACTTGTGCCATGTTGGTGTGCTGCACCCATCAACTCGTCAGCACCCATCAACTCGTCATTTACATCAGGTATAACTCCCAATGCAATCCCTCCCCCCTCCCCCCTCCCCATGATAGGCCCCGGTGTGTGATGTTCCCCTTCCCGAGTCCAAGTGATCTCATTGTTCAGTTCCCACCTATGAGTGAGAACATGCGGTGTTTGGTTTTCTGTTCTTGTGATAGTTTGCTAAGAATGATGGTTTCCAGCTGCATCCATGTCCCTACAAAGGACACAAACTCATCCTTTTTTATGGCTGCATAGTATTCCATGGTGTATATGTGCCACATTTTCTTAATCCAGTCTGTCACTGATGGACATTTGGGTTGATTCCAAGTCTTTGCTATTGTGAATAGTGCCGCAATAAACATACGTGTGCATGTGTCTTTATAGCAGCATGATTTATAATCCTTTGGGTATATACCCAGTAATGGGATGGCTGGGTCATACGGTACATCTAGTTCTAGATCCTTGAGGAATCGCCATACTGTTTTCCATAATGGTTGAACTAGTTTACAATCCCACCAACAGTGTAAAAGTGTTCCTATTTCTCCACATCCTCTCCAGCACCTGTTGTTTCCTGACTTTTTAATGATCGCCATTCTAACTGGTGTGAGATGGTATCTCATTGTGGTTTTGAGTTGCCATTGCTATTTTTAATAGAACAAGGTAAACAATAACATTAATGTCATTCAACACAAATTTATGTCAAATGTAAATTCTGACTCTGAACTTCGGTGAATTTCTTTCAAACGGTATAATCAGTTTCAGAGAGGCAAAGTCTTGCTCAAGTGACGGCCTTTCTGAGACTCATTAACCAAAGAACAAGGGACCTGTTTCACCATCAGGGCTTTGTTCAACTTTGATCACCTCTGCATTCTCTTCTCATAGGAAGGTTTCCCATATTTACCAAGGTCTGGCCACAATACCAGAAATGTTTTCTGTGAACTATATGCCCTAGAATTACCGTTCCTTCTTCTAAATCACTTTTTGTTTTTGTTTTTTGTTTTTTGTTTGTTTGTTTTTTGAGACAGGGTTTCACTCTTGTTGCCTAGGCTGGAGTGCAATGGTGCAATCTCAGCTGGCTGCAACTTCCGCCTCCTAGGTTAAAGCAATTTTCCTGCCTTAGCCTCCCGAATAGCTGGGATTACAGGCGCCCATCACCACGGCCAGCTACTTTTTTGCATTTTTAGTAGAGATGGGGTTTCACTACATTGGCCAGGCTGATCTTGAACTCTTGACTTCAGGCAGTCCGCCTCGCCTCGGCCTTCCAAGATGCTGGGATTACAGGCATGAGCCACCGCGTCCAGCCTAAATCACTTTTTATTATGCTTCCGAATTATCTTTTTGGAGAGTTTTATGTAAGTCTACCGCCCTAATACATTTTAAGTAGCTTGAAAACAGAAGCAATTAAGACATAGAACTCTCCATTACCACACTAAATTCACTCTTGCTATTCCTTTTTGGTCAACCACCACTACTACCATGACCAGCTCTCCTTGAACTTGATCCCTGACAACTTATCTGTTCTCCATCGCTATAATGTCTTATAAATAAAATCATGGGGTACGTGTCCTTGATATTGACTTTTTTCACTTAGCATGATGTCCTTGAGATCTATCCAAATTGTTTCTTATATCGTTTGTTCCTCCTTATTGCTAAATAGCATTCCACGGTATGCATGCCACAGTTTGTTTAACCATTCACTCACTGAAAAACATGTGGGTTATTTCCAAGTTTTGGCTTTATCTTTTTGGCTTTTCACTGCTTAGTGACATGTCTTGAAAATAAAAAGAACACTCAGTTCAGATTCTTTATTTTGAATTAATTGCATGTCCCACTCAAAGCTAAATTTTCTGTGCTAACACCTTCTGTACTCTGTACACTGCCTCAAAGGGAAAATATGTTACTCAAGCCAGAGTTCCCATTGACTTGACTACACAATCCCTGATTTATATTTTAATTTGACATTTAGACATTGCAAAATAGTGACCCGGTTCTCATTACATTTTAGAGTTCTAATGTGATTTAAGAAGTGCTTTGGAGTAGGGTGAAAACAGATTGCTAGTATTTATACCTTGACTGACTACGAAGGCCTTCCTCCAGCCATTGTCAAGATGTGACATGTCTTTAGCTCTGTCCAAACCGCCTTCGGTATCATCATATCTCCCACACAACCAAACCAAATGAAAATAATCATAATCATAACAATAGGGTACCATCATTAAAAATCTATGTGAAGTATTAATATAAATAAAAGCATGAACAATTTTTAGTATATAGATATAAAAAGGTAAATTCTATAAAAACAGTATGCTTTCTATGGAATGCACCTTCAAGAAAATTTCATCATTCTCCTGCATTCTACTTCCTATAAGACTGTCCATAAATTCCATTTATGGAGAAATTCTGGAGTCAAACCTTTCTTCTTTTTGTACCCTCTATGCATATTTGCCATTTTAGTTTGTGTGTGAATTTCTTTCCTTATCAAAGCAGTCAACTTAGCTAAGAAAGATTATTAATTTGGGATATGATGTGGTCTTAATAAATTTAATCAAAGCACTTTTATAGTTTTTGATAGCACAACAGGATGACTATAGTCAATAGTTTAATTGTACATTTAAAAATAACTAAGAGTATAACACAAATAGTATCCTTTGTGTTACAAACGATAAATGCTTGAGGTGATGAGTACCCTATTTACCTTGATGTGATTATTACATAATGTATGACTGTATCAAAGTATCTCATATATCCCATAAATATTTATACACCCACCACTATATGCCTCCACAAAAATTAAAAATTAAAAACAAAATAAGCACTTAAAAATATCTTCTACATCCTGCCACTCTACCCCTACCTCAAAGAAAAGATCCCTGGAAACTCTAGGTAATGAAAATCTGGTCCTAGAGTCTATGAAAATATGACATCAACAGTGTGTGGTTCAAAGCATTCTGAACATTCAAAACAGAAGCAAACAAATCAGTATTGGGGTGAAGCCAAGGGAAAATTACTGACCACCTACTCCACAAGACTTGTCTCAGGTATGCATGGAACCAGAGAATGTTTAATGTTATAATGAAATACGTTATCATATCACAAAGTTACACATGTGTATTTTAATAATTATAAAATGCACATATCATAAGTATAATGTGATATTCAGTAGCTTCAAGTGTGTTTTTTGGCATTGGCATAATACATATGTATATTTCCATAGTTATTTATATTTATCTAATTTTAACTTTGTTTTCCACTTTTTTGATATACCTGTTAGCTATTTGATATGTTTCAAGGAATTTTTTTAGGAAGAAATGTTTTAAATATTGTTTGCACCCTTGAATGTCTGAGAATGTTTTTTGTTGCCTTAACACAAAAGGTTAAAACATCTTTCCACCACAAGATTCTGTAGACATTTTTCTATTTTCTTCTGGAGTTTAGCATTACAACAGAAGTGTGCAAAGTCACCTTCATTTTTATCTGTTTGTAGGTAACCTGTTGTGTTTTTTTAGAAAATAATTAAATTTCTGCTTATATACTTGTTTTATATTATTGTAGTTTCGTTTTCATCTCTATAATGAAACGAACTTAGCAAGCATATTTTTGCAAAAGTGTCCCCTTTAATTTTGCAGTGAACTCTTTCAATCTGCACTTACATGTTTCTTTAACCCAAGTTTTCTTCTATCATGCCTTTGAATATTGATGTCTCTATTCCTTTTAGTCCTTTGTTTTAATCTAGTCAATAATCTGTTACCTATATGTTTCTTCAATGTCTACCATCTTCTCTGTCAAAGATTATTTTTATTTCTTTGTCTTTTTCTCTGACCTGTGGGCTTAATAATCAAGTTTTTCTTAGGATTACTAACGTACTTCTATGGAATTCGGTGCTTTACAGTTTCCAGTGTGTTTCCATTTTTAGTTTTCTTTCAGTTTTTCTTTGTCCTGTCCATCTTTATTTAGCCATCAAACTATTGCATTTTTATTATGAACAGTTGCAGACCTGCAAAACCGTATCGAATACATTACATTGAACATCTATATTTACTACCAGGGTTTGGAAATTAAACATTACAAATGAAGTTTGTCTCGTTGCATCAATTTTGATATATTTTTTCCAGGATATTGTTTGTTTCATCTATATTTATGTATCTTTCTATGTATGTATATTAAATATGTATTAAATCATACATATCTATGCATGTATTTCTGGATATATGTGTTTGTGTGTGTAAAATATTACATAGGAAAGCCACTTTTTAAACTTTTCCTTTTTATTTCATACAATATTCTTTTTATTTCAGTATATTCTTGTTTCTTATATTTTATTCTGAGTTAAAAAAAAAAATCTTAGCATTAGCTGTTCTAAAAAATGAAAGTACTCCCCGAAGAAGATGCAATATTTTTAACAGCTGTGATTCACATGTGGCCAGGCTTTAGTGGTAACCACATCCTTCCTGAGTGACCTTTGGAGATCATCCACCATCTATCTCACCATAGGCTGGTAACCATATTTCTCAGCTTACTCCACATGTTTTCTTCCCTTTCTAGAATGTGAAAAGCTTGTGAATGGGAGTCAGGTATCTTAATTTCTAAAACCAAGAATCTATATCTGTTTAGTTCATTTGATTTTTGGAGGATTATTTTGTTTTACCTTGAGCAAGTCACATTTTCTGGGCCTCATTGTCTTCTACCATAAGATAAAATAATTTGATTAGATGATTTTTTCCCTGTTATCTGCAAATAAGCACCTTATTATCAAATAGTTCAGCATCAGAACAAGATTCCTAATTCCAAAGGAGTTTTATTTACATAATATTATATTGTGAGATACATATTAGAAGAATCTGACACTATGTTCCATTCCAGTTTCTCTTTTGCAATTGAGTGACTTGTTTTGATCTAAAAAGTATAAATTCTCATGCCTGTAATTCCAGCACTTTGGGAGGCCAAGGCAGGTGGATCACTTGAGGTCAGGAGTTCAAGATCAGCCTGGCCAACATGGTGAAACCCCGCCTCTACTAAAAATACAAAAAATTAGCCAGGCATGTTGGTGCATGCCTGTAATCCCAGATACTCAAGAGGCTACAGCAGGAGAATTTCTTGCACCTGGGAGGCAAAGGTTGCAGTGAGCCGAGATTACACTGCTGCACTCCAGCCTGGGTGACAGAGCGAGACTCTCTCTAAATAAATAAATAGTATAAATTTATCTCATTCTTATTAATGCGGCCCATGAAATGTAAGTATTAGTTCCTTTTCAGATAGTACTTTATAATTATACTAGTGCCAAATTAAAGGACCTATTTTATAGTGACATGAAAGTCAACTGCAAGAAAAATACATAGTCATTTTCACTTACAGAGGCAAATCCCTCAACATAGATAAAAGTAAAAGACCTTATGTCAGGATGTGAGGCAGATCAGTCCAGGGATTTCATTCAAAAATAATACTTCATACTCAATAATCCCATGTGAGAATTTAATGACTCAGAGTAAACAGAAAATCAAAATTAGCACTTGAATCTTGGGTAATTTAATAGCCAAGGCATTTTGGTGAATTGTAATTAATGCTCTAAATTAGCCACTATTTCTCAGAATCATGTACCAGAAGAATAAGAACTTCAATAATTAGAGTATTTTAGATTTACTTTGTGCAAGTTATTACTTCATCCAGTACTCCACAACTAAAGTTATTATCTGGGCATACTGAAGATTTAGAATAAATTGAGTGCCTACTATATGCAAGGCACCATGCTGGGTACTGACAATGTGGTAGGAACAGCACTCCTTATCAGGCTGTCTATGTGGTATCAGCCAGCTGAATAATGGAATGTTTGGGCCAGAATAGCATATACTGAGACCAGGGTACAAAGGTATCCAACTTAAGTGACTCAAAAGCAGAAACGGTAAATAAGATATTTCATTTTTTTTTCCTTGACCTTAGTCACATCTGATCAGAGTTTTCAATGCTTTCTACATAAACTCTGGATGTAGGCAGATGAAATTACTCACCATCATCCTTCTTTTGACAGATGCAAGTACTCAGCCAAATGTAACTCTTCAAACATAGTATTAATTCAAGAGACATGATTACCTCTGACTTTTGCAGGGGAAACAGAAAGGTTCAGAAACTCCTTTTCTGAAGATGGGATCCATTTTTAAAGGCTTTAACTCTGCTTTCTTTTCTGAAAAAGTTCTCCAGGAGATCATGGTCCATTTATGCAAAACCTGAAATTTGTTACTATAGTCAGAAGGTTTATGCAAAACCTGAAGCAGAATTCTTCCAAATCCCAGGCGTCATACTTCACAGCAGTTGAGAGCAGAGTGACTGCACTCTCCTCGCAGATGCCTTGATTGTTGGCAGGGCTTTCTTCAAATGATTTTCTTTATAAAATGCAACCAAATCTAGCAATCCTACTGCCTCCTCAGGAGAAAGACTGGTACTGTTTGTGTACACGAATTTCAGGAAGGCCCAGTAAACAGAGTATGAAAATTCACTCATTTCTACAATATTATCCTCATCACCTTCCAAAAATGAATGAACATGCTCACATACATCAAATTTTGAGAAGAACTTTATGTGCATAAATGTACTTTCCATCGACCACAAATTTCAAGACTGCAGTGTCCAGGTTGTCAAATTCCCTCTTCAGTGACTCAGCCACTGTGAGGGTGGTCATCAGGTTCCACAGAGAGGAGGCGCCATGTGATGGCAGGAGCAGCAAAGCAGGCAAATGTGTCATCAGTGCAGACGTGCAGAGGTGGGTGAGGTGAGGAAGGATCACAAACTGGCCCTGGCCCCACATGTACACATGCCCACCCTGGGTCTTGGCTGCAGATGTGTGGGAAGAGTGACAGACTGCAATCTCTCTAATTCTGTCCTTTTCCACAAGGACAAAGGTAGAATAGGAATGGTGGCTTTTATTGCCAGTGCCGAACTGCCCATAATTGGCACCCCAAGCATATGCTTGGCCTTCATCTGTTAATATTAATGTGTGTCTGTAATCACAGGTAGCCTTCCCAGTGTCTACCGCCACCATGGAGCACACCTGTCCACAAGCTGTGTTCACAGCCTCTTTATTCCGTAAGCAGCCAGTGACTCTCTGAGCAATTGGCTGATTAACTGTCGATCCATATTTTACATGTCTAGAGTTATTATAACCCCAGGCAAATACCTCTCCATCAGATATTAGCACCAAAGAATGGTGAGACCCATAAGCAACCTCAATGACTTGTTTGACAAATTAGTAGAGAAACCATGATTAGTTGTCCCAGAGCCCAGCTGACTGTACACATTATGGTCCCCAAGTAAAGACTTATTTTGTTGCAAGGACAACGTATATACCACTCCCACAGCTGAGGCTGGCTATCTTTATGCCACTTAAAGAATCCAGTCTCCAAGGTTTGATGGTGCTCTGGATGTTACCTAACCTCAAACAGCCACAGCAGTTTGTGCCAGGATATTACTATTGTATATAAAACTTCAAGACCAGCACTGACAAAGACACAAGCCTGAGGAATTAACTGCAGTTCTTCCTCAGAAAAAAAAGGTAAGAAAACTGGCCACTTTCCCACAACTAACTTATTCAAAGATGACAGAGTGGCCTATATTGGCTTTCAGGGATTTCCTACCATTGTAACATTTTGTATGTAATAAAGTAACTTTATTGCTGATCCTGTGAATCCATTCATTTATTTTATGAAACCTTCCCACTTTCTTCCTAGAGAAGATGAAGTTCTTCCATATGGACTCAGTCTTGGGCAGTTCCTTGGTCAACTTTTCTCTGAGACTAGAAAGTTTCAAATCATTATGAAGAGCAGACTTCTCAATTCTCAGCTCCATTGAAGAATATATGATCTGCTAAGCTGATGGTTACAGATTTCTGGAGCCCGTATTTAGTAATCTTTAATCCTGTCCCTTTTAGTTCCTTGTAAAGTTGTCTTCTAGAGTAAAGTTAATGTGACTCAGGATAGCTTGAGCCATATCTACTCTGCCTCCTAGATCACTGTTACTGCCTGGATGATTTTAACTTTAATATGATTGAGTCTAGTTATATACTGCTCTGTTCAGTAGCCACTAGCCACATGTGGCTATATTAATTTAAACTCTCATTAATTCAAATCAAATCAAATAAATTTAGTGCTCAGTCTTAGTCACATTTTATGTGCTTGATACCACGTGTAACTAGTGGTTACTGCACACGTATAAAATATTTCCATCAGCGCTGTCCGTTGGACAGCTCTGGATAAAACCCTAGGAAGAAGATTAGTGAGACTGGATAAGTTCTAGCTGAAGCAGGACACATGGACACAGAGCTCAAATAGTTCAATTAGTTCCAGACTGGGAGAAGCACTTTAGACCAAAGCCGCTGAAATCAGCTTATTGCAGGGGAAGTTTATCAACGTTGCAACCAGACAGCACTTGAAGAAAATGTCTGCTACTTACAGGCAATATGATCTCAGGCAAGTAACTGAGTCTCTCTGAGACTCAGTTTGCACTTCTGAAAAACGGAAATAAGAAAACCAGCCTCATCGCTTTAGCATTAATAGTATAGTAGCATATATGGAGTCCCAAGCGTAGTGTCTGGCAAGTAGTTGGTACTCAGGAAAACTTCCTAATACTGACAATATCATCAAGAAAAAAAAAACTGAAGTATTGGTGATGATGAGGCCCCCACCCTAAATGCCCTTGAGGAAATTGTTGGCAAAGTTTCTGAAGAAAAACTGTCTTCACCATGAAAAGTTTCCTGATCCTCCCGATTCTCACTCTTCCATCCTCTGCTTCCAGCTAAAAGGATCGCCTCTCTGTCTGAACTCCACAGCACTTTATTGTTCCTTTTCCTATGGTCCCATCCATTTTCTACCTTCAACTGCCCTGACTTGTAGTCCTCTACCAGAAAGGGGCTCACACCTGTAATGCAGGGACTTGCCTTTACCTCTCAGCAAACCTTGCAAGGAGATTTGCATATAGCCAATGACCAATACATAATGTCCCAGAGATTTGCCATTGTCAATTTTCATTCTTCATGAATAAAATGGATAGTACCTCTCCCTGTCTTGCTGGCTCACCCTCTACCCCTGGAAAGAATCAACTGTCAAAAGCAGCAGAAAGAAAATAGTGTCACATTCCTCAAGAGAGGCCTCACGCAGAGCTAAGGGAGGGAGCATAGTCATCCCCAAACAACATGACCCTTCCCTAATCTTAAGTAGGGCAGTATTCTCCTATGGCAGTATTTCCCAAACATTAGTCATTCACATTCCTCATTCACAATGTTTGCAAAATCTGCACGTTACCAATAATATTGTTTGTTTAAAAGTCTCAAAGTTGATTCACTGTTTCATTTTTTAAAAGAAATTTTATGCAGCTATAGTATAAATGAGAAAAAAAAAAAAGTATCATTTGCCAAAACTTGAAGGTAACCATAAAATAATGAAAAGTACATGACTGATAATGAAGTAGATAGATGCCATGCCTATCCAGTACACCTGAGTTTAATATCTGCTTTCTGTTTGTTAAATGCATGCTCTTTGTTTGAAAGGGAGATTAGCAAGTGCTAGAAACAATGACATAAGCCAAAACTAGATTTTCTCCTTGATGTGCTCAGAAGACTGAAGGAAACTCGATAGGGAGACTGTAATAGGATGAATAATGGCCCCCAATGATGTCCACATTCTAATCTCAGGAGCCTGTGAATATGTTATCTTATATGGCAAAACGAACTTTGCATATGTGATTAAGTTGGGATCTTGAAGTAAGGAGTTCATCCTGGGTCATCTTGTTAGGCTCAGTGTAATTACAAGGGTCCTTATAGGAGAGAGGCAAGTAGGCCAAAGTCAGCAAAAGGAGATGTTACAATGGACCTGAGGTTGGAGTGATGTGCTACAGGCCAAGGAATGCAGGCAGTCTCTAGTGGCTAGAAAAGGCAAAAAGTTAGTTCTTCTCTGGTCTCCAGAGGAAAGTAGCCCTACCAACACCTTGATCTTAGAATTATGATCTCCAGAAGGTAAGAGAATAAGTTTATGTGCTTTTTAAGCCACTGAGTTTGCAGAAATTTGTTACAACAGCAAGAAGAAACTAGTACAGAGACTGACTGGCATACCATGTTATTCAAGGTCATGTAATACCATGTTAATGTATCAGCTAAACCCTTCCCTAGCCCCAGTGATGTAAACCTACACATCGGGACACTGCCTAATGATTCCCACTAGGCAGACATGGAAAATGGTATCCATAAATTAAAGCAGCTACAGAAGAATTTAGGCCTGAGGCAGCGAAGCTGGTTGCTAAGGTGATGGCTGATTATAGGGAAAGCTCTGCATGGTCAACGTCCTGTTTCCTCCACTACTTTGGCTTTCCTTTATAATATAGCATCTGACCTGAAGAAAAGTCGTTCCAGAATCAGCCCTCCTTCAACAAATGGACTCTGCATTTAGGTAGGTCATGCCTACGGCTCTTTCCACTCCTAAATTGAACTATTGCTTTCTTAGATTTAAATAGACTTGGCAATATTTTCTTAAATTAAAAAAAAAAACTTACTGTATTTGTCTAATTATAAAAATAAAATGTGTTTATTATAGCCATTTTAGAAAATAGAAACTAACAAAACTAATAAGTTAATTTCCTTTTCACCCAGAGAAACCTACTTGGTTAATATTTTGATAGATTTCTCTCTGGTCCCATTTCTGTTCACGTCCATTGATAATTGGAAAGTATTCAATAAGTATTATTTAGCAGCCTTCGTTTTCTCTGTTAAAACATATTATGAACACTTTTGCACTACCTGTAATATACCTCTATAATATTTTTGTAATGACTGAATATTTTGTTATAAATATGAATTATAATTTCTGTAACCAGTTCACTCACATGACTATTTATGCTACTTTCAATTTTTCACTATTTTCTTATAAATATTTTGGTTCTCCACAGATGGCTCCTAAAAATAAATTTATGAGTTAGGAGTATTTAAATTTTTTACACAAATTGCCAAATTTCCCATCAGGGAGTTACACAAATTTATCTATAAAAAAGAATAATTTTAAAGGGAATTAATTGCAAATTTGAGTAAATATGAAAGAAGGAAATAAGTGGTAAGCATTTTGGGGGGAAAGAAAGAAACCCTTTTATTTTGTATTCATGTGTTAAGCAAGAGAATCTGCTTGCCTTCCTCTTGACCTAACAATCTACTGGAGAAACAGGGAAGGAGGAGATGCATGGAAATGGAGTAACTTCTTAAAGGGGAAAAAATAAGGGAGAAATTTTTTTCCTAGAACAGTTAGATGAATTTAAAAACACTGTTAGGGCCAGGCATGGTGGCTCCCACCTATAATTGCAGCACTGTGGATGGCCAAGGCAGGCAGATCGCTCGAGCCCGGGAGTTTGAGACCAGCCTCCTGGGCTCAAGGAGCAACATGGCAAAACCTGTCTCTGCAAAAAACACAAAAATTAGCCAGGCATGGTGTCATGCACCTGCAGTCCTAGCTACTTGGAAGGCTGAAGTGGAAGGATCACATGAATGTGGGAGATTGAGGCTATAGTGAGCCGTGATCACACCACTGCACTCCAGCCTGTGCAACAGAGCAAGACCCTGTCTCAAAAAATAAAAATTAAAAAATACAGTAAAATAAAAACAAAAATACTAGTAGTATCACTGTTTTGGGGTGTTAGAAAGGTTTTGTGGATGGACAAACCTCATTATGGCAAAACACAGAAAGTCTTTTAGGCCTGCCTATTTCAAAATTCTCTTGGTACATAGCCAACCAACGATAGATCTGATGATTTAATCAACACAGAGAATCAATCTGTATAGCCTTAAAGTACATTTCTGCTTTGGCTGTCTACCCAGATTACTACATGGAGAACATTCAAATTCCTCACTTGCTAAGTATTGATGTGGCAAAGCCCATGGCCTCCACAGTAGCTGAATACTAAGCCAGCTTGAGCTAAACCCAGCCCAGTATACTGTAATTACTACAGAGCATGGTCTGTTGTTGAGAACGCCTGTTCCAGGTTTCTTATATATTAATATTTTAACTGAAAAATGAGATAGAATATTTCTAAGTAATTAACTTCACTTCTAATTTTTTCTATCTCAAGCCAACAAATTGATATTCATCCTAATAATAGCAACAACATCTTAAGTAGCTTCTGTACGCCAGTCACTATGCTATGCACCTCACACATATATTTTACTCAGGCTTCACAACAGTGCTGTGAGAAAGATGCTGTTATTATTAGCTGTTTATGAGTGAGCAATCTGAAAATCAGAAATGTGCCCAAGGGCCCATAGCTGGTGAGAGGCGGAGCTGGAATTTGAATCCAGGTCTGTTGAATTCCACTCTTCTCTACTGTATCTTCTAAGTGAGACTCCCCGCTAGGTGACCCTGTGACTTTAGGCTTCATGTGGGACTCCCAGGCCCCAAACCAAATCTGCGCATCTTTGTGCCTGCCCCTCTAGTGGCCCTGGGAAAAAAGTTTTAAAGAAATCCAATGACAGCTTGAGTCTTTTCTGATCCCTGATTTTCCCATCTTTCAGTAGGTATATTACAGGTTTGAAGGGGTGGGAGAGGGGGAAACAATTTTCTTCTATATCTTTAAGGGCAATGTTTTTAAAATTGTCTATAAAGTTTCTGGATTCTTTTTGTTGTGTGTTTTGATTATTTTGTTTGGTATGTATTAATATGATTAAGAATAGGCTCCATTTCCTCTGTTGGAAAGATATGCCAGACATCACAATCAAACACTCTAGGTTAGGAACCTTTGGGGGAAAGCTTTTGGGAATGGTATATGTCAACATTAGTGACAGCTCAAGGTAGGCAACATGTTGATATGTTCTGGAAATGGAGCTGAGAATCCTAAGGCCTCAATCCAAAAGCCAGAATGCGTAAGGAGAGGCTATCTCTGAATACAGAGACACTTACCATTTATTTCTTTTAAAGCGCTGGGCTGTCTCCTGAATGCTATGAGGTGCTTAAAAGGGCTTCTTCTTACCCTACTTGCTCTCTCTCCTGTCTTCATTTCCTTCTGCCCCTTGCTTGCCTTAGCCTCCATCATGCTGAAGCTGATCTTAAACATTTGGACAAGTTGTTTCCCTTTCCTTGGCCTGAGTTTACTCATCTGATCTGCCAGGGATTTGTCAGCCTCAACACCGCATAGTCCTGTAACGTGATCACTTTAAAAATCAGAGCAGGACAACAGCAGAGTTGCACAACCTTGCCCTTCTTCCCCACAGCAGCCAGGGAAACCGCAATGCCTGCCACTTCAGTGTCTGGGTGATTCTCCCATCGTATAGTTCCCCTCTTCCTCCATAAAGGTTTATGGTGCTTTGTGCTGCTTGCTGGCTGATCCTAAACCCTAAATTTGGAAGCCGCACAAGGCTGACTCCCCTCTAAGTGCTTCAGGACTAAAATAATTCCCAGCCATTTATCTACTTCCTACTTCAATTCGCAAAGGCTGAAAATATAAGTAGACATTTTCTAATTTTTTAAAAACATCTAGATATAATGTCAGAGGAGAGAAGGATTATAGAAACCAACTTACTCAGGGACATATTTAGAAGCAAAAAATATTTTCAAACAAAAAATGTTGGAGAGGCTTCAACACACATGAAGTAAATGAGTAGCAGTAGTATACATTTATCATATAAAATTCAAATGTATGACCTTCACATATCATGAAGCACAGTGATAAGGGTGACACTACTTTAGTGATCCCCAAAATTAGAAATGGGATTACAAAGAACAGAACTTTGGTTATATCCACCTAGACTTACACCATAGTGCTTTGTTTTATTTGGCTATATGATATGATAGAATCTGCACAGATAAGTAGTTGAAGTCATAGTTGTTTTTAAACAAACGTTTTAAACAACTTCAATTATCTTGTATAAGATAGCAAAGGAAGGTTTACTTGAAAGTTCTGGCAAAAGTTAGTAAATGTGTGGCCACTGATGTTTTGCAATTTGATAATATAATATACATTTTTGGGATTAAAAGTGAAGCAAAAATGCATCCATGTGCAACATTAGGTGATTCACAGCATTTTCCAATTGGAATTCTACAGATCAAATCCATGTGATCCTATTCTCTAGGCTTTGCTATATTTGTTAAATGCAAGCTGGTTTTATGATGCTTAATTAATATTTAAACCCACTTTGAGATGAAAGAAAATGGAACCAACATAAACTATCATTAAAAACAAGTAACTGGCATGGTTGTATCTTCAATCTCTGTAGTTTCTCCTTACACATTTTAAAACCTCAAAGAGGTCATGGTTAGTATGAGTCACCATTTTAATACATTTTTGATGTGGTCAATATAGGAAAATCTTTAACCCTAAAAAAACTAGTCTTCTTTCACTTATTTTTATTTTTAATTTCTCCACTATCCTATTGCAGACATGAATCGTTCAGTTTCTGAGACCAAATTCCTCTCTGGGGACAGGAGCCGAGCTAGGAGAATTTGTAGTATGGGGATTAGAGCATCTCTTCCTACAGGTAGCATGCCTGTGAGTGCGGCACAGCACTGGCTCCCAAACTCAGCTCACCCTCAGAATCATTTGGTTCACCTGATGAAAATACAAAGTCGTGGGCCCCAAACCTGGAGTCTTTGCTTCAGTGGATCTGGAGTGGGACCTGAAATCATTACCATTAATTTGGTGCTTCTGATGATTCTGTGTCTGATTTTTTAATATGAAAGGTAAAGTCATGGTTGAAAATTTGTTTCCACTTGGCATGATTAAAACCAGTGCTTTGAAAAGAACACACAATTATGATATGCAGTTGCTATCCAGAGGATTCAACATCTGTTCTAGAGTTGATGAGAATGAAAAATTTCAGTGTCATGAAGAACAGGCAGCATCTTATAGAAATGAAGTAACATTACTCCTGAGACAATGAGAAAAGCTCGCATCTTTTTCTCACCTGGAAAATGGACGTCTACTAACTCACAATGGCAAGCTTATATGCAAACAACTTTTGGAAGATTTATCAACAGATACCAAAAGCTAATAATTGTAAATACCTTAATACACATGTTTGTATACCTTATTAAGTAATTCTTTTAAGACCAGTATTTATATACTGTGATGATCCCAAGATTTCTCAACCTCAGTGTGATTGACATTTTAGGACAGATAATTTCTTGTGGGGGGCCTGTCCTGTGCATTTTAGGATGTTTAACAACATCCCTGGCTTCTACCACTAGATGCCAGCAGCACTCTCCTAGTAATTACAACCAGAAGTTTCTCCAGACATTGCCAAATATTCTCTGGCAGGGCAGACTTGCTCCCAGTTGTAAAGCATCCCTCTAGAAAAATCACATAATCTCTTTTGGGCTTCAGATTTCTGTAATGTAAGATCAGGGAGTAAAGCAGTATTCATAGCAGTAGAATCAGAAAAGACTAATACAGGGTAAAATCAAATAACTGGTTAGGAAAAGAATAATTCAGACTTAATGTCAACCCATACTGAAAAATAAATCTCAAATGGTCTCAAATTTCAAATGAAAAAGGAAGTTAAATATTGAGAAAATATAAAGAATATATTTTACAGCCTTAGGGTAAAGACTTGCCTAAGAAAAACAGAAAACGTGGAAGCTAAAATTGAAAACCCCCAAAGACTGAACTCTATTAACATTTTACCACTTCTCTATGATGAAATAATAAAGAAAGGCAAAACATGTAAACTTTTAAAAACGGAAAAAGAAAAATATATTTGTTACATTTATAACAAACTGAAGATCAATATTCATAATAAAGAAAAAACCCAAGCAAATCATTAAAAGATTTAAAAAGAAACGGAAAACAGGTTAACAATTTGATAAAGCAATTCATAACTAAAAATTAAATAGCCAAAATACACAAAAAATTTCAGTCTCATTATAACTCAGAAAAATACAAACTAAAACTACAATGAGATATCATTTTGATCCTATCATATTGGCAAAATTAAAAATACTTGTGAAAATTAAAAAGAATTGATGAAAGAAGAAACAGCCATTTTCATGCCCTATTATGTTACATTGGTTCAATCTTTTAAGGGTTGATTTTGCAGTAGCTGTCAAAATGTAGACTGTGCATGACCTTTCACCTAGTGTTCTACCTCGATACATCTAGACCATAAAAAAAAGTTTCATACAAGGATTTCTTGCTACAGTATCGCTTTTAATAGCTAAATATTGCAAGCCATCTAAGGGCTATGATTGATACATCATCATATAGTGATACATTCATATAAGGTAGCTTTATGCAGTAGTTAAATAAGCCATATTTAAAATATTGAAAGGAAAAGGACTTTTGGATGACAATGTTTCAGAACTGTATATAAATATGTAAATATAGACATATTTTAATAATCTATTTATATAAAGTTATATCTGTTTGTATATATAAAATGTGTATATCTATGCACACAAAAATCTCTTGAAGCATTCACATCAAACTGTTAATAGAAATTAATTTCAGGGAGAAAAGTATGTCCATATAATTGTATGTATTTTATAGTGTTTGAAGTTTTACCACAAACATGTATTTTATAATTTTTAATTATATAATTTTAAAATAAATAAATGAGGATATTGAATTAAATGATTTCTGAAATCTATGACTTCAGCCCTAACACACTGTGATTTAATTAATTCTGGCTTAGAAATAAATGGAAAATTTAGGTTGGGCACAGAGGCTCACACCTATAATCCCAACACTTTGGGAGGCTGAAGCAGGAGGATTGCTTGAGCTCAAGAGTTTGAGACCAGCCTGGGCAACATGGTAAAACCCTGTCTTTACATAAAATACAAAAATCAGCTGGGCATGGTGGCGTGTGCCTGTGGTCCCAGATACTTAGGTGGCTGAGGTGGGAGGATTGCTTGAGCCCAGTAGGTTGAGGCTGCAATGAGCCATGATGGTGCCATTGCACTCCAGATTGGATGACACAATGAAACTGTCTCTTAAGAAAAGAAAAGAAAAGGAAATTTAAGCTACCAAAGTTGTATTCATACCACAAATTCCTTTAAGAAGGAAAAGGGGAAAGGTATTATAATTCTTTAAGCCCCTGCTATATGCTTGTCCATGTGGTGTAGATTTTTGCACTGATCCTCACAGCACCTTATTTTTATGTTAGATTAACTGAGGCTCGGAGAGTGGCCTGACCAAGATCATTGGCTCAGAAAGGGAAGGAGCCAGGATTCACACTTGAATCAGTCTGTGGGAAATATTATTGCTGCTCTCTACAGCAGATGTTTTGTAGTTTCATGAGTTGATGGAGAAACTCTGGTTTACCTTATAAATTTCAAGGCAGACAGCAAGAGGCCATGGTGGAGGAGCAACTGTCCAGTAGCATAACCATCATAACCCTGCAGGAAGTAAAATTGCTGAGATGTGGTGGATGCTTATTCTGCACCAGGTCCTGCATTCATATCACACTTAACCCTCACAGCAACCTTAAGAGGGAGGTACCATGTTGTTACCATCTTGCAAATGAGGATGCAGGCTCAGCAAAGACAGAAAAGTTGCCCAAAGTCACATATATAGAAAGTGGTGGAGGTATCGGTCTGACTCCTCATCCTATGTTAATTACTGTATACATAGACTAGTGTAGAAATTATTTGCTACTAGCTGGACTTTGAAAAAAGAACCTTAAAACTATAAGATGGTAGGTGTTTAAGCAATTCGTAGGCTAATGCTCAGAGTCAGAGATAAGGTTATTTGCTTACTTTGATACGGAATGGTTTGCAATATTTCAACACTGGAGTACAGTATATGAAGAACAATCACACGTCGATTGATGTAGCTAAGTTATCAATTAGAGTCTAATTGCACATGCAGGCATGTCTGACAGACTGGGAGGGCAAGTAATCCAAACACACTGAAGACCATTTGCCTGAAGACCTCAGGGTATCTCATGAGATAACTCATGTTAAGAGAAGGAATGGGACGTAAGCTTGACTCAGTACAACAGTTTTAGTCATTATTATAGACTGGTTCTCACAAAAGCATTGACTGACTTTCAGATTGGTTCCATGGCACAGCCCCGCACTAGACTAAAGGGTGTAGTTTTCAAAACCTGAAAGAATAGTTTAATAAAACTCAGTAACTCAGTTCAACACTGGGGTAGAACAGCACTATCCTGCAAGCCCTCTAACCTGTAACTCAAACAGAAAACATTCTGCTGCCAGTTTCTTTACTAAAACACAGCAAGAGTCCAGCTTCCAACAAGTTCCTCATCTCCATCACGAGACACGCAGCCTGGATTTCATTGTATGCATATCATTATTAGCCATTTGAGTCCAAAACCATTCAACAGAAGTCTCTAGGAAGTTCCAAATTTCCCACACATTTTCCTGTCTTCTTGGCCCTCAAACTGTTTAACCTCACCCATGTTATCTGGTTCCAAAGTTGCTTCCACATTTTCAGGTATCTTTTCAGCAGTGCCCCACTCTACTGGTGCCAGTTTACTCTATTAGTTCATTTTCACGCTGTGGATAAAAACATACCCAAGAATGGGCAATTTACAAAAGAAAGAAGTTTATTGAACTTACAGTTCCACGTGGCTTGGGAGGCCTGAAAGGCTGTCTTGAATGGCGGCAGCCAAGAAAAGAGAGCGTGCGCAGGGAAACTTCTGTTTTTAAAACCATCAGATCGGCCGGGCACGGTGGCTCAAGCCTGTAATCCCAGCACTTTGGGAGGCCGAGACGGGCGGATCACAAGGTCAGGAGATCAAGACCATCCTGACTAACACGGTGAAACCCCGTCTCTACTAAAAAATACAAAAAAAGTAGCCGGGCAAGGTGGCGGGTGTCTGTAGTCCCAGCTACTCGGGAGGCTGAGCCAGGAGAATGGCGGGAACCCGGGAGGCGGAGCTTGCAGTGAGCTGAGATCCGGCCACTGCACTCCAGCCTGGGATACAGAGCGAGACTCCGTCTCAAAAAAAAAAAAAAAAAAAAAAAAACCATCAGATCTCATGAGACTTATTCACTATCATGAGAACTGCATGGGAAAGACCTGCTCCCATGATTCAATTACCTCCCACCAGATTCCTCCAATGACACCTGGGAATTGTGGGAGCTATAATGCAAGATAAGATTTGGGTGAGGACACAGCCAAACCATATCAAAGCTCAAGGGCTCTACAGAAGAAATGCAAGAGGACCATGCGTCCCTTGAAAAGTTATGAAATTTTGCATGGATATGCAAATGTACATATTTCTGAGGAGACAGTCTTGTTTTTGTCAGCTTCTTAAAACATTATGTAACTTAAAAATGTTTAGAAACAATTGTTGGAATTTTGATCTTTATGTATTCTAAAGCCAAATAAATGTGAGGAAAAATATATTTCAGTGCATACATATTACCAGGGATACTTACGAACTGTACTGTGGGCATAAATTGGGTCACATTAATAGTACACTCTGACTCCTGAATCCTCACTTGAACCAGGATTTGTAGAAGCTCTAAACTATTCTTTTTACTATTTCATTAATTTTTGAGAGGAATAATTTCTCATGTGCAAATGGAATTAATCCTTGATAGTTTGACCTCATATCTAAAAAAGGAAGGAGAATGTTATTGTTTTACACCTCATGGTTCAAATGAAATGTAAAAGGGACTTACTAAGTCAATTTGAGGTGAGCTTTACTGGGTACCTTGTATAAAGGGTGGAAGTTTCTGAGGCTGATCTTGACATGTATTCTTTTCTCCCACCTCTTTCCCTCAGGTTAGGGTGTTGTTTTTGTTTTTAAAGTTTCAGGCTTTTATTTTTCTTAATCTTGTGTTATTGTTTTTGTTTTGTACCATTTTATTTGTTTGGTTGGTTTTTTAGCTGTTTTGGTTTTTACAGTTTTTACACACAGTATACGAATGTGTAGGGCCACAGGTTGACTTTCATTCACTTTTTTATTAGAAAGCTTTTTCTTAATGCTTATTCTATTTGACCTGTTGCTTTTCTGTATTTTGATATTTAATTTATAGATAATGTACATTAAGGGAGATCCATTTTCTTCATTTTAAGAAGTCCAGATACTTCAGGTCCTACTTCTTTATGTATTCAGATGACAAAAACCCATTTCCTAAGGTCACAGAGTTCCTGGAAAGAAGCCTCTAAAGAGAAATCTCTCAAGATCAGCACCTTGAAATGGGAGGACACACTGGCACACCCGGACTCCCATCTCTCTCTCTCTCTTTTTTTCTTGAGACGGAGTTTCACTCTTGTTGCCAGGCTGGAGTGCAGTGGCGCAATCTTGGCTCACTGCAACCTCCGCCTTCTGGTTTCAAGCAATTCTCCTGCCTCAGCCTCCTGAGTAGCTGGAATTTTAGGCCCCTTCCACCACACACGGCTAATTTTTGTATTTTTAGTAGAGTCGGGGTTTCACCACATTGGCCAGGCTGGTCTCAAACTCCTGACCTCATGATCCACTGCCTCAGCCTCCCAAAGTGCTGGGATTACAGGTGTGAGCCACTGCGCCCGGCCCCCTCCCATCTCTTTTATAATGTTTCTGATGCTTTCCATGGGCTAGGGATTGCTAAGGTGGTAAGGGTGTTGTAAAATTCTGCAGTGTGGAAGAACTGCACTTATTTAATATTTGCTCAAAATGTCGCTCTTTGAGCTGACTTGGGATGTGACTTTGCCTTCTTCCAAAATGACAATTATGACCTTATAAAGTTACCCAGGAATTTGAGAGCCAAACTTAATTCTATTTTCTCTGCAATATATTCAGTACCCAAGGAGGCTGGCTGCAGCTGCAGAAAGCTAAAAAATAAAAAGGAATGGGTAGGGTTTGGGCCGGGGACTGAACCAATCAGTTTATTGCCATAAACTCTCTCCTAAAAAGTCTCTACAGTATTCACAAGCATATTAATCTAATGTGGGAGTTGATCTTACCTGAACATATTACAGCAAAGTTGAGTAGATGGTATCTGCCAAACTCATAATGACATCATTGGGAATTACTCTGAATTTTAAATCCAGAAGATAACTTTTTAAAAAGACAGTTCACAGAGATTGATGTAATTGCTTCCTGATAGTAGGTTAGGCTTCATCTTTGATGGAGAAGAGGACATCGAAGTGTTATATATTTTCCCAAGTAGTCATGACACTAAACAGCAAATTAAAATATCTGAATCTCAGTTCTGGCCTTGCCACAATCTAGCTAGGCAAAGCAAGTCATTTAACATGTCTTCATATTTCTGAAAATGAAAGCTGAATGATATCTTTTTTTCTGGCTATATAACATTTACGAATCCTAAAATGTCAGTGATGGGAGCTCACATTCTTTTCTGAAATCTCATCTTGCCTACCTTGAGGGAGAACTCATGGGGTACTGAAGACACAGGGCTCTGCAGAGTGTTGGATAAGTGTTTTCTCTGCTCTTCTAATTAGGTCAAATGGCTCCTCTAGCAGGCATCAGACTGTGTTAGTGACGTTCACACTGGTCCAGATAAGGACGCAGGCTTACCTCTTCACACCCATGCAACCAGCCCAGGGTGGAGGAGGCTGAGTCATGTGGGAAGATATGTTCTCACAGACTCATCTTTCCGGTTTCAGCATCTGGCTCCTTCACCCACCACATTCCAAAGTCTGCATATTGGTGTGGCTGCTGTTAGCTCAGCCCTGAAGAATTGATGTAATAGAGAAGTATTTCACTTTAAGTAATTTTTTTTAACTTTTAACACATTCTTTACTTAAAATGACAAATAAATCAACCCTCCTGGCCTACTGAATCATTAGTACGCTAAGGAATTGCTCACATTTGCCTCACAGTCAGTTGAACTGGGATATTTAGTTCATGAAAATAACTAGGCTGCAACCCATTATTTTAAACAAAGCTGACAATGTATTTACTAGACAATCCATCTAATCAATATCCCAGCAATTAACTAGTGATTACAACTTAAATTAAAAATTTTGTGTATATCTATTTAATTGAACTAGACAGAAATGGGCTAAACATGGAAGATTCGTTTTCTTATAATCAATGTTCTCACCCATCCCTAAAAATGGAAAATGTCTATAAAATTTTAGATACTTTAAATAAAAGTACTTATCACAACACTTGTCTTAACCAAATAACAGTGATCGTTGAAGACCCAGAATATGACTATAGAAACTTTCAGTGCTTTCTGTAGACTCCATCTTTTGCTATCTATCAAGGAAAGATAAAAACTAGGAGTAGAAGGAAAGAGGTTCCCTATAGTCCTTATTACCTAGTGATAAAGTACAGGGGTTTTAATGGACTGTACCAAGTGCACAAAACTCCAAGTCACATCAAAGAAAGTTCTACATACCTGGAAGTTGAAGGATCAGGGATTACAAGTTGTATGAGGGAAGAATGGGAGGAGCCAGATAGTATTGGGACATCCTAGGCAATGTTTCCAGCCCTCTTTGTGTTCTCCCTTCCCTATCAACTAAGCTTGCTTAATTTGCTTCAGAATTAGAAGAAGGAATTGCAGCAGAAAAATATGTGAAAAAGTTTTTAAACCTACAGATTCTTCTTACTTTAGAAATAGTTGTTACATTGGCAGGAAAAAATAAATGCAGATGTTGGACCATGTTGGAAACCTTGTCAAGAGAGTGGATTGTCTCACACAGAATGGAGATGTGGCTTCTGATTCTGGTGGCGTATATGTTCCAGAGAAATGTGAATTCGGTACATATGCCAACTAAAGCTGTGGACCCAGAAGCATTCATGAATATTGTAAGTTGGGATTTTTGGGAAATGAGATACTTGACATGGTAATGTTTGTATCTGTATATCATTTACATTATGTATTATATTTATACATGGTGGTGATTCATACTAGAAGAGCACAGTGATGAAGTAGCAAATTGTACTGGCAAGAATGCTAAACTGGATATCAGTAGACCTAGGGTCTCCTCAAACAAATTTAGTAAACTTGGGCAAATGACTTAATCCCTTTGGGCTTCAAACACAATTTAACTTTTCCTTGAACACCTTGGTTCATTCTGTGAGTGGAGAAATAATTAAGGCCTTTTAAGTTAACCCCAGTCCCTTGATTATTTCCATTTTGTCTGTACTTTTTATTCTTTTTTCCATATTGTAAAGGCATCAGCCTTTGCTTCTTGCTATCAGGGCACCCACTTCTGGTAGCATCTTATACCATTCTAATCTACTCTTTTTATCCTGTTTCTGGACTGGTACTTTGCTAAATAGCAATAAAAGGACCCCCAGTTAGTGCTACAGAGAACATCCTACAAGTAAAATGCAAAAATGACAATATAGCTGTTTAGGTTTCCCAGGATTTTTTTTTTTTTTTTAACTTTTCAAATTCTAAGCTGGGTTTCAGTAATGGTCACCCTATGGTAACACTTATCCCATAGCAGGGATTGTGACACAAGGTGCAGAGAGATTGTTCTATTTCAATTTCACTACCCTGTGCAGTAGATAGGATCATTCACATATTTCAAATCCAGATACTGAGATTAAAGAGGTTAAACAAGTCGAACAAGGCCACACCAATGTAATAGCATAGCTACTATTTAAATTCAGGACTGCCTAAACACAAAGTTTATAATTATAAATACTATGCAATAAATCCTCCCAGGTAAGAAAGAGGAGAGGCTACCTCCAGATGAGTAAGATGATCTTGTGCAATGTCCATCTTCCATAGATTTATCTAACAAACTTTCAGGAAATGGAGCTTTAACATATACTCATACTGATTTAAGACCCTTTCTACAGAAGCTTCCTTACATGGGTTCAAAAACTGACAGGGCATAGAAATATTCTGTATCTGCATGGTGCTGAATATCAGGTTTCTTTTGACCATTCCAATGATTAGGTGGTTTGTCTAGGTAGTTAGCACATTGGTGTCAGTCCTCAGGAGTCGTCCTTCTGGCCCTGAGACTGTCCCACTTGAATTCCTCTGGTTTGGAGGTGAGGGGAATTTTTGTAGTGGCAGACAGAAATGGTCTTCCTGGGCTCCACCCACTGGGTGTAACCAGCACCTACACGCTATTAGGGCTTCAGGAGTCTGTAGACTAAAGCCCACTGAATTAGGCTCTGCCATTAAGCTACTATGCCTGGAAAAAACAAAAATAGAAAATTCACATGATTGGTGTAAAGTCAACAAAACAGAATAAAAGTAGTTGCGAGTTTGAACTGGTTCTGAGGTGGGAGACGGGCAGGACTTACTTTCTGGTCCCAACAGGACACAGAGAATAAACAAGCACAAACTGGCAGGTGGTGAAAAAAACCAGCGAGAACCAGCAGGCAGCCTGGAAGGCATTCTCTAGTTGCCCTGGCTGCTCATTAGCATGAGACACTCCCACCAGCACCATGACAGTTTACAAATGTCATAGCAATGACCCACAAGTTACTACCCCTTTCCATGGCAACGGCCTAGAAGTTACCGCCCCTTTTCTAGATTTTCTGAATAACCTGCCCTTTAATTTGCATGAAATTTAAAGTAGTTATAAGTGGACATAACTACAGCTGCCAATAGCCCATGCACTACTGACTCTGGGAGCACTGCCTATGAGTTAGCCCTGCTTTTCAAGGAGCAGTACCATTCAGTGAAAGATTACTGTCTAATATTACCAGCTCGCCCTTGAATTCTTTCCTGGGCGAAGCCAAGAGCCTTCCCAGGGTAAGTCCCAAGTTTGGAGCTCACCTGTCCTGCATAGATTTGACTCTGTATACTCATGTAATATGGATTATGGTTTGTCTTATACTTTGATAAATAACTGTCTTTATGCATGTATTTTTAAGCAAGTGTTTACTGAGCACCTACTAGGTCCATGATATTGTGCTATGCACTAAGGTTAGAGAGATTTAAGAATATTAAAAGCCCTGACTTTATGGAGCTTATAGTCCAGCAGGAAGGACAGATCCTCAATTAATCATTATAAGAGCAATGAGATCAAAGAAGAAAACATAAAATAAGGGGAACTAATGCAGAAAGCTTAGGAAAGCTTTGCTGAAGAAAGGTTTCAAAGCCTGAAATCTGAAAGAGAAATAGCAGTTACTTGAGAGGGTGGTAGCAACAAGATCAGCACATAGGAGAGCTAGAGCAGCTAAGAACATGCCAGATTCAAGGAGCTGAAAGCAACCTATATCTGGATGGTCTTTTAAACATTGACTTTTTCATACTATTACAAAAGCAATATATGCTTATTATAGAAAATTTTAGAAATACAAAAGAAGGCAATAGTCACCGATGTACTCTGCACCCAGAACGGCTTTGTCATGCCTTTACCTTCATTCTAAGTCTGTGAGGTTTTGTTTTCTTAAAAAGAAATGTCACGTACAATTTACTATTTTCCAACATTTTTTTCTACTTAACAGTGTATATCATGAAGAATTTCCCAACGTTTTAAATATCCTTCCACAACATCATTTCACCTTGCTGCATTATGTTCCACTTTTTTGAATAAATATTTGCCCCAGGTTGGATTCTCTGGGGGACAGACTCTGAGGCAGAATTCATACAAAAATGTTTTTTAAGGAGAATCATCATCATCACCTGTAGAAAGGAAGTAGAGAATCAGGAGTAAGGAAAGAAAGAAATCAAATTGTGATACGGACTTCAAAACAGCCTCACTCAACTCCATTAGGAGCTCTGGAGCTAAAACTGCTCTTCAGAGATGTCCTACGTTGGGCTGAGATGACCAGGCCTTTAGACCACAAACAGGTCAGTCCCTGGATGTGGCAGGAAGGGATGTGAATTTGGAGGAAGTGGCTTTCTACAGCTGAGGCCATTCCTACAGAAGATGACAGCCAAGTGTTATCTGCTGAGCGCACTTCTAGTGCATGGGACCAGTCATTTATTATCCTGCATAAACTTTCCTGCCAAGAATAGCATGTGGACCATCTTGACACCTATAGACAACATTTGCAGCATTTGTAGTTCCTTTTCTTCTCAGATGTCCATGTCCCGATCCCTACCTCCTTGGCTCTTTTGAGCAACTTCTATTCAACCTTAAGGCCCTGTCAAATTCTTCCTCCACAAGACCTTGCCTGTCCAGCCCTGCTCATTTTGCTCCTCCTGCTCAGAATTCCTTTGCTCCTTCCTCCACTCTCATCCTTCACCCCTCATCTGATACATTACACATATCCTCTCAATAACGACTTGTCAGATTTCCTCCATTCTCATCTTTTCATATTATATTTATCTTATCTCCCCAAATAGTTGACAACAGTGGTTCCTGAAGGATAGTTGTCAGATCAGCAGCATCTGCTTTGCCTGGGAACTTGTATGTCAATTTTTTGGGTTCAGCCCAGATCTGCTGTATCAGACTGTGAGTGGGGTCCCACAATTTGTGTTTTAACAAACCCTCTAAGTAATTCTGATGTATACTAAAATTTGAAATACTTCTACAATTTTTTTTTTCCTTGAAATGGAGTCTCACTCTGTCGCCAGTCTGGAGTGCAGTGGCGTGATCTCAGCTCACTGCAACCTCCGCCTCCCAGGTTCAAGCAATTCCCCTTCCTCAGCCTCTTGAGTAGCTAGGATTACAGGCGTGCACCACCACGCTGGGTTTTTGTTTTTTTTTTTTAGTAGAAATGGTGTTTCACCATGTTGGTCAGGATGATCTCAATCTCCTGACCTCGTGATGTGCCCACCTCAGCTTCCCAAAGTGCTGGGATTACAGGTGTGAGCCACCGCGCCTGGCCTATAAAATGTTAAGGTTAAGTAGACAATAGTGTCTCACATACATGCATACATATACACTGCATTCCATAATGCTTGGTTAATTGAGTTTTAATTATAGTGGTAGTTAACGCTTATTGAGTTCCTACTATGTCCTGGGGATTACAGTTAGTGTTATGTGTGCATTATCTTTTTGCCTTTATTACAACAGTCCCATGGACTATGAACCATTAGAATTCCTAATTTACAGATGAGTGAACTGAAGCATAGGAACAGTTTAACTAAATTTCTCAAGATTATACAGCTAGTTCATATATTAGTGTTAGAACCAGGGTTAAAACTCAGACAGTGGGACCTGGGAGCTTTCTCCTAATGACTATGCTTTTTTGGCCCTATATTCTACCTGGGCATGTGATGCCTGGCCTTCTTCTCTCTTGCTCTTTTTTAAAGCAGCCCCTAATGCAAATGGTTCTTTCCTTCTCTGCGTTATAACAATGGGCAAGAATAGTGAGGATGCTTAGAAGATATTTGCAGCTGCAAATTTTCCAGAGTGTCTACATGTAACTACCGTGTAGAATAAGGATTCTTAACCAGGGGTTCATATGTAGGCAACAAGATATCTGAAACTCCTGAAATTGAATGTAAAACCATGTTTTTTATCCATTGTATATCCATTTTTATAGTTCTCCTCAAATTCACAGAGGGAACTTTAACCTGAAAATGTTAGGAATCAACGCTCTTGAGTCTGTGATTTTAGAACTGGAAAGAACCTTAGGAAATGCATGACCCAGGAATGTTCATAAGTTGTCCTGGAACAGGTGTCCCACTCGCTGCTTTAGAACCACCTGATCTGTAACCTGAAGTGGGCTCAAGACTCGGCATGTTGCAATGCCCAGATGATTCTGATGAACAAGGTTTTGGAATCAGGGTTCTGGTCCAGTGGTTCTCAAACATTAGGGTACATCACAATTCCCTAAAGAGCTTGAGACACAAACTGCTGGGCCCAATCCTCTGAGTTCCTGATTCAGTGGGTTTGGTTGGAACCTGATAATTTGCATATCTGACAGATTAGTTCAAGTGATGCTGATGCCTTTGTCCCAGGGCCCATACTTGGAGAACCATAATTCTAGTCCAGTTTCCATATTAAGACAAAGAAAGTAAGGACTAGAGAGGGTTGGCAGATTTTTCTATGGTAACATGATTAGCTTGGGAAAAGCAAGGACTTTGTGTTTTACAGCATCAAGGAATCTACTCTTACTTTTGGATCATTGAGAACATAGCCACAGAGAACTGAACTCAAAAGAAATTGTGCTTTTTCCATAGAGCGAAATCATCCAACATCAAGGCTATCCCTGTGAGGAATATGAAGTCACAACTGAAGATGGGTATATCCTTTCTGTTAACCGGATTCCTCGAGGCCTAGCGCAACCTAAGAAGACAGGTATGACTCACACCATGTCACTGCAACACAGCAGTCTTCTCTGCAGTCACGACTTCCTTGTGATTTGAATGTGGAAGAGAGCCTGGGTTTTTAGTGCAAACTGACGTCCATTGTTCAGGTCAAAGGATGGTGTCAGTTTCCCCATAGTCTCCATCACCACCACCATATCCCTCCTCACTGCCACTAATTATCTCAATTAAACATAGTGTTTGCTTTTCAAAACACACTTTCAAGAAAAGTTCATTTCTTGACTTATTTTAGCACTTAATTCATTCCCCAAAACCCCTCCTATGTAGACATTCTAGAATATTTACTGACATTTCCTTGAACAGACCATACCAACCTCTGCTTATGAAGAATTCAAGCTTTATTATGGCACCTGGTGCCTGCTCCTATACTCTGTATTCCTCATCTAAAGAGCACTTAAAATATTTAAGATGTTGCCTAGCTTTTTACTAAGGGTTTTGAAAAACAAAAGTTCTATACGTACATTTTATTTTATTATTTTATTTTATTTTGAGGTAGAGTTTCGCTCTTGTTGCCTAGGCTGGAGTGCAGTGGTGCGATCTCGGCTCACCGCAACCTCTGCCTCCCGGGTTCAAGCAATTCTCCTGCTTCAGCCTCCCCAGTAGCTGCGATTACAGGCATGCGCCACCACGCCCGATTAATTTTTGTATTTTTAGTAGAGACAGGGTTTCTCCGTGTTGGTCAGGCTGGTCCCAAAATCCCGACCTCAGGTGGTCTGCCTGCCTCAGCCTCCCAAAGTGCTGGGATTACAGGCGTGAGCTACCGCGCCTGGCCTATATGTACATTTTAAATGTTTGATACATGTTTCCGTAGTTCATACAATTCCACCCTTTTGTATGTGGGATTTTCAGCTATTGTTATCTTTTTAAACATTTGTCTTCATTACTAAAACATGAATATTTTTCATTCCATTTGGCTGGATTCTTTTTAATACTAGCAGTAGGTTTATAGTAGCAACTATATTGTCTTTTATGTGTACAGATAATATCATGTCTTGTGTTATTTTGATATGCCAGATACACTGATAAGTGCTTTATTTGTATTAGTCTCATTTAATTTTCACAGTTACCCTAAGAAACTGCTACTCATATATGTTAAGTAACTTACCCAAAAAGCCTATGCTAGTGCTTGCTAGTGAGGTGTAAAACCTGCACTCAAATCAAATCTGTCTCTCTGCCATTATAGCCCATGTTCTTAACTAGGACCAGAAAATGCTGGACAAATGCTATTCGGCTTTGGTGTAAAGAAACTTTGGGGTTCTGTTTTACTCTAATTTGTACTTGTGTAGCTTTTTGAAAACCACCTTTTTTTTTTTTCTTACTAGTTGCACAGCTGTGCCTTATACATGTCTAGCATGCACCTTAAGCATCTTTGAACTTAAATTTCTCCCTCTGGACCACTGTTTCATCAGATGTCTATGCAGTTTGCCTTGGCCCTTCTTTCGGCTGACTTTATCAGAGTTCTTCCCTGGCCACCCTATTCAAAATTGCAGCTCTTTGCTACCTATTGAGTTCTAGCCCCTTACCCTGCTTACCTTTCCATATCGCACTTACCATCACCTGATATAATAGATATTTTCATGTTTGTCTACCGTCTGTCTCCCCCCAATCAAAGCGTAAACTCAATGAGAGCAGAGACATCATTTGCTTTGCTCAAGGCTAGAACCAGTAACTAAATGAGTGCTGAGCACATTCTGGTGCTAATAAATATTTGTGGGATGAATTATAGATTTTGTATAAATAAATGAAGAGCCTGGGGACACAGCCCCACGAATCCCAGGGGAGTGGGCAAAGCACAGTTCTTCCAAGCAATCAAGTGACTTAGCAATTATTAGGCATGGGGGTCATCTGCAGCCTCTATTCATGGATGGAATTTGTTTTCTTACATCCTGTTGATTCAGACTGTTCACACATTGCCCAGGTGTTTGAGGTTCAAGGAATCCAGCTCCTTGGTCGAGCTGGTGCAGAATACTTCTCACTAGTGGCCAGTGTTGTTGGCATGTGCCTCTTCAGAGGCAATCTCCCATATCGGAAAAAAAAAGGTTTTTTTCACCAACTTTTCAAAAAGAGAGCCAATGAAATTCATACTGAAAACAACTGAAAAATGTTTACTGAAAAGCTTATAGCTTGTGGAAACGGCCTTTTTTATTTTTATCAAAGGATCTTAGTTGGTTTCAATATTGAGAAAGAAAATAGGCTGGGCCATCCTCAGAAATGACAGCTGTGTAGCCCTTACATACTCACCTGCTGGCTGTAATTTAAATAGAAGACCTAGGGGATGTTTGAAATGATATAAATGAGCCAGTCCTCTTGTTAGGGGAATCACAAGAACAAACTGTATGGCTAAGTAGAACCAAGGAGACCGTAACCATGGGAAATGCCCTAAAGACTCAAGGGGAGCGTTGATCACCTTGGTTTGAGTGTCCTGTGTTAACACAGCTGAGGTCACCTCCCTGAGAGCTAAGAGGATGAACTAAACGAGCAGACATCGAGGAAAAGCTAAAATAACACCGAGTTCCTTTCTCCTGGCCCTTCACTAACAGTCCACAGTGACCTTAACATTCTCTCCCTTGAGAGATAAAATGAGGCAGATAGAATTCATGAAGACTGTCAAGATGCTGGATGAGTTTGGTGTAGAAGGGCTTTTGTCCTACAGGGAGACTGCAAGTGTATTTGGTACCCCTTTACAGCAATAATAACAAGAGCTACCCATCTGATCTGAGGTTGGGCAGCATGCTGAGTGTTTAATGCACAGTACCTCATTTACCCCTCCCCTGCCAAAATCCTGTGAGGTGGGCAATTGTCCTCATTTTGCTAATGAGGATGCTGAAGCTCAGAAAGTCACTTGCTTTAGAGAATTATAACAATAATAATGAAAGCAATAAAGCTGTTTTTACTACAGGTGTCTTCTAAGCCATATTGCACTCATGATTTGATTTAATTCTCACAAGTCCTGTTGAGGGCATGATGTATTTTTTCCTCCTAATAGGGCAGCACTTTATTAATCTTTCAGTCAAATGTGCTAATGACAAAATTATATATATTTTTTGAACACGTTAGAATTCTTAAAACCCTTCATCCTTCTCTATTCTCCACTGATATTCTTGTAATTCTTTATTTTGATGTAATTTCCAATTTATGGAAAAGTTCTGGGAATAGTACAAGGGACTTCCATATACCGTTTGCCCTGATTTACCAAGTGTTTACAGTTTTACCTCATTTATTTTATCATTATCTCTCCCCCATCTCTTACGTGTATCTTAATGCTTTTTCCAAAACCTTTGATGGTAAATTTGAGACATACATCAGGCCTATTTGCCCCTAAGTAACTTCAGCGAGTATTTTCTAAGAACAAGAGTATTCTCTTCTATAACTGCAATACATTTATCAAAGTTAGAAAACAAACATTGATTGACATTAGTATTTAATTCATAGTCTATAGTCAAATTTTGTCAATTGTCCCAAAGTCCTTTATAGCTGTTTTCCCTCCTCCGGTTTATAATCTAATCCGGGATCATTTACTACATTTGGCCATCAAGTCTGTCTCCTTCATAAACAATTCCTAAGGTTTTGTCTTTTTGATTTTTGCATTTTTGAAGAGTTTTGGACAGGGATTTAATTTGCTTTATCTGATGTTTCTTCATGGTGTGATTCAAGTTATATGTTTTTGGCAGGAATAACACAAAAGTGAAGTCATATCTTTCTTGGTTCATCATATTATGAAGCAAATAATGTTGGCTTGTTCCAATACTGATAATAGCTAATGACTTTGTTAAGGTGGTATCTGCCAGGTTTTTCTAAAGTTAGTATTTTTCCTTTTGTAATTAACAAATAAGTTATGGGAAGATATTTTCAGGATACGTAATATTCTGTCTTTAAACCTTTACTCACTAATTTTAACATTCACTGATAATTTCAATCTTTCTGAATTTGTTAGTTGGTATTATACTGTAAATCAATGTTTTGTATTTACTAAATGGCATTCTGTAAATAAGAGCTATTCCTTCCAATTATTTATTTGTTCATTTATTTATTGGTCTCTACATGGACTCGAGCATTCTTATTCAATGGGATATAATTCTTTATTATTTATTTTGATGCTCAATATTTTTGTATTTGAACAGTGGGAGCTCCTTCAAGCTGGCTTGTGGGTCCTTTTGACAAGGTCTCTTAATTACTAAACCATATATATATATAGTGTGTGTGTATATGGTGTGTATATATGTTATATATATGGTGTGTGTATATATATGGTATATATATACCTTAATAATCATACTATACCATCTACTGGGGCACTTTCAATATTTCTGAAGAGCCCAGACAAGTCTGATAATAATTAACAAAACTAACAACAGAAGTTAAACTTTATAGATTCTTTTTCTGCCAGGCAACATGCCATCCGTTCCTTGTGCTCTATTTTATTAAAGCATAACACAAATCTTATTTTACTGATGAAGAAATCAAGACACACAACAAAGGTTAAGTAATTGACCAAGATAACCAAGCTAGCAAGCAGCTGAATCAAGATCTGAACACAGGTTTGTTTGATCTGAAAGCTCTTATTCATTACTGGATAACAAGAAAGGGAGAGAACATTTTACACAGTTGAAATGGTCTCTTTTTGCAGGTTCCAGGCCTGTGGTGTTACTGCAGCATGGCCTAGTTGGAGGCGCTAGCAACTGGATTTCCAACCTGCCCAATAATAGCCTGGGCTTCATTCTGGCAGATGCTGGTTTTGACGTGTGGATGGGGAACAGCAGGGGAAATGCCTGGTCTCGAAAACACAAGACCCTCTCCATAGACCAAGATGAGTTTTGGGCTTTCAGGTACAAGAAAATCTTGAGAATGGAGGTAGACATGTCTGCCTTTCAAAAAAATGGGTAAAAAATTATGGCTTCTAGTATTTGGTTGATTTATTTTGGTTGAGTCATCATTATCCTAACATGATATCCCCCAATTTTCTTGATTAACTAGTGATTCCTTGATTGAAGTAGTGAGGAATGCTGAGTTCCCCATGTAGAAGGTTGGGTCTAGCTAATAGGGTGAGAATGGTGGTTGGTGTCAGGTGACTGAGATTGGAATGAGAGAAGTGTAGATCCATTTCCTTGTAGGGAGGTAATAGTATACTAGTACTCCAGAAGGAGAAGAGACCAGGCAGCATTAACAAAAAGAAGGGAAATTATTAAGCCTAGTGTGTTAGTCCATTTTCACACTGCTATAAAGAACTGCCTGAGACTGGGTAATTTATAAAGTAAAGAGTTTTAATTTACTCACAGTTCAGCGTGGTTGGGGAGGCCTCAGGAAACTTACGATCATGGCAGAAGGTGAAGGGGAAGCAAGGCACCCTTTTCACAAGGCTGCAGCAAGAAGTGCTGAGCAAAAGGGGGAAGACCCCTTTATAAAACCATCAGATCTTATGAGAACTCACTCACTATCACGAGAACAGCATAGGGGAAACCACGCCCATGATTCAGCTACCTCCACCTGGTCTCTCCCTTGACACGTGGTGATTATGGGGATTATGGGGATTACAATTCAAGATGAGATTTGAGTGGGAACACAAAGCCTAACCATATCACCTAGGGACCATCGATTTGACTTACACATCTCTCATGCTCATACAAAAGATGTTTAATGCTTTTATTTAAATTACCTATTGACATTCAACTCACTTTTTATACCTATCAGAGAAGGGCCACTTCAGCATCTTTACAACTATTCCTGTAAATGAATCTGCATAGCCCTGTGCTGTTCTGCTTAATAGTAGAACAGGACACTTCCACTAGGAGTTGGGTTATGTGCTCAGCAAATATTAGCTGAAGATGATTATTGCTATGTGACAACATCTTGAGAAAACAGCAGTTCACTGACAGCCTGTAACTCCAGAGACACCCATGCACCATAGGTTTGAAAGAAATCCATTCTGAGTGTTGTGAGGGACACAGTAACAAGCATTCAGGGTTGATAACTCAAGGGCTTATTTGTAAACCCGGTGGCGGGGGGGGGGGGGGTGGGGGTGCTTTTGTTTGTTTCTGATTATAACTTTTCATATAACTTTGTCTTTTCCCCTTGTAGTTATGATGAGATGGCTAGGTTTGACCTTCCTGCAGTGATAAACTTTATTTTGCAGAAAACGGGCCAGGAAAAGATCTATTATGTTGGCTATTCACAGGGCACCACCATGGGTAGGTTCAAAGTAAAGCAGGTTTGTATACTCAGAAGATATGTGAGCATACGATGCGAGCTATCCCTGAAATCAGTCACCTTGTGCTTCCTTCAGACCTGGTCTTGTCATCTTCAGATTCATGTAGTCCCCAGCAATGTGTCTAGCATGTACACACATGTGCTAGATATAGCATATCTCTGTGCTATATGTGTCTAGATATAGCATATCTCTCAATATAAACATTTTCTCAAAGCCAACATCATTATATTCAATTATTTATTTAACTCATTGAGCACCTACTACTTGAAAACAAATATGCTGGTGTCATAAGGACCTTATAATTTTATAGGAGAGGTAAGATACAATCAAATACATAATTATTGAAATATCTTGTTAAAAGCAAAATAAACATTTTTTGAGTTCTAAAAATATTCAGTATTCATGTTGATATATTTCTTCTTTTGTAGGCTTTATTGCATTTTCTACCATGCCAGAGCTGGCTCAAAAAATCAAAATGTATTTTGCTTTAGCGCCCATAGCCACCGTTAAGCATGCAAAAAGCCCTGGGACCAAATTTTTGTTGCTGCCAGATATGATGATCAAGGTATGTGACTCCTCAGAAAATTTCCTGTGTACGTAGGAAAATCTTCTAGCCCAATTTCCTAAAACAGAAACTTTTTAAATTACCATCACATCTTTTCTGGCTGTCATGTAATGACTACTATGTCACTTCATATTTTTACAGGGATTGTTTGGCAAAAAAGAATTTCTGTATCAGACCAGATTTCTCAGACAGCTTGTTATTTACCTTTGTGGCCAGGTGATTCTTGATCAGATTTGTAGTAACGTCATGTTACTTCTGGGTGGATTCAACACCAACAATATGAATATGGTAAGTGGGAGCCTAGTAAATTCCCAGAATCCCAGCATAAAGCTGGGAGTCATATGGCTCACCCCTGGAGGGAGAGCTAATGCCAGTGAAGACTCATAGTAATGATATATTCCCAGTAACTCAGTTCTTTCCAAACTGTAAGGAAATAAGAGAAATGCTTCAGTATGGACTGAAACAAGTTAACATAAGGGCATTGCTAGATATTAAATCACAGATTATAGATGGAAGAGGTCTGAAAGCAGCTTAACTACAGTGAATTAAATTAAAAGGCGCAATTAGCACATGTTAGACAACAGAGAGAACTGTCATGCATCATCCATCTCTACCCTCCACTGGGATCCTGTAGGTTTGTAGTTTAAGTTCTTTGATGGAACATCAGGGACCTTCATTTTGGCTTAGGCTACCAGTTGGTATGACTCGGTGGGTTCCCTAGGAAGCATACTCTGAGATGGAGATTAATGTGAACAATGATTTGGGTTCTGCTCTAGGGATAATACCTAGAGAAGGAAAGGAAACAGGATTAGGTAGATGAAAAAGTCAAGTAGTGACGCAGTCTCAATAGGAGCCTTCGTTGATCCTGCAGGGATTTGTGAAGTTAGGATGACCCTTCAGAACCATCTCAAGTTAGGAAGAGAGGGCTGCGTCTTTATACACCATGTCAATCAGTCATTTAATGTTGCCACAACAGTAACAGGGGAGCACTGGGCAGTGTATCTCCCTACAATTGGAGCAATCCTCAAAGCAGGCTGAGAGTGGAGGGCTGTTTGCCAGCAGCACTGCCAGCAGCTGGGGCAACATTTCTTTAATTCTGGAGACTTTTTCTTCTTTTTTAAGATTAATGATTTGATTTATAGTAACCATTTGATAAGCATATATTACGTACCAGGCTAATTTGTAACCTATACCAAACCTATGAGTGTTATTAACATCCCCACTTTGCAGATTAGTATACTAAGATTTAGTGGATTAAATGACTCACCCAAATTCACCTAAAAATTAAACTGCAGAGCTAGGATTTGAATATAGGCCCCATACCAGAGCCCTCATCCTAAATATCACTAGTAAATTTTTTTTAAGTAGAGGCCAGATCTCTGATAAGAAACTATTCTCAGATGAAAAATACCAGTGTCTGGCAATACATTTAGTGACATTTTATTTATGTGCATGTACATATTTTTGTTTCATAGATAATTGCTGATAATTTAATAATGTTCCCATTTCTTAGTCTGACACCCAGGAGATTTGGTCTTGACAGGGTATACATCTTGTGAGTTTTTCTATGTCCCCCAAAATACTCATGCTTTGTTACAGAGCCGAGCAAATGTATATGTTGCCCACACTCTTGCTGGAACATCTGTGCAAAATATTCTACACTGGAGCCAGGTAAGAATGTTGAATTTGCAGTCTTTGCTAAATGTCCTTTCATATTTTGTGTAGAATAGTCAAAGGACACCCTTTAGATAGCCCCGGGATTACTTCACACTTATTCTAAGATGAAATGCAATATCGTCGATGCTATTTTGATGGAGAATTTGATCTAGATCACTGAAACTTTTCAAGAAATGGGAAGAAAGGACAGAAGTAGCCTAAGGACTTCTTTAGATCTTAAAAGTATGAATTTAGATGATCCAAGTGAGACTTCTCTCTATCTCTAGACACCTCAAAGATGTGGCTCTGGAGAATTATGTTTCTACATCTTCTCTTCAGCTCCTCCAACAATACAGTCGAGTAGAAACAACAATGCTAATGTGGGGTCTGTCAAAAGAGAGATTCACAGGAATCCTTCACACTGCAAACTTACCTGCAATTACAGAAAACACACACCTCTGTGTGTCTATGTGGTGTCTGTGACAGACAAAGGGATGGGGGAAGGAGAGAGTTCTCTCTGTTGAAGGGTGGAGGATGGGGGGGGAGAGAGAGAGAGATAGATAGAGAGAGAGAGAGAGAGAGCGAGCAATTGTACCTTCAAAACCAGAGAAGAATTCGAAGTTGGATTAAATTTTGGTTGCTGTCTACATTGCACAATTCCAGGGCACGATGCCCCATTGTAGCCCACCGAGTGGTGAAGGATACCCACCCACATTAACTACAATGAGTATGCATTCCTGGAGTTGCTAATGCAATGATTAAGAATTTATGTAGTCCCTCTTTCTTCTCAAAAGGCCTCATTCTTGTCTTACCATTTTCCTGAGACGCTTATCCTAATGTTGAACAGAAGAGCAGCTCAGCCTTTGCTCTCTGCTTCCCTCACGAATCCACACTGGGTAGCACATTTCCACCACCCCACCACGCTTATCCACTGAAACATTGGAATTCTTTGCAAATTTTTGTTTCCTTTTAGGCCGTGAATTCTGGTGAACTCCGGGCATTTGACTGGGGGAGTGAGACCAAAAATCTGGAAAAATGCAATCAGGTAAGAGAATCAAATACCATCTGCTGAAAATATATACGTTGGAAATGTATGACGGAGAAGTTATAATGACAGTTTATTCTAGATATGGGAATAAAATATGAAAATTTAAGCAGAAAATAATAGTTCATGTTTGACTCCATGTAAAAATGGTTAAGGTCACAGCTTAGCCAAGAAAACTCTCTGCTTTTACAACGGAGCAGGAGGCCTTTTTTGCTGAGGCTGTCTCCCTGAACAAGGTACTGGGCTTCTCAGGAGCAAGATGAAGTAGATTTAGTCAAGAGAAGACTGTAGTCTATGGTAGATACTAGAAGGATTATTTTAGAATAAAACAAACGGGATGGTGGCGGTAAGTTTGTTTCATAGCACAGTAAAAGGAACATTAAATGGCAAGTCAGGATTGCTGTATAAGTTATGCTTCTGCACTATAAACTTCTGTAATAGGAGCTAGGCTGCTTTAATTTTTCAGGCTTCGATTTCTTTACCTTTAAAATAAAAATTTGGGGCTTAGAAAATCCATAAGCATTCTCCCTGGTTATACTTTCAATGAATCTGTAATTTGCAAGTTAAATTTTTTTCAATGTTATTACATTACCCAAGAAAATATGTAGCTAATGCTATGAACTAAAATTAGATTTCAAAGTGTGGAGATTCAGAATTGCATAGGTATGCCCTTTAGAACATAAAATCTTCTGAAGATTTTTGGTAATCATGTGTGTGAATGTAAATAAGTATTTGCCAGAGAAACAAAGCTGGAAGGGGCAGATTAGACACAGTTTAGTCTTTCTTTGAGAGCCTCACATCATAATTAACATCCTCTGCCATACATCGATCTAGACGTAAAATGCTAGGAAACTGGACAAACTGTACAGTGCCCCTGGATAGCGAGCTCTCAGTCTCTGGTATCAGCTGCTTCTCTTGAAGTCCTTCTTCACCATGTCCCATAATATGTCTTTAGGGAAAGTATTCCTGTTCAAAGACTTTTTTTTTTTACATGTATTTATTTATTTATTTATTTTTGAGACAGAGTCTTGCTCTATCACTCAAGCTGGAGAGCAGTGGTGCAACCTCGGCTCACTGAAACCTCCACCTTCCAACTTTGAGCCATTCTTTTGCCTCAGCCTCCCAAGTAGCTGGGACTACAGGCGCATGCCACCACGCCCAGCTAATTTTTTTTGTGTGTGTGTACTTTTAGTAGGGATGGGGTTTCACCATGTTGGTCAGGCTAGTCTCGAACTTCTGACCTCAAGTGATCCACCCACCTCGGCCTCCCAAAGTGCTGGGATTACAGACATGAGCCACTGTGCCTGGCCCTAAGATGGTTTTAATTTATCAGCATTTAATGGACTGAGTTCTAGAGAAATTGATTCATGCAGAATAGGCACCAGAAAATGGGAGTGGAAGGGAAGAGAAAAGAAACACACAAAAAAGTATCATAGAATCACAGAAACTCAGAGCGAGACATGACATTTAGTTCAATCTTTTCACTTGTAAGATGACAAAAAATATTACTAGCCCCATAGAAGTTTTCAACCTTCCTTATCCAAATTAGGCCAGAGCTGTAAATTCTTAGGGAGCCACAAAGAGAAACCAGAGCATCTAGGATTGGAGCTAAGACTCCATGGTGGATTTCCTGAGTAAGAAATGGGCCTTATCACTTCTGAGGAAAGTTCTGGATGCTGATTAATCTCAAGGGCTCAGCCGGCTGAGCTAATTCTACTAATACTGCATGAATACAGAAAGTACCTAGGAATTAGGAATACTAATAGGTATATTTGGTGGGGAAGGGTGAGGAATAAGGGTTGGAGCAGGTATTTAACTTTTACTTCCCTTTAGTTCAAATTACCTGTGTGCCATAGGCCATGGTTCTGGCAAATGCAGTCAAGCTGGGCCTGCCCCAAAGGCTGCCTGGGATCACATAAAGACTGTGAAGATGCAGAGCCCTTCCCAGCAGGTTCCTTGCTTTTCTCTGTGGAATATAATTCTTGTCTCATGAAATGTTTGTGAAATTATCTTTTAAAAGAACAGGAGAGGCCGGGTGCGGTGGCTCAAGCCTGTAATCCCAGCACTTTGGGAGGCCGAGGCGGGCGGATCACGAGGTCAGGAGATCGAGACCATCCTGGCTAACATGGTGAAACCCCGTCTCTACTAAAAATACGAAAAACTAGCCGGGCGTGGTGGCGGGCGCCTGTAGTCCCAGCTACTCGGAGGCTGAGGCAGGAGAATGGCCTGAACCTGGGAGGCGGAGCTTGCAGTGAGCCGAGATCGCGCCACTGCACTCCAGCCTGGGTGACACAGCGCGAGACTCCGTCTCAAAAAAAAATAAAATAAAATAAAATAAAAGAACAGGAGAATTATTTTTAAATACAATTTATTTACAAAATATTTAATAGGAAGAAAAAAGAAGTACAAGACATTACGTGTTTTTTGTGTTTTCTCATTTAATCTACAAGTTATTACAGATATTATCCCCAGTCACAGAGGAAGAAACCAAGGTTCAATAATGTTAAGTAATCTTACCTTTATGTAAGGACGGCAACAGAAATTCTTAACAGAGTTGTGTGGCTCTGACACCCGTGTACCCTTCACCACAACAGATGGCATGTTTATTATGTCTATTTGAAACATAAATTATGAGTCTGAAAGTCCAAATGTTACCTACAGTTAAGAACTATTCCTTTTCTCTAGCCAACTCCTGTAAGGTACAGAGTCAGAGATATGACGGTCCCTACAGCAATGTGGACAGGAGGTCAGGACTGGCTTTCAAATCCAGAAGACGTGAAAATGCTGCTCTCCGAGGTGACCAACCTCATCTACCATAAGAATATTCCTGAATGGGCTCACGTGGATTTCATCTGGGGTTTGGATGCTCCTCACCGTATGTACAATGAAATCATCCATCTGATGCAGCAGGAGGAGACCAACCTTTCCCAGGGATGGTGTGAGGCCGTGTTGTGAAGCATCCCTCACTGACAAGCTTAGGACAGCCTCATGAGGGATGGGGCTAGGACCCATGAAGGCAGAATTACAGAGGACAGAGACCTAGTATACATTTTTCAGATTCCCTGCACTTGGCACTAAATCTGACACTTAACGTTTACATTTTTTTTCAGTAAATTAAAGTCCTTATTGGGTAAATAGAGGTTTCACATGCTATTATATATTCTACCATCTTGAAGGGTAGTTTTAACTAACAGTCAGCAAGTATCTAGACATTCTCTGTATCATTCAGGTAAATCTTTTTAAAATACTTTTTTTTTTTTCTATAAGCCATATTTTTGGAGCACTAAAGTAAAATGACAAATTGGGACAGATATTGAGGTCTGGAGTCTCTTGATTATTGTTGACTTTGACAAAATAAGCTAGACATTTTCACCTTGTTGCCATAGAGACATAACACTACCTCAGGAAGCTGAGCTGCTTTAACAACAACAACAACAAAATCAGTGTTACAATATGGATGAAATATATGTTAAGCATTCTCAGAATAAGGCCAAGTTTTATAGTTGGATCTCAGGGAAGAAAATTTTATAGGATGTTTATGAGTTCTCCAATAAATGCACTCTGCATTACATAAAGCATGTATGTGCATTTCAGTGTCTAGATTCTAGTCCAAGCTTGTTGGAGGCTTTACAGCTTGTTGCTAGGAGACCTAATGGCTAGAAATTTCTGGCTCAATTTTCTGCCTCCAAAAATTAAAAGCTAGGGAGAAAATTGCATAATGTCATGAGCTTGATTAAACAAATTGTCACACATTTTATCCTTTAATCTTGACAAAGTTAATGTCAGACAGTCACCACAACTCATTCACAAACCACAATTTATTTCTTCAGAAAATTATTTCACTTTTACACAATTTCAAAGATGACAGTTGTAAATAACATTGGTACTATTTTGCAGAATCTCTGAAACAAAATCAAAGGTTTGTGTGTGTCAAAAGTATATTGTTGAAGGTATACTGGTGTGTAAAATTCACTTGTGTGGGTTTTTTTGTCCCCAAGGGTCACGTGGTAGCTCAGCTCAATGCCAGTGAATCTTAATTTATTAAGACACACTTAAAGACTTCAGAATCTATATCTACACACTACTACTTCCTTCATAAAATAAGTTTCTTAAAGCCCCGTACACAGTTGAGTATATATTGCTGGATTCAATTTTCATTAGAGCTTTCAAGGATAGTAAATCTTTCACTCTTAGACTGTACTTGTTACCACATACAGAGAAGGTGGCTTAGTCCCTGTCTGCAGCTATGTGAGATTCAGTCTTGATTTTCAAAATTCAATGGTATTTTTAAGTGAGTTTATTTCTACTCTGTCTCATTCACAGAAGAAGTGGGACAGACATTTTGATATTCACAATCTCTCACTTAGACAAATAATCCAGATCCTACCTCATTATATAGCTCTGTTTCTTTTGCAGAACTTTATCCAAATAAGTTACAATAATATTTTACATTTATCAATAAAAGAAACAAAACTAACAAGCTTGGTAACCACCTTGTATTTACAAAAGGATCATGAAGATTTTTTTAAACGAACATTTGCATAGATAGTTGCATAGTCTTGCTCAAACCAAGATGGCTTTTATTTGTAAACCGAAATCTCTAGTGGTATGCTGGTAAACGAACTTTATGGAAAGCAAAAACAAACAAACAAACAAACAAACAAAAACTCTGATTTGTCAATTTGCCAGTTTCTGTGGTGTAAACACACTCACCACTGATACTTGATAGATGTTTTTATTGAAATTGCTTCATCAAAGGAATATTTACACATGAATCTCTAAGCTCTCACACATACACATACCATTCTATACAAACATATATATTTAATAATTTGATTCTTCTGCTCAGTACTCAAAGGGGGCTGGGAGGAACAGTTTGTCTCCTAGGGCATGACATAGACTGGACAGTCTTTTTATAAGAGTGATGCAACTGGGAAGAGAGAACGCTGTTTCAGAAGATAACTCTGACCCTCTTCTTCAGGAAAGACTGAGTTTGGAACACCACGGCTTTTTTTTTTTTTTTTTTTTTTTTGAGAGAGGATCTTGCTGTGTTGCCCTGGCTGTTCTCAAACTGCTGAGTTCAAGTGATCCTCGCACCTCAGCCTCCCGAGTAGCTGGGGCTACAGGCATGTACCACTGTGTCTAGCTGAAACATCAGTTTCTGACTGAAGTGCAGACCACAACAACTTTAGTGTTTCCCTTAGAAGGATTATGGCCATGGTGAACTTGACTGAGTAAACAATGCTATAAACAAAAAGCTCTTCCAAAACATTAACCATGGTAAGCATCATTTTCCCCATAAAATGGTAGCATCCAGGTTAAGTGGCCCACAGACCAACAATCTAAAATGAAGATAGAATCCAGTCTTTAACTTTTTCTGTCTCTCCATCGGTGTGGTCACAAGGATTACCATGCTTTCCTTAGCATTAATTCAATCTGGGAAAATTTTAATCTCCGTGCAATATCCAGTGAGCTCTCACCATGCTGAGGGGGGAAAAATACAGTTATTTCCAATAGAGTGCCCAAGATCTCATAAATAGCTTAGACTGATTGACTCTCTGGGTTGGCAAGGGCTTTAAAAGGTAGTCAGTCCTAATAGTAATAGGACAACTTCATTCCTTAATGAAGATGATTAATTTTACTGTTGTTTACATTAGAGGCAAATAATTTACTTCAACATAAGGCCTAGATTAGAAGATGCTGCTGCTAGAGGAACCTCAGACCACGGTCCACAGACCCTTACCTTATTCTTTATTGTGGGGTCTGCACGGGCTTCCAAGAGCAGAGGGATAAGAGACTGGTTTTTCATCTCACAGGCATAATGTAATGCAGTACAGCCATACTGAAACACAAAGGGCCAAAACTTCAGCTCATAAGTTGGGCTTTCCACAGACCACAGCATGTGGATTCATTGGCAAATCCTTTTCACACTTTGTAGCATACGACTAAGCAGAAAAACAGTCTGCAAACCATTGATAGACAACTATTTCTAGTACTTAGAAAATTTTCTTCTCTGCCTCAATGTATATGTATGTGTCATATAAGCCATCAATCTCTGCCTTTTTGTTTTTCATTTTCTGTTCTAAACTAAAGAATGCAACTTATAATAAGCTGATGCTGAATTGTGCCAAGGTTTCTTTGCAGTGTGCTGTATGCCTCAGTGATCATCACCTTGATCATGTCACCATATTTTCCCTTAAAGAGTCTCCACATGGACCTTTACATAAATATTATCCTCTATGGTTTTGATGATGATTCCTACTGAAGAAGTCGGGTGCTCTTGCTGCTGCAGGACACCTACAGGATCAGTGCAGTTCTACAGAGATGTCTCCCAAATGTGATTTGTTACAGCTTTTATTATGTGTTATACGCTAGTGCATCTACTCTGTTGGTCCTAATTTAAAACACTACAGGTCAAAAAAATAATAGCTAGGGCGTTAGTGTCCAAACTTTGGCCTTTGGAAAAGTAGCCAAGCAACCATGGTGTTAATAAGTGAAGAAATAATATCTTTGGCTATCAAAACTAACAGAGTTAGCTCTGGATCCTATTCCCTACAAACACTTCAATTATGTATTTTTATTAAGTGGTAGCATGACAAACGGAAGTTCTGGCTCTGAATTTTTTCATGTGAAATAGAGTCTAATTACCCCAAAATACAAAACACTGTTTTACCTAGAAAGTAGATTTTAATATTCAGATAGTTTTTGAAAAGTTTTTGGTATTAGAAATGGCATCTGTGTGTGTACACGCATGTGTCTCAAACTCCTGAATTCAAGTGATCCTCCCATCTCAGCCTTCCAAATAGCTGGGACTACAGGCGAGTGCCACTGCGCCTAGCTGAAGGAATGCAATATCTCTATCTAGAGAGAGATACACATAAATAGCTGGGAAAATATCCTAGATAAATTTTGGTTATGGGCACGAATTTTAAATCTATTGAATTTAAATGAAAAGACCCAGAAAAACCTTCAACAAACTTTTAACTTCATCTTTAATAATCTCTTACTTAATATATTTCAAAATTATCTAAAGAAATGGTAATGCACAGTAGCTGTCAATACAAATTTATCCAAAAGTTCTATTTGAAATAAAAGGAAAATATATATTTCGTAAAGTTATTTTTCTTGTGCTCTCTCTCTCTGTCTCTCTCTCTCTCTCTCTCTCACACACACACACACACATACACATACACACACAGACACACACACACCTGCCTGCATTTAAACATGATACCAGCATAGGCAAAACCGAAATGATGTAAATAATTGATAGAAACAGGAATGGGGCCATGTTCTCTATTATAAAACAATGGTAATACACAGACGTGCCCACACATAAAATATGTTAGGCATCACAAACAGAATGTTAGTATTTTGGAATCAAATTTCCACTTGCCTACTTTTTCAATAAGGAACTGGGACTCCAAAATTTCATGCAATCATCATAAGCAAAACACCATAGAAATAAACTTGTCTTCCTGTGATTATTGAGTAAGGAAGACGAGTGCAAGAGCACAGAGGTGAAAGTGAAAACAAGACCTTATGCTTATAAACAGGAAGAAGTGAGTGGATGCTGCTACTGTCGTTATCACTGCTCTTACCATCGTTGGGATTTTTCTTTGACTTTTGTCTTATCTATCTTTAGTTTACACATGGGGCCTCGCATCAGTGGGTTGGGATTTTGGCTACGGAGGCAGTTATTGTCATTCAATGAGCACTTACTACATTCCAAGCATGTGCGAAGTGTTTTACATGAACAAGCCCGTTAAGATAAGTATTATCCATATCCCCATTTTACTGATGTGGATACTGAGAGTAAAATAAATTTACAACTTGCTCAAACTCATAGAATTAAAAAGTGGCAAGCCCAGACTTACTCGTGGGCTTTCTCACTCCAGCTTCTTAACTACTATGGCTGGTATTTTGTTATCAGAGCCTTCGTTTTCCTTAATGTCTCAACAACATTAAAGCCAATTCTTTTAAAAATACTTTATAATCAATAGAGGTATTATTCCCATGAGTTCAGCAGAATATAAATAACCTCACGGTTGCCTGTCAGTGAGAAAAAAAGGAGAAAATAAAAGAAAACTAAATGTAAAACTGTCTAGGAAAATAAAGCAAGCAACAGTACAGATGACAAATACACTACCTACAAATACCATTTTGAATATTTTTTCAAAATGGCTAAAAGTATAAACTTACACAATCTGTAGCATTAACTTCGACACCAGCATCAAGTAGCATTCGTACAAGAGCCTCATTCTGCTTTGTCTTTGATACCTATTACAAATGATAATTATAAGAAAGGTTTATTTACAAATAGTTTCTCCAATTTATGCCTGAGACTATTTAATTAATAGACTGCATTTTAATCCCAACACTCCTATGCATGCATGCAACTTTCCTAAAATTTCCCCCAGCTTCTCACCACCACCCCAATATCAATTAATTAAAGCCAGGTTCTCAGACTGTGGTCCTGAAGTAGCGGCATTGGCACCTAAGAACCTTAGAAATGTACTTCTTGGTGGTATGTCCAAGCCTGTAATCCCAGCACTTTGGGAGGCGAGGCAGGTGGATCGAGTCGGTGAGACCATCACCATTGCTTTCTACGGTGAAACCCGTCTCTACTAAAAAAAAAATGCAAAAACTAGCCGGGCGAGGTGGTGGGCGCCTGTAGTCTCAGCTACTCGGGAGGCTGAGGCCAGAGAATGGCGTGAACCCGGGAGGCGGAGCTTGCAGTGAGCTGAGATCCGGCCACTGCACTCCAGCCTGGGCGACAGAGCGAGACTCCGTCTCAAAAAAAAAAGAAATGTACTTCTCAGGTCCCACCCCAAACCTACCTAATTCCACTGAGGATGCGGCCTAGTACCTGTCTTTCCCTTCCTGGCTCAAAGCTCTGCAATTACTTCCCATTGCTCTGAGAACAAAAGTAAACTCTTCAGCATGACCTACAAAGCCCCGTGTGTTTTGACTCCACGTATGGCCCTGCCCTGGGCTCTTTTTCACTCTGCACCTCCTGACTCACTCTGTTCGAGTTACATTGGCCTTTATTAGTCTTTCATTCCCACCAGGGTCTCTCTTGCCAGAGAATCATTCCACAGGAAGTTCCTTCTGCCTAGAAGTCTCCTCCCTCCCTTCTTTGCCTGGCATGTTCACCTTTCATTCATCAGCTCAAGTCTCCCTTTCTCCAAGAAGTTTCCCTGACCCACCTGACCAGGTGAAATCCCTCTTTCTTAGCTATCCTAACACCAGTCGCCTTTCTGTATCATCTGCTTCATGGTAATTTTACATGTGTTTGTGCCATTTGATTAATGACTCTCCCCACCACCCTCTGACTCTCATGGGGTCAAGAACTATGCCTATTTTGTTCATCATTGTGTCCCTAACAGCTAGCACAGCATCTGGCATATAGGAGGTCCATAATAAACATGTGTTAAAGAATTGAACAAATTAATGAAATGAACTAGGGCTCCTCAGAAATTCACTTTTCCTTCCCAGTCCCCTGAGATTCTGACCACAAGCCTGTTGGAGTCTTCCCCAACTTCCAGTCTCCTGAAGAAGCAAAGCTCTCCCTGCTTATCTGGGTATAGCCCTGGAGTTCAACCCTGTCATCACCTGGGGAGCTCCATTCAGTTCTCTCTCCTTAGGCTTCCCTCTTGTGTCACCTCCTAAACAAACTTTCTCGGTCTACTTTTCTCTGAAATAACCCAATGCTTTCTTGTCTCCTCCCCTATCATTTCCTCTCATATCACTTATTTTTTAATTCATCACAAATTTACAACTTTAGGCCCCATTAATAAATTGCATGTACATGAAATTAGAGCTGAGTTATTCATTACGATTAGTATTTTTGCCCAGGCCTCCAGCCTCTAAATATTGAACCATCTTAGAAGGCGGAGTGTGTGTTAATACATTCTGAATGAGCCTTCTAATCACAGTTGTAATTTTTATCTTTAGAATCTCTAAAAATGTTTGTAAATAAATGACAGATTCTCCCTGCCCCCAAACTACATATATTTAAATGCTATGTGCTAAATACACGACGAATTTTTAAAGAATTATTTGAGGATGTGAGCAGATTATATTTTTATCAGTGAATTAAAGTTCTTTTCTCTCTCCTATAAATCCAAATATAAAAATCAACATTATCATGTTTAATTATAGTTCCTCAAATTCTGTAACATTTAAATGCCCAATGAAATAATAACATTTTTGATTGGCAGACTTGTTCTGTGGCTTATGTTAACAGGTGTAACCAATATTCGCAGTTTATCAGCTACAACAAGGAGGGAGCTTGGTCATTTAACTAGAGTAAATTATGCATCTCTTGAGTCATGTCTGAGAGGTGGAACTGGGCACAAAGGAAACCAGGTGGATAAAAGTGAGTAAGTCAGTGCAGATCTGTTATCCAACTGGGAAAACTAAAACAAAAACCAGCTCAAGCTTCATCTTCTACTCCTCATATGACTGAATCCCGATACCAACTACATCTTTCTTTATTCAAGAAAACTGCTGTCTGCCAAGATTCATCCAAGCATGAAGAAATTCATCAAGGTGAAAATGGGCTTAAATTCTCAACAAGTATCTTCTGTGTGTGTCAACTTCTGGATGCAAACTCTTAGGATCTGTTTTTCAACACACCACCAGAGGAGTACTTAAAAATCAGAAAGTCAGATAGATAAATCCAAAATCACAAACTCCTCTTTTAAAAAAAGGAAAAAAAAATAAAATAAAAGGCGTGTTTTTTAATATTCAGATTTTTTTTGCTCCCTTCAGAAAAGTCTTAGTTAAGATTAAATTATTTTTCTAAATCGACATTGAATGGATTACATTACCATTGATTAACTATTTTTGCTACCTTTCTTCTTGCTGTATTTCAATTACAGCACTGGATGTATGTTGAACATGTCAATTACAGAATACAAACCAAAGGCTTCTTTTGTTATTATTTCTTTTCAACATCTCACTGGCCTGGCAAGAGTCAATGAGTCACACCATTGATCTCCATATTTACCCTTTGCTCTAACAAGTGTACTCACCATGAGGAAATACCCAATAAGCAGAACAGGCATTAAGAGGATAATTAGTAGATAATCAATGAAGGTAAATTTTTTCTTCACAGCATAATGCAAGCAGGTTCTCTCTTTCTAAAAATTAAGAAAAGGATTCTTTACTAATAAAGCATTTCAAATCAAAATTTATTCAGATGGCCATCTCAAAAAGTTTCGTTTGTGCTTTTTATTTTTCCGGTAGCCATGGCATCTTTTCCTGTGGGATACATCTGATTAATGAATGCATGTTTCCGTGGAGCAGAACAGGGAACTTGGTCCAATGTAAAGGAAAAGCTAGGGAAGGGCTCTTGGAAGACAACAAAGGTGAAATGTACACAGTGGAGCTCATCACAAGACAGATTCTCACACCCATTTGGTTTCTGGAAAAAAGATACACTGAGATATAAACTTAGGACTGAATTTACTATGAAAATTGATAGTTATCCCTTAATCATCTACCATGTATACGATTATCCATTTTGTGGTTTGTTCATAGGAAAACTCTTAACCACATGGCTATTTTTCATGTTCCTTCATGTGCGTAGTCTAGAAGAATGCATATAACTCAATTTTATTCTTCAAATATGTGAATATTTGTCAGGTAATAGATGTAAACTTCCAAGGGTTGTGGGATATGTGAACTCTTAGGGCCTCATAATCAAAGATGGACAGAAGCATGCACAAATAAATATAAGGCAAAACAGAAGGTGGTAATTGGAATACCAACCAAATCAGTAAGAGGAGAGGGAGCGCGAGAGAAAGAAAGGAGGTTAGTTTCCACTTATGTGAGGCACTGTACCTAAATAAGAACACTTTTTGTTTTTCTAATATTAAGGCATTTATATTTTCTGTAAAAAATTTTAGAAACTAGAGAAGAATATAACAATAGAATTTTAAATTGCCCATTATTAAATGGCCCAGAGTTAACTGTTGACATTTTGTTGTATTTTCTTCCAGTCTTTTTAAATGCATAAATGTGAAATTTTGAAATGTAGAATTATATTGCATATGTAATATCACTTCTTGCTTTTTTCAGTTTAGAAGTGCATATTTAGAATATGTACATTTCTCCATGCAATTCAATATTTTTAAACATATGATTGTAATGGCTGCATGGCTTAGTATTGAGTGGAACTACCCTGATTTATTTAGTCAAGCCCTGCCTTTTGAACATTTCAAGTTTTTTGAGGGGTGTTTTTTTTTTTTTTTAATTTTTCTGTGAGACAGGATCTTGCTCTGTCACCTAGGCGGGAGTGCAGTGGCACAATCCTAGCTCACTGCAGTCTCGACTTCCTGGGCTCAAGCGAACCTTCAACTTCAGCCTCCAAAGTCGCCAGGACTACAAGCATGTGCCAACACACCTGGATAATTTTTTACTTGTTATTATTTTGTGTAAAGATTGGGGGGGTCTCGCTATGTTGCCTACACTGGTCTTGAACTCCTGATCTCAAACTATCCTTCTACCTTGGCCTCCCAAAGTGCTGGGATTCCAGACATGATCCACTGCACATGGCCCGTTTCAAGTTCTTAACCTTTCATTTTTATAAATAATATTGCCTGAACCTGCTCATTCATAAAGTTTGGTCAACATTTCCAAATTTGTCCTTTGCATACATTTCTGAAAATAGAATTTCTGGCACAAAAAGTATTAATGCTTTTCATATTGTGCTACTAAATTGTGTTCTAACAAGACAATAATAACTTAAACTTTCTGATCAACATTTGTTTTCTTTTTTAATCTTGGTCATTTTGACAGACAAAAACAAGGATCTTTATGTTTTAATTTAATTGCTATTAATAGAATCCATATTTTCTATAGGCTAGTGCTTCTGAACCACCAGCAGAGCTTTTTGTTTGTTTGTTTTTAAGGCCTTTGTTTAGTGCTTCTGGAAATAATTTATAAACAGATTTCAGACATGAGAAATCACCAGTTAAAATTATTAATGTACAAAATTAATATTTGGAGAAAATAAAAATATTAAATGCTAACACATTAGAAACATTTGAAAGTGGAAAATGCAAACTGAAAACTGAATGTATCCACTAAAGTCTTTTTCACGGTTTTTATGATACCAGAAAATCCCAGAAGGCTAGCTGAGGCCCTCCTCTTCTGCAAAGCAGAGATAAAAGCGTCTCCTCAGCCTTGCCCACAGGCTAACATCTCCTCCCTCCATTTCCTAATGAGCGCATCTCTTAAAAGAGCGCAGGAACCCACAGACGTCTGTCCTCTGGCACTACCACTCACCGCAACTCCACATATCTGGTTTCACAGCAGTGATCTACAGAGATCCTATTATACTCTACAATGTCGTATATCTGTTCAATTCAGCACAGTCATGACTTGCTTTTAATCCCAACCAAACGTAAAATAGTAAGCACAAATAAAAAAGTCCAATAGCGATCAATTTTCTGATAGTATATCGTTACTCCTAATGAGCTAGTCTCCAAATGACTTAGAAGAGGCAAGGGGGGAATTCCAGTGTTTTCTCGCCTTGAATGCATATGAGTGGGTATAGGACAGTCATAATGATTGCAAAAAAATGACTTTTAATATTTATTCAGTGTAATTTAAACATTGCCTTCACTACGATGCAAATGCTGGATGTTCAGAAAGGAAAGGGCTCCACAAGGATTTTCACAGCAATATACACAGAATCTTCTCTTCCTTGGTCCTGAAGGCTCCAAAGTAGCTAATATTGCATCTTTAAATATATTATTTACACCCTTTTGTGTGACTTCAAGTAACCTCTGGTTCATGAGCTTATTTGTCCTTGGTAAATTTCTCAATAGTACTCTTTCATTCTACAAGTACACTATAGGATCCTCTGGAGATCAGGACATTAATACAGCAGGTAAAAATCTAACTAATGAAACAGCATTTCTTTTCCAAGAAATCTTTGCCATTGCTTCTGTGTTAGTGACAAGAAAGAGGGGAGAGGGAGAAAGAGGAGGATGGAGACAGGAAGAAGGAAAAGAAAGAAGCTCTATCCAGCCAAATGAGTGAACCAGAGGTAAAAAGATGTAATTTATCACAAATTATGCCTGCTGATTGAACTATGTTTTATTTTGCTGTTTAGTCTAATAAAGTGTCCTTGCTATGTGTCAGTCTCTCTAAAGTAAAGCTAAGATAATTGTTGGTATTAGGAGCTACAAGCAATTTTAAAAATAACATGCACCACTTCTAGTGATTCAAGGAGAAAAGAATGACCATGAACAATTACACTCTCCTTTTGTGTCATGACCTCACCTGGTTTTTGAGGTTGACATTAGCATTTCTTCTTAAAAGGAAGGAAACGATTCTCACATGCCCTCGCCTGCAAGCACAGATCAGGGGAGTGTCTCCATTAAAGCCATCTTGAACGTTGGCATAGCTGCTGTCTTCTTTCACCCACCGCCACACTTGTCCAAAGTCATTCTGATAGGCCGCTTGGCAGATGGGCTGAGTCAGGAAAAACAAAAGCAGGCTTTTAAATACTGGCATAATTAAACCACAAAAAGGAAAAAAAAAAAGTCATAACCCAATACATTAAAATTTAAATGTTTTAAAATTGTAATATATTGCTTTGTAGGTGAGATTTTCTGGTCTCGGTTATGCCAAGCCTTAGGTCTAGATCAAGAATTAGCCCATGAGGAATCTCCTACATTTTCCTAAGTTTTCTTGGCACACACTTATGCCCATCAAATAGACAAATGGATGAATAAATAATGAAATATTACAAATTCAACTCAGTAAGGAAACTATGTATAGTGCTTACAGGTAGGTGAGCCTGTCAGAAAAGCAGACATTTTCTTTACTAAGATAAAATACCTTTATCTTTATCTTTACTAAAGATAAAATAGAAAGCAAACATATGGGGAAGAGTTTAGGGCAGCACTATTGATGAAATAAGACCTGCATCACACCCTGTATTCAAGGAGCTCAACAGAGCAGAAAAGACAGTTTTTTAAGGCAAATAATATACAAATAACAAATTATATGACTAACTACACTTGATGTTTGGTACCTTCCATCTGGGCCTCTGCCCTGAATACTCCCTCTGCATAAAACATACCCCTGCCCTTCATCTGAATAACACCTAGCTCACCCTTGGTGTCATAACTTAATTTTCATTTTATCCAACAAGTCTTATCTTACTTCCAACACTCAGTATCTCTCCCTCACAGCAACTGACATAACCAAAACTCTTTTCTTAATTATGTACAATCATGCATTTCGGGCTAGCATGAATCAGGAGAGGTTTGAGGCAGTGCTGAGAAGGAAGGCACTGAAGTTCAGGCTGTAAACTCCATTTGATTCACCGCTGTTTCCCCAGCATTCAACACAGCAAACAGTAAATATTTTTAGATTAATCTTCTTTACATGATGTTTTTCAAAAAGCATGTAGAGTAATACCTGGCATACGGATGGTGCTTAATGTATAAAAGTTATCATTATTGTTACTATCGTTCTTTAATAATCAAGTCAAATCCCTACTGTGTGCCAGTCACAGGTACCAGAGAATAAAGAGTATAAAATACATCATCTTACCCATGTAAAATGTATCCATCAAGTGGGGAAATAGGACAGAGACACTCACATGCAGAGTAAATGACAAGAAAAAAAAAAAACTTTTGGTATGGGTAGGTACATAAGCACCTGTGGAAATTGGGACATATCAAGGGGAAAGTCAAGTGGGTGTATTTGCTAATAAACTGAGGTTCTAACATAGCCAAATATCACAATAAGTGGACTATAATATGCTTTTAAACCTAAAGGCCTACTCATGAAAGAAACATCCTAACAGAAAATTAACTCAGCAGCAATTAAAGGCAAACTTCTGTACCTTAAAAATGAAATGAACGTGATACATGGGCTTTAAGTTTCAATAGAAATGCACAATTACACAAATCCCCTGTTCTGTCATCCTGAAGTCTTCCCTTTACTAAGCTTTCCAACAGGTGGGCACTTCAGTGTCTCAGCATACCGTGTGGCTGATGTAGAAAGGACTGGGGCAGTTGAAACACTTGTCTCGTGTCAGAAAAACAGGATGTAATTGCGGCTCTGTTACTACCTCCCCCGGTGACTGTGGACAATTCACTTCCCTACTCTATCTCAGTGTCCTCGGTCATTAAATGAAGGAATAAGTCAGAAGTTCCCTTGGGTTTTCATATTCTATTACTTCTGGGACTCTAGTCTCAACCAACAAATCTTCCACATCACTGCTGGAGTCTAGGGTTATGTCAACACAACAGTGCTTTAATAAAACCTTCAGTGACTTGCCATTGTCCTAGCAGCAATGTCCAGTCATTTGGATTTCAAAAATAAGTGAAACAAAACTAAATGCAACAAGACAGTGTTAAGTCACCAACTCTTAATTTTTCCAATTAAATGTATTTAAAACAATACTTTTATTTCATAAAAGATATTTGAACAAATACAAAGATAAATGAAGGAGATTTTAACAAAATATGTAAGAATATAATCACCAGAGGAGAAAGCAGTTCTTTATATTGGATAGATTTAGTTAGCTTTATAGAAAAATTCATTTTATTGTCCTTTTAAAAGATTTTACCATAAACTAGTGAAAATTTAATAATGGAGTGATTAGCAGTGGCCACTAGTCATCAAGCATTTGAAAATTGATGGTCTACCATGAAGAGCTTGAAAACAAGTGGCATTAGAGCTCTCGTTCTCTTTTCTCAAATATTTACATTACTTAACAACATTTTAAAAACTAGAATATTTCATGTAGTAATCTGGCTTTCCAGCTTCTCTTTAAAAATGGAAACTTTTGGGTGGGCGCAATGGCTTACGCCTGCAATCCTAGCACTTTGGGAGGCTGAGATGGGTGGATCACCTGAGGTCAGGAGTTCAAGATCAGCCTGGCCAACATGGAGAAACCCCATCCCTACTAAAAATACAAAAAAAAAAAAAAAAAATAGCAGGGTGTGTTGGCTGGTGCTATAATTCCAGCTACTCGGGAGGCTGAGGCAGGAGAATCACTTGATTTGGCAGTGATCCGAGATCATGCCACTTCACTCCAGCCTGGGCGAAAGAGCTAAACTCTGTCTCCAAAAAAAAAAAAAAAGAAAGAAAGAAAGAAAAAAGAAAGTTTTGCTAACATTGGACCCATATTCCTGTAGGATACCAAATAACTGGTGCTTAGTGGTGGTGACTCCAGTTCTCCATAGTCCCCTCCACTCGCCATCACATTACACTGGTTCACTTCACTCATCTATGTTACCCTCCTGGTAACATAGACCTCCAGGAGCTCTCTGCTTAGGCTTCTCAAAATCTTTACTAAGAGCTAACTAAAAAGAAGAGAAAAAGATGGGGAGTTGTTCTGCAAGAGTCGCTCAGTGCTTTTGAGGGCTTTCTCAACCCAATTTGAGCAATATTACATAAAATACTAACCCTGTCTTATCTTTAGTCTTTCTTAGGCTTCCTAGATCCAAGACACAGAGTTACCAGGAAGCTAAGTGTCTCCCTTCTCAGTTGAGATGTACAAGTACAGTCATGCTTCACTTCACGACAGGGATACATTCTGAGAAATGTGTTGTTAGGTGATTTTGTCATTGTGGGAACATCATAGAGTGTACTTACACAAACCTAGGTGGTAGAGCCTATTACTAATATGGTATACCCTGTGGCTCCTAGGCTAAAAACCTATACAGCATGTTACTGTACAGAATACGGTAGGCAGTTGTAACACAATTGTAAGTATTTGTGCATCTAAACATAGGTGAACATATAAAAATATACAGTAAAAATATAGTGTAAAAGATAAAATAGTACACCTGTGTGGAGCAGCTCCATTATAATCTTACAGGAACACCGCTGTATATGCTGTTCATCACTGACTGTGAGCTCATGTGATACGTGACTATAATTTAATGTGAGAGTCGCACTAACAGCTGAAAAGACTCCATGTTGTTATGAACTTTCGGTTTCCACTAGGGAGCAGCACAGCGTAAGAAAAGCACTGACAGTGGACAGAAGGGAAGTCCAATAGAAAGTGCTGGTTGACAAGCAAGGAATGAAAAAGAGAAAGGACTGTCCATTTGGGTTGCTGGAAAAGCTATCATAAACCCCTTTTAACTCCTTAAGCTCTGGAATTTGGGGGCACCCTGGGTGTAAAAGAAACACACTTGGGAAATTATTATAATAACTCTATCCCCTAATAGTCTCAGAACCCTTCTGTCCATCCTCACTGCTAAAGTGCTACTTCAGATCTTCATCATTCTCACCAAGACCACTGCACACAATTCTTTCAATCTCAAGTATCCCATATGCCATTTTTCCAGCTTCATCTCCTACCACTGTCTTATCCATACCCTTGATCTAAATAAAGGTATGTGTGTTATTAACAACCATCTCCCCAGCTAGACTGTAAGCTACTATATAAGGGCACTGTGGCTACATGAGGCTACATTGTGTCTGTACTGATTCATCATTGTACCCCCAGTATCTAACATAGTGCCTGACGCATGGTAGGCATTCAATATGTACTTAGTAAATAAGAGAAGAAATTATAAGATGAGTTAACAGTTATTGAGTAGCTCATTTATTCTACTTTAATCCTCACAACAACCCTATAAAGTAGTATTAATATACCTATTTTGCACAGATGAAACTAAGGGAAATTGTCTTCCTTGCCCAAAGTGACATAGTTCACAACTGGCATGGCCAAGAGTCAAGTCAAGGGGAATGACTGCAGGATGCATACATTCTATCTCCAATTACTTCAGTCTTGAAAATAAGCCTTCAAAATGTCTTCTGGCTACAAAACTTCACATTTAAGGTTTGTGTCCAGAATTAAGCTACAGTCTATACTCAAGATATTGATCTGTACACTTGTGGCATTGGCTTGCTGGTGCTTAGTTATACATCCAGACTCCTTCTCCAACCTGACTTGAATCAGCGATATCCACCAAGAGATAAGAAATGTCATCAGAGAGCCTGCAGGAGAAACCAGAAAAAGATAAGACCCAAAGGCAAAGGAGTGAAAGTTTCAAGAAGGAAGACAGAAAGATCACTGGATGTGATCATTAGCAGCCATGCAGAGGCCAATTTTCATACAGTGATGGGGCTGAAGGAAAAATACAGAGGCCTGAGCACACTGTCTATGAAGAATTAGAGAATGCAATTGGAGAGGAATTGTGGTCAGTTTGGCAGTGAAAAAGCTGTTAGTGAAAGCTAGAGACTTCAAAGAGGTGGGTAGCAGTGTCCAGCCAACGTTCCACACGTTTGTAGGCAAAGTGGTGTCATCAAGTGGTTACAGATCCAGGCTCTGGAAACAAACTCTCTGTGTTCCAATCTCAACTCTGTGACTTAACAGCTGTGCTATTTGGACAACTTACCTAAACTTTTCATGCTAAGTTTCCTTCTGTTTTTGATAATCATGCCTTCTTTATTAAGTTTCAGAAAGAATTAAATGTAACTGTGTAGATGAAGCACTTAGCTCAGATCTGAGTCACAGTAAACCCTCAATTAATGTTAGCTACTCTTATAATTATTAAAGCATAAGGAGTCAAAGAAGATGGACAGAAGTGGTTATGAGAGGGTAGATAATTGCTCAAAGAGAGTGAAGAGATGATAGGATAGAGAGTATTAAGATGGAAGCATTAGGAAGGAAAATTCTGGCTCTAAGGCCAAAGCAAGGGAGAAAACAGAGCTATATGGATGGAAAGAACTGTAGACTGACTGAAATTTTTTGCCAGAAAGTCAGAGGTTTGATCTTCATTCATTATACTACTATATATTTGTCATAAATAAATAGATATAGCTAGATAACTGATATGGTTTGGCTGTGTCTCCACCCAAATCTCATCTTGAATTGTAGCTCCCATAATTCCCACATGTCATGGGAGGGACCCAAAGGGAGGCAATTGAATCATAGGAGTAGGTCTTTCCTGTGCTGTTCTCGTGATAGTGAATAAGTCTCACTAGATCTGATAGCTTTATACAGTGGAATTCCCCTACACAAGCTCTCTCTTGCCAGCTGCCATGATTGACTTTGCTCCTTATTTGCTTTTTGCCAGATTGTGAGGCCTTCCCAGCCATGAGGAACTGTGAGTCAATTAAACGTCTTCCTTTATAAATTACCCAGTCTTGGGTATATCTTTATTAGCAGCATGAGAACAGAGTAATCCAATAACTAAATAAATAGCCTTGACATTTAAATAGATGAATGGATTAATGACAGGAGATGTGATTGAGACAAGGGTAGATGAGGCTTTTGAGCACGATGGGGAAGATTTTGGCCCATCATAATTAAAACTGTCTACATGAAATGAATAAAAATATAAAATGGCATTGAAAACCAGGTTGTAGAAACATAGTAGGAAGACGCAGCTTGCCATGTAAGTTTGCGATTTTCTCCAGCAAACCTAGATGAGGGAAGAGTACAGAAAGTGAAGAGGCGAAGAGTAAGGATTAGGAAACATGTCTGGCAGGAAGAGAAATGAGAGGAGAGTGGTTTACCATTAAATTCAGACTGAACGAGCATCATATGTAAGCCAGATAAAGACAAATGAACTTGCAAAAAGAGAGAGAGAAGCAAATAGAAACACAGAGAAGGATCAGGGCACAGTTCATACATGTGGTCTATTAGAAAAGTAATCAGTTAAGAAGTTATCATGAGAGATGTTACAGAGAAACTGTCTAGGAATGAGAAGTCAAGGGTGGCCTTGTTGGGTATTTGATTTGGAGTAGAAACACAGGTCAAGAAGGGAGAATGAAGCTTGTGGATGTTGAAGTCACTGAGGATGACCCTGGGAGACAGAAAGAAAGGGGAACTTGTGCTCCAGGGAGGCGGAAGTGGGTCCTGGAATACAGTGGACAGAGGTGAGAATATAGAGAAAGGGCCATAAGCAAAGATTTCAAGTAAGAAATTGAACCATGGTCAAAAAATGACAATGGTGACCAAGAAGCAGACTGAATCAGCAGCCACCATAAGAGAGGGTGTCATAATGCCCAGGAAAAGCCAGATTTCAGTGAAGGCACAGAGGAAAACAGACTAGCAGGTGAGGAGGAGATTGAAGAGAAAGAGTATTTACCAGCAGGGTTCATGAGTTCCCATGGGTCAGCTGTTCCCTGTGAACAGTACTCCCTAGAGCTGTGCTCTGGACAACCTGAAAAGCTAAGACACAGGATTAATAGGGTCCACTGACTAATTTTCTCTTCAGCCTCATCTATCAGTCTCCCTTTTGCTCACAACTTTGTGGTGATTTCTGGGGCATTCCAGGTTCATTTCTGTTTTCTGGCCTTGACACTTGCATGTGACCTATGTGGTGGGCTTCCTGCTAGACCAGATCAAGTATCAGCCCATGAATCACCTCCTCAGAGAGGCCTTCCCTGACCACTCAGTCTCCCAGCCCAGGAACTTTCTCTCTCTCACATCTTCCTGTTTTATCTTTTTAAATTGGACTAATTGGTATTGAAATTGGGTGTAACGTGCCCAATTTCCTAGAGAGTGAGGTATCTATGACTTTTACCTGGTTTTTAAAGTGCCCCTCAGTGTGCCAACTGTGTATAAACCACTGCTGTTCTGCAAGCTCTCCCATCTCTGGTCAGGCCAATTTCCTCACTTCTATGTTTGGGCTACCTTCTTGCCACCCTTACCGTTTAAATTGTGCTATCTGTTCTTCAAGGCCCATCTCATGGTTCATCTCCAAGAAATCTCTTTCATCTTTCTTACCTGCAGCAGGAAATATACAGAACCTCAAGCAGCTCATTGGCCTTAAATGAGCTAGTGGGTTAAATTTAGTCTCTTTAACTAGACTATAACCCTCCTGAAGTTAGGCTTCCATAAGGTCAAGCACCCAGAACATGGATAAAAGTCATTTGTTGGTTGACACACTGATTCATCCAACCTGGCTGGGAAGTGAGGCTAGGAAAGGGGTTGATGTTTAGAAGGTAATAGATCATGTAAGGACCAGGACAATATTTTGCCTCAGTGGTTCTCAACCTTGGCTAAGTATTGCAGTCATGTTTGCACCAGCCTAATATTTAAAACATGACCCAGGCCTCACTATTGACCAATTAAATAAGAATCTGTAAGAATAGGATTGGGGCATTAGTGCTCTTTAAATTTCCCTGGTAATTCTGATGGACAGTGAGGGTTGAGAATATCTGCAAAAGTAAAAGAAACAAGCCCCTATAATGGAAGTAAAAATTTAATGTAATATTATAGCTTTTAAACTCATATTAGCTAAGAAGCATTCAAAACTCTGGAATAATGAAATATTAGGAAAAATCTTGTGTGTCCTTTCACCTTCCCACATGTCTGTCTTTAAAAGTAGTCAAGAATTTGGAGGTAAAGTTTCACTCTGTCCACTTTCCATCTTACTTGCCCAGGCACTAAAATTTAAGAAGTGTCCATGGGTAGAGTATGACGCACCCGGTATGTTGATGATTAACTAAAATAATCAACATGTTGACGATTAACTGTATGTATTACTTAATAATGTTTTGCACTGCTCTAAGTATAATAGATATCACAGCTGAAGAAATACTTAGTATTATCTTAATGGTGTAGAAACATCTGAACAACTTGTACCATTATGGATGTCTTTAAAAGCAAAGCTTCCCCCAAATTACCCCCACTTTTTGGTGCTGTTTCCCTAAACTATAATGGAGCTTCTGTAATTCCCAATCAAAGGAAAGACCATGTGGAACTTTGCCTGTGGCTCAGAGGAATTGGTTCACTGTTTATTAGCCATCTCTATGCTACAAGCTCCCCTCACTTAAAATGTTCCATAAAAATTTCTGAGAAAGATTTGTAGGTTTTGGAGCAAAATAATTCCAGTAAAGAGCCTTGTGATCCATGAAATGTGTTCTCAGAAAAGGAAGGAAGATATTTTTCTTTCTCTTCAAGTTAAGAAACCTTGGGGAATGATAATAAGCACTAATTTGATTTCTACAATTAATCCCAAGCCTTTGTTTCTGATGACTCATTCTTCACATACTGTATTTTACAAATTCCTTAGTAAATTTCTTCTTTCAGACAAATAAAAAAGGCACAATAACTTTTTTTAAGGCTATTCTAGGCCCACTCAGTCTTTATGCAACATGGAGGAAGGTCCCAGCACTGGCTGGAACAAGTAGAGAAGTCATAGTTCCTCATGAACAGTAGCAGAAGGGGAAATAGAAGCAGGGCACATATTGATCTATGTTTTCTACTCTTTATCCTGAAAGGTCTATTTGAGAACATGATGTTATGTTCCTTGCCAGGAAGCTAAAGAAAGCCCATTGCCACACTTCTGATTCCAGGACATCAGAAACTGAGGTCATGAGGACCAGGGGAAAGCAGAAGAGCCTTCACCTCCAGCGATGAGGAGAAAGGGTGGAGGAAGAGTGGGCTCTGGCTGCTAGGAAAATGGGTAACTGGAGCCCTGATATTCCCCACACCCTCCTGACCACCACAGAGGAAAGAGAAGACAAAAGCGTGGTGCCCATAACTAGGTAACATTCAGTTTTACAAAAGGAGGGAGAAAGAAAGAAAGAGAAAGAAAGAAAGAGAAAGAAAAGAGAGGAAAGAAAGAGGAGGAAAGAAAGAGAGAAAAGAAAGAAAAAGAGAAAGAAAGAAAGAAAGAAAGAAAGAGAGAAAGAAAGAGAGAAAGGGAGGAGAAGGAGAAAAAGAAAGTAAGAGGAAAGAAAGAAAAAGAAAGAAAGAAAGAAAGAAAGAAAGAAAGAAAGAAAGAAAAAGAGAGGGAGGGAGGGAGGAGGGAGGGAGGAAGGGAGAGAAAGAGAAAGAGAGAGAGAAAGAAAGAAAGCAAAGAAAGAGAGAGAGAGAGAGAGAAAGAAAGAGAGAAAGAAGGAAAGGAAGGGGAAGGAAGGAAGGAAGGAAGGAAGGAAGGAAGGAAGGAAGGAAGGAAGGAAGAAAAGAAAGAAAATCTTCTTTGTGGTCTTCTTCCATTTCATTGGTGTTACTACTCCTACCTGGCTAGTTTCAACCCACCAAGAAGAGGGCACTAAACACAGAGTTGGGAAAAATTGGCTTTCACAAACCAGTTCAAGCTGACTCTAGCCAGCTCCAGTCAGCTCCAACACACCAGCAATAGGAACTGGCATGTATTTCTGTTGAAGTAAATTATAATGGAGACCAGGCTTGAAGAATTTCTGGGCCAGACAAATCCATTTAGACCTCATAAGTGACCTTGCTCAATTTTCAAACATAAGCAAAACTTACCTTTGGCTATTTCTTATAAATTTCTATATTAAAGAAAAAGGAAACAAGGTTAACTAATCCGAAGCCTAACTTACATAGAGACTTTCCAGCAGAATCGACCAAATAAAGCAACTATGTAACTGTAACCAATCAAATATTTTATTTGCTTCACTCCCTTGTTCACCCCATAAAAGCCTTCTCCTTGCATTCCCTCCAAGAAGACCCCAAACCACAGCTGTCCAATTCATAAATCAGTATTTGCTCAAACTCTTTTGAGCTTAACTGTGCCTCAGTTTACCTTTTGACATCCCAAGACTTTTCTACACTGTCTTATTTGTAACGTAGAAGACAGTTTGACTGGGGAAGGGCCCAGGATTTGAACTCTCAGAAGCCAATGTCTCTAAACATTTAATGGACCCAAACAGGTATTTTAGCATTAAATCTCTAAATGTAAGTCTCCTTTGAGAAAAAATAAAAAATAACTGTTTTGTCCTGTCCTCTTACAAAACTTGAGAAAATCACTTTTCTCCTCACCACTTTTGGTGCTAATCAGCTCACTTCATATACAAAAGTTGAAACTCCCTAAGTTTTCAATTTTGCATAAAGAAAAATGTGTTTCCCCCTCAATCCCAGAAAATCTCCTGTTTGACTAAATGCTTATGCTTCTTGAGTGTTACAAGCTCTAAGGGTGCTCAAAGGAGGTTGTCCTTTAATATTGCCTTCCTTCTCTAGCAAAACCATACCTTCTTATAATGACCTGGTATCCTTTGTTATCTCTACATTCTTTCCATATCTAAACTCATCCCTTCTCTTGGCATTAAATACCAAGAATATGCAGACAAGTCCTAAATTATTACCTCTTGACCCAGCCTCTCCTTAAAGGTACATTTCCTGTATTCATCTTCCATCCCCACCTAGATGTCTCACGGGTATCGCTAAGGTACCATGTCCAAATAGAACCCTGAAACGCATCCTTCCTTCTGCCCCTCTCTGAGTGTTCCCATCTCATCAGCACCACCAAGTGCTGGCTGGCCTAAGGCAGAATCCTGAATATCAACTTTAATTTCTGGCTTTCTTTCACTGCCAACCTACAAACCAGGAAATCTTTCAGTTAAAAACTTATCTAAAATTCATCCATTAGTCTAATGCAACCATCATTATCACTCCATAAACTACTGTAACAGCTTCCTTCCAGGATCCCGCTTCACCTCTGGCATCTCTCCAGTTTATTTTCCCGTGCTATCAGAGTGGCCTTTTAAAACCCTAATGGTCATATTATTCTTCTCTTAAGATCCTTTACTTACTTTCCATTGTGTTTTGCATAAAATCTAAATTTCTCATCTTGGCCTACAAGACCTGCCTGATCTGGCCCCTGACACCCTCTTTACAGTGTTAACCACCATCCTCATTTTCACTATTATCACAATCACCTTGAACCATTTCAGCTATTTCACCATTGGTTAATAAATGAACAACTGGAGCCTCATTATCAGTGTTAAAAAAAGCTACATATGAAGCTTTGTGGAGTGTTTTTTTTTTTTTAATTTTTTCATTAACTTCAGCATAGGACTTCAACAGTTTCTTTGAGTTTCTTTGAGTCATATATGGTGGTCATTTCAACACCATACTCTTTTTTTATTGTTTCTTTTTTTGAGATGGAGACTCACTCTGTTGCCCAGGTTGGAGTGCAGCGATGTGACCTCAGCTCACTGCAACCTGTGCCTCCCAGGTTCAAGCGATTTTCCTGCCTCAGCCTACCAAGTAGCTGGGATTACAGGCATGTGCCTCCACACCCAGCTAATTTTTCTGTTTTTAGTAGAGACAGGGTTTCACCTTGTTGGCCAGGCTGGTCACAAACTCCCAACCTCAGGTGATCCACCTGCCTCAGCTTCCCAAAGTTGTGGAATTACAGGCATGAACCATCGCACCTGACCTCAACACCATACTCTTCTATAAGACATTTTATACCTATACCACTGTCCAATTTATCCGAAAGCTTGACTTTCTGTGTTATAAGTATACATAAATACTTCCTTTTTTTCTTATTACTGTTACCCATAACTATCTGCAGACTTTTTTGATATTTTCAGTAGTATATTTACATCAGAGTAGAGAAAAATAACAACAACAAGAGAAAAAAAAACCACACACACAGAGAAATACACATAAATCTTGACCCCATTAAGGCAGAGTGGAAAATCTGCTGTAGGCTCATTCATCCTGCACAGGTGCCATTTTTTACCCTTTGTGGACTTGTTTTTGGGGATTTTATGGGAAATTTATTGGAAAATCTGGGTGTGCAAGAGAAAGATAACACAGCTGAAAGGGGCTGGGAAAATCTTTTTTCTCTTGTTAATGCTTAATAAACTGTGCATTGTGCACCTGCATTTTGACTGTGACCCTCATGATCACATGAGGTCAAACAGGAAATGTTCTACTTGTTTCATGTTTGTGCTCAAAAATTTGAGGTTTTGGAGCACTTCCACTCAAATTTTCAGACTAGGGATGCCCAACATATATATATATACCAGGAACTAGCAGATGCTTGAAATATAATATGTACTCAATAAATATGGTTGATTAAACAAATGGATGAGTTAATGACTAAATAAATAAATGTATATAAATTTTCAATCCTGGTGTCTTTTCATATGTGAAAGTTATCATTTTCTTTCTGAACTGTTGTGACTTAGCACAACATTATAATTTGTAAAATTGCTTTCAATATACAAGGAAAGAAGTAGAAAACCAATTGGGGTGAAAATGCCTGATGCTCTTCTTGCATGTGTTGTTGAATGCCAAAATCCTTCTAGGAATTCATACATAAACAAAGTAGATGGAGAGAGTTGGGAAGATTGTGAGAATGCAATTTTTCCCCATTGTCTCTGCCTTGCCTTTCTCATATCACAGAATGACACGATGTTAAATGTTAAACTAGATCTCATTAAGCTCTCTTGCTTTATAATATTAAAACTGTGATTCAGAGAGGTTAAATGACTTCCTCTCAAGTCCCATGAAGTTCCTGGCACAATCAGGACTAAAATATAGGTTTTCTTGACTTTCAGTCCAATGGCCATTCAATTAGTCACATCTCTATTCCTGTACCCCCTGACTTCTCCTCAACTGTACCAGCTTTTCCAATAAAACTTGCTTGACCTAAATTGCTCTCCCTAGGCACTGTATATTTCAAGACAATCTTTCTGTTTCTTGAACTATATTTCCTTTTTCTGGAGTAACATCAGCTTCTCTGAAAAACATATCTATTGCCAAAGGATTAATTTTAAGTTTGTGTGTGCATATGCATGTGTGTGTGCGTGTGTGTGTGTGTGTGTGTGTATCCTTTTACTCACTGCCTTATAATGAAATCTTCCCAATGTTTAAAGGAATACATCATTTAAGATATGATTTTCAAGAAACACTTTTTGGCGCCTATGTCTGCAGTTGACAGAATCAAAAGTCTATAAAGATTCTTTAAGTCTTCTAAGTGTTAGTTCCTGAACTCTTTTAAGTTCTCAGCATTTTTCTCCTTTCCAATTTTTGTACTACTTCACAATGCAACAGTTCTCTGTTGCAAGGTAGGAGTAGAATGTACCTCATTGGACCTGGATTTAGTTTACCCATTCTTTCCACTAAGGGAACAGGGCACCATCCTAGTTAGAACAGTGGCAGAACAGCAGAGTGGTTAAGACCAGCTCTCTTACGGAGCATGACATATCTGTTGAAATAACAAGTAGTAAAAGAATTTAGTAGTTCAGCAGTGATGTAAGAAGAATCTCTTTGAATGAGTAAACACAGGACTCATCCTAGCCACTAATCTCCAGCCAATAAGCACTTTTCAACTGTATAACTATGAGCCAGTGACTATCTTTTCCTCAGTTTCTTCATTTGTAAAATAAGGATACTAAAAGTGACTCTTATAAGATTGCTGTATTAAATGAGTTAATACATATAAAGTGCTTAAAATAGGGCCTGATATATAAGAAGCCCTAAATAAATGTTTGTTGCTATTGTAAATATTATGAACAAATATATTTGATAAGGGTTTAAAAGAATCAGCCTTGTTTAAAAGTCCATCGTACACAATTGGAGTTACTTATTCAAAATTAGGGCCTCTCACAGAGCTCTAAGCTTATCCTCTAACGCAGATTTCAGGACCAACTCTCTGGGATTCTCCCTCATTCTCTCCTTCTTTCTTAAAAATATATATTGTGGCCGGGCATGGTGGCTCACTCCTATAATCCCAGCACTTTGGGAGGCCAAGGCGGGCAGATAACAAGGTCAGGAGATCGAGACCATCCTGGCTAACATGGTGAAACCCCGTCTCTACTGAAAAATACAAAAAATTTGTCGAGCGTGGTGGCGGGCGCCTGTAGTCCCAGCTACTCAGGAGGCTGAGGCAGGAAAGTGGCGGGAACCCAGGAGGCGGAGATTGCAGTGAGCTGAGATCGCACCACTGCACTCCAACCTGGGCAACAGGGCGAGACTCCGTCTAAAAAAAAAGAAATTATATATATGTGTGTGTGTGTATATATGTATGTGTATATATATGTGTATATATGTGTATATATATGTGTGTATATATATGTGTATATATATGTTTGTGTATATATATATTGCATAACTATTAGCACTGCAAAGCTCTAAGGAAAAAATGGTAATCCTATGTCCCCAATCTAAAGGAGCTTCCCACACTCAAATTGGGGGAAGTTTTTTTAAAAAATAGATTCTTCCAGGCAACATAGGACCAGGGATCCAGCAGGCTTTTTCTTGTCCTTAATGAGTAGCTCACAGTCTTTATTCTTAGGAAACACAGAGCAAATGGTGTATAACAAATGCGTAGGCTATGTTTAAATATTTAAGAGATTTAAGAGATTACTATTTAAAGGTCCTACTTCCAACTTTCTACGTCAGAAAGTTGAATGAAAGGTGCTACTTCCAACTTTCTACATCAGAATACCTGAGGATGAGACTAGGATTTTTTTTGTTTGTTTGTTTCTTTTTCCAAATCATATATAATTCCCACATGCAATGCGAAAAAGCAACCAAAATGCAAAATCTTAGGTCCCAGATCTACAGACTAAAAATCTGCATTTAAACAAGACCTTCAGAAGATCTGTATGCACATTAAAATTGGAAAAGCACTGGCCTGTGGTAGTCTTTCTTTCTCAGGATGGTGGTAAACAGATCACCCCTGTGTCAGAACCACCTGGGATGCTCCTTCTAAAAAGTATACTTTTGTGTCCCACCACAGACTGAGTGAAACAGATTCTGGGTTGAAGTCCCTTGAAACTGCGTTTCAGACAAACTTCTTTCCCTGCCTTGGGCAATCTAAAGTTTGAGAGTTACCAGAGTAGCTTTTAAGAGCACTACATGTTTTGTCATTTTCATGTATATTATCTCTTCATGAGACTAAAATCACTGATCAAGACGTACCTAGAGTTATAAACCAATCAAACAGTACGTTTGCACACACAGAGAGATATACACACACGACATTAGAAATAACTGCAAATAAACTGTCTTTAATACTGTGAGATCAAAACTATCCAAGGAGGTTCCCCTGAGCATCTGCAATGAAATGCAGATTAACCAATTAATTGTGTCAGAGAGGAGAGGTTGTAAATTATGTATAATGACATCATTATACCTCTTGTACTCTTGTCTAAATATTCCTTGCTTGTACTTTCTTGAAACATTATTAAAAATCCATTTGATTCTAATAAGTTACTTCCAATACAAGTAAAAGTATAGTATCAGATGTGAAAAGAAAATAATCAGATTATCAAAATGTATTGTTATTATTCCTCTTCTTCATAGTGATGGTCTTTACTAATAATTACTAAGGGTGAATTTCTCTTCAAATACCAAGCTGAAAGGCATTACTCTGGTCATGTGGTTCCATAAAAGAGGCAGTCAATCCTTTGGATATTTAGAAAATCCAATTGGGTAAAATTTTCTCTTTTTCTCTGAGCGTTTGTCATGAGAAAAGCACAACTGAAACTCAATTTTGCCCAAATTATCCCTGCAAACATCCAGACACTATGAAATATGTGTTATATTCATCTCAACTTAGATCTAGCTAATATTTTAGAATTACAAAATACTTTGTCTTAAACTATTAAGAATATCAAAAAGAATAACACATAGGACTTTATTTTTTCTGACTTAATACTCCCCCAGGGAGTTGAACAGACAAAACAGAAATATATTAACAGGGATAGACAATTGCATTTGAAAAGCATGAGCAACTTTTAACATCTTTGGAACTCTGCTTTCAGAAAGGTGATGTACCTCGGAGTATAGGATTCCCATGCTGGTCCTTCACAGGCTTACTTCACCTCTACAGCTTCTTGAATCTTCCAGAGGTATTTCTGATGAATATCAAAATCCTTCCTGGCTGAGAGGAAAGTCTCTAGAAGTCCAAGCTGGTGGCAAGGCTCAGGAGTCCTTTTCTAGCAAACACCTGTGAGTGGTTTTCCAGCAGCTCAGGCAGCAGCACACCTTCCAGGGAGCCCAGCCCAATGAAACAAAGGCACTGGTGTCATGTGTAATGACCCAAGCCTGTATCATCTAATGTTACAACCCTGAGGAGCCGGTTTCTGAGTCATATTTGCTCTGCCAGTGGTAACATGCAGGAAAGAAGGAAGCAAATTAAGGGAGGAAGAAACGTTCTTACACTGGCAGGAAGGACTCAGGGTTCAAACCAAGGTACTGTATTTCACACATTTCCTAATCAAAATCTGGTTTTCAGCGGTCATTGAGAAAGTCTAGAGACCAACAAACTTACTTGTGAGAGCCATATGTGTCTGGCAAAGAACTTGAAAAAATAATCTTCAAAATTCTCAGCCTAACAATTAACAGTTTTCCAGCTATTTATGCAGTTTTGTAAACTAGTAAGTTTACTAACATAATAAATCTTAAGTTGTTTTAAATATTCTAATACTATTCACACATTTAGCCAAATTACTTTATAATATTCAATTTAAAATCATAAGTCTAAAATCAAATACTCTATGATGCATTTTAAATTGCATCATCAATTTATGTATCAAACATGCTAGTATGCCAAATCTCTTAAATATTGTAAACATTTTATATGCTACATATAATATTAATTATTCACACACTTTCTCTGAACTGAATACAATCACATCAAACTTTCCTAGAACTGAAACACCCAACCGTCCACACACCCATTATAATCATGGGAGCAGCCCAAACGCGCCCTACTTTGTTGATAACAAATGTCAAGTTACTTTGTAGCTATAACAGAGTTGAAAACTGTAAGTCATTTAGCCCAGGCACGCACAATTAAAATGCTTTTGCCTCTAACAGCACCTAGAACCAATGATCCTTTCCCTGGGAACCAAGAAGACAAGGACATGATGGGAACCTAATGTACGAACTCTTTCAGAAGCTAGGGGCTCATTGGCCCAGAAGATCCAGGACTGAAATCTGCTTCAACATACCTTTCCTTAAATGGTCAAATCTGAAGCCCTTCAATCAGTCCCTGCCAAGCCAACATTCCTAAATCCTTTCCCTTGCCCTCTAAGCCATACATTTTCTTGGATTCCAAATTGGGGAGACAGATTTGAGCCCACCTCCTGTCTCCTAGTAAAATATTTCTTTCCTCAAAACCCAGTGTTCTGGGTATTGGCTTCTGTGAGCACAGGGCAGCAAGTCTATTTGCTCAATAACATCGTGGAAGAACTAGTTCAACCATCTCAGACAAATTGATGTGATTTTCCTAATCGGTTGAGGCGCCTTAGTGGCCAGAAAGTAGTGGCCAGAATACTAGGCCTGTGCCTAGCATTCAAGGAAATTCTTCTTACTCCACTGGTGGATACACTGAGCTATTTTTATAATTATTTCAAAGATTTTATGTTTCACTATGCAGTTGGCATCGAGGCCAGCCTCCCTGGAGTTTAAGAATTAGCTAATTCTTCCGTTGGAGGAGAGGGAAGTCTGCAATACCCAGAAAAATTGCAGCTGACTTCCTCTCTGGCTTGGTTTGATTTTGTATTTCTGTAGTCTCTTAAGACATATAAGTGTCTTCTCATTGACTTAGAAAAACATTAATGGTATATCCATTGGGTACTTCACTCTGTTACGCAATATTTTGTAACCTCTGGTAGCCTGTTTTGTAAGCTCTTTCAACTAATTGTGTGGACAGAACTCTTCACTGTCATTGCTTCTCTGCTAAGGTTGCTGCTAGCTTTCTTCTTCAAGCTCTTTCCTCCCTGACTGAGCTCTATATGTTTCTTTAATTTTCGATCAGGACCAAAACTCATTTTATTAGATTCTGCATCTCTTGACAACATCTGGTTCTAAAGGAACAATACTCATTATAATTGCAAATGATGTAGGGTAGGCTCAATAAACAAACCAATGAAAAAAGCAGTTGACTCATTGCAATTGGTAAAACACTTGAATTTAACTCTAGGCCATTGGGTCTCAACCACGGGTGATCTTGCCCCTATATAGACTGCAGATTTTGTGACTAAAAAGATAAGATGTTCAGTTAAATTTGAATTTCAGATAAATTTCTGAAATGTCATATGGGACATACATATACTAAAAAATTATGTTGCTTAACGGAGAACATTGTTTTATTGGAAACTAAAGACATTTGGCAATGTCTGGAGACATTTTTGATGGTCACAACTAGGAGTGGGAGCATGGTACTCTAATGTGGAGGGCAGAGGCCAGGGATGCTGCTAATCATCCTACAGTGCACAGGACAGCCTCTTAGAGCAAAGAATCACCCAACTCAGAGGAGTGCTAAGGTAGAGAAACTTTTGTCTAAGCCAAAAGGAGAATTAAAGGTGAAGGAAGAGGACTTAGTAAACTATACTGTCAAATTGGAATATGGCAGCATACTATCAGAATGAAGTTGGATAAACAGATATATTTTTAAGGGTTTAGGCTTCTTCCTCTGGCAATTTGAGCCTATAATTACAAAGACAGATAAAGGAAACAAGTTCCAGAAAACAACTTTCACAAGTAAATGTCCTCTGTCAAGAAATAACATTTGAATTAAACACTAGGGCCTTAAAATTAGTGATATCCTTTGATCCTGGCTGTAAATGCAGCCAACCTCCACTAACCAGCAGCCAACTGTCTATGAGGGGTGAGTCTCTGGTAAGGTGTATCCCAAAGACTTTCCCCCAAGAGGGGTTCAGTAGAGCATAACAAAGAAGTGTGGTCCACAGAAGCTCAGTTTTACGCTGATATCTTGATCTTTCAACATTATCTAACATTGTCCAACATTGACATTAGCAGTGGAAGTTATCTGAGTCACATGGCACCAAAATATGTTACCGGCCAGCAGTGAATCTGTGTGGGTCTGCAGCAAACTCAATTCCTACCTTCTCAGAAGAAAGAATTTGACTGGGCCATAAGATGGAAGAAGAGATCAGGGCAAGTTTTAGAGCAGAAGTGACAGTTTATTAAAAAGCTTTAGAGCAGGAATAAACAAAGTAAAGTACGTTTGGAAGAGGACCAAGCGGGCAACTTGAAAGACAAGTGTGCAGTGTGACTTTGACTCTTGGTTTTCATACATTGACATACTTCCAGGGTCCTGCATTCCTTCTCACCTGATTCTTCCCTTTGGTGGGCTGTCCACATGTGCAGAGTGGCCCACCAGAATTTGGGAGGGGAGCATGCACAGTGTGTTTACTGGAGTTGTACGCATGCTCACTTGAAGCACTCACTCTTCCCTTATCAGTTGAATGTCCCTAGGAGGTAATATACCAGTTAAACTCTGCAATTTTGTATCTTAATGTGCATGCTTGAGTCCACTTGCCCAACTCTTGAGATCTTATCAGGAAGCTGCTGATCACCAGTTTCAAGTTTTTTCTATCTGTTTGACGGCCTTTCCCTGGCACTGGCTGTGACCAATTATTGTTTTATTATTTATTTATTTATTTATTTTTGAGATGGAGTCTTGCTCTGTTGCCCAGGATGGAGTGCAGTGGTGCAATCGCAGCTCATTACAACCTCTGCCTCCTGGGTTCAAGCAATTCTCCTGCCTCAGCTTCCAGAGTCACTGGGATTACAGGCTCCTGGCACCTGTATTTTTGTATTTTTAGTAGAGATGGGGTTTCACCATGTTGGTCAGGCTGGTCTCCAACTCCTGACCTCAGGTGATCTGCCCACCTTGACCTCCTAAATTGCTGGGATTGCAGGCGTGAGCCACCATGCCTGACCCTCAACTATTATTTAGACAGACAGTTAACAAACTCCTTACTATCACCGAATGTTCACCTGACATTCCTGGTAGGTGGGGGGAGCCCTCTCCTACTCTGCTCATGTCTGACTAGCTACTTACTGTAAAATTGGCTCCCATTGGAGAGATTTAAGTAGAGGAGTGTTGTGATCAGAATTTTATTTATATAGTAAAGCTCACTCTGGCTGTTGTATAGAGAGTGGATCTGAGGCAGGAAAGAAGAAACAGCAAGTAGTTAGGAGGTTATTGCATTAGGTCAGCTGCATGATAATAGTTACCTGGGGCAGAAGAGCGGCAGTGTGGATAGAAAGAATAAGATAGACTCTAGAGTTTAGGAGGCAGAAATAACAGACTTTGCCAACTACGAGTTATTAGGCTAGCTCCTAGCATCGAACACACTTTTCTATGTTTGTTACTTCAATGCCTACCCTGGCATTCTGCAAGCTACTTTTTTTTTCCTACTGGTCTATGGAGACAAAAGTAACTTCATCTTGGATGCTAATCCACCATGTTGACTTCTCATTAACCCCAGTCCCATAAATGCCTTCGGATTCCTACTTTATTTACTGTTCTTAGTGTAAGAACACATATTTACTGTAAATCCTGCCTTTACACCAAAGCAAACTTGATGTTATCACACAAATGATAGGTTATGATGCACATAGCACTCCTGCCTGTTCTGGGGGGTTGTCTTTCATTGTCTCTATAGTGCATGTATCCCCTTCCCATGTAAGCCCGGGGTCTGGGGAGTAATGGTGTGGAGATCTACCTGTCTTGTTACCGCAGGCCACACTTCTGTCTATAAGTTCCCCCAATAAATTACCCTTTATCAAAAAACTGATTTTGTCTGTCTTATTCTTTGGTTTCTTGGCTCCTTCCTTGTTTGGAGATTGCTTTGCATACATGACCCTTTCATGAAACCTGGTCTATTTTCTAAGGAGCACTCCATGTGAGATTACAAAGCTAAAGAGGGAGAAAGAGACCTACTCATTTCTACATGCTTGCGATCCTATTGGCCTCATCCCACGAATAGCTCTTTATCCTAGAAAAAGCAGTTGATCAAGCATATTTTCCACATTCCCAGAACCAGCCTACTTACATCTTTCAGAGGTTCCCAGCACTCATTGTTTCTCTCCCCGAACCCAAATTCATGCAATTCCTGCCTTGAGATTCTGAGGTACGAGCAGCTACCTAGAAAAGGCTCCTCCTCGAGGCCTAGGGCCCAGAATTTCAAGGCCCCTTTCTCTCCTAAGTACTAACAACCACAACCTCACTCTGTTCCCTCAGTCCAAGAGGTGGTAGCTTCTCCTGCAATTCTATCTCTGTGTTACCTTAATATTCTCTCTTTACTTTCTAGTCTTCCGATACCTACTTAACAAATTCCAGACATTAAATTCTTTGTGTTTAAATAACTAGGTGGTTTTCTTTACTTAAGTTGGACTGACATAGTACTATGGGGATGTTTAGAAGCTAGAAATAACAGGAATTATCCATCTAATATAAGACACATGGGAAATGGCAGAACAAGGATAATATGCATGTATCTGGCTTGGGAAATTTGGTAGATTTTTATCTTTCACAGAAAACTCTGGAAGAGTAAGATTAGGGAAAGGCTGGGAAGAGATGATTAGCTCAGGTATGCACAAATTTTATTTAAGGAACATATTTGTAGCACACTAAGTGGAGATGCCAAAAGAAAGCTTGTTATATGACTCTGGAGTTTTAGAGTAAGGGTTACACTACAGATTAAGATTTTTGAGGGTCAGTAGCATTACATTAATAATCCTCAAAGTAAGAAATAGAAAAGTTGAGAAACCTTATTAAAGTTATTTTTTCCCTCTACAACTTTGTGAAGTCCTTGGTTGTACAGAGTTATTTCTTCTTTAACTCACTCAAGGACGTTTTTTATTGTATGCCTTTTAATGTTGACAGTTACTATTTAATCAAATAAGTACATTTGCTAATCAGAATGTTTATGTTTCTGAGTTTTATGCATTGGACCCCTGCTATCTTTTTCTATTTTTCTCTTACTTGTGGAGGTTTTTTGATTTTGAATGTTAACTTTAAGTTAAGTACAGGAGTCAGAGGCCAAATTGTAATAGTAATAATTGCTTTACACTAACATAGGGTCTTTATTCCTTTAAAAAGGTAAACTGAGGCACAATAAAAGTCTAAAGAGTTGATTTGAAGAAATAACAATTCATGAATTAGGCAGCACCAAACTAAAAGTGGTTTGGGGGCTCTTTGGAGGAAATGCAAGGGGAACAAAGATGAACATGGAAGTAAAGCAAAGAAAATATTTGATTGATTATATTTATACAGTTGCCTTATTTGGTTTATTCTGCTGGAAAGTCCCTAGCCATATGTTAATTAGCTGGTGACTTCTGATTAGCTAACTTTAAGTTTCCTTTTTCTTTAATACAGAGATTTAAAAGAAATAGCCCAAATTAGTTTTGCTTATGTTTGCAAATCAAGCAAGGTTAAGCTTACTTATGGGGCCTAACTGACTTTGTGTGCTCAGGGATTCTTCAGGCCTGGTCTCTAATTTAATGTACTTTAACTCTCCCAAGACTCAAAAAATCTTGTAAAATTTGAAATCAATTTTGAATTTTTTAGTAACTAAGAAACTTATTATAATGGAGGAGGAAATGGTGTCAGACAGTCCTTAAAATAAAAATACTGGCATTGTAAGCTTAAAATAAGTCACTTAATTGTTTATCACTTATGCAACACTTAATTTCATGCTGTTCTATTTCTTTGTCATCCTCTACCATGTACTTGCAGCTTTAGTTATTATCATTTGCTTTAATGAAAACACACAGAGTACATGTCATGATCAAGGTCCCATAATCATTGAAATGTTATGATTTGTGTTTCTTAATTTTTGAGGTATCTTAATATGTCTAAGACAAGGAAGTTTATATTTCTTGGTAAAAATAGAATAAGAAACAACTCTATTACTGATAAATCCTTACTGAGAAATCCTGTTGTGCTAGATGACTGTTTCCAGAAAGAGTCACCTGCATCTGCAAACTGTCTATTACTTCTCCAGTGACTCAGGACTTGTGTAGTAAAACCAGTTTTACAGTATGAGACAAGCTATACTTTTTAGGGTATAAGTCTACTACTCTGACCTAAGATGAATGGTGCTGCCTACTTTAAACTTTGCACCACTTTTTTTTTTTTTTTTAACTCCACGTGCCTTTTCAGGTTGAAAAAGAGATGTTGTATCTCAACTCCCTGCAGGGCCTTAATGTTCACACACCATATTCCATTCTGAGTCAATGAAATGTAGTCTCACATTTTCACAGGGTTTTGTCTGTTTATTTGTTTTGTCCTTTTTTATATGTAATAAAGGGTTATTTGGACTACGTTGGAGGGAGAAGGTTTGCTTGTCTTTTTAAATTAAGTTGTTGTTAAGGTCATGGCAGTCAGCCTTTAGGTTGGCCAGATGCCTATTCTTCCTCTCTAAAATCCGACCTACTTCCTTACTACTTCTTGGTAATACTCAGACCTTTTACAACCAACCATTTATCATGAAATAAGGCAGCTATCTAAAGAAATACTATCACGTACCTCATTATCAAATCAAAACATTATTTCACTTCCTCTATCACTCACAAATCCACCAAAACAAGTGAACAGAACCCATTCACCAACCTGAATTAAAACATTCTATTCTGTCGACTTTAAAATTGCTTTGAAAGGACTGAGAATTGAGCATCTAAAATACTTAAAAACTATAAGATTAAAACTTCATTCATGGCCAAACATTTTATAAGGCACTCAGCACACTACTATATCGAATATTTTTTTCCACGTTCTTAGCCTCTTTTCTCCTCCTCTACTTTACATTTCTTACCCCCACAATTATGTTTTGAGCCAGGTGTATGAGGCAGTGTTTAAAAAGACTAATAAAACTGTGACAGAGAGAAATTCGGCTGACATTTAGTGTATAAGAGACATCATACATTTTTATTTTTTAAATCAAATTATAAGTGTCTTGAGTCTTTCCAAAGTTTTGAAGAAATCCAGTATGGAACCAGTTTCCTAGGATTTTGTTTTCCTTGAGATAACCAAGAATTCTTGGTGTCTGGCACACAGTAATCTCTCTATGTGTTTTCTCTATCATTGTCATTAGTATCATCCTAATTATCATTGTGTAATGTGCCTAAGAATAACTTGCGGGCCACATATGGTGGCTCACACCTGTAATCCCAACAATTTGGGAGGCTGAGGTGGGCTGATCACGAGGCCAGGAGTTTGAGACCAGCCTGGTCAACATGGTGAAACCCCATCTCTACTAAAAATACAAAAATTAGCCAGGTGTCGTGGCACATGTCTATAATCCCAGCTACTCATGAGGCGGAGGCAGAAGAAACGCTTGAACCCAGGAGGTGGAGGTTTCAGTGAGCCGAGATCGAGCCACTGCACTGCAGCCTAGGTGACAGAGCAAGATTCGTCTCAGAAAAAAAAAAAAAAAAAAAAAAGAATAACTTGAGGACTTACTAAAATGTAAATTACCCCCTCCAACATGAGAAATAATGAATCAGAATCTCTAGGTGACGACGTGAGAACCTGAATTTGAATAAGCATTCCAATAAGTGATTCAAAAGTTAGGGGTACAGTTAGAAAAAGGCAATTTTTGATCTTTCCAACACAAAAGCCTAAAGAGAAAATAGCACAATGGGAAATTTCACATTTTATCTGGCTTCAGGTACAGTTTTGCACAAATGTGTTTGGGTTTGAGATTCTGATAATTGTTTACATAAAATTAATGAAGGTGTGTAATGAATAATGTTTCTAATCTTACTCTTTCAACAGCTGCACTCATCTTTTGATGGGCATTTTTGGGGCCAGAGCTGCCTGCTCATTTCTATTCCAGGCATGAAACTCAAAACAGCCCTTGCGGTAAATAACCCATGAAATATCAACAGGTTTGTTGGTGTATCTGAATTGCTACTACCAGGATTTTGACCTACTAAACTTCCTAGACAATATAGCTTTCTTCCTTGACCATTAATATGGGGTTTTTTTTTTGTATTTTAACTCATACATTCTCAATGAGAGTAATACTGTTTTCCCAGGAAATGAAATTTGTTCTTGAGGGGAAAAAAGTCTATTATCCTTATAAACATAGCACAGGTAGACATATACGCAGGGGAGGGGGAAAAAACTTTCTTCTACTTTCTTTATGTTTAGTCACCAGGGCCTGCGAATCAGACTAACAAAAGACAGATTAACAGGAGAAAATTACAAAGTTTATTCATTCATGCAACATGCATACATGTGGGAGAGCTTGGCGATGAATAACTCAAAGGGGTGTTTAGAATTTGGGGCTTATATACCATTTTAGTAGGTAAAGGGATAAAGGCACGTATGGGAAACAAACGACTTTTTGGAAAGATAAATGCATTTGCAGGAGCACAAACAGGCAATAAGAAAGTTTGTGAAAATGTCTACACAGGACAAAATGGTCTTTCATCTCCTTAAGGGTCATAAAAGTTCCTGGAGGAGAGATTTGGGGTAGGTTTTATTTGTTTTCTCCCTTCTGGGAGTAGATCTGCCCTGAAAAGGATTTGTGGCAATCTTGTTTCCCAGAAGTTGCTCCTTTAGTCAGAAAAGGGAAGCTTCAAAATTGCTTCTTTCTTTTTCCCCTTTTCTAAATTTGTTCAATCTCAAATGTCTTCAACTTAAAATAATCTTTTTACCAATGTAGCATATTTTGGAATGGCATATTCTGGTTCCCTTCAAGTACATAAATGGATAGACAGTATATATATGGTAATAAAATTTATGGAGGAAGGACAATTTAAAAGAAAAGTCTACAAAGATTCCTTGGGGAGGAACAATGAAAAAAGATTGAGAAATCCTGCTTCAACTGATCCCAATTGATTTTCTAGTCTTTAAAATAAAAACTTCAAAATTTGGAAAATAGAAAAGAAAAAAAATACCAAGAATTCTGCCACATATATATAATACACACACACACACAGCATCTTCAAACATGTAGATAGTATTTGTTGTACCAGAAAATAGTCTAACCCCTTTACATGTATTAATACCTTCAACAGGGTCAACAATCCTGTGAGGTAGGTACTATTATCACCCCCTTTTAACAGATGAGAAAGCTAAGACACAGAGACATCAAGTAATTTGTCTAGGGTCACACAGCTAATAAATGATAATACAAGGATTCAAAGCCAGGAGATTTCGCTTCAGTATCTATTACTCTAACCACTAAAGTATATGGCATCTCTTTGGGTATATAACCTAATCTCTTTCCTATGGATATGTACACAATTTATATATTTGCAAAAAATGAGACTTTGTGCACGTTTTACAACCTACACTTGCCTTTTAAAAGTATATAATGACATCCTTCTATGTTGTAAAATAGGCTTCAATATCATTTTTAGTGACTACCTAGCATTTACTTGATACTGATAAAACAGTCCTCATTTATTTAGCACGCAGCATATGCTGAGCCCTCTGCCATGTGCTTAACACATATTGTCTAGCTCAGTTATCATAATAGTCTCTTTAGATAATAATGAAAAATAATGTCTTTTTGGAATAATATTTGTAAAAAATAGTAATAATGTCTAGTATTCATTGAGTGATTCCTGTTCACTGGACATAGCTCATGAACCTTATCCACATGGCAGCCTTTAATGCTGTTTTACAGTAGCCCTCTAAGATTGACACTATTATTATTCCCTTTTTACTGACAAGAAAGTTAAGACTCTGAGAGGTAAAATTATCTCAAGATGAACAGACATGAGGTGGCAAAGCCTAGACCCAAACTCCGATGTTTGCCTCTAAAGTCCTCCACCATACTCTTATACACTCCTGCTCCCTCTAGGAACTGTAGTTTATTTCATTTGAATGTGCTTTATTCCTTAAAGGCAAGTAGACTTTCTGCTATCATAATAGTTTCTTGGTTTCCAGACCTTGACACGCTTTGGCCTCTGAGAACCATTGAACCATTGACACTCCATATTGCTAATTGTGATCTTGCACTCCCTGACCTTTCTATTATAAAATACAACTTAACCAGCTATTGTCCTGTTGCATTACAACACTGGTGTTATTAACACTATATAAATGTGATGGTGGGCAAATTCACAATTCTCAATCTTTCCCTCTCAGAGCAAAAAGCCTCTGACACTAGCCCAGAGGCAAACAGCATGAGGCAGAATCTGTTACAGGTGTTCCAACAAGAAGGCTGAATTAGCTAGTAGCTGATGTGAGATTTTCTATACATTTTCCCAGTCCTTCACCTCAGAGCTCCTCTCCCCCATGGCTCCTGATCACATAGAACAGGTGGAAACAATAATTAGTTCACCTCTGCCTCCTGGATGGCCAAGCACACCCAAGGGGCTCAATACTCAGCAGGTCGTACCACTCAGATGAGATAATGGGGAGCCCTGCAGGCATGGCCACAGATGCTGAGTTACTTCAGTGAGCTGGAGTGGCAGGTGCTTCTCTGGGGCTTTGGACATCTAAGACCAATATAGGACCTTGGTTCAAGCTCCTGCTCTGATCCCTGTAAGAATTTAAACCTATTTAGGCTTCACTTTTCTCATCCAGCCCTTGAACTCAAAGTTGTTTAAATTTACCCCTAAATTGTATCCTGAGCAATACTGCAAAAATGAGAAATGCTATAGGAAACTAAAAAGAACACTATCTTCTTAGAAAAAAAAAGAGAGAGAGAGAGAGAAGGAGATACCTTCCCTGGCTTTATCATTACAAGATTAATGACTTTGGGCATTTATTTGACCTACAGATTTCTGAACATAAGTTTCTTCATCTGAAAAGTGGAAGAATAAGCTGGGCACAGTGGCTTATGCTTGTAATCCAAGCTACTTGGGAGTCTGATGAGGATTGCTTGAACTGTGGAGTTCAAGATCAGCCTAGGCAACATAGCAAGACTTTGTCTTTTAAAAAAACCATCAAATTTGCAGAACGGTGAAAGAATAGTCATCAAAATTAGATGAACTAATGATTTGAAGTGCCAAGAATATGAAGAGTGTGGAAAATTGTCTGCAAAGATGGCCACCAACAATTTCTCCCACATCTGTGCCTGCAGGCTGCTCTTGCCATCAATATGGGCTAGCAGAAGGACTTGCTTTGACCACTAGGATGTGCCAGAAGGGATGGTATGCGAGTTCTGCACCTAAGTCTTAAGAGGTCTGCCAGTTTCTTTTCTACTTTCTTTTGAAATCCATCCACCACAAAAATAAACCCAGAATAGGCTACTAAATGATGAGTGGCCATTATCTTTCCCTGTCCTCCAAATTTTTCCCATATAATCAGAATAGGAGAAAGTAGGGATATGGCTGTGGTATGTTTATTCAAAATTTTTCAACAGATACAACATACCCTGGAAACAGAGGGAGAAGCCAACCTGATTAAGTGCACTTAATACGAGTTCTCTGCACTCAAGAAGAGGTTAAACCTGGGATGAACAAGGGACCAGCCTTAGATGCGGTAACTCACTGACCTTGAATGTTTCTTTTGCTCTTAATTCAATTTCTTGGACCCAGAGCTGGATTATCCATATGGTGTAGTTAGGATATTAAATGATACGTCCAACATGCTTGGTTGAAATGACTGCCACTAATTAATTTGCATCAATACATCAGCGATTCAGAGAGCCCAGAAAAACATTTGGATTCTCCTTTTAATGGATCTCCTCTCCTTCCAATCTCCATTCATCTCTTGTCTCAATAGCTCTTTATGTATCTTAATCTTGGTGGAGCTTCATCAATTAGTGTAAAAACTGAATTGAACACTTCTCTTCAATAGCACAGTGTAGAAATTAAAAGCACATGGTCTGAACTCAGAGTTGAGTCCACTTGTTGTAGAACAAATTACTTACTTTCATATATTAATTCTTTCCCTCTCAATTGATTGGGTAGAATTTACCCAATCAAAATATAAACATGCCTGCATCGAGACATACAAAAATGTTCAAGTAGCATTATTTGCAATAGACAAATGTTAGCTTAACCCCAATTCCATCAATTGTGGAGCAGATAAATAAAATTTGATACACTAACATAAGAAAATACTACATAGCAATAAAATCTTAAAAATTATTATTACCTGCAAAAGCATAGATAAATTGCACAAATGTAATATTGACCAAATAAGCCAGACACAAAAGAAGATATAATTCCATTTTGATAAATTTTAGAAGAGGCAAACTAATGCATGATGTTAAAATCAGAGTAGTGGTTACTTTTGAGGAATGAAAAGGGATGGTAGTTGGAGAACAGCTTTTAGGGAGTTTCTGGGGTGTTGGCAATTTTCTGTTTCTTGATTTGGGTTGTGATTTTATAGGTATATTCACTGTAGGATAATCAATTGACCTTATGATCTGTATATGTTTCTATATGTATGTTACTCTTAAATTTAAAATACACACACACACACACACACACACACACACACAGGTTGAGCAGGACAAATGGGCTTAAAATTAGTTTCCAAGAACTGTGATTTTCTAGGACCCTCTCCCCTGCATGCTGCTTTCCCACTCCCACTAACTCACCATCCTCTAAGAGAATTCCCATTCTCAGTCTTTCCATCTTCTTGCTGTCCCAGGTAGTAGTGGCTCAGTCCCACCTATGGCTATGTAAGGGCATGGACAACCTTAGCACATGCCTCATCCAAGCTCTGAATCACCTATGGCACCACTGGAAACAATCTTATTTAAGAAGCATGGTAGGAAAAACTGGGATGTATTCCTCTACTTTTCCTACTTTTCCTGGACTCTGATGTGCACTGACTTGCCCTCCTGTCAATAGGCTATGGGGGATGAAAACACTTCATTCAGTTTAGTTAGAAGAAAACAGAAGTAGAATTACAACTTAGAGTGCCATCTGGTGTATTTTTGCCAAGTGACACAAACAACTCTGCTAAGAGCCATGGACTTTAAGGCCTTTCCCTGAGGGATGTTATAGACCTATTTTTGTTATTGTTGTTGGAACAAGCCTTTGACAGAGTCAAGTTCCTATTATGTATCAATTTAAAAAATACAGAAAGACTACTAACAGTAGACATTTGTCTATGATTTTGGCTGTGGTCCCAAGCAAGCTATGTTTGGAGAATTTCCTACCATGGAAATTCTAAAAAAAAAAAAAAAAAAATTAGACTTCTCAGACTCCTTTTCACCTTAGACATATGACCTGGTGTCCAACATTGTAAAACAATTAGAAGTACCTGCCGTCTGAGCATGGCATTAGAAACTCAGAAGAGAAGAAGTTGATATTCTGCCATTTCCATTCCAGTGTCTGCCTCTAATCTCTAAAAGCAGTAATGGCAACAATTCTAGCAGAAAGGTGCAAAAACTGTGACGGTTTTGAGATTTTACACTACTCGCTGGCTACCAGGTTAATCTGCCATTTTAAGGAATGCTGGTAGAAGACATGAAACCCATGGGTCATAGAAAAAAGTCTCTACTACTCAAAGCACATCAAACTACATGAACATCAGCATGTACCCTGTTGCCCTTGACCTGCATTCTTTTAGAGGTGATGTGGATGGGCTCACAGAGATGCCTGAACACACAATGGCTGTGTTACAAAAGAGGAACCTGAATCCTTTATAATGGGCAGTAAGCATGTCTGCCCTTTGCTCTGGAGGAAAATACTATATCTTCCAAGACTTTTGCTACATGAACATACTTGAAAAGTTAATCTGGAACAAAGGCAAACCAGTGCTTCTGCTTCTGCTTGCAAGATGTGAAGAAATGCAAGACACCAATGAAGAATTGTCTTCTAAGACAAGTTTTAATAGCCAGTGTTGTCTCAATGATTAGTGACTCACCCTGACAATGGTGCCAGTGGTGTATCCACCAGACCAGTTCTGCCGCATAATTTTCATCATTGGCCCTGGCTGCATTGTCTTCAAACCTGATTCTTGGACTCATCTGGAGTTTGGGAGCTCTAGCCAAGATTTTCTGCTTGGTTTCTTTCATTCACAACTATTAATCCTGTCTAAAACACTAAAGAAGTGGTTGCTTCTCCTTATACAATGCCTATACATACCCATTTCTTGTCCTTTATTTTGGTTGATTCATTTAGCTTCTTAGACATTGGGTAAATCATCTGCCTTCCCATTTACTAAAGCCAGGTGTAAGATCTATCCTGGGTTCAGTCTTAAAGAAAAAGGAACTGGGTATTTATATCATCCAGAAGGCCTGGACCTGGGGTAAAATCTTCAAATAATATAATTTCTGAAAGTGTTAAATCCCTCACCTGCAAGTTTCTAGAATCTTAGAGATTTTATCTGAATCTATACAAAAAAACACTTCTTCATGAGGACCACTGATGACAGTGACTGTTGGTTGGTTGCTTACTCTGCAACAAGGCTTCCTAGAATAGTGTTTCTCAGTTCTTGTGAGATACAATTTTTGGTCCTTGATTTATACAAGTACATTTATACTAGTTGGGTAATGATCTAAGTTTTAACATTTCTTGTTTAATGTACACTTCAATGCTGAGATTATAAAATAAAGTGCTATATCTGAAGGATTGCTTCTCAAAAAGTTCATAATATAGACTTTCTGATCGAAAAGTGTTCTGCCTCATCCTTATAGTAAAACAAAATAATATTTTTCTAGCAATTTCCAAATGAATTGTACATATTATATCATCTTCCTTTGAAGATAAGCTGCTTTGATTATGTTCCCATTTCTATGGTTTACATTAGTTAAATGTCACATTGCACTCTCTTAAAGAATTATAAACTGCTAGAGTCAGAAGGGGCCTTATGGATCATCTTCTGGTTTACTGCTCAACTGAAAAAGGAGGAGGGAATTCCACATGCTACAAATTCTTATTCGTACTACTATTTTTTTTAAACATAACATTTGCTATATTTTAATCAAAGCAAAAAAGTAACACTTGCTTTTTTTTTAATTGAAAAATAAACATGATTCTAAAAACTCATTCAGGGAAAATTCACCATCAATAACTGTGTGCATTTTTCCCAATCATTTTATTACTCTCTTTGTATATTTTCACATGTTTTGATTTAAAATGCATATTTCATTCACATCTTGACTGTTTTACCACTAAGCTGCATGTCATTTTTTGTTATTTAAGTGCCAATGTTTCTAAAGATGTGAAGATGTTCTCCCTCTTTCCCCTAAGTGGTGAGAATAGTGTATTAGTCAGGGTTCTCTTAGACGGACAGAACTAATAGGAGAGAGATATATACATATATATCCCACAATAGGATGTCAGCAAGCAGAGGAGAAAGGAGAGCCAGTCTGAGTCCCAAAACTGAAGAACTTGGAGTCCGATGTTCGAGGACAGAAAGCATCCAGCACGGCAGAAAGATGTAGGCTATGAGGCTAGGCCCATCTGGTCTCTTCACATTTTTCTGCCTGCTTTATGTTTGCTGGTGGCTGATTAGATGGTGCCCATCCAATTAAGGCTAGGTCTGCCTCCCCCAGCCCACTGACTCAAATGTTAATCTCCTTTGGCAACACCCTCACAGACACACTCAGGATCAATATTGCACCCTTCAATCCAATCAAGTTGACACAGTATTAAACACCACAAAAAAGTTAAGTTTTATGAAATAATTGTATGATATTAAATTGTTTTCAAATTTATTTTTTACTTTCATATGAATAGTCTGTCGTTAATTTTTTCCCAAAAGCAAGTTTGAATTGGGCTTCCTTAGATTTGAATGGAGTGGTAGGCATACAGTGTGTATGGCTATGATCAAATGTAAAGTTAGATTTTTTGTGTCTTTACTGATGTAGATTTGTTTCCTGCAGCATTAAATATCTTTATTCTTCAATGATATATTTTTTCTTTTTTTTTTACAGTGAGCAGGAAGACCAAAATAAGAACATATTGGGGAAAGACCTAAGGTTTTACCATCTTAAGCCCAGATGATTGCTTCGAGTCTGTCTCCTCTCCAAATCATCTTGAACACAGTGGCCTGAAGCCCTTTTCAAAATGGCCTTTTACAGAGGTGTATTAGTAAGAGAGAAGATGTATTTCTTTTACAACTTTTAAAATTTTTATCATTATACAAATAATAGATTTTTTTCAGAAATATTGGAAAAGTAGAGAAATAATACCATTCAAAAAATAAAGAAAAAAAGAAGAAACTGAAGATCTCATATAATTCCATCCCCCATCATCCAAGAGCTTCTAGAAGTCAAATCATTCTCCAGGCACTGAGATAACGCTAGAGGAAGTTATTTATATTGCAAAAGCTTCCTTAGGCTAAGTCAATACGTATTTTAATCAAGCTATTATCAAATCTTAATGAAACATGTGCTGATAGATGCATTTTGTTTCATCTCCTAGCCTGCTTTGAAAATGTCTCTTTTCGGCCCTGCCATCAGGGCTGAAAGAGAAACGAAATACTTAAGTAAAGTGCATCATTGTCCAGAAAAGTAAGCTTGGAAATTTGCATGCTAAATGCCCTGTAAATACAAAGACAGATTTTGCTTCCCCCACCACACACTTATTGCTGTATGTGTGAATTTATGAACTTACGGGATAGCTCAGAGGTATCTCTTCATGTGTTTCAGCCTTAACTACTACTTCCTAATTGAGAATTGTCTTTTACTACTAACCATGATGATGACAATTTGTTGGGTATCCACACAGGCTAAGTACTTTAGTGGACTAGCTCACGAATATTTACAAACTCTCTTTAAAGTAGGATTATTCTCCCTGTTGTATAGATGAGGAAACAGAAATTAATTTACTGGCTCAAAGGCCACACGACTGCAAAGTGGCAAACTAAGCTTCCCAGGTCTATCTGGCTACAGAGCTTTTTCTCTTAACTGTTGGAGTAGATAGCTTCATTTTCTGCCAAAGTGGCTTGTGCTTATGGTTCCAATAATCCAAGTACAGAAGAACATTTTGGATCAAGAGAGTGTAAAGGGTCATTGTCATTGACTCAATCTTAATTTTCTAAAGATCATACCTGATGACCTAAAATTCAACTTTCTTGGGGTCAATAATGGCTGTTTGGTTCAATACAGGTGCCTATTGAATTTTTTTTATATACTTTAAGTTCTGGGATACATGTGCAGAACGTGCAAGTTTTTACATAGATATACATATGCCATGGTGGTTTGCTGCACCCATCAACCTGTCATTTACATTAGGTATTTATCCTAATGTTATTCCTCCCCTTGCTCCCTTCCCCCTGAAAGGCCCCTGTGTATGATATTCCCCTCCCTGTGCCCATACGTTCTCATGGTTCAACTCCCACTTATGAGTGAGAACATGCGGTATTTGGTTTTCTGTTCCTGTGTTAGTTTGCTAATAATGATGGTTTCCAGCTTCATCCATGTCCCTGCAAAGGACAGGAACTCATTCTCTTTCATGGCTGCATAGTATTCCATGCTGTATATGTGCTACACTTTACTCAGTCTATCATTGATGGGCATTTGGGTTGGTTCCATGCCTTTGCTATCGTGAATAGTGCAACAATAAGCATACATGTACATGTGTCTTTATAGTAGAATGGTTTATAATCCTTTGGGTATACACCCAGTAATGAGATTGCTGGGTCAAACGGTATTTCTAGTTCTAGATCCTTGAAGAATTGCTACACTGTCTTCCACAATGGTTGAATTAATTTACACTACCACCAACAGTGTGAAAGCGTTCCTATTTCTCCATATCCTCTTCAGCATCTATTGTTTCCTGACTTTTTAATAATCGCCATTCTAACTGGTGTGAGATGGTATCTCATTGTGGTTTTGATTTGAATTTCTCAACCGACCAGTGTTGATGAGGTTTTTTTCACATATTTGTTGGCCGCATAACTGTCTTCTTTTGAAGTGTCTGTTCATATCCTTTGCCCACTTTTTGATGGGGTTGTTTTTTTCTTGTAAATTTGTTTAAGATCTTTGTAGATTGTGGATATTAGCCCTTTGTCAGATGGATAGATTGCAAAAATTTTCTCCCTTTCTGTAGGTTGTCTGTTCACTCTGATGATAGTTTCTTTTGCTGTGCAGAAGCTCTTTAGTTTAATTAGATCCCATTTGTCAATTTGGACTTTTGTTGACATTGCCTTTGGTGTTTTAGTCAGGAAGTCTTTGTCCATGCCTATGTTCTGAATGGTACTGCCTAGGTTTTCTTTTAGGGTTTTTATGGTTTTAGGTCTTAAGTTTAAATCTTTAATCCTTCTTGAGTTATTTTTTGTATAAGGTGTAAGGAAAGGGTCCAGTTTCAGCTTTCTGCATATGGCTAGCCAGTTTTCCCAGCACCACTTATTAAACAGGGAATCCTTTCCCCATTGCTTGTTTTTGTCAGGTTTGTCAAAGATCAGAGGGTTGTAGACGTGTGATGTTATTGCTGAGGTCTCTGTTCTGTTCCATTGGTCTATATATCTGTTTTGGTACCAATACCATGCTGTTTTGGTTACTGTAGCCTTGTAGTTTTTATACGAGCAATTTGGTAAGATAACTTCTGTCTCCCCTCAGCCTTTACTGATGAGATTTCAGATATAAGAACTTCATATTGGAATGGATACCAACACATACTTTTGGCTCTGCACTTTTCTTTTCATCCTTTTCTTCTGCTTTGGTTATATGTGTGGCAAGGATACATGTTTATACATTAAAAAAAAAAAAAAAAAAAAGAAACAGGGTCTTTCTCCATGGCCCAGACTGGAGTGCTGTGGTGGGATCATGGCTCACTGTAACCTCAAACTCCCTGGCTTAAATGGTCCTCCTTCCTCAGCCTCTTGAGTAGCTGGGACTAAGGTGCATGCCATTGCACTTAGCTGTCTATAGATTTTTGCAATTGTCCACTCTCTTCTTGGACTCGGAGAGTAGCAGGAGGCAATGAGAGGTTTCTTGTTTGCTGACCTAATTTCTGGTCCTTTCTTGTTTAAAACCTGGATAAGGATAGCAGATAATGGAAAATAAGTCTAGGAGGCTACACTGATTTACATAATAAAGAGTCAGACCAGAAAGGGGAGATGAAAACACAGACACACACAACCCTGCACAGGCTGTGTTTGAGAGATATTGGTAAAGTTGGAGTAGGGGAGGAATACAAGAAAAACTTTGGAGCCGCTGCCATTGATAAGATACTAAAAAAATTTAGCACTACACAAACATGCTCCTCGGCATCTTTATGACACACAGTAAAATTTACATTGCTCTCTAAAGTTTGGATGCAGAATAAATATTTCTTGAATGAAAAAGTGTGCCAAGAAAAAGTTACAAGGTAGCAGAACTGACTCTAGTTTATTCCTCTTCCTCCCAAAAACCAATCTTCCTTCCTGCACCCTTGATCCCATCCTGTCCTGCCTCCTTGAGGTTCTTACTTTCTTCAATGTCTCTATCCACCTGCTATAGACTTCTGTTTCCCGCTTTCTACCATCCCCTTTCCTCTGCTTCTCCACCCAGAGGAAGAAGCTACTCTGCCCTCATGGCCCCGTGGTAACTAATCTAGTCCTCACCTTCCTTTGGGATTACTGGCCTGCAGTTGTCACCCCTATTTCCTTCTCAAAATTTATTTCTCAATTCCCTGTAACTGGCTTATGAGCCCACTCCTTTTCTGAAAATTCACACTCCATGACCAGTAAATTGCAAATCTAATTACCTTCTTTCAGACTTTGTTCTTCTTGTGATCTCTGCAGCGCATGGCCCTGTTCATCGTTCCCTCTCCCTGAGATTCTCCCCTCTGGTGGTTCAGAGCACCAGCTGTCATTATGGCTGCATCACTCCATTATCTCATGAACAAATGAAGAATGGGATAACATGATCTATCTCATAGGATTGTGTGGACTAAGTGAGATGATGCAAGCAAATCCCTCCGCATAGTGCTGGGCAAAGAGAAGGGTCAGTAAGGGTTAGCAACTGTAATTACTATTACCATCCTCAGTTATTTCTGGCTCACTACTGAGATCATACTTTCCTGGGCCCTCTTTCTCCCATTGCCTGGTACAGATAGGCATTTGTTAAGGTTCAATCCTTGGTGCTCAGGCCTTCCCCAATTACTGTCCTTGAGGCTCTGATCCATTACCTTGGTTTTACCTATCACCGCTCGGCAGATGACCCTAAATTTATACCATAAGATTAATTTCTCAGGATTACTAGGCATTTCCATTTGATTCATCTGCATTCATCTCAAATACATCACCATCTCACTATAGCCCATACTATTGCTTGATTTCTTTTTTTGTTTGTTTGTTTGTTTTTGAGACAGGGTCTCACTCTGTTACCCAGTCTGGAGTGCAGTGGTGCAATCTCAACTTACTGCAACCTCTGCCTCCCGCGCTCAAGCGATCCTCCCGCCTCAGCCTCCTGAGTAACTGGGATTACAGGTGCATGCTGCCACACCCAGCTAATTTTTGTATTTTGTATAGAGACAGGGTTTCACAATGTTTCCCAGGCTGCTCTCAAACTCCTGGACTTGAGCAATCTGCCTGCCTCAGCCACTCAAAATGTTGGGATTACAGGCATGAGCCACCACACTCGGCTTTTTTTTTTTTTTCATTTCTAATAAAGATAATACCACTCCTTTTGTAGTCTGGGCTCAAAAACCTTGGATTCCTTCACTTCACTTCACTTGGACATAGTACTAGATGCATTATAAATGTGATTTCATTTAATCTGCATGAGAGTTCTATTGTATTTACTCATCAAAAAAATGAAACTTAGAGAAACTAATTAACCTACCCTTAAACTACAATCCTTTCAACCAAAAGTGCCCACTTTTTGTGCTTACTCTGCCACTTGATATCTTACTTTCATAATCACGTATTCCTTTGTAATATGTAAATAATGCCCATTTGCTTTCACATGGCATTTCAGTTCCACTTTAATTTTAACCCTTATTGTCACACATTTTACAGATTTGCAGTTACTTCTCGTAAATTCCTTTCTGTGCACCACTCTAGAAACAAAATCCTTCATCCTTTTGCCTAATGTGTGTCTTCCTATCTCCCAGGATTATTAAGGGAACCAACTCATATCATGCCTGGGAAAGTAATGTGCAATTAGTAAAAGTAGAATCTAAGAAACCTAGGTAATAGCAAGCTAATCATGTTTCCTGATCAGAATGGAACAGATAACTAGCTGTAGTACAGTCTTCAATGACTTGGATAAGTTACTGGCACTTTCAAGGTCTGTTTCCTCTTTTATAAAGTAAGGAAATTGGACTAAATGATATTTCTGGTACCATCTGATACTAAAACTAGAAGTTTTTTCTTGCTCAGAGGGCACCTTGTTTTCTACCTCAAAGAACGATAGTAGTTTCTCTTAATAAAATTATTAAGTCAAAGAAAGACAATATCAACAACTTATTAGAAGTTCTCCTCCTCTTTTTGGAGAGGGGCATGCATTTATTTGTGTTCACTCAAGCCTCTGAAAATATAAATAATATATTATGACAGAGTGAATTATGATGACAAAGTTTGGCATTTAATCAGAAAAATGGAATAAATTAATGTATAAAATGACCAATCCATGATTACACTCCTTTGTAATGCTGTAGTTCCTCAGACACTGGCATGAAACTATGTGGCTTCATCCAAAGTCTATTTTGTACTTACTTTCAAATGGCAAATGACATGTAACCTCCTAAAATTCATACGTTAAAGTTCTAGTCTCCAATGTGACTATATTTGGAGAAAACGTTTTTAGGAGGTAATTAAGGTTAAATGAAGTCATACAGGTAGGTACCAATCTGATAGGATTGCTGACCTTACAGAGATCTCTCTCTTAGCCTTATGAGGGCATAGCTAGAAGGCAGCAATCTGCAAGCCAGGAAGAGGACCCTTACCAGGACTGAATCAGCAGGTACCTTGACCTTGGACTTCTCTGTCTCCAGAACTGTGAGAAACAGATTTCTGTTGTTTAAACCAACCAGTCTGTGACATTTTGTTATGGCAGCCTGAACAGACTAAGACATAGTGTTACAGCATTATGAGCCTAAGTGTTAAGCCCAGAAGCACATGCCCAAATATGTACTTAGGGATTTGCAATTTTTAATATTTGTCCTTGGAAAGGTCATGTCTTTGCTGATATAGCCATAGATAAATTTAAGCGTTGCATTTTAAGATAGTATTATTTACTCTAGTGAAATATCCAGTGGTCACATTTTTCTTTAAACAAAATTTTTTTCCTGACCAAAGAAAATTTAAATACCAATACAGTACCATCTTGTATATCTACCACTTTTCTTTAAAAGGAAGTTGCTCAAACCTACCATAAAGCTGTTAAATAACAGCAAAAGTCTATGATGGAAGGGTTTCTATTGCACTGGAGCAGCCCCAGGGGAGATGCAATTTTTACAGAATATATTTATATATTTTGATTGTGAGGATTAGATGCTGTTCTATGACCTCCCACCAGGTCTCCTTCCACCTTTCTGCCCTTGTAAACATATATTTTACATTTGTAAATCAACCTGCAAAAAAAAAGTAATTAAAAAAATCTAACACCCCAAACACTATTAGTATTTGCTCCACATTCACCAATGGCTTATGTACCTAAATCAAAGGGGTTAAATAATATCAGCAGAAAAGAGAATTTACATTTTTCATCAAATGTCTGTCTGTATATTGAAATGTTTACTAGTAGTAAGCCTTATATTAATACCTGCAAAGCACATTATAATTTTTCAGAACGCTTTTTCACTTCCTTCATAACTACCTTAAGAGCAATCTAGAGCCATTATTCCCTGTTTTCCAATGGGAAAAAATAAGCTCAGGTAGATTAGGTCCAGGATAATTTGTAAATGGCAGCAGAGGAAAAGATTCCATGTATTTCCCAAACCTCATTCAGTATCTGGATATGGGGACATAATGGATACAAAATTGTCTTAGTTTAAAGTAACAGGAAGAAAGCACCAAAATAAATCACATGAGTGGAAAAAATCAACCGTGCCTGCCGTTTCCAGTTTTGAAGCAGTTGCTTCCTGCATTTAATGACATGGGCTAAATTACCATAGTTATAATTCCTCAAATAAAAAGAACAGGTTATTTGGAACTTACTACTCTTTAATAGCATAGACCAGTGTTTCTCAAACATTTTGGCCTAAAGGTTTCTTTATGTTTTTAAAAACTATCTTTAAAAATGATTGAGAATTCCAGAGAGCTTTTGTTTTCATGGGTTATATCTACCCATGTTTACTGCATTGAAAAATAAAGCAAAAACTTTAAAAATATTTTATTAATTTATTAAAAAATAGTAAATTAATGACATGTTAAACTAAATATTCACATTTTTATTACAATTTATTTCTCAAAACAAAAATTAGTGAGAAAACTGTCATTGCTTTCTATTTTTACAAATATCTTTTGAGTCTGGCTTAAGAGATGACTGGATTCTCCTATCTGCATTTGCGTTCTAGCTGTGGTGATATCATACATGTAGCTGAGACACTCCACTGCAAATCCATGAGAATGAGAGTGAAAAAGCCAAATAATGTGTTTGTGTGTTTTTTAAATAGTTTTGATCTTATAGGCTGTCAGGGATCCCTGAGCCATATTTTGAGAACTACTGGTATAAACAATAACAAAGCCAGAATTTTAAGAACATGTGTTTTCAATAATATAACAATTTCTGACATACATACTTTTAAGTGCATAATAATCTCTGAGAAGGATATTTTTTTTCCAATATAATCATTTGAGTCCTAGTTCTTTTCTTTCCCTGGATGCTTTGTCTTTAGAGATAATTCAGAGCCAGGAAATTCTAAATTTAAAACAAAGAACAAGGACTCCAGCCTATCTAGTGTCAGGAAGAACAGTCAATGAGAACACCACTTTGTGTGCATACACCGAACAACTCCAGTACAGTATATGAAAATAGTTTTAATCTCCTGATTAAGGTAAATTCAACACTAAATGTTCTCTTTTTGTACCGTCAGTTCTAAGAAATAAGATCCTAGTTGGGCGTTGCCAGATGGGGACATGAGAGATTACTCCAAGCTCGTGGCCTTTGGGGTGCCTTAAAGATAGAGTGACAGACCTCCATATTAAGACCAGTCAGAGGCAGGAAAGGTCCTCTTTGTCTGGAATGCCAACACTTTGAGGCTATGCCAGCTTCTCAGAACAGATCTAGCTCTGACGTTGTGAAACAGAATAAAATCTGAGTGCTGGCTCCATATTCCCCATTCAGCGAGAAAGGTATTAATGTCTTATCACTTGTCATCAGTTGGGAAATACTCAAACACAGCATTAGTTAATGAACCAATTTAGAATGTAATGGCCTATTCCTAGGTATGGCATAAACTAAGCAAATGACAGGGCAGTCACCATCACTCACTTCATCACTCTTCTTTATGAAATAATGTGCCTTTCCTTCCTCCCTCTCTTCTTTATTCTTACCTTTGTCCTTTTCTCAAATACTTAAATTGTACCCATCATGAATGAGGTACTGTAGCAGATTCCAGCTCATATTTATCTGGCTGCCAAATCTGGTTTCTCTTTTTTTCCATTTTTTATTTTTGGAGACAGGGTCTCACTCTTTTGCCCAGGCTGGAGCGCAGTGGCACTATCACAGCACACGGCAGCCTCAACCTCCCGGGCTCAGATGATTCCCCCATGTTTGCCTCCTGAGTAGCTGGGACTACAGGCGTGCACCACCATACCTGGCTAATTTTTTGTATTTTTACTAGAGGCTGGTCTTGAATTCCTGGGCTCACGTGATCCACCCTCCTCAGCCACCCAAAGTGCTAGGATTACAGACGTGAGTCACCACGCCAGGCCTGTTTATTTTTAATTACTAAATGTTTTTTCTTCTAAAATAAAAGGAAAGTATGTCCTTTATAGAAAAATTAAAGTTAGAGTAAAGTAGAAACAAGTCCATCATAATTGCCCATAACCAATCTCTAGGAGGCCATTTAAATAATTTATCCTGGATTTGCTCCTGTATTCTTATCCACTGGAGATTTACATACTTGAGATATATATGCACGCAATTTTGTATCCTTGTTTGCTTAACATTGTATCATAAGCACTTTCAATGTCATTAAAAGTCCATCATAAACATAATTTTAATACCCAAAGTTGGTGATAAATATCTCAGTGCAGGAATCTTCTTCTTTATTTCAGATTTCCTTAGGATAAATTGCTTCTTAGAAGTGGAATTACTGTGGGCAATGGGAAGAGTACATTTTAGAACGTTCCTTGACACACTGACAAATTGCTTTCCAGCAGTGTAGCAAAATCACACCACCAGATAAGAGGGCTGATTTCATTGGACCCTCACCAATAATGAAGAGATGTTTATTGATAAGCAACATTTGTTAATATTACTGGTAAGGGGGAAAAAACCCCTATCTTTTAAAAAAGTCTGGAGTTGGTTTAGTCTGAGACAGTACGGCTGCGGCGTTTTGGTCTTTCAGATAAGTTCTTCTGCCAGCGCTGCAGATTTCAGTGTATCCTGGCATGAGAGGCTCCGCCTCCACCTGCTGCCACTGTCCTCTTGGAGCTAAAAGATATCTACTTACAGATAATATTGTGAAATTATAAGAATTTCAGCATAAGAAGATGGTTGTTGCATATAATCTTCCTGGCACCAAATAAATCTGTTTTAGAAACTTGGAAGAGAAACTGACCTAGAACAAGCTCATCTTGAAGGGGAAGTTAAGAACCCTACTTCATTTGCGTGAGTCCTGGGACCTGGCTAAAAACGTCACTTGCAAGTACCATACAGAAAACAGAAATGTCACTTTGGCGGATTATAAGTTTGGACCACTTTTCATAAGACTGTGTTATGACTCGAATCTTGAGGAATTTGCAATGGAGCTCATGAAAGATGAGCATTTACAAGGGTTCTCAGACTCCACACAATTTACTATTTTGATGGATATGTTATTTACCAAAAGCAAATATATAAGTGCTTTGAAAATATTGACAGAGATGAAAAACCCAGATGGGAAGTTCACCAGTATACCTATGTTCTTGCTTTTGCAATTGGCTACAAAATGAATAGCTCTCAATCTTTCAAAGTCTGTACTACATTAAGAAATGAGGCCCCAATCAAAAGAGTTCTCTCCAGGAGAGCATCCTGTTTCCTGTGGCATTAGAACCAGGTGGCAAAAGCTATGCCCATTTTTTTCTCACATCATGAATCCAGAAAGCATAAAGTTTACTAATTTAGATATGATAATCCATATCCAGTCAAATATGTTAGCAACTGTGATAGAGATAACAAAGGGTGTTGCAGAAGGAAATGTATCAAGATTCGTTGAAAGACCTGAGTTCTCAGAGGAACTGCTGGCCAAAGTGAGGAAAAAAGGGAAAGATGCGCTCGTCTTTGTGGCCAGATATCATGAGATGTATGGAAAACTGCATGTCGTTGTCCAGGTCACCACTTACACTTTGGATCCTCTGCCTTGCGACATCCCTTTAAAAATGCAAGGGACGGGAAATCCCACATGTTGCCGTAAAACAACAGGATGGTCACCAGTTAGACCTTCACCCTCTCTGCTAGTCCCTGCTGGCTGAGTAAATCCTAGTTTCAGTCCACCCGTGGGTATGAAGGACCTGCTTCTAGTGAGTTATTGGCTTCCCTAAGAAACAGGCATCACACTTCACCAGACACTACAGTGACACTCGATTTCCTCCCTAAAATCACTGAATGGTGGCATGCTGCTCTCTGAGAAGTTATGTCATGTCACTGTGAAGATCTAGATACAAGCACAGAAAGCTTAGCTCCTTCAGAAAGCAGGCTTCCCCTGTGCACACTATTGAGGATCCTTGAAGGAATATGGTCACTGTCTCCAGTCCAGCTTCCAGTACTGGAGTGGAACCCCGTAGGCACCATCAGGAATGAATTTCACTACAAGTGTGGTCAACTCTGATTTGCAAGGGAGTAATTACTTGCAAATTATACCCTTGCTGAATTCAGGAGTTCCAAAACCCTATTCTACCATATCAGAAAATAGCCCAGGATTTCCTCACTGCTCTGCCTTCATGTATTCTGTAACTTGAGCCGTCATTTTCTCATCTGCAAAATAATAGTGCTTATGTGTATTTGCATATATATTTGAAATCTTCATTCAAGGTTTAGTAGGGTAGAATTTTCTCAAAAATAAGAGAAATAAAGGTTCTGGAGCAAAAAAAAAAAATCTGGATTTTAAATTACTACTGAGATTGAATCTTTAAAAATGCAAGTAAAACTATAGGTCACTTAAAACTTCTCTAAGATAAATGTTGTATAAATACACTGTGCTTGCTCTTCATTAACTCAACTAATAAAAGGGAAATAGCTTAAATCATACGTAAAGTTGCTATATCAGAGTTCTTGGTCGCAACACTGAAATCATTTCTGGCTGACTGAACCAGAAGAGAAATATATTGGAAAGTCATTAAGTAGCATACCAAAGAGACAGGAAGTTTGGCAAATCAGGCTCCTTCCACAGGAAGGGAAGCTTAGCAGCTGAAATTAGAACAGGTGGGTCATCACACCATTCAAACACTGAGGACACCACTGGCATTGCCACAGTGTCACCTCTGGCACTACTGTCTCTGAACACAAAACCCACTTCACAGATAATGGAGACATTTCTAAAATGTTTCTTCTTGAAACACATAATCCAGACTCAAATAACGGTACAGGAGTCTCTGAGGCTGGTGTTGGGTCACAAAATGATACTCTAGCTGCCAGGGAGCGGGAGACGGTGGGTATTGGGCCATTTTGGCTTTTATATAAATTTGGATGCCAGATAGCAAGACCAGGATCAATGACCGCTCTAAACACGTATGTGGAATTTTTTGTTTCATAATGCTTTTTAGGAATCTGGCTAACCTTCTTAATTATCACTGAATTTTAAATTGTCCAGGAGATCATGAGATTATCTGGTCCAATACTGCAAACTCAAATGCCTACCATATTCTCAAATGTCAGTGAGGTGGGGGTGTATTGGAGTGGTGGGGACTGTGGAAAACTGAAGAGTGTCTTCACAGTCTAAAGGGGACACCCACTATTCAGCTCCAGCTGATGGCTGCTAGAACTCGCCTTGGACCAAATATCTGATGTTACAATTTTACAGAAAATGTGAAAAGTCTGAATTTCTGTGAAATCTCCTAACTTCAACATTTGGAACCAACTTCAAACTAAGAAAAACAACACTGTTGCTTCTTAAAAATCAAGGCTGCAGGCTGCCTCCAACAATCAAACCTCCTCATTTAAAAGAAAAGAATTCAGGAAGATGAAGCTTAAGAAGGTGAAATGCCTGAGACCAAACAACTCAGTTGGTGGCTGAGCCAGGGCTAGAATTTTGGTTTCCAGAGGAAAGACTAACTAAGAAAAGCCAGTGTTTTCCCACCCCACTCTGCAGCCATTTCTCTCACTTGGAGGTAAGCTCCCAACCAAGCTCAAGAAAAGCGACTCTATTTCATCCAGCAGCCGCAACCTTCATAAAATGTTTATCAATTAATAGAACCTGTCAAGCCAATAGAAACAGCCTTCAGTATTGGATCAGAGTTAAAATTTAAGCTTCTACTACTTTCTAGGTGATTAACCTGGGATAAATTATTTTACTTCTCTGTCTCTCGTTCATGGAAAAAACAAAAACAAAAAATGAGTCCCTTTTATATATAGGTTGTAGCAGATGGAATAAGATCTTGTGTACCGACTGCCTAACACAGTGCCAGAACTGTAGTAAGAACACTGCATGTGATAGTACCATAACATCCAAGAGATATTCTAATAATTCGTATTTTCCAAGTACACACAAATTGGGGGTAGGGGGAAGAACTAAGGTGCTTCATGGTGGGCGTAGCCAGTTGTGGATAAATATCAAAAAGGAATTCCTGATATGAGGTATAAGCGGGATTTTCAACCAAAACCCTATCCTTCCCCAGACTCCAGTGACAGTTTAACGGTCAGCTGCATCAAGGCTTGTGTACTGTGCAGTCTTCAAAGGCACCACTCCTGTCTATCTCGGTGAAATTGATAGTGGAGCAAAAGGGACTTTAGGTGGTTCCGGGCTGGAGAGAAGACGTGCAGGATTTCAGATGCGAAAGTGGCACCCAACCGCTTCACTCTCGCTCTAGGCCATCCGCAGGGGCCCTGCTTCCTTCCACCTGCGGGCTTTTTCTGCAGAATGCGGGAAGCCGCCGCCGCCGCCGCCAGGGAGGAGGGGGCGGAGGCAGAGGCGGAGGCGGCACCCAGGGGCCGGGGCAGGGGAGGCCGGGACCATCGCAGTGACAATTTATTTTCCTGCAGCAGCGGCAGCAGGGACGGCTGCTGAAGGTTCGGGGTCGGCCGGCCTGCGCGTGGGTTTGCGAGGAAGCTGTTCATCCCCTGCGCTGAGGTGTCCGACAGTGAGGAGGAGAGCGACGCACGGAGCCCGCGCGAGTGGAACCAGCAAAGCTCCATCGGTCGGCACAGGAGAAGGGGGAGGAGGCACGGCCGAGGCAAACGAGCGGACGCCTAGTCGCCGGGTGCCGGTATCACCCCGCTGCAACGCCTTCCAGAAAAAGCCACTGCGGCCCGGGTTGCAGCGGCCGGACGGATGCCAAGGCCACACGGCAGGCGCGGGGGCAGCCGTCGCAGTCGCCGTCCCACGCGCGCTGCGGACACCCAGGGTTGCTGGTGAGTAGCGGCGCGCGCGCTTGAGTGAGAGCGCGCACCGGACGGGGAAGTACGCACGGCGGGTGCGTGTGCCTCGTGGCCTGGCGCGCGCCGGCCCTTCCGCTGGCAGCGTCCGGTCCCGGGCTGGCTCCGGGGGAGGAAAAAGGCACTTTGGCGGCTGATCGCTTCCTTCCTGCCAGTCCTGCGATCGGCCGCCTCCATCGGCGCCGCCTGCATGCGCCTCTCCGCGGGGCCCTCGGGGTTAGTTTCACCTTGATAGGGAGGCAGGAAGCCCTGGCTGCTGGTGGCGGGGCGGGACTCTGGCCTGACCTATACGTGGGTGCGCCTGTTTTTCTGGTTCAGCCCTGGGTTGCAGCCCTGGAGATGATGTCGACCTTGGGAGAGACCACTGCACTGTCGTCTCTAGCGGCGCGGTGTGGAGGAGGGAAGGGCGAGGGTTAGAAAAACGGACCTTTACCCTGGCCGAGCAGGTGCCATGCCTTTCCAGATGATGTTACTTTTGTGCCGTTTATGAGCGACTAAGACATTGCGCCGCACCTGAATAACTTAAAGCCTTCACCTAAAGCCCCCAGTGAGATGCACAAAGAAATGGAATGTCTCCAAAACATATTTTTTTTTCAGAACTTTCTCTAAAACAACTCACGCTGCTGATACCCCCAGAGCCGAAGGTGCCATAATTGCTGAAGTTTAAAATAAAATTTATACAAGGAATAAGTAATTCAGGAAACGGAACCCAATCTAGAGGTTTAAAAAAAAAAAAAAAATCAAGTGCCTGGGAAGTGGGGTGGGGTGGCCTGCTTCCTGGAAATCTGTGTTCGGTAGTAAGTAAAAAAGACAGCTTTCAAAGTAAGCCCCAGTGAGCACACTGCTTTCCAAACATCCTGCTCATTACTGAGAATAACATGAAGTCCTGGATTTTAAGCTATTTCCGAAGACATAGTAGGTATCACTAGGATGCCGGTTTATGGTCTCATGATTTAAGGCCCTGTCAAGGTCATTAACGTAGATTTGTTCCAGCTGATAAATTATACCTGAATGTTTGATTGTCCGTGTCAATATTTTTGAGGGTGGATTTTGACGGTTGTTTTACACAGAAATTAAGCCACCGTGTTTTGTTTTTATCCCGACCTTGTTTCCATTGGAAATTTTGTGTTTTCAGGATGGATGCTACATTGTATTTCAAAAATATACTCTGCCACTGGATTATAGTGGGCATTGTGTAACTACACTGTACATATCTTTATTTTTAATACAAGTTAATGTCGCTGAGCAGTAGTCTCTTTTTGTTTACCATTTGCACCATGAGAGCTTCTCCATTCAAAGCGTGAAATGTTATTGGAATCTACCTGGAAAATGAATTGGCTGATTGTTTTCTGTTCAGAAACGCATACAGCAAATTGCCACTGAGAATCTACTTTTGCATATACTTTGGCTGTAATTTATGTAGCAACTGGGTCTTGGGAATTTCAAGAAGAAACTTGTTTTCTTATCCCCACCTGTAAAGTAAACACCAAAATTTAAATTATAAGGCAGATAACCTAAGTCCTTTACCCCTATCTCAGCCTTCAAGGCCTGTTTCTTGGTACTCTTTCCCTGTTTCATAGGAGTCTTACAGTTTGTGGGAGGCTTGAAGGGAGTAATGAGGGACCTGTTTCCTAAGGATGTCCTCAGTAGAGAGATTTGCTTCTGGAGGAGAGAGTGTCTTTGGGGTTGGTTCCTAAGAAGGACTGATAAAAATAGTTATAAAGAATTGTTAATAATAGTTCCCTCTTCTTACTTTCAGCACATAAGACTTAACACCATTTGATCATTTCCTTCCTTTAGGACCCTTCCCAGCTGTAAGAATTTACTGCTACAATCCAAGAAATGAGATTACATTTTACAAGAAAAGAAGGCTGATAATTCTTGCCCAAAACATGAGAAGTAGAAGGAATGTGAGAGAAAATAATGTAGATTCCGTCCAGGAAGTGCTAGGTGCTTTCCTGGTGGGTACATTTACCAATTAGAGACATTTTAATTAATCTACCGGATTTACAATTCTGTCTACTACTAACATCTTTTTCTTGACCTTATGAAAGATTTATAGATGGCTTCAACTGAAACTACAGGAAATGACTCATGGTTATCCCTGAAGGTATTAGAGCCAGCTTTCCATTCCTTAGGGCTGATGCATAGCAGCTCTTTGATAAATATTTGCTAAATAAATGAAAAATTTTAGAATGTCTTCCTAACCAAACTACATCACCTCTTTTGCTATTGATTTTTTAAATCATAACTTTATATGAGTCACCAAACATTCCATCAAATTGAATCCCAGTTCATATAATCAACTAAGAAGGCCAACATCCTCGATTGAAGAAACAATAATAAAATCAAAACAAAACAAAAACAAACAAAACTCGAAAACAAAACAAAAACAAACAAAAAATACTCTTGGTACCTGTTGACTTGCTTATTCCAGCTATCTGAACATGTGAACTGTCCAGTTGAACGTGTGAATGTACATTCAGAAATCCTGAGTTGACATCAGAATGTTCAACTCAGGAATAATCTGGATGTAGCTACATCTGGATGTGGCTTTTGTGAGAAATTATTTGCATTTCTAAGCAAATCAGATTAACTTCTAGTACAATCTTGCATCTCTGCATGTCAAGTGGACAGGCCAATTTAACATTTGGCATATTGCTGAGTCTTCAAAACACATATTGTTTGATTCTCTAACTTTTAAATTAAATCCATATTATTTTTTCTATTGATGTGGTTGGTTTAGAGACATTAAATTAGACTGGTGGTTACTTAGTAACTTGTGTTTGGTGGTTACTTAGTAACTTGTGTTTATTAAAAGAAGCCCATTGATATAAACACCAGTACTTCTTATGTCTTGATTTGCTCTAGTTAACCTTTCAAGGTACTCTTTTGGAAATGGGTCCATTGTCTTGAATATTAAGGATGTTATGACTCCTTTTTTTTGTTTGTTTTAATTCTGACTTTCCATCTCCCATCATTAGAAAGTCTCCCAGTTATTCAGGTTCCAGTTTCAGGATGACAGATTAGAAAGCTATCTGAAATTTACCTGGATATTAACTTTCTAGTGGATAATAATAATGCAAATCTTATTCTTGAAATTCCTCCTTTTATATCCTTCTCTGATCAAGCTTGTTTCATTCTGAACAAAAGTAAAATAAGATTCTCAATTTATTTTTTAAAATTGGGCTATGTCCAAAGATAAATACATAGAAGTAAAATATTATGTAAAATAAAAAACTGCTTATCACTGTTCTGAAGTAGCACAAACACTGCTATTCTCTGCATAATGAAACGTGGCCATTCCTATCAAGTATTTATTTGATAAGTAGGCTCTTGAGCACTTGAACAGGAGTTAAAAGCAGGTTTCCTCCATGTCGTATTAAGGCCCTTGAAAGCTGGGGGAGGAATTTTGATTTGAGGTGGTAGCCAATTGTAGGTTCCTTGAAAGGGAGCAGGTGCGAAAAGCATCTTGTCAGAAGAACTCTTTGGCAGTTGGGTGGAGAGTGGATTAGTATTAGCGAGTGGAGGCGACAATCCAGTGTCTGATGGTGACAGCCTGATCTCAGATCCCATTGCGATGGAGAAAAGAAAACCTCAGGCAGATATCAGGATTCTTTGTTTTATGTGAAAGAGATCGAAAACCTGTGGCACAAGTGTGATCACTAATACCTTCCACACCCACAGGGACATCACCAGTGGATTGCAGCATTCTTTCCTGTGGAGCCCTGGTGTAACCTCAGAATCTTGCGAATGTTTGACTAATATTTATTAATAGCTGTTCGTTATTGAAGATGTGTTATATGCCAGGCACTGTACTGCTTTAACACAAGTTTATCTCAATGGTGATGGAGTGGTTGGAAACAGGATTTTTTCCCCCCACTTTCTAGTTGTGTATCCTTGGACAAGTTACTGACTTCTGTGAGTCTCAGTTTCCTTGCTTTTCAATTGAAACATTAGTTTCTATCTCAGAAGGTTTTAGGGAGGGTTAAATAAATAGCTGTAAATACAAAGTGTTTAGAACAATGTCTGGCACAAAATTAAGTGCTATATGTGTTCGTTGTTATTCTTGTTATTATTCTTTAAATAACCTTATGCCTAAGTACCATTTTGCAGATTTAAAAAATGGATGTACAGAGGAGCTATGTGAATTGCTCAGCATCATAGGCTGGTAAATGGTAGAGCTGGCCATCAAACCCAGGCAGTATGACTCCAACACCTCTTGTCCTGACTTGTATGGATCCCTGTCTCCTATACTGCATACCGGGTGCTGGGGATACTGATTGGAGCAAGAAAAGTAGGGGCTTGTCCTCATAGAGATTCAGTGTTCCAATCCTCTCCAATGTAGATCTGTCATCTCCAATGTAGAATTAGTAGCCAGATTATAACTGTTTTTCCTTGATGTTTTGGTATTTTGTAGGTAATGTTTTTATTAAGTTCTTTATTAAGAAGTGCTCCAATTTGTGTTTTCATATATGCTTTAAAAATGGATTATTTTCTGGATCTTTACCCTAACACAGTTGGCATATACAATACTCATGTCTCTCCTTATACTCAAGGTTTCTTATGTCTCCCTCATATAATGTGTCAGATTCTGGGGCAAGTTTTAGTATTCTGAAAAGCTTATATGCCATCCACTTACCTCCACACTCCCAGAGTCTCAGATATCTCCCATTGTAAGCTGTGGTGGAGTGAGAATGACATTTCTAACCATCTTTTAATTCAGCGTATTCAGAATATTTTATAGAGTAATGGCAAAGCAAGTTTTAGTTGTTCTTTGACTTGTTGAAGTAATTATGTCTAGTTATAAGAAGCCAGATTTTATTTATAGGTGGGAAGAATCCTGTAGCAGTGAAGACTAAGCAATTCTTAACTCCTTCAGAGCTTTAGGATGGAATCTGCCATCACTGACTCCCGTATATTGACTTTATTGCATTAATTCTTATAAACGTTTGTTCTTATAACTCTCAGAAATCTATAGCTAGTATTGTTTTTTTCTAAGTAGGTGAAACTTTTTCTTGGTCTTGTTTAAAGTTGAATTTGCCTCCAGCAAAGAATCATTGAGTATTAGGAGAGATATATGTGTTGTGTATGCCAACAGTATTAGGCAAAACAAAAACAAAATAATCAATTTTTTAAAGCATATGTGAAAACGCAAATTGGAACACTTTTTAATAAAGAACTTAATAAAAGCATTGCTTACAAAATACCAAAACGTCAAGGAAAACTAGCAATCCTCTGGGTACTAATTTTACACTGAAGATGATAGATTTACTCTGGAGATGGTTGGAACCCTGTAGTGCCATGAGGGCAAGCCCCCACTTTTCTTGCTCCAGTCGCTATCCTCGGTACCCAGCATGCAAGTATAAAACACTAATAATTTTGTTGATGGAAATTTTGAAATCTCACTGTCAAAAATATACTCTGCATCCTTTAATTTACCTTTTTGTGTAAATTACACATTATTTGGCAAAAGTTCAATTCTTTTTAAAGAAACATTTTAAATTTCATGAGTCTAAATCTGATTAAAGATGAAAGAATCTGAGATTTGGTGAATTTGGCTCTTTGTTTTGTAAACTGTTGTGATACTTAGGTTTCAGTGGCATCACAGTAACTGAACCAGATTCAGCAAAAGCTCATGCAAGAGATAACTGTTAAGAGGCCCATCAGGAGTTATTCATTTTAATTGTGTGATTTGATGCTTCTCTGGGTTAATTTAGAAACAGGAAGCCAATGATGACTCATTTTTAACCCTTTCTAGTTCCCTGTGAACCCTGCCTGCCTGTTTTGTATTTGCCTGTGTTCAGAGACAGGCTCAGCTGCAGGTTCACTTTGAGAGTGTTACATTTCAAACTTGCCTGGCTAGTGCACTCATCAGCTATGCACGTTTAATTAAAAGTGTAGGAAAAACTATAGCCAGGAATGATGATTATGGCTAAATTTGGCTCATCTAAGGACCCTGTGATTCTATTTATCCTGTCACTACAACTATCATTTAACACTAGAAATACAGAGAAGTCGTTCTGCCTTTGGGCCCATGCTTCAGTCTTCTGGTGGGTTGACTCTGGCTTTTTTCCCAATCTGTTCTGTCCTTGAAAGGTTGGTTTATAAATTGTTCCACAAGATAAGTTTTCTTTAACTATAGGAACAAATGGACATGGTGGATGGAACGAGATTGGGAAAGAGAGGCCTGAAATATGCCCTTCCTATGCTAATGTTGCCATTAACCTGGGCAAAGAAACTGCTTACTTAATCTATAAAGTAAGCTAAATAAATTAATTAATAAATAAGATGAAAATCACTCAAAATCATTGGTGGGTGTAGAACTTTTTTTTTTCAATTCATGAAAAATTCAATAAATTAAAATGTGGATCTTGAAAGAAATATAACTATCATATTCTTATGGCACACTTAGTTATTTTTCTTTTGTCAAATATAATATTATTGAATAACTTAGGTAACTAGGGCAGTGATTCTCAAACTAGGCTCAAAATAAGAAAATGTCCCCCATCCCACCCCTAGAGATGATTATTCAAAAGATTTGGGTAGAGCCTGGCAGCCTTCCTTTTTATCTTTTTAAAACAAGGGTCTTGTTCTGTCACCCAGGCAGGAATGCAATGGTGTGATCATAGCTCACTGCAGCCTTGACCTCATGGGTTCAAGTGATCCTCCCACCTCAGCCTTCTAAGTAGCTGGGACTACAGGTTTGTGCTGCCACACCTAACTATTTTTTTTAAATATTTTTTTTGTAGAGATGAGGTTTTACTGTGTTGCCCAGGCTGATCTTGAGTTTCTGGGCTCAAGTGATCTTTCCACCTTAACCATTCAGAGTACTGGGACCATAGGCGTGAACCACCACGCCCAGCAGCCTTCCTTTTAGCAATCTTCTCAGGAGATTCTGATGTAGGTGCTCAGTAAACCACCCTTTTGAGAAGAATCTACTTAAGAGCTAAATCTAATCTTATATTCAAATTCTTTCTTCTACTTTTATGTTTTGAGCATTTGTTCCTCCTGATTTCAATAGACATTTTCATGTAATAACATATATGTCAGTGCTGCCTTGGAGTTCTCATGAAGGTACGATATATTGCCTTTCCTAGTCTTGATATGATCTATCTTTTGATGGGTGGAATCAAGATACCACAGGGTTGGTGGGAATTTTTAGAGATAATGTACATTCTTCTGAGTGGCAGATATTTGGATAGGGCAGAGATGGTTCTGATCAAAGGAATGTAAGAGAAGACATATTCTTACATAAGTAGTGGAAGACACAGAGAAGGGGAAAGGCTCAGATAACAGAGGCCACTGAAGGGCTGACGAGGGTTTAGACCTCTTCTGGCAGGCACTGGGTTGCTGCAGTTCAGTTTTTGAACAGGGGACTAACTGGATGCAAACAAGTGCACACCTGAGCTAGATACACACAGTACCTGGTCCAGAAACAAAGGATCAAGGAACAGGTGGGTGAAGCAGGCTGGTTTGTCACCATAAAGGCAGAAAGAAACAAGGGTGAGGACTTGGGGCCCAGAATTTGGTAGGACTGATTTTCAAGGGTTTATGCAGTAGGGTTCTCCAACTCTGTATTCCTGAAGGTCTATAGCTTTTTGGTAAATTGCTTTTTTCTGCTATTGATGTTATGGTGTGTACATTAAGACCACCCAGCTCAGCCTCACGCCAGGATTTAGGAAGTCCTTGAATAATTGGTACAACTACCAGTACCTTAATATTGTGAGGCAAGGAAACCTCAATTATTCTTAACTTTGGGCCAGAGAAATAGACTCAGAGAGTTAAGTAATTTACCAGAATTTACACATGTAGAAATTGGCAGGGCTAGGATTCAAATTCAGGGCAACCTATTCAAAACTTGTAGGTTTTTAAAAAAAGTATAATTTGATTACAAAGTGATACATACTTATAACAAATTGGATAGCAACGAACAAATAAAAAGTGAAAGTCCCTCATAATCCCACCCTTGAGAGAACAGCTGAAAAAAATTCAGTAAATGTTGTTCCAGACTTGTTTCTTGAAAAATTCCAGTATACGTAATGAATACATGTGCATTCATATTATAAGGGTGGAGCTATGTTTTATATGTTATTCCATAGCTAGCTGTTTTCACTTAATGCTGTAACTTGGATGACATCCTGGTTCAGTACAAACAGATATAAGTCATTTCTAACAGCTTCATATGCTATAGAGGTTATTTATTGTAAATATTCCTCTTTTGATGGCTATTTATTTTTATTTCCAAAATTTTAATATTTTAAAACCATGCTGCAGGTGTGTGTGTATATATTAAATGGTCAGGGAAATCTATGGGGAGATCTTAGAATTGGAATTGCTTAGTCAACATGAGTGCATATTATTTTAAAACTTGACAATTTTTTCAATCCTCATCCATACTGAGTTGGACAAATCATGTAAATTTTATCAATCAAATACCTTAAATACCTGGCTTAAATTCAGTTTCTTAATTACTAGTGAATTTAGATGTTTATTTCTTGTGACTTAACTGTTTATATTTCTCTTATTACTTGCTCATGTCACTTGCCCATTTTACTCAACTCTTTCTTACTGTTATGCAAATGATTCCTATAGTTTAGAGATAATAGATATTATAGCTGTCGGTGGTGCAAACTTTTTTATTCTTGTTGAAAAGATTTTTAAAAGTACTATTCAAGCATTTACAAAATATTTTATTTAAAAATAATTTTAGACTTTCAAAAGATTTTGGAAATAGTACACAAAGCTTTTATACAAACTTTACCCATATTCCTCAAATATTAACACCTTGCAAAACCACAGTAGTTGTCAAAACCAGTAAATTAACACTGATACAGTACTATTGTCTAATCTGCAGATCTTATTCAAGTTTCACCGAAGTCCTTCTGGACAAGGATCCTGTCGGGGATCATGCATTGAATTCATTTGTTATGCCTCCTTAGTCTCTTTTATCTGCAACAGTTCCTAAGTCTTTCTGTCTTTCATGATCTTGACACTTTTTAAGAGCACTGGCTGATTGTTTCGTAGAAAATGCCTTGATTTGGGTTTATTTGATGTTTCTTCATGAGTATGTAATCAAGAGAGTGACCTAGTCTGATGATGGTCAAAAATAAGTTGCCTGAAAAAGAGATGCTTAAGCTAACACTGCAAAGATGGGTAGAAAGTGGAAGTGTGAACTGAGGATGGAGTGCCTTTGCATTGACTTTGCATAGTGCATCTCAGCAACTGAAAGAAGCCAGTGGAGGAGGTGGTGTGAAAGAAGGCTCTAAGGAGGCAGTCTGGTCAGACCCAGCTTTGTGGGACTCATTAAGGATATAGGATATTAACAACAATAGAACATCATTCAAGTGCTTTAAGCAAAGGAATGGCAATATCTGAATCAGATTTTTTAAAGATCACCACAGGTAGTTTCTTCGCCAGGTAGAATTAATCGAAGGGGAGCAAGACAGAAACAAATACAACAATTAGAAGGCAATTCTAGCAATGCAGGCAGCGAAAAGGGTGGGGTGTACATTAAAGAGCCTCCCTGCAAAGATGGTGAAAACCTGCAGTTTTGAGAGATGCTTTGGAAGGCGAATCTGAATCTGCACATTCAGATGGTAGAATGGATGTGGGGTTAAGGGAAAGGGTAGGTGCAGGATTGCTAATATCAGAGTTTGCCAGATTTTGTGTAAATGACTGGATGTTGGTACCATCCATGGAGATGAAAGAGACAATTCTTCACCTTCTGATAGTGAAGTCAGAAGCATCACCATGTCCAATTCATTTAGATGTCAACATTTACAATATCTTTGCTTATTTATGCTCCTGTATCTCGTTACAGCCACTTAGCTTCCAAGTTCTATGGTTTTTCCTCAGAATCTTCCCCAATAACTGTTTGTCCTTCTCCATTTCTTTCATTGCTCTTCAGTTTGGACAAGGGTTTCCTCATTCCAGTGTTGCATACTTGCTTCCTTTCTGGGCTACCAATTCCTCTCTTCTCTGTAACTTTATCCATCGCTTCCAGAGTATTTGCATTTAATAATTATGTACTAAGTGCCTCGTTAGGGCAGATCACCTTGTTGGGAAGAGTTGGGAATTAAGTAAGTTAAGTATATTTTAGATAACTGGAGTCAATTCCCAGTTATAATTGAGGCAGAAGGAAAAAGGCCATTCTGCCTAGCGGTCAAGAAAGGTCCATATTCTTCTTTCACTCCTTACATAAAAATAAATTCCACACGGATCAAATATATTTATCCAAAAATGGCTAACCACAGAAGTACCAGAAGAAAAGATTGGTAGACATATTTATTTCAAGACCTTTTAAAGAATGTTGAGAAACCTAGATACCATAAAGAAAATAGGTCCACTTGAAAGCTTAAATTTTAAAAATTCTATGTAAAAATTAAACAACTTTCAAGCACGAATGTCAACTGAACTAATAATTATAGAAGGAATAATGGAAATAGAAAAATGGCCACTTTCAAACACCACAATAATTGTCTCGGGGAAAAAAATCTTTGGATGCTAAAATTAGTGGGCAATGGCATATTTGCATAGTCTCCCTACAAGATACTTTTCAATTGTAAAGAGAAAAATAGTATCGGGGAGAACCTGACATATAACTTAAACAAATATCAAGATTAACATCATTAATAATTGTACAAATCAATAACATATGTCTCCTGATACATTATGAAGGATACACCATCACTTATAAGGTATTTTTGCCAAAAAAAATGCATAACTCTCATTGTTTTCTGTATTTCATCTTTGTCACAGTTACCACAATCTTTATTAGATAATTGTGTACATAATTGTTTGTTATTTTTACACCTTTCTGCCCCATTCCTGGCCCCTAGCAGAATGTAAGGTCCATAAAAGCACAAAGTAGGGGCTTTATAAGTAACATTGAATAAATGAATGAATGAATAAATTTATTTGGAGCTATCAATATTCACAGGAAAGATCCATCTAGCCTTGGACTGTATCGAATGAAAAATCACAGTTGGGTGTCCTGGTGGAAATGGATGGAGGACATTTGAAGGTACAATGCTAAAGCTCAAATTAAGCCGAAGCCACAATTTAAAAAAAAAAAAAAAAGTGTCTTGTAGAATAAAGATACATCAAGAGAAAAAGATGGAATATTAATATTTGAGATGCAGGGTGAGGGAGGAGAAAGGAAACACCTCCACTTCAGAGAGGCCAAGGCAGGAGTTGATTTTAAATAGGGAATGTTCAGCAGCTCAGGGCCAGGTGCTTCGTGGGGGTTTGTAACTGTTTAATGCAGTGAGTCTCAAGTTTTAGTGTGCATAAAAACATCCTGGGCTGCTTGACAAAAACTAGAGATCCCTGGGGCACCCTTCCCAGAAATTTTGATTCAGTGGGGCCTAGAAATCTGTGGGGTTTGTGTGTGTGTGTCTGCGTGCGTGTGTGTGTGTGTGTGTTTGTGTGTGTGTGTGTGGCCAGCACACCTCTCCTCCACCAAGGCATTGTAATGCAGGCAGGTTATCCAGGAACCACTCCCAGAGGGAACTTGGCATCAAAATCGGGGGGATGTCAGCTCTAGGGTAGGAAGGTAGGAAGCGGATGAGTGGTGAGCAAATAGGAACAGCAGATGACCACTTGCTAACAACTTTGCCGGAATAAGGAGCTCTTCAAGAAAACTCTTTAAAATGGATTGCCAGGGAAAGTTAAGAAGGAAACTGTCTTTTCTGCTTCTGCCTGCTGCATCGAAGAGATTGTCCAGTGCACAACCAAACATATGAATACAGCCTCCATTGGGACATGTTAAACAGTTAAGATTCTTATGGTTGGAGAACAGTGGAGACGCAGTGAATGAGAAGTACTTCAGGATAGCCCTCTTTTGCTTTTGAATAATAGTGCTGGACTCAGTTCATTTTGTTGAACTACTGTCCTTAAGAAAGTTATGAAACTTAAATAAAATTGATTAATAATGCCGAAGGACTAACTCCATTTCTGAGCTTTCAGGCAACTGGCAGGCAGGAAAATGATGCTATTTAAAACATTTATTTGTGACTCATTATACTTCATTGAACTAAGTATTTTTTGGATAGTATTTTCTTAAAAGCAAATTGCAATAAAAAAGGAAGTATATTAAAATGTACATTAAAGTTTAGTGCCTTATGGGTAGCTTATCTTTAGAAATGCATTATTTCCAAGAATTTTAAGTATTTTAGCAGGAGGAGAGCACAGTTAGCAAGTTCATATGAATTTATGGTGAAAAAATACCTGTGTACAAATGTGAATCTCCAGCACCTCAAATTCATTTGCCAAGTGTTTTGTGATGCATATTAATTGAATCATCACATTTAGAAAAGAATCTAAAATGAGTACAATGATGAGCATATGAAATGCCTTTTATATACCACAAAAATGTAGAATTTATATTAAAAACCAGCAAATATTTTGAATTGAACTGTGTCTAGATAGAATAATTATGGATTTGAATTTCTTAACTACATATACCATGTAGTCAGTCCACAGACACGAAGTCATTCTGCCGATGAAAAAAGTGAAGGGGGCTGGGCACGGTGGCTCACGCCTGTAATCCCAGCACTTTGGGAGGCTGAGGCGGGTGGATCACCTGAGGTCAGGAGTTCGAGACCAGCCTGGCCAACATAGTGAAACCCCGTCTCTACTAAAAATACAAAATTAGCCAGGCATGGTAGCCCATGCCTGTAATCCCAGCTACTCGGGAAGCTGAAAGAGGGGAATCGCTTGAACCTAGGAAGTGGAGGTTGCAGTGAGCTGAGATTGCACCATTGCTCTCCGGCCTGGGCAACAAGAGTGAAACTCCCTCTTCAGAAAGAAAAAAAAAAAAAATGAAGGGAATGAATTTCCTTTTATTTCTTTGGCAGGGAGGAGATTATGAATCAGATATTTGTAATGCTGAACTGAACACTTCATTTCCACAGTAAATTTTGTCATTCTTGTCCAAGGCCCAAGGATGTGACCTTCTCTTGGATTTTCCCGATTTCTATGAGAGGCCAGTCGTTAGTGTTATTGTATGACTGTGAGTATGAGCTCTGGACTCCTGCGCATCTGGAGTCCCTGTTCTGTCATTTGCTTGAGTTACTTATCTCTTCTAGGCTTTAGTTTTCTTATCTGTAAAATGGAAATCACGGTCGTAATCATTTGTTGAGTGTTTACTGTCACCCAGCATTGTGCTATATGTTTTACAAGCATTATCTCACTTCACCTTCTCAGTACCTCTATTCATTAGATACAATTAGCAACCTCCTTTGCAGTTTGGGAAGCTGCAATTCTGCAGTTAGTGGTTCTTGGAGCCAGAATTTGAATTCAGATGTTCTAACCCTGGAGACTGCGTGTCTAATCCCAAGGCTCAACTGCCTCCTATTGGAAAAGGCTAACTGAGATCATGTGTGTTCATGCATCCATTAGCCAGGGAAGGAAAGTATTCTGTTAATGGTACCTGTTATTATTATATAGCCTCGTTTTTTGTTTGTTTGTTTGTTTTTGCTATCTTTTTCTATTGAAGACGACATAGTACCTCACCTGCTCAGAATTCAGCTCGCTCTTACCTAGAAGACAGTCTAGGAAAAAAACAAGTAAGATAAAAGGCTTTTTGAGCAGCAAAATTAGAAATCATGTAGCACATTCACTGTAACCAGCAGGTAGTTCACACAGAAGATCTCTCCTGATGCACACCCAGTCTACACTTTAATTCATAAATAGTCTCAAATAATTTTATCAGTGAGAGAAAATAGATTAAAGGAGGAAAAAGACCGAAGTCAAGAAGTTTAGTAAATAAGTTGCCTTTTAATTGATTTTTTTCTAAATGAATGACAGATTAAACGGAGCAAATTAGAAATGGAGGGAAGCATTGTTATTGGCAGGTACATGAAATAAAATGTTGAATTATCAAGAAAAGGTTAATGTTTCTATATTAAGGAGTAAATAATATATCTTAGAACTGTTTCCCTTCAAAAATATTTAAATCTCACAATATTTTATTATTATTGTTTACTATTTTACTATTCAGAATCACCTTTTTTGTCATGGGATTCATATAGCTAAAGATTTTCTTGTATTTCCAGAGGAATCCTATACTAATTAGGGAGCATATTACAGAATCCTAAGTGTCTTATGTAATGGCATTTTAAATCTTATATAATAACACTTTAGAAGAGAACGGTTGCAGGGTAAGATCAGCAGCCCAGCCATGTGAGCAAGGAGCCGGGCTCATCCACCCTTGGGCTCTGCCATCCTCCAGACACTGGCTGTCCTTGGGCTTGACCCTTCTAGGTTGCAAAATGGCTGCTGCCTTTTAAGACTTATGTGAAGTCACATGTTCAGCTGATGAAAAGGCATATATTCCCTAGGCTGTCTCTTTGCATTAGAGATGGAAATTTCTCACAGAATCCTCCCAACAGATTTCCCCTCAGGTCTCATTGTCCGATATTTGGTCACCTGCCAACCAGCCAAGTCCCGACTACAAGGGAGGCTGAGAAGAAAGTGACTATCTCTAGTGGGACTGGGCCCTGCTGGCGAGGAAGAAGTAGTGGTGGCTAGGGGATAGATAACTGTTGTCAAAAGCTCATTGCAAAGAGGCAAGTAATTACACATCAACCAACCATCTGATATCTGTAATATAAGTCAACTTTTAGCAGAGGTCATTAACCTCACCTCTCCAACATTTGCTGTGAGAAAGAATCTGATTTTCTTTGAGTTTCTTCCTGCAAGCTGGGAACTATAATGGAACTTTTATGTATTACCTCATTTAAGCTTTAGTTGAATTCTTCTGGAAAGCTGTTGTTAGCCCTATTTAATAGATGAAGCTAAGGTGCACAAAAAGGTTAAATAAGCTGCTGTAACACTCCCAACTAGTGATAGAAACTGGATCCTCCCAAAGTAGTATATGGTCCCCAAACCTGAGATCTTCATGCTAAGGGCACCGAACCACTTCATCTTGGTGGCTGGATAAAAAGTTTGTATTACGCTATGCAAAATAATTATTTTATGGCCCAGTGTGTGACTTGCTTGCACTCAGAGTAGCCTAGATCTACCTCCAAGTAATTTAACACATACATCAGGAGTGGTTTATTTAATCATCTTTCCTGTAACAACTGCATTCTTGCTCATTGATCTGATAGAAACCATTCTGTTGTGACTGGTATATTTAATGTGGAATATACCTCTAAAAGTAACAGACAAGCACCTGGCACCTAGTAAATGATCATATATAGTACTTACAATTATGGGGAAAAATCCAATAAAGGCTATTTCTAATATTATGATCATTTCATTTTTATCTTATCAATATTTTAGTACAGATAATATATCATCTAGGTCACAGCATATTGCTGATTGCAGATATTACAGAAGATAAGTGTAAAAACAAATCAATGTAATCTTTGCTTTTGATGGCTGAATTTTTATTTTTATTTTTTATTTATTTTTTATTTTTTTAATCAGCATTTTTATTAATTGCTATTTTTTTATTATTATACTTTAAGTTCTAGGGTACATGTGCATAACGTGCAGGTTTGTTACATATGTATACTTGTGCCATGTTGGTGTGCTGCACCCATCAACTCGTCAGCACCCATCAACTCCTCATTTACATCAGGTATAACTCCCAATGCAGTTCCTCCCCCGCCCTCCCCACAATAGGACCCGGTGTGTGATGTTCCCCTTCCCGAGTCCAAGTGATCTCATTGTTCAGTTCCCACCTATGAGTGAGAACATGCGGTGTTTGGTTTTCTGTTCTTGTGATAGTTTGCTGAGAATGATGGTTTCCAGCTGCATCCATGTCCCTACAAAGGACACAAACTCATCCTTTTTTATGGCTGCATAGTATTCTATGGTGTATATGTGCCACATTTTCTTAATCCAATCTGTCACTGATGGACATTTGGGTTGATTCCAAGTCTTTGCTATTGCAAATAGTGCCGCAATAAACATACGTGTGCCTGTGTCTTTATAGCAGCATGATTTATAATCCTTTGGGTATACCCCCAGTAATGGGATGGCTGGGTCATATGGTACTTCTAGTTCTAGATCCTTGAGGAATCGCCATACTGTTTTCCATAATGGTTGAACTAGTTTACAATCCCACCAACAGTGTAAAAATGTTCCTATTTTTCCACATCCTCTGCAGCATCTGTTGTTTCCTGACTTTTTAATGATTGCCATTCTAACTGGTGTGAGATGGTATCTCATTGTGGTTTTGATTTGCATTTCTCTGGTGGCCAGTGATGATGAGCATTTTTTCATGTGTCTGTTGGCTGTATGCATGCCTTCTTTTGAGAAATGTCTGTTCATATCCTTTGCCCACTTTTTGATGGGGTTGTTTGTTTTTTTCTTGTAAATTTGTTTGAGTTCTTTGTAAGTTCTGGATATTAGCCCTTTTTCAGATGAGTAGATTGCAAAAATTTTCTCCCATTCTGTATGTTGCCTGTTCACTCTGATGGTAGTTTCTTTTGCTGTGCAGAAGCTCTTTAGTTTAATTAGATCCCATTTGTCAATTTTGGCTTTTGTTGCCATTGCTTTTGGTGTTTTAGACATGAAGTCCTTGCCCATGCCTATGTCCTGAATGGTATTACCTAGATTTTCTTCAAGGGTTTTTATGGTATTAGGTCTAACATTTAAGTCTCTAATCCATCTTGAATTAATTTTCGTATAAGGAGTAAGGAAAGGATCCAGTTTCAGCTTTCTACTTATGGCTAGCCAATTTTCCCAGCACCATTTATTAAATAGGGAATCCTTTCCCCATTTCTTGCTTCTCTCAGGTTTGTCAAAGATCAGATGGCTGTAGATGTGTGGTATTATTTCTGAGGACTCTGTTCTGTTCCATTGGTCTATATCTCTGTTTTGGTACCAGTACCTTGCTGTTTTGGTTACTGTAGCCTTGTGGTATAGTTTGAAGTCAAGTAGCATGATGCCTCCAGCTTTGTTCTTTTGGCTTAGGATTGTCTTGGCAATGCAGGGTCTTTTTTGGTTCCATATGAACTTTAAAGCAGTTTTTTCCAATTCTGTGAAGAAACTCATTGGTAGCTTGATGGGGATGGCATTGAATCTATAAATTACCTTGGGCAGTATGGCCATTTTCATGATATTGATTCTTCCTATCCATGAGCATGGTATGTTCTTCCATTTGTTTGTTTCCTCTTTTATTTCACTGAGCAGTGGTTTGTAGTTCTCCTTGAGGAGGTCCTTTACATCCCTTGTAAGTTGGATTCCTAGGTATTTTATTCTCTTTGAAGCATTTGTGAATGGAAGTTCATTCATGATTTGGCTTTCTGTTTGTCTGTTACTGGTGTATAAGAATGCTTGTGATTTTTGCACATTGATTTTGTATCTTGAGACTTTGCTAAAGTTTCTAATCAGCTTAAGGAGATTTTGGGCTGAGACAATGGGGTTTTCTAAATATACAATCATGTCATCTGCAAACAGGGACAATTTGACTTCTTCTTTTCCTAACTGAGTACCCTTGATTTCTTTCTCTTGCCTGATTGTCCTAGCCAGAACTTCCAACACTATGTTGAATAGGAGGGGTGAGAGAGGGCATCCCTGTCTTGTACCAGTTTTCAAAGGGAATTTTTCCAGTTTTTGCCCATTCAGTATGATATTGGCTGTGGGTTTGTCCTAAATAGCTCTTATTATTTTGAGATACGTTCCATCAATACCGAATTTATTGAGCGTTTTTAGCATGAAGGGCTGTTGAATTTTGTCAAAGGCCTTTTCTGCATCTATTGAGATAATCATGTGGTTTTTGTCTTTGGTTCTGTTTATATGCTGGATTACATTTATTGATTTGCGTATGTTGAAGCAGCCTTGCATCCCTGGGATGAAGCCCACTTGATCATGGTGGATAAGCTTTTTGATGTGCTGCTGGATCCGGTTTGCCAGTATTTTATTGAGAATTTTTGCATTGATGTTCATCAGGGATATTCGTCTAAAATTCTCTTTTTTTGTTGTGTCTCTGGATGGCTGAATTTTTAAAATCCTTCAAAAGGGAAATGAAGGGTGGGCCTAGATTTATTTATTTTTCCTGAAGTAGGGCTCAATCTGTAAGGCTGTGACTCGGGAGATCCTTCTTTGTGTCTCTGTCATTTAACACCTGGGAATGACCCTTTACCTCCCTTTATCTAAATCAGATTAGGTCATTGAGGTCTATAGACTGAGTTACAATAATTTTCTTTATCTATCTCCAACTGAGTAAATTGCACCATATTCTTCCTGGAAAACATGACCACTAACCCAGTGGCTGTTGGTTTGGCCAATTAGAAATGAGACTCCAGGAGGAGGTATAAGGTACTCTGTCCTCTCTTAACTGCCAGTGGGCCACACCTCCTTATCCAGGTCACTAGGGCACTCAAGTGCCTGGGAGAAAATGGCACATTTGGGTGATGGTCTCGCTGGCTCTTTACTGTATGCTGAGTCTCTTAGGAGACTGTTCGCTGCCTAGTAGTCACCTCCTTTCTGAATTCTGGAAAATATTTCTCTGTGGATGAAAATGGGTCAGGATTCTGAACTTTGCCACACACACACATGCACACACACTATTTTAAGAGAAAGAAAGAGAGAGAGAGAGAGACAGAAAGAAAGAAAAGAAAGAAAGAAAAAAGAAAGAAAGAGAAAGAAAGAAAGAAGGAGTTAAGGAAATTAAGGCTGAAAAACATCACAAAATAAGCACCATGCTAGGTCAGATATTTTCCTCTGTTCATTCTTGCATTGTTTGCTGCTGGTTTTAAAGGGCAGAATTGTTGAGACTCTTCCATGTTTCCGTGGGGGACTTCAGACTTGGAGACATTGCAGGGACACAGAAGCCAAGAGGATTTTGCTATGGTTATGTAGAGAGTAAACTGTTACAAGCTCAGAGCTGTAAAATATCAATTTGGAGAGGATACCTGCCCCCTCCCAGGCCATTCATGGATGAGAATGCAGTTTTGCCACATCCCCTCTGGGCACAGTTGACTGCTCATTTGGTTCCGAGAGCTACTTGTTAGCTGAATCTCTGGGACAGGAGTTGGCCTCAATGTGCTCACTGTGAATATGTAGGATTTTGACATCGTGATTCCTCTCATTCTTGTGAGTCAGGATTAACAGAAAGCAGACACTCCCCTATTCCTCTATAAAAGGTCAGATTAAAGAAAAAAAAATGATGATGTCTTTGGAGGTTATGGTCAGGAAAAGGGGCTAGCAATAAAAGCAAGAAGGCAAGAGTTCTGAAGCAGGAACTCTCAAGAGGTATCTTACAGGTTAAATAGATCACAAGGCTGCAGTTTAGATCTTCAGATGTTATCAAGCCACAAGAATGTGAGGTAGAGGTTAGGGAGTAGGCTGAGATTAAAACAGGCATTTCTGATTAATGTTTTCCATTAGTTCTAAGCCACGCTGAAAGCAGTAAAGTGGGGCTGTGACAAGCCCCCTGGCGAATGGGGAAAGTAAACCTTGGAGGGGGCTCAGTAAAGGATATTTGGCAAGCAAATGATAGAGCCTAGACTCACACCCAGGCTTATCTCACTCCAAAGGCTGTTTGCACCATGTGCTTTATAGCACTTTGGACCTCCACTTTGGAGGGGGAATTTGTTTTATTCTTGCATGATACTGAATAGTTCCCATTAGTTAGCATCTGTGGATCTCAAGTACTATGAGGTGAAGTACCTCTTACTGTACCCTCAGTTCAAATTTTCTAATTGTTTTAGTAAGACCACAGTAGCACAAATGGAAAGTGGTACTTGCCATTAATGTTCCCTGTTTTAGATTCTCCTGGCCCACTTTATTTCTGATTAGATTGAGGTAGCATGGTGAGTTTTTGTTTTGTTTATTTGTTTGCATTGTTGATTTAGAGCCATGGTTTTCCAACTTTATTGGTCTTGGAACCCCTTTACACTCTGAAGTACTAAGGGCACGAAAAGGATTTGTTTATGTGAGTTATATCTATTTATATTTACTGTATTAAAAATCAAAACAGACATTTAAAAGAGCACGCAAGTAAGCATTCCATTAACTCTTGTACCCTCTGGAAATCTCCACTATACAACTGTGAAAGATTGATATTTAAAAAGTCATATAATGTTTTAGCAATATTATGAAAGTAATATTGACCTCACAGACTCCCTGACAGGATTGTGGGGAACCTCGACTGTATTTTGAGAGCCACTGAACTAGAAAACATACCCGTGTATGTTGATATTGGCAATTGTTTATAATGCAACTGTAAGTGCCAGGACTGGGGGCAAAAAATAAAGGAATTAAGGCAAGACCATCAGGTAATAAATGGCTTAAAAAATAGTTACTGACCAGTCTGTGAACTTCTTTCATCTTAGATTTGAGGGGAGTTGGCTTCTATTTCTGAATTTTGAATATATTCTTATGTGGGAGTGAATAGTTTTTATCTATAGTAATTTAATAAACTCTGATGTTTAAAATATGTTTAAACATTTCGTGCATATGGAAGCTCATTACGGAGATGTTTATTTCATTGTTTCTGCTCACACTTACCCTTGTTTTTTGGTCACCCAGCCCTGAATCCACCTCTCCTCTCTTGGCATATCCCACTGCCTCCTACAAGAGGATAAAGTGCTAGATATTTACATCTTCGGCCATCTTTTCAGCCAGGCTGCAGGCATGGGACCCAGACTCTGCCAGTCAGACACCTGCATCTCATGCTTTGAAATAGAAACTAGAGACATAGAGAAGTACATGGCAGCTGCACATTATTCCCAGGGCAGCAGCTAGTTGCTGGAGTTGCTGGTGTTGGTAGTAGAAGCTGTAGAATCCCCTGTTCATCAAGTGATAGAGATAGCAGAGGTGTTTTCACCAGACCAATGCTGCTGTGTAGTCTGGGGCAGTGTTCTTGGATATGTAGCTTCCAAACCTGATTTCTCTGGCCCTCCTAGAAGTTTGTGTTTCTTCATTATCCTTCTGTGAATTCAAGAGTCAGACCTTTGCCTGCAACTAAGAATCCTGCTTAATTCATTCTGAAATGCAGTGTCTGTCAAAGTATTGTTTGGAAACCTCATGTGTTGGAATCACTGGGCCATATCTGACAATACCTACTTGTGGGCTTAAAACCGACGGATTCAGAATCCTTAGAGTGGGTCTTAGGAAACTGCATTTTAAACAGATCTCAGGGTTATATGATTTTAGATGCAGTAAAGTTTAAAAACCCCTATCCTAGTATTTTCAACTTTTTAAAGTCTATGCTCTCTCTTTATGAATCTGAGCAATCATCAAAAGAAATAATTCTACTCTTTTTTATTTATATTTTATTTTATTTTATTTTTGAGCTGGAGTCTTGCTCTGTCACCCAGGCTGGAGTGCAGTGGTGCGATCTCAGCTCACTGCATCCTCCGCCCCATGGATTCAAGCAATTCTCCTGCCCCGGCCTCCCTAGTAGCTGGGATTACAGGTGTGCACTACCACGCCTGGCTAATTTTTGTATTTTCAGTACAGACGGGGTTACACCATGTTGCCCAGGCTGGTCTTGAACTCCTGACCTCAGGTGAACCGCCTGCCTCGACCTCCCAAAGTGCTGGGATTACAGGTGTGAATCACTGTGTCTGGCCAATTCTACTCTTTTATAAGGCCCTAATAAATGACTTACTAGTGTTTCCTTGTTCCGCTCCCTCCCCGGCTTCACATTCCCCATAAACCTTTACTCTGTCTTTTTAACTCTTTTAACGTCTTTTCCTGGTTTACTTCTTCTCACTGAGAAGTTTTAATTCCTCAGTTGGTATTGCCTACATTCAGTGGTGCCAAAATTGTTAACTCGATTTCTAAACTGCACTGTGATGAACCATGTTTTTTCTTTCTTGGGCATTTTTGTAGCCTGCAGGCTTAGAGCTCAATGTTTACCCCAGGGATTACTGGAGACAATGGAGGAGAAAGACTGGAATACAAGAGTAATTTTTCTTGAAGGGTTCCTCCACCATGGATTTAGGCCAGAAAATAGCACTGGAGGTATTGATTGATCTACTTCTGAGATTTCTTTTTTTTTTTTTTTTTGAGATGGAGTCTCGCTCTGTTGCCCAGGCTGTAGTGCAGTGGCACGATCTCGGCTCACTGCAAGCTCCACCTTCCGGGTTCACGCCATTCTCCCGCCTCAGCCTCCGAGTAGCTGGGACTACAGGCGCCCGCCACCACGCCCGGCTAGTTTTTTTTTTGTATTTTTAGTAGAGACGGGGTTTCACCATGTTAGCCAGGATGGTCTCGATCTCCTGACCTTGTGATCCACCCGCCTCGGCCTCCCAAAGTGCTGGGATTACAGGCTTGAGCCACCGCGCCCGGCCGATCTACTTCTGAGATTTCTAGAATCACTGAATATTATAACTGAAAATAATCCATCTTAACCCCTTGTTTCCTAAATGAGGAAATCAGGAGAAGATCCATGTTCAAAGTCATCTAAGTGATGTGTGGGGTATAAAGGACAAAATAAATTTAGAAGTGGAAAGTGGTGATGCAGAGCTTGACCTAAACAAGCATAAAAAGGATGGGAATTACTAACATTTATTGAATTAATATTTGAACTTGGGTACATTCACTTGACTTCTCTGAGCCTCAGTTGTCTCAACTATAAAATAAAGATTCTAATAATAGCTAACATTGATAAAATATTGACTATATGCTAGGAGCTATTGATACTCTAAGGACTTTATGTGCTAACTCATGTGATCCTAGCACAATCACGTGATGTAGGAACCACTGTTTCACCCGTTTTGTAGGTGCACAGGAAGTCTATATAACTTCCCTGCAGTCACACAGCTAAGCGTATTTGTTTTCTATTGCTGCTTTACAAATGTTTATGAAATTAATGGCTTAAATATACATGTATTATCTTGCTGCTTTTTGGGTCAAGAGTCTAGGCACAGCTTACCTAGGTCCCCTGCTCATGGTCTCACAAGGCAGCAATTGACTTGTTGACATGGGCTAGAGTCTCATCAGAGGCTTCGAGTCATGTTCCAAGCTTGTGTGGTCATTGGCAGAATTAATTTCCTTGCAGCTTTGGAACTTGTGGTGGCTGAGTCTCTAAGGCCAGCAGGAGAGAATCTGCTTCTTTTAGAGGTCTTACCTGATTAGATCCAGACCACTCAGGATGATTTTTCTTTTAATTAACTTAACATTATTAGGGGGGATTCATATATCTACAATATCTCTTCATCTTTGCCATATGATTCAACATAATCATGGGAATAATATTACGTGACCTTTGCTATCTTCTATTGGTTAGAAGCCAATTACGGGTCTTAACCACACTCAAGCAGAGAGGATTACACAAACCGACAGATATCAAGAGGCAGGAATCACAGAGCTATCTTAGAATTTTGCCTGTCATAGTTCTAAGGTTGAGTTTAAATCCAGACCGGCTCTAGGTTTAACAGTCCATGCTCATAATCAATATGATCTTCTTTATTCCTTTGAAGAAAGCAGACCTACTTTATAACCTTGCATAGAGTTCTAAGTAAGGTATCCCCCAGAAGATTCATACTGGATGCCAGTCAAATGTTAATTATTTTCACACCTTCACTTTCAAAGGTCAGCTTCGAGAAACCATCACCACTTGCAGTTTTATATTTTCAGGAAGAGATTTCCAACAGTCTCTCTGAACACTCTGAACTTATAACTTAAGGTTATATAAGTTATTTCCATTTGTTCCTGTTTGTCTGAGGCAGAGATAACCCTGGGATTTGGGATTTCAAACTTGAGTCTCAAAAAATAACTTTAGTTCTGCTTCTTGTTTTTGAAACAGATGAAGTGATTGAGAAGAAACAGTGAACATCCTCATTTCACAGATAAGACAGCATGGATCAGCCTTTTACTGTGAATTCTCTGGTAGGTTGCACCAGCTGATACCTAACATTTGGTTGGAAAGCCCAAAAAGAAGAACAGAAACATACAAATGTGAAATGAGTCACAATTACTTTAAGAAGTTTAGCACTTGTAGTTTTTCATCCATCTGTGTGGTTGTCTCCTTTGAGGAAGTGACTAATAAAGCTATCTTTGTAAGACTTAAAAATAAATTTTATTTTCCACAAAAGTCTAAAATTTTAGTTTATCTAGCTAGATTCCAGGAGTGTAGTCCTTTGGCAAAACACCAGAGAGAAGAATTTCAGAGTTGATATCTGAGGAGCTACTTAAAGCTCTTTGTGTCTCAGCTTCTTTATATAGATAAAAATTGGAGGCTCACCTTGTGTGGTGTTAGCTGAGAAAAACATACATAACACCTAGGTATTGCTTTGGATCCTTGTGTAAATGTCTTTGTACTTGACGCTCTTGTTCTTCTCACTTTTCCCCTCACTGCCCAGCACTGTGCACACTTTCTCTAGCTACATCACATGGGCTTATTCTGTGTCCTAGATCAGTCTCTGACTGTGAATATAGACACATTATGTAATCTCCATGGTCCTAATTTTGTACTTTTTGCCCAATGACAATTGGAAACAATATTTTTTGATGCTCCTGGCCTACCAGGATGGTACAATAAATGGAAACTGTCATTCCCATTTTCCTCCTCCCGAAGACCCTTCCCAACCACTCACAGCGACCTTGTACCAGTGTGCAGTATACTAAATACCCTGTATGCACAGAGACTAGCACCAGGACATAAAGAAAGAGAGAGCCTTGTTCTTGTACTGAAATAGGTTGTGACCTAATGTTTTTTCTTGACCAAGAAAGTCCTTCACAGAGCTTAGTTGTCTTCAGAGTATGTTTGGAAAGTAGACAGTTGCAGAAATGTTTTCATTTTCTGTCCCCATGTTGTTGTTCCACTATGGTTAATAAATACTGACCCATTTCCACCTCTTCAGAGGAAGGAGTCATCCTTATGAGATGTCTTCTGTGTTTTTCTAGAACATTATATAACAATAATTAAAATTTTTATTGTATATGTCACTGTAAAAATGAACACAAAGGCTATGTATCTGGAAAATTTGTGTTTTCATCCAAGAAGCTTGCATGCAAATGAAATATTATAGATTGGCCGGGCGCGGTGGCTCACGCCTGTAATCCCAGCACTTTGGGAGGCCACGGCGGGCAGATCACGAGGTCAGGAGATTGAGACCATCCTGGCTAACACCGTGAAACCCTGTCTCTACTAAAAATACAAGAAATTAGCCGGGTGCAGTGGCGGGCACCTGTAGTCCCAGCTCCTTGGGAGGCTGAGGCAGGAGAATGGCGTGAACCCGGGAGGTGGAGGTTGCAGGAGCCGAGATTGTGCCACTGCACTTCCAGCCTGGGCGACAGAGTGAGACTCTGTCTCAAAAAAAAAAAAACAAACTATAGATTGATGAAGACTTTAGGTTATTTTCTAGCTTATCTTTGAAATCAATTTTAAATTTGGGAAGGATAGGACCATTTAGAAGAGGAAAAATCAATCTAATTTTCATTGTCAGGGAAAAAACTAATTATAATCTCTTGTTGCTTCCTTCTCTCACTTCTTTGTCTCTTTTATTTGATATACTTATTATCACATATGTGGCAGGGAAGATGCTACAGGGAACAGAGATAAATGGAAAGTGATCCCTTTTAAAACCCCAAGGAGTTCATAAGGGATCAGACACATTTGTACAGAAATAATTGTAACTCAGTGTGGACTATATAGTAGTAAAATATGAACACATTACTTTTATACATATGAGAGGCTGGAACCCCCTTTAGAAGACATTCTGATTTTCATAGATTTTTTTCTCTAGTCATTTTCTGATATCATTGAAGCAATTATCTGTGGTCAAATGACAGTATTTTCTTTTAGTGCTGTTGAGTTCTATAGGTGAGTGTGGTCAGGGAAAAGTGGATGGATTGCTGTAGGATTTGAGACATCTCAACTGGAAAAGACCATATACTGAAGCCTGAGGCTCAAAGTTCAGAGCTCCAATTTCTGTCTTTGATGTAGTGAAGCCATATAATAAAACATACAAGGGACATGGTATGGTTCTTACTCAATGAAGCCTTGAGAAACAAGTTCATGGGTCTCTGGTTACATGTTAAACCTTTAGGACCAAGAATCATTTCAGATCTCTAGGGTTCTATTGGCTATACATTTACCACCAAAGTAGGCCAGATGGCATTGGAAGAACTCCAGATATCTAATTCACTATGCCCTGCCTCTGAAGGTTGGCTCAGTAATTCATGGCCAGACTAAAAGTATGCTTACCTTGACTTCTTTCATAGCTTTCTGCAGACCTGAATTAAGTGCTCCACCCACACAGTAGTCAGACTTGCAACCTACCCTTAACTGACCAAGGAGGCCTTGAGAGGCTAAATTTGCTCTAGGCTCACTCTGTTCTGGGAGCATCCAGCAATGGTAGAAGTGGTTGGTCTAAAGCCTTGCTTCTCAAACTGTGCATGCATAAGTACCTCTGGAAAGACGGATTAAAACATTGGTTCTCCAGCCTACCTCCAGAGATCCTGAGATCCTGACTATAGGTCTAAGGTGAGACCTGTTAGGAATTTGCATTTGTAAGAAACTCCCAGTTGATGCTGATGCTGCTATTACATGGACCATGCTTTGAAATATGCTGATCTAAAGCAGGGGTCAGCAAACTATGGTCTAAGGGCCAAACCACCTGCTTGTTTTTATAAATAAAAATTGGGGGGACACAGCCAGGGTCATTTTTTTCCATATTGTTTATGGTGACTTTCATGCTGAGAGCTGAATTCAAGTTGCAATGGAAACCATATGGCTAGCAGAGCCTAAGATACTTGCTATCTGGCACTTAACAGAGAAAATTTCCTTTCTGAAGCACTGACTTTTTATTGAATAATCATTCTGAATTGTGTATGTTCTGTGCTTTACCAAAAGTGTATAGATGCTGTTTTTATTAATAAAATCCAAATTACTATCACTGACATTTCTTAGTAACATATCATTATTTTCTTGGTTAAGGACTAATTTAACAGTGTAATTACTATTATACGGAGGTCTGAGATTCTTTTTATGTTTAAAAAAAATGGGAGGGGCATCCTTATGCTTGAAAAGGCTTCTCCAGGACTTATTTGTGTTTTTTGGTTTTGGTGTTTTGTTTTTTTTTTAACTCGACGAAGATGCAGAGAGGCCCTGAAAACTTCTTACTCAACAACACTTATTCTGGAATAGAACTAAATCTTTACAGTAACTTGAATCCAAGTTACCTCCTTGGAGACCCTTCAGAGTAGACTGACATGAACCCTACAATGGCAGGAATTCATCTTATGACCTGCTTCACATGATCCCAGATAGAAGCATGCACAGGGATATGAGGGGCAATGATATTTTACCTAACATGACCTGAAACATGTGCATACCCTGGAACTCCCAGATAATTGTACCCTGAAACCTACAGTGAGATCCCACTCCAATAAAACTGTATGTTTACCCTGGAGGTTTGTCTTTTTGTTGTATAAACCATGTTTACGCAAAAATGCTTTACTTTGATCATATCATTAACTTATGAAAAGATTTCCTTAGATGATAGTGTTAGGTTCCTCATAAAGAAAATACATCTGTAATATTAGTCATATCCTTTTCTTACTATAATCAGCAATTAATCAGAGATTTAAATTTTGCTTTACAGAAAAAGTTAGCTGCTATGCCTGACCATACAGATGTTTCCCTAAGCCCAGAAGAGCGAGTCCGTGCCCTAAGCAAACTTGGTTGTAATATCACCATCAGTGAAGACATCACTCCACGACGTTACTTTAGGTCTGGAGTAGAGATGGAGAGGATGGCGTCTGTGTATTTGGAAGAAGGAAATTTGGAAAATGCCTTTGTTCTTTATAATAAATTTATAACGTAAGTTTTTTAAAGGCCTCTGAAGTGAGAAAATTGGAAAAATAGTTACATAGTTATTTTGATGTGGCAGTTTGGGTATCAGTAATGTTTTCATATTCAGACCAATTGCACAGTCTCTAGGAGCTTTAAATGTTCAGGTTTTTAAATTACCAACTAATGTACTCACAGGCATCCCAACACCATCTCTGATGCTTAGGGTCAGGGAAGGCAGGAGGCTCCAAGGCCAGCACAATAATCTATTTAATACATGCTTCACTCTTCATAAATGTAATTTATTTTTTCATGTGATTTTCCCCAACAGAAACTGAAGCTTTATGAGAGCAGGAACTACAGTGTAGCTCCACTTAAAGCACCTAGAACATGTCATCAACATGAAAAAAATTTGATTTGGTGGTTTGAGTCTGGGGGACAAGTTGGGAGACACAGGAAAGATCTGATTCAGGTTCAGGGATAGGTTCAGGAAACTCATTCAAGTTTCATATAGCATTTATTATTTCTTTTTTAAAAACATTTTATTTGGCTATGAAGAGCACTATGTACAAAAGAGCTGTCAAAATGTTGAGTAAAAGTGGCTACATCAAAACAGCCATATCAAACTATCAAATTTCCTATTAGATATTTGCTAGTGGCATATCCTAGTTGAAGAGTTAACAGAAGTGGGACTTGGACTTGCCTTACTATAAATCTGGTAACTTACTAGTTGAAAGGATGTCCTGTTATCAATAATTATATCTTCTAAGCTGAACCTCCTATTTTTTTATTTTAATTGAAAGTCACATGTCGATTACTTTTGCTAGCTTATTATTAATTTGATTTAAATTGACAAAAATTATATATATATTGTGAGTGTGCAACATGTTTTGATACATATATGCTTATATTGTTGAATGACCAAGTCAAGCCAATTAACATATTTATTACCCCACAGACCTTTTACTGAGACAGGGCCTCCCTGTTGCACAGGCTGAGTGCAGCAGCACAATCATAGCTCACTGCAGCCTCGACCTCCCAGGCTCAAGTGATCCTCCCACCTCAGCCTCCCAAGTAGCTGGGAGTACAGGCATGTGTCACCATGCTCGTCTAATCTTTTATTTTTGTAGAGACGGGATCTTACTATGTTGCCCAGGCTGATCTCCAGCTCCTGGATACAAGTGATCCTCATGCTTTGGCCTCCCAAAGTCCTGAGATTATAGGCATGAGCTACTGTGCCAGACCCAAGCTGCATAATTATGCAATACATTGTTATTAACTATAATCATCATATACACTGGACCTCCTGAACTTATTCCTTCTGTCTAACTGAAGTTTTGTATCCTTTGACCAACATCTCACCCCTTATCCTCATCCACTGGAACTCTAATAGCCACCTTACTACTGTCTGCCCTGCTATAAATTCAACTATTTTAGATTCCTTCTACATTATAAGTGAGATCATGCAGTGTTTGTGTTTCTGTGCCTGGCTTATTTCACATATAATTTCACTAGCTTAGTCAGGGGCTTAGCCTGAGAACATTTAAGTTGAAAGATACAATATTTTAAAAATTGCCTTCCATGGCTCAGCGCGGTGGCTCAAGCCTGTAATCCTAGCACTTTGGGAGGCCGAGATGGGCGGATCACAAGGTCAGGAGATCGAAACCATCCTGGCTAACATGGTGAAACCCCGTCTATACTAAAAAATACGAAAAATTAGCTGGGTGAGGTGGCGAGCGCCTGTAGTCCCAGCTACTCGGGTGGCTGAGGCCGGAGAATGGCGTGAACCCGGGAGGCGGAGCTTGCAGTGAGCCGAGATCGCGCCACTGCACTCCAGCCTGGGTGACAGAGCGAGACTCCGTCTCAGGACAAAAAAAAAAAAAAAAAAAAAAAAAAAATTGCCTTCCATGATTCTACCAAGGGCAAAATTAAAGGTGGTTTACATGGTATACAAATTGAGATCTGCATTTTATCCAAGTTACTGAACTTGAAAATTTAGAGAATGGTTGGCAGTACTTACCCTACCTGGGAAAACCACTTGTTTTTAGAAAGTTAAGTAATAAATATGAAATTGGAAGTTATTCTCCACCATTGATAGCCAAGCTTTTCCAATAAATTTTGTTTCTGAATAAGTTACCAATTAATAATATTTCTTTTTCACCTTCTGCTCTGATCTTGCATATGCTCCTATGTAATTGTGAGCCTGGTGAAAGGGAAAAGGCCCCTATATCTCAGAATTATTGTGTAATCAAAATATTTGGATTCTCTTGTGTGATAATTTGTAATTCACTCATTCTTCCTGGGCCTTAGTTCATCATCTACGAATGAAAGATTTATGGGAGAAAATCTCTGAGGTCCCCTCTGCTCTAAATGTCTTTGAATTTATTCTATTTATAAAGGCTTAGATAGCTAACAACTTTTAAAGCTTCTTTAAGCCTTAATTTTCTCATTTAAAATGGGAATTACTCTAACATTTCTGTCTAACCTATAGCCTGTTGTCAGAGGAAATTAAATGATGAGTATATGTGTCTATTATTTAGTTTACAGAATCAGTAAGTATAAGGCATATTATTTGATCAGAAACAGCATTTACAGCTCATTATGATTTTTCAAGGAAGGGTTATTCATTCATTTTGCAAATATTTATTGAGCACTTATTATGAGCTGGATTCTATTCTTCAGGCTGAGGATACATCAGTGCATAAAAAAGAATTCCCTGCCCTTGTGGTAGCAGTTTCTTCACTTTACCTGGAAGCGATGCACTTGGTTTCCTGTAGGAATTTCCTTTCACTGCTGCTGTCTCTTGTTCCTCAAATGGTGACGAAAAATAATGAATTCCTAATTAGCACCTCCTAATTCACTAGGGATTCTGGTTGTCACTTTTCTTAGTTACAAGTTTTCAGTTAAGAGTTTTTTGATACACACACGATGGCGCTGCTGGTTCATCAGTGGTCATTTGAGTTTTTTCCAAGAGTGAGAAGGAATTTACATCACTCTTTCCATGCTCTGATATTTTTATGTGATTCTCTGTGTTGCCAGCAGTACACAAAAGTAAGATGGTGCTCTTTTGGGGTTAAGCATGCAGTACCTGAGAAAGATCAAACGACTTGATCTGTTTAGAGAGTACCCTGACCTTAACCTTGTTAGCTCTGGTGCTTAGTTTGTTGAGTTTAACCATTAATACCAAAATAATACTCTTGCCAGACTTTAGTGAAAAGGCAGATGGAAAGACTGTAGGTAAATAAGTTATTAAACATGTGATTTTTGAAAAAAGATGCTCATTCCCTTATTAGAAACCATGATTGAGCTTTTGCTGTTACATAATGCTAAGAACATGTTTTCTCTTTCTTAGCTTGTTTGTAGAAAAGCTTCCTAACCATCGAGATTACCAGCAATGTGCAGTACCTGAAAAGCAGGATATTATGAAGGTATTGTGGGTTTGCTTATCCGCTGTGGAATCAAATGCTCTATAAGTATCCATTATTGATTCATCCTTCCCTTTCCTCCGCTTTCTCTTTCTCTTGAGGGTTTGAGCACGAGAAATTCATTCCATTAACCATGATGTTTCGATTTTTTTCTTAGACGTTTAATGATCATCATTGAGCCAGTGTGGTTTGTCTAATTGATGCTGGGGGAAAAGAAAGAAAGAAAAACGTTACCTAATGGTGTGAAGAAGGAATTATTTTACAATAATCTCTCCCGGAGATTAAGAGAATGTTGTGTATTTCTCCGAACTTTTTTCAGACATTTTGGCTGCTTTTGATTATTTTATACAGCCCTGAACTCAATAACTGTTTGAAAATTAGTATTAGTTATTAAGGCTACCACAAAGTTCTAGCTATTTACATCTTATAGAACTGTAACTATAGATTATAAAGTATTGTGGGGGAAGCAGGAGGTGGAAGGCTAAAATACTATCAAGGAAAAAGAGTGTTGCAATTTATCATCATTTTTTAAGTGATTTGTTTATCACCAATAATTGCTATATCTATAATTTTATAGCTGTGAATATATTCTTTTAAATAAACATTTACAATATTTCCCATTTATTTATCTTTAATAGCTTGTGTTGGTCTTATATGAAGGAAGATAAAATCATGTACACAAAGCCAATTGTAGCATGCAATTTTAAATAATTTTTGAAAAACACTTTACCAAATAATGAAATAAAGGCTTTCCTATGAGTCTTTTCAGACCTGAGGATGCATAAGCAAAATGCAGATTTTGTCAGATGGTCATCTACATTATTTATTTATTTGTTTGTTTGTTTTGAGTCAGAGTCTTGCTCTGTCACCTAGGCTGGAGTGAAGTGGCGCAATCTCGGCTCACTGCAACGTCCGCCTCCCGGGTTCAAGCAATTCTCCTGCCTCAGCCTACTGAGTGGTTGGGATTACAGGCACCTGCCACCATGCCCAGCTAATTTTTTTTTTTTTTTTAAACAGAGTCTCACTCTGTCACCCAGGCTGGAGTGCAGTGGCGTGATCTCGGCTTACTGCAAGCTCCACCTCCCAGGTTCACGCCATTCTCCTGCCTAAGCCTCCCCAGCAGCTGGGACTACAGTTGCACACCACCATGCCTGGCTAATTTTTTTGTATTTTTAGTAGAGACGGGGTTTCACCATGTTAGCCAGGATAGTCTCGAACTTCTGACCTAGTGATCCGCCCGCCTCGGCCTCCCAAAGTGCTGAGATTACAGGCGTGAGCCACTGCGCCCAGCCTGATTTTTGTATTTTTAATAGAGATGGAGTTTCACCATGTTGGCTAGGCTGGTCTCGAACTCCTTACCTCAGGTGATCTGCCTGCCTCTGCCTCCTGAAGTGTTAGGATTACAGGCATGAGCCACCACGCCCAGTCAACTTTTTAAATGTCTACAGTCACTTACCTGAAGTATCATTTATTATCATGTCTTTGTGTAGCACTTCCCCTCAATTCTCTTGTTCATTCAACCTCAGAGAGTTCCATTTGGAAACTAAAGGTGCCAGGCTGTCAAGGTGACTTTCAATTTAGGGTTATGCTTATTTTTTTTTTTTTGTAGGAGAAAAATTCTGCAAAACCCTATACATTTCTCTTGTTTATGCTTATTGAATAGATATATGAATAAATACATAAATGAATGACAAAGGATTAAGAGAATCGAAATTTGGTGAAAGAGCTAGAGAGTCAGGAGACTTGAGTTCCAGTCCTAAATGGGCTGCTGGCTGGTTGCATGATACCGAACAGGACCTTCAATCTCTCCAGGCCTTTGCTTCCTCACCTCTAAAAAGGAAGAGGTAGTTGGGCTTTATAAGAATTCCCAGATATTCCTGCCATTAAGAATCTCTGAGGAAGCTGTTTGAGATCCAGATTCCCAGACCGCTTCTCTAGGTGTTAATTCAGTAGATCTGGATTAGGCTTGGGAATCTGTATTTTAATAAAAAGTGCCCCAGCTATTCTTTTTACAGTCTAGCATGTGTAGAAATCCCTATCCACCATATATTCTCTCACATCCCTTCTAATTCAGATGCTACATGATTTATGTACTGTAGAACGAATGATTGATCTCAAACTCACGGTCTAAAAATGGGGTACCACAAAGGTAGCCATGAAGTTCTAGCTATTTACTTTTTATAGCATTGGGCTATAACAAAATGCTTATCTAATCAGTGGGGCCAATAAAGTTCTTACAAAAGGGATAATAGTGTTTCTTTTCTGCTGGAAAGTTATATTTTGGACCCATAAAAAAGATTTATTTTTCTGCCATCATCTTTGGTTACTCATGACTTTATTTGCAACACACCTACCAGCTGTTTTTCTTTCTCACCTGAGGATCTGAAAGAGTGTATTGAAAATCCCACTAATCAATATGTATATATATTTTTAAAAGAAACTGAAGGAAATTGCATTCCCAAGGACAGATGAATTGAAAAACGACCTTTTAAAGAAATATAACGTAGAATACCAAGAATATTTGCAAAGCAAAGTAAGTTCATTTGGTACACTTATTTCATGACTATTTTATGTACAAGTGGTTTTTGAATTTCATTTTTATGTGATGAGTTTTTGAAATGTTCTGTGCATTTAAATTAAAAATTAAAGATGCAGTGATGTGAAACCAATACAAAATTTATGCTGATATCCAGGTTAAGCAGTTGCACCAACAATGTGATATTTCTATTTCCCTACAACATCTAACAAAGCAATGTGTTAGAAAAGAGATTTCCTATAGCGATTTAAGTAGAACTTTTTGATCGACTCTTGCCAATATAACCTTGAGCCAGATGGCTGCTCTTTTGCCAGATGAACAGCCAGTAGGAGGTAGGGAGAGCAGTATATGGTTTTTGATGTGCCTAATGATGTAGGCCTTAGAAATGTGAATTTGATTCTTAGAATGTTATAGTCAGGATTGCATTGAGATGGAATAACAGCTAACCATGTGGTTGAAATGTAATTGTATCACCCAAAAGTGGTGGCTTCTGGGTTGTTATTAATAAACAGTGACCATTATGATAATGTCTGAGAGGCAGAAAGGCATTGGAAGAAGAAATTGGCCAGTCAGTGGATCGGATACTCACATTCAACATAGCATTCTTATAAAGCTATTTTGCTTTTTTGTTTGTGTTTTATTTGCTTTGGAAGTTACCACCTTCACTGACTCCCACTTCAGTTCAATCTCATCAGCTCTGAGAATGCTCATTGAGCTTTTTGACTTTCTATGGGCAAAGGTGGAAGGCTAGTTTGAGTGGTAAGTTTTAACGAAGTGGTAGAGGGAATGTTGAAATTGGAAATGTCCCTGAAGTGTGTATGTTAATAATGTGACTTGAAATATGAAAGACAGCAATGATCTTGGAGGGTAAGACAAAGCAACAGCAAGGCAGACGAAAGCCCAGTTCAAGTCTCCCTTCCACAGTCGGCAATGTGTATGATCTTCCTCTTCATGATCTTCCTGGGAGGAACAGGCTCTGCAGCTGTTGCATGTTCTGCCTTTGATACCAGTCACTTCATAGCCTACGGTAGTGTCCCATGTAGAAATCTCTGTGGGGTTAGAATAGCAGGACTGAGCCTAGGAGAGATGAACAGCGATGCCTGTGAGCCCTCGCTTCAGCGAGCATTAGCATCATTTGGAAGATTGTTAGACATGCAGAATCTCCGGCCCCATCCCAGACCTTCTGAATCAGGATTTGCAACTGCAATTAGCCCCAGGGTGATTTGTATGCACCTGAATGTACAGCTATCAGCTGTGTCCCCTATGCTACCGCCATCTTATGGTAGCTCCCAAATCTAGCTTCTCTCAAAATCACTTGAAAGGCTCATTAATACTTCATATTATCTGACCTAATAAGCCTGAATATTTTGTTAGGACTGGAGAGCTTGGGACTCCTCATTTTTAGCAAAACTCTTCGTTAGTGGTGACAGAGAAGGTTGGAACACATTTTAATAACCTTTTTTTTTTTTTTTTGAGATGGAGTCTCGCTCTGTCCCCCTGGCTGGAGTGCAGTGGCGCAATCTCGGCTCACTGCAAGCTCCATCTCCCGGGATCATGCCATTCTCCTGCCTCAGCCTCCTGAGTAGCTGGGACTACAGGCGCCTGCCACCGCGCCCGGCTCATTTTTTGTATTTTTAGTAGAAACGGGGTTTCACCGTGGTCTCCATCTCCTGACCTTGTGATCCGCCCGCCTCAGCCTCCCAAAGTGCTGGGATTACAAGCGTGAGCCACCACGCCTGGCCTTAATAACCGTTCTTTTTAGTGATTCCTTCTTATCCATAAATTTCCAGCAGAGTATGAGTTCTAGAGTCAAATGCAAAAGGTTCTAGGGCAGCACTGTTCAATAGAACTCCCTGGGATGATGGAAATGTTCTGTTTGACACTTTCCAATATGGTACCCACTAGCCACATGTGGCTACTGGGTACTTAAATGTGACTAGTGTGCCTGAGATGCTGAATTTCTAATTTTGTTTAATTTTAATCAAGTTCAAATAATCACACGTGGCCAGTGGTCACTATATTGAAAGTGCAGTAGGGGTGAGGTATTTTGTTTCATGTGGTCTTGTCGGTCTGACTGAGCAAACAACCTTAACGTTGATTTTCCAGTATTTACAAGCATAAGGGAATGGAGGGATCCTGATTGTCATGGCCTGTCTCTGGTAAAATATCAGTGGATTTAGAACTGCTATCTTAATCAGATCAAGGGGCTTTTGCCCTGATGTTATGTATTTCTCTCACTGTTCCCTGAGTGTCCCTGTGGGTATATCACAGTATCTAGCCTTTTCTCTGTCTGCTTGAAGACTGAAAATGTCTAATTCCAGTTCAGTGTTTTTCCTTGGACACTAACCTTCTCTTCTGGCTGCCACACTTTTTAGAACAAATATAAAGCTGAAATTCTCAAAAAACTGGAGCATCAGAGATTGATAGAGGCAGAAAGGAAGCGGATTGCTCAGATGCGCCAGCAGCAGCTAGAATCGGAGCAGTTTCTGTTTTTCGAAGATCAACTCAAGAAGCAAGAGTTAGCCCGAGGTCAGATGCGAAGTCAGCAAACCTCAGGGCTGTCGGAGCAGATTGATGGGAGTGCTTTGTCCTGCTTTTCCACACACCAGAACAATTCCTTGCTGAATGTATTTGCAGATCAACCTAATAAAAGTGACGCAACCAATTATGCTAGCCACTCTCCTCCTGTAAACAGGGCCTTAACGCCAGCTGCTACTCTAAGTGCTGTTCAGAGTAAGTGATGAAATGCACCCCCGTGAGACACTGAGGCTCATCGGATGGAACCGTATTTCTATAGCATCTGGGAGGGTCCTCCTCATTTCATTACTAATTGTAGTAGGACCCCTGCATAATATGGTATGCATGACAGAACTAACCTTTCAATACTCTCTGGCTTTTACTATATATAACCTTAAAATTCAGGAAATATGATGCCCCCGATAGAGCAGAGACTCAATCATAAATGGGAAGTATTTTATCATTGAACAGAGATTTTAAATGAGAAGAATTTCAAGTCCTTTTGTCTTCTATGTATTTTAACTAAGAAATACATACATCTTAAATACATCCATCTTTCTGGAGAGAAAAGGTGTTGAGAAAATTGTTTATCCAGGACTTTGCTCAGCAATAAATGTTTATACTCGGTATGCTTAGCATCATCCTTGGACTGAGAGAATCTCATACACATAGATAATTAACCTCCCAATGGCCTGTGTGTTTCTGCAAGAATTAGTGCTGCTCCGTACTGCCAGATCAGTGCTGGCAGGTTTCCAAAATACAGAATTCTTCTTCACAGACACTGTCAGATGGAATTTGTGTTCCCATTTATTTGAAATGAGTGATAATAGGCGACCATTTTTAAAGTTACTTTACTGCTAATTGTTTACCAAAACGTTGTGCTTTGACTTGCTGATCACCAACTTTCATAAAGATATAAGTAACATGGTAAACACAGTATTTATCATATGTCTTATGGAGTATGAGATGCATTCTACACAGCCTATGCATTTAACCGTATATTTACTTCCTGCCAAAAGGTAAAATAACATGTAAGTAGTTGACCCAAGGTACAAACATGTAAAAGTGCTGGTACCTCCTCACTTTGCTTATAAAATAATTTATATACATAATTTAATTTTACTTCTAGTTAATGTTTACTTCTAAGAGTTTTAAAATAAAATATGCAAAGTGGAACACCTGATACTTTTATTTTTGAAATTTATGTCCAACTGCGACTGCTTGCCAATAGCAATTTTGAAAGATGGGACATACAGTTTGTTTTTTAGCCTTTTCTCCCTTTTTTGTTTCTTAGATTTAGTGGTTGAAGGACTGCGATGTGCAGTTTTGCCAAAAGATCTTTGCCACAAATTTCTGCAGCTGGCAGAATCTAATACAGTGAGAGGAATAGAAACCTGTGGAATACTCTGTGGAAAACTGGTATGATCTTTATATTTATATATATGTATCTGCATAAGATACTTTTAATAGTACTAGATTTCTTCTGATAAGTGGAACAGAATAAAAGCATGCTAAGAGTTATCAGTATTATGAAATTAACATTACACAAATTAACTTTATAAAACTACTGTCATTATTAATGGAATGATCCTTCTAGAAAATAGATTGTAAAATTTCAGAGACTCTATAAAAACTTGTCCTAAAGATCAACCTATAAATTAAATCTTTGATTAGAAAAATGGTATGAAATATAGGTCTTCAGATTTCCAAATCTATCTGGTTGCCAAATCAAATTTTCATTGCAATTGTTAGCTTCACATACATTCGTATAATTAACTTAATCTGTGGCATGTATTATCTTGCTGTCCTTTTTGAGAAACACATGGAATAAAACTAGGATTTTGTTGTTTCCTTTAGTTTAAGGCAGTAGTTTCAACAAAAGCCTATAGGCACAGGACATATTTAATTATGGAAGATATCATAAGTATGTGATGAAAGACAATGTCATAATAGAAGGAGATGAAAGAAAGGAGGTGCATTCAATTTCCTATCTACAACAAAGATAAATAATGTTTCTTTGGGCGTGTCCTTTCATAGTCTGTTTTGAGTGCTAGTTTATATATCTGGGTCCAGGCATATTTTCAGTCCTCAAAATTTAGCTTAGGAACCTCTGCTTTATTGAATAATGCTACATTGTATTCAATACACAATCTCCTCCTGCATTCCAGTATTCTGTCATCTCTTTCCCTCCAAGATAGAGGAAGCCATTGGTGGCAAGCACAGGAGAATGGGCATCTACAGTCACCTCTGTTGCACTTAAGGAGACAGTGTGCTATTGAAACATCCACCCCCACATCCTGTGTTGTATTCAGATTGATTTATTGATTCATTTGTGATTCATTCACTCCGTTGTCAGACAAACATTTACCGAATATCTAAATGTGCCAGGCAGTGTGCTGGGTATTAGCAGTGGGTGTCCAGCAACAGCCTGCCTCACGATACTTATGATGCTGTGAAGACCCAGACAGATGACTAATGATAAGTGGGGCTGAGTGCTGTCTGTGCAAGTGCAGGGAATCATGGGAGTGTGTAACTAGTAAATCTAACCTTGTCTGAAGGGTGGAGAAGGGTTTCCCTGAGAAGTGATGTTTGAGCTAGGCCTGAAGAATACATAAAGGAAGAGGTTGGATGGAGGGAAGAGTTGAAATCAGGGCGAAGGAGCAGTGCATAGTGTGCAGGAAAGCCCTAAGGCTAGAGAGAGGATGGTCCTCTGGACAGAGAAAGGCCAGCCTGCCTGGGGGAAGACAGCCTCTCACTGCACAAACATCTCTTCCTTCAGGATCCCATGGCACTTCACAACCCTCTTCCTCTCAACTCTTACCTTTTGCCTAAGGGGAATAATTTGTTTTTTCCTTTCTCTTTATCTGATTGCAAATCCAAAACATTATCTTAATTACAGAAGATCCTAGTGAGTCCTCGCAACATTCGAAGAATGTCTTAAATCTTGAAGTGACGTTAAATATAATTAGTAATATAAAAACAAAACCATCAACCTTCACAACCCTAAGAAATGCCTTTTGGTAACACCACAAAATTATTTAACTAGTATCTCCCCCTCCAAACAAGTCTGTCCTTGTTTTGTTCAGTTTTTCCATTACAGCTATATCAAGACATCATTTATTAACTAAACTTCCACAGAAGCCTGGCATGCAAATTCCTATTTATGTTATGTTTTCTATTGTGAAAGTGGGTTTCAAGCTACAAACAACTGAGTCTCAAACTTTTGGCAAAGAATCCATTTTTACTGTTGGGACTTGTTTTTGAATTGGGAACGGTTGTGTGTCCCGGTACAGGGAGGGATAATGTAAGTGGTCCCTGTACCTAGACACACACCCCTATTGGCGGACTCTTTAGTCTTAAACATTGCACTTCCTGTTCCGTTGTGTTTTTTTTGTTTTTGTGTGTGTGTGTGTGTGTGTCAGATGCATGTCATTCTTTCTGCTACTTGTTTTTTAGACACATAATGAATTTACTATTACTCATGTAATTGTGCCAAAGCAGTCTGCGGGACCAGACTATTGTGACGTGGAGAATGTAGAGGAATTATTCAATGTGCAGGATCAACATGATCTCCTCACTCTAGGATGGATTCATGTACGTTTGACCTTTTGGGTTTCAGTTTATTTTTGTGTGGCATGCTATTTTCCTCCTTGAAAAAGTTTAGCCTCTTTTAAATAGCTTCTTCTTTTTAAATTTTTCAAATGTAATAAAGGTCATCATTTAAGTAGTGGTTCTCAAGCGGAGAGAAAAGAATAACAGATATTAAAAAAAATAAAGTTCATCATATTATGGCATGTTTTTCAGTGTTAGACTCTGTCTAAATCTGTCAAATCTGGATTTGGAGAACGTGTATCTTTTGCTTTTTCGTATCATCTAAAGTTAAAAGAGGTAGGAAGAAAGAGAGTAACATTTGGAAATCAGGTGATTTGTTTTAGATGATTTTACATAGCCTAGTGAAGGCTGAGCCAAATTGTTAACTGATTTGGCTACACAACTATTAATGTGGGTCTAAATTAGATTATTTTAAGAAAATATCTGAAAATGTTTCTTTTAAACGTGTTTGTATATATCAGCTACACTTCCTGACACCCCTCAGATAGGCAAACGATGTATGCATCACTGTATAAACAGCCACAGAGTAAGGCAAGAGGATAGGGCCCAAAACATTGAATTCCAACATCCACCAGGCCATCATAGGAGCAAGTCAAATAGACATGAGGTTAAATCTTGGCTGTGCTAAGAATTTACTGTGGGGGCATTGGCAAGTTATTAAGCAATCTGAGCATCAGTTTTATCGTCCATAATATGGAGATCATAATACTTGACTTCACAGGATATTTCATATTAAATGAGATACTATTGGTGAATTTCACAGCACATTTTTTGAGGGACTCAGAAAATTGTACCTATTATAATTGGTGATAATAATCTATCCTTTCTAGCCATAGTGCAGTCCAGCTGAGGGAAATTTTTTCCATTCAGTCTCACATAAGCTGGATCTAGGATAACGTCTTGGTGTGTTTTTGCTGCTATAACAAAATGCCTGATATAGGGTAATTTAAAAAGAACAGAAATTTGTTTTGTCTAGTCCTAGAGGCTGGGAAGTCCAAGATCAAGGCACCAGCATTGGTGTCTAGTGAGGGCTGCTCTCAGCTTCCACAAGCAGCCTTCACTAGACACCAATGGCACCTTGTTGCTGTGTCCTCACAGGGTGGAAGGCAGAAGGGCAAGAGAGCACTCCCTTCAACCTTAAGCCCTTTCACAAGCGTCTTAATACCATTCATTAGAGTGGAGCCTTTGTGATTACTCACCTCCCAAAGACCACACTTCTTAATACTGTTGCATTGAGGATTAAGTTTCATCATGAATAGTGGTGGAGACCCCACCATTCAAACCATAGCAGGCTGGGATAAGCCATCCCTCTAAGATGGGATACTGGCCAAGAAAATTTCCAGGACGCATTCTGGGGACCTCCAGGTGCCCTTGAGGAATGATACATGATCATTTTTACTTGCTTTATAGAGAAGCCCTGGGGAGGGGCAGCATCCACACACACACACACACACACACACACACACACTTCCTAAGCATTTGGTATTATGCAGTTCTGGAGGGTACAGGAGACTTTAGTCCCAACTCCACCTGTAAATTATTATGTTCTATCAGTCAGGACTTCTAGCCTAGTTTCCAGATTCCCTCATTGGCTGAGTGAGGTTCATGAATGCCTTCTCTCCTCACTGGATTTCTGTGAACAGGAAACAAGATACCAGGTGTGAAAACTCTTTGAAAAGTATAAACTGCCTCTCAAATGCAAGAAATTATTTATAATGAAGAGTTTGTAAAACTCTACATATGTGTATTTGCTTTACTTAACAGTAAGTAATATGCATTACAGTTTGCCTGGAAATTGCTATATTATTTAGCTTAACATGATTTCTGTAAAAAGAATGCCTTATTTAGCTTGACATGATTTCTGTAACAAGAATGCATTTTAAAGCAAAACAAATTCTAGCAAGAATGACAGTCTATTAAATTATGCATTTACATTGACAAGTCAATGTTAGTTTATCTAACAAAACATTTTCCAAATTAGAAACAAAAATTTTCCCCTTATGAGCTACTGTGAACATAATGCATGCAGTTATGAAGGTAAGTTGTTTAATAAGTTTAGCATAATTCTTGAATTCTAGGACTTTTTGTTAAACTCATTTCACCATATCAAATTATTGTGGTTGGATGAAAATACAAAAATGTTACATTTCTAAACCTCAGTGATTGTAATGACTTTTTATGATGTTTTTTATCAAGTGTAATAATAGCAACAAATTCCAGAGCTGGCTTTTTTCAAATACAAATTAGTCATCGGGAAAAAAGGTCTGAAATATAATCAGACAGACATGTATTTGAATTTGGACTTTTTGGTTTAACTAGCTTTATGAGCATCCACAAGTTATCACTTTCTTGCTTACCTCAGTTTCCTCACCTGCAAAATGGAGATAATAATAGCACTTGTTGCTGTGAGAATTCAATGATATGACTCATGGAAAGTGATTAGTTCACATTATGCAGTTGCAATAAATGGCATCTGCTGCCATTGTTATCATTGTCATCATCATTTTCATTTCCGTAGAGTGAGGGAATGGGAGCCTCATTCTCCCATGGGAAAACTGTTCTCATTGGAATAGACATAATTCCTTTTGGCAGAAATGAAGGACTCAGGTCATGTGGTGTGCATTCCGTGTGGAAATAAATTGACAAGCAAAGTGATTTGTCTGTATGATAACCTGCTTGCCGCCTCCACAGCGCTATAGTTTCTTTGAACAATTTTTAATTTCTCACAAAGACATAGAAGCCTCTATTTTACAAAGAGAAGGTGTTCCTTGTAAGATAACAGGCTGTCAGATGCTCCCACTCGTACCCCCTACTGAAGATTTGCATTTTAAAAGTTAGGATAATTTCCATTCCTTTGTCGATCTAAGTTTTTATAGGCCAAGTGTTATTTTTTCCTTGCAGAACATGTAGCTTTCTGTAAATAATCATCTGATTTTGCCTTCATTCTATTAAAGCAGAAAAAAACTTTTTCTTGCTTTTTTTTTTTTTTTCCCCAAGACAGAGTCTTGCTCTGTTGTCCAGGCTGGAGTGCAGTAGAGTGATCACAGCTCACTGTAGCCTCAACCTCCCTGGCTCAAGTGCTCCTCTCACCTCAGCCCCCTCAAGTAGTTGAGACTACAGGCACATGCCACCATGTCTAGCTAATTAAAACAACTTTTTTTTTTTTGGTAGAGATGGAGTCTACCTATATTGTCCAGGCTGGTCTTGAACCCTTGGGCTCAACTGATCCTCTCACCTTGGCCACTCAAAGTGGGGATTACAGGCATGAGCCACTATGCCTGGCCTAAAAATTGTTTTAAAATCTTACATTTCTTTAATAGAATATAGTTGTGTGTAAAGACATTTAGCTACTACTATGGATCTGTGCCTTTTAGTTAATAAAGACATTAAAATAACAACAGCAATAACAACAGCTAATGACTTTTATTTCTATGTGCTAAGCACTGTTCCAAGAATTTTAATGGACTGTCATATTTCATCTTCGTAACAATCCCATGCAGAAAATATTATCCCAATTTTACAGATGATGAAATGGGCAAGAGAAGGCTAAGTAATCTTCACAGTGTCATATAGCTAGTGAGTAATGGTGTCAGGACCTAGACAGTGGTGCCATGAATCTTTGTTTCATGATTAAAATAGTCACATTCTTTTTTTCAAGAGTAATTAGGGTTTAATATGAATTTTTAAAATAACTAGATGTGCATTTATTTTTTATATTCAAATATGAACCTCTGATTGCATAAACACATTTGTATGTAGCCAGAGACTTGGCAGATTTCTTTTAATTTATAATCCCTCTTTTTTCCTCCCCATATATTTAGTTGCTATGCAAGATTAGTCCCAAATACCTTTAACAACTTGGAGTCTCCCATTCTCTCATTTATAGGAAATGGCAATCCACAAAACGATACACAGCAACATGTGGTCTATTTAGTGAAAACTTCCTTTTAATGTTCCTAATGTTGTATATACATATCTTGTGTCCAGGGTTTCCAATCACAGCTCTGCTCCTTACCAGCTGTGTGACCACAGGCGCATTATGTAACCTCCCTTAGTTTTGGGATCCTTGTATGTAAAATTCAGATAATAAAATAAGTATCTCATAAATGAGTTGTGATAATGCTATAAGAATCTATTTAAAGCCCCTAGCAAATTAATTTCCAGCTCTTTCTATCCCCAAAAGAAGAAAGTACACCAACACTTCTAGGAGCCTCTTCTCAAAGTCATAGTTATTCCAAAATAGCAAATAATAGGAATGCATAAAGGGAAGGATCATGTCAGCAAAACCTTTTTAAAAATCCCTTATTTGATTAATGGTTAAAAATAATTTTTTAAAAAACAGAATTTTCTATTAAAATAAGCTGTGGCCTTGCCTAAGACAGCTATCCTAGTAAAATTGTCTTCTTTTCTATTTATAGACGCATCCCACTCAAACTGCATTCTTATCCAGCGTTGATCTTCACACTCACTGTTCCTATCAACTCATGTTACCAGAGGCCATTGCCATTGTTTGCTCACCAAAGCATAAAGAGTAAGTGTGACTCTTCGGGGGAGCCCAAAGAAGGCTTTGTCTAGGGCTGCTGGGTTCCTGTGTGTCCAGACACCAGGTTGTGGTACTTGGATTGGCAAGCACACAACACCCTCGGTAAAAAGAGATGGGTGGCAGTCAGCTGCCATCGACCCGTAGCCCTGCAGTTTAAGGTCCATTCTGTGGCAGAATTACTGATTTTCTTTCTTCAGTTAGCGTGACCTTGAAGTGAATAACATTTAAGAAGGATGCTATCCCAGTTAGCCTTTTTAGGACTCATTTCTACTGTATTATGTTCTACCATAAGAAATGTTCTAGCCTTAGCTGAGAAAAAACCTTTCTAGCTTTGGAGACACTGATTATTGTAGAGTAGTTATGAGCATGGGAATCAAACAAGCATATGGAAATCATGGCTCCACCCCTCAAGTGTTGTGTTAGGCAGGATACTTGACCACTGTAGGCCTCTGCCTCTTCATCCCTGATACCTGCCCATCAGGGATGGATGTAAAGATGAAATTAGATAATAGCCTATGTACAGTGCTTAGCATAGTGCCTGGTACCACAGCAGGCACTCAATACCTATTTGCTATTGCTATAATCTGTATTAACATTATTAGAAGAATTCGAAATATCTGCCACTTGTAATTTCCTCTCGTGGGACTCTCTGGTGGGGCCTTGGCCTTTCCTGTGGGGTCACACACAATAGCTTATTTGCCTTGTCCCCTTAACGATCCTGCAGGCTCCTAGCAGCAGCATTGCCTCCTCCTGGGTTTCTCTCCTCTGGGCCAGTCACTGGTTAAAAAAAAAAAATCACTATAGAATTCCTAGTTTGTGAGTTCTCAGTCCCATTTGAGGAATGTGTATGTGTGTGCTGTTCAAATAAAGCATCTGGAATGCCCAAATGATCCTTAATTTTTCTACCTGTTTTCACTCTGAAATTTAGCACTGGCATCTTCAGGCTCACCAATGCTGGCATGCTTGAGGTTTCTGCTTGTAAAAAAAAGGGCTTTCATCCACACACCAAGGAGCCCAGGCTGTTCAGTGTGAGTACATCATATTAGTTATTTTTCCAGGTATTTCTTATTCACTGCCCCCCAACCTGTTTTTAAATAAATAGTAGCAGTCTAATATAAGATAAAATGCTGTACTGCTTAGTTTGGAGTTTTATCTCAGAAAATTAGTCTATCTGTATACTTAATTTCTGATTTATTCTCAAAATAATTGTATTTACAAGGAAACATCAATATTTCTATAGCAGAATTAATGGTGCACAAAGTTACCTTTCCACTTATATATATGTATGATATTTAAAAGTTTTCTTCAGAGTCCAAATAAGTAAACAATTATCATAGAAAATGGCATTTAAAATGTTGCATGAATTCTTTCTGCGTGATATGGCCAAATTAGTTTTTTCATAGCAATTGTATCAAAACTACGATCATACTTCTTGATTACTTTTGCATAGTCCAAAAGAAACATTTGACTACGCCTTTTTTTTTTTTCCTAATTTTTTGGCAGTTCTGTGGCTGTAACATCAGAGAACATTATATTGAAATTAGAATTTACTTAAAATGAAAATTATTTGGCAACCCCTGTAAATATTTTTGTTTTTGTTGAAATTAATAAATGTGATTGTATTTGTTCTGATTGGAAATATTTTAAAAATCAGGAACAGTTTAAAATTAGGAAATCTGTACTCCCTCCCTAAAGAAAATCATATGGTAAACATTATGCTAAAATCAAACATATAGTAAAACCAATTTTTTCTTTCCTAGATATGCAAACATGTGTTGGTAAAAGACATAAAAATAATTGTGTTGGATCTGAGGTGATATGTTCTGAATGTAAGCACCGTCAACATCAGACACCTACTCACGGACATGTGGTTGCCGGATTTTCTTAAGATGTTTCCAGAAATGACTGATATTTTATATTTATACATTTTAGATCAGAAAGCTTGATATTTATTGCTGTTGCACATTTTGAAGTTTTCTTTTTGGGTTGCTCTGTGTCAAGAGAGGTTACATGGTGTTAAATCGGTACCTAATAATGTGCCCAAATACTATGACCAGATAATAAATTGTGCTGCAAACAACATGTCTGGTATTTATAGAGGTCTCTGCATACACTTTTAGAGCTTTAGATGATTTACTGTATTTTTTATTCACGTAAAATGTAATTCCAAATAAGAAATTCTGAGTGTATGTAGTCCCCAAAGCAGACCATCTGTTTCTGAAACCTTCCCCTGAGGTAGGTGAGCAGCTTCCGTGTGTAGATGAAATATGGCTGCCATTTATAAAGCTTGTTCTATGTTTTCAGTGTCATGAAATCCCAGGCTCAGAGAGATATCTCTGCAGTGAATCATTGTGTAAGATACAAGAACAACAGGCTTCTACTCAGGGGATCAGGTGTCAGAGGGCCTGAGATAGCAGACGATTCATTAACTTGATTTAGAAGACTAAAAGTAGAGAAGCTTGAGAGAGGAATTTTTTAAAAAGGGCTCAGATAAAAGTACAAAGCCTGTTACTGTGAACATGGACAGAGGTGATAGGAAGAAGAAATAAGACATAAGAAATAACTGGTAATTCTTAGTCGAAAAGAATGAATCAGAAAATAGTTCGGAAAGTTTTGTCATTAAAGGTATCTCTATATAAATTAGTCCCCAGAGAAAGAGAATCAAATAAGTTTGAAACTGAATAGGGTGACATAAATGTAATGTTTTAGTAAGGTGTGAAATGGCATTTGTGGCTATTACCTAGATAGTACAAGCATTTACCTGGATAAAAAGAGACAGATTAAATAGAAGGAATGAGAAACTTGGGTACTCTGTTAGGAAGCTGAACTGGTGGGAAAAACCTGAGGATGGAAACAATGTGGAGAAATTTTAGCTGCAGATACACAGAGGGCAGAATGGAAGTGATATTGTTGAGTTCTTTGAGAATAGGTCCTTCAGGACACTGAAGACTAGTTCTGCAGGTGACATCTTTATCTTGGAAGACATTGCTCCCAGGCACGTTGGGAAATCCTGGGCTGACAACCCTTTCCTTGATCAAGAAACTTGTGATCACTTCTTAATCTCCCTTCTCATCCTTTAGGGCCTTACCTTACTCTAGTCCAGCTTTCTTCTTTTTTCTTTTCAGCGCTTGAGTTTCCTTCTCCAGCCACCTCTTCCTGGATCTCCATGACTTTTCAACAGGGCCAAACTAATCCTATGTAACCTTCTGTCTTCCCACTGTCTTCTGTGCTAGCCTTAGCTATCCCTTCCTTTGCTTTCCTCATGACATTGTATCTGAGTTGCCTAAACAACTCATGTTTCCATGTACTAGCTTCCACTGCTTAGTTCAATGATTTCCACATTCCAAAGAGTATTTCCTGTACACTGTGCTTGGATGGGTTAACATCTGATATGGTTTGGCTATGTCCCAACCCAAATCTCATCTTAAATCGTAGTAGGAGGGACCTGGTGGGAGGTAATTGAATCATTGGGGTGGTTACTTCCATGCTGTTCTCATGATAGTGAGAGAGTTCTCAGGATATCTGATGGTTTCATAAGGGGCTTTTTCCCTTTTGCTCAGCACTTCTTCCTGCCATTATGTGAAGAAGGACGTGTTTTGCTTCCCTTTCTGCAATGATGGCAAGTTTCTTGAGGCCTCCCCAGCAATGCAGAACTGTGAGTCAATTAAACCTCTTTCCTTTAGAAATTACTCAGCCTTGGTCAGTTCTTTATAGTAGCATGAGAATGGACTAATACAACATCCCTCCCTGCTTGTCTAGTCCTCAATTCTGGTACCATGTCACCTGAATTCTGTTCCTGTTCTCATTTATACAGAATCACCTACTATGGGCAGGTCAATGGCTTGTTTCTGTTTCATGGCATCTTCTAGCTATGGAGAGCTTAGGTCTCAGACTTCAGAAGTAGAACTTGGCTTACCTTGTGCATGGACACTTTAGTCTATGGCCACCACTAGTTAAGAGCAGATTAACTCTGCAAGGCTAGCTCCATAGACACCTCACTTTTTTCCTGAGTGGTGCTGTCCTCAGTGTCTTAACACTTAAACACACCATGATATTCTGATATGCTTGATCAAAGGAAAATATTATATACTTTATTCAAGTAAAAATAATTGTTGGGACAATGGATAGTTGAGAAATGAGTGAGATCCTCTGTATAGAATTAAAAATTATAGTAATACACTAAGAGGATATAAAATGAGAGTTGTCCGATGAAAAACCTGGGGACATTGAATGGTGCCTAAAGATAGAAAGGACTCAGTTGAGAGCCAAGAACATTTAGCATCTTAGATTTCCAGAAAGATTAGAAAGAGAAGCTATGAGTATGCAAAACCATTATGTCCCTTCTGAATAGCAGGTTAGAAGAGAACCCATTTTTCGCTAAGAAAGTATATTGCATTTCATAAATAAGGGAGACATTCTTGGCACTTTTTTTGTAGTTTTTTTGTAGGTTTTTTTTTTTTTTTTTTTTTAAGTACAAACCAAATTAACCAGGATCTCACAGAGTGGGACTGTTGGAGGCGGCAAACCAGGGACCTGACTTTGGCTGCCAGAATGAGGCCCTGGGGCTGTGTCTGAAAGAAGAACCAACAGAAATGTGACCACATCACTAAGTAGTGAACTGGTCACGAGGCAGGTACCATGTTAACCAACCTGGAGATGCCAGTACACACACATGTGCATGAGCACCAGTGTTCATTGGATAAGCTATCCATGGAAGGTCTCTTTCACAACAGGCAAAGAGCACCTTCTCTTTTTTTGAGACAAGGTCTCACACTGTCGCCCAGGCTGGGGTGTAGTGGCACAATCATGGATCACCGCAGCCTTGATCTCCTAGGCTCAAGCTGTCCTCCCATCTCAGCCTCCCGAGTAACTGGGACTATAGGCACTCACCACCACACCTGGCTCTTTTTTTTCTATTTTGTAGAAATGGGGTCTTGCTGTGTTGCTAGGGCAGGAGATCCTTCTTTTGAATATGCATCAGTTCCAAAGCTCCATTTGCCACATCCTAAGGCAAAGATGGTTCTTCATTTCTTTTCAGATTTGTGTTTCTGTAGAAAAAAATGAAACAGTTAAGAACTTCCTTTGATTTTTCAATGCTAATTGGTTTGCATAGAGTGCCTGACACTGTATATGTATTTGTTATAGGCTGAATTGTGTCCCCCAAATTCATGTGTTGAGTTCGTTAACCCCCAGTACCTCAGAATATGACCAAGTTTGGAGATAGGGTCTTTACATAAATAATTAAGTTAAAACGAGGCTAGTAGAGTGGGCACTAATCCAGTATGAGTTGTGTCCTTATAATCAGAGATTAGGACAGACATACACAGAAGGAAGACCATGGGAAAACATAGAAAGAAGACTGCCATCTACAAGCCAAAGAGAGAGATCTCAGAAACCAACCCTGCCAAAACCTAGATCTCAGACTTCCAGCCTCCGGGACTGTGAGAAAATAAATTTCTGTTGTTTAAGCCATCCGGTCTGTGGTATTCTGTTTGGCAGCCCTCACAAACTGATGTGGTACCCGATACATATTTGCTGAAGTTGTTTATTTCCTTTTTCCTTACAGACTGAATTGGAAATGGCTTTCTTTGTTGTCATGCAGGGCAGAAATCATTCTTTCCATAGACCTTGTCAGTTGTAGAAGAGCAAAGCAGAATGTTTGCGGATTATTTTCAGCTACTCAAATTGTTCCTAGTTTTTTTTTTTTAGTAGGATTTTGCTTGTGGAAATTTGACATTTTATTTGAGGCCACACTGGTTCACTTCTGTTTTCTCCCAATTCATTTCACATTGCAACCACATCAACTGTGCTGGAGACTGTGTTATTACAATGATTTGACCTTAGATTGAGGTTTCTGTTGCAAAACCAGCTGAAGAGGTCCTAAATGTGGAAAGCAGATGTTTCTCTTCTGGCATGTCTTGCAGAATTATCTGGCAAGAGAATATCTTCTGTGAAGAAAATGCTTGAGAAATGTCATGCATTTGGCAATGATTAAGAAAGAAAGGTAAACCTTCAACTCTTTGTTCTTAAAAGAATTTGGCTTGTTATTTAGTGGGAAGACAACTAAGATGCAAAGAGCTTTTCTGCTCCTTTAAGAAATTTGTTTTCTTTTCCAGTCTTTTGATTCTTCATAAGGCCGGAATATACTTTCTCGGGGACAACTGATGAAAACACGATTTAGTGGCTCTTAGAGATTTAGCATACTGATGTCCAAGAAGACGTTGTTTTTAAAGTATCGAAAGACAGGTCTTCATTTGAACTGCTATACAAAAATGCCATAAACTGGGTGACTTAAACAACACTGTATTTCTGTCTCCCAGTTCTGGTGGCTGGAAATTTGATATCTGGGTGCCAGCATGGTCCAGTTCTTGATGAGAACTCCCTTCCTTATTTGCAGATGACTGCCTTCTTGCCCTACCCTCAAATGGGGGAGAGAGAAATCATCTCTCTCATGTCTCTGCTTATAAGAACACAAATCCTATCATGAGGGTATGACTCTACCTTCATGACCTAATTATCTCCCAATGACCCCACCTCCAAATATCATCACAATGAGGATGAGGTTTCTGCATATTAATGGTGGGGGCACCAACATTCAGTCCATAACTAGGCGAGTGCCAACTAGTTAGTTTCTTGTCTTTTTTCTGTGCCATATGGAGGCTCTGCTGTACATCTTCTGAGATCCCGTAGTTACTATATTAAAAAGTAACATTCCAATGAGAATGTGAATAGCTTTTATTATATTACCTCTGATCTGGTGTGAAGATGCTTTCAAATAGATTTAAGAAATTACTCATTAAAAGGATATTTTGCAAAAGGAATTGCCAGTTGATTAAATCATACTAGGTATTAAATTTTGCCTCATGGAAAAACAAACTTCTTTGACAAAAATAATTTCTTAATTAAAGCCATATCTTTTCATATTAATAATGTTGCTGTATAATTATAATGTTTTAATTTTACAATGTTTTTATAATTAAAGGACTTAGTAAAATCCATATTCCTGTATATGTTTGAACAACCAGAGATACAGAAATGGAAAAGGGAAAGAAAATCCAGGGAAGGGAACATTATTTAGAAAGGAAGCCTGTGATACTCTTAAGGTCTGTCACTACAGCTTACTAGATTTCAGGATGGGGATAGGAGATGCAGAAGATGAGAGAGGAGAAAACAGAGGAGGACCCTGGGGGAGGGAAGGTAGATTAAGAGCATTGCAAACTGTCTTTATTTAATTTGTTTGCTAGAAGTAAATGCCTTGACATTATCTGGACCACAAGACATTCTAAAACCAAATGGAGATAATTAGATTTTTTTTTTCTCTATCAAGGAGGATTACCCGTGCATCTCTATCAGGTAAACAAGAGTTGGCAGTGAAAAATTACAATTGTTTTCATGAATTAGTCATTGTCTCACTGGGTCCCAGATGTACCAATGGAATGCATGGTTAATTCATATTCTTGAGTCTGAAGAGGATGTTTAAAAATTATCCTCTGTATTTTCTCCAAGAGAAAAAGGCATTTACAGATTGATTTAAAAAGAAAAAAAGCTCAATTATGTTTCCTCCTAATATAAAGGCTCACAGACAAGGAAAGCAAAGCAAACAACTAGAAGAGATTTGCTGTGCTCTTGACTTTGGGAAAGGCCATGGGCAAATTATATCATTTTTAGGGAATTTAATTTCCTTACCTACAGAAATAAGGCATGTGAATCAACTGATTCATCTGGCTCTCTTCAGCAATAAAATTTTGTACTTATCAAGGTTCTTCCCAAGGCAATATGTTTTTTATTTTTTAAAAATAACTTATTGAAGCTCAATTCACATAACTTAAAAGTAACCATTTTAATGTGAACAATTTAGTGGCATTTAGCACATTCGATGTTGTGCAACCACCATCCCTATCTAGTTCCAAAACATTTCTGTCACTCCAAAGTAAAACCCCTTGTCCACTGTATTAGTCTGTTTTCACCCTGCTGATAAAGACATACCTGAGACTGGGTAATTTATAAAGAAAAAGAGGTTTAATGGACTCACAGTTCCACTTGGCTGGGGAGGCTTCACAATCATGATGGAAGACAAAAGGCATGTCTTACACGGCAGCAGAGAAGAGAGAATGAGAGACAAGTGAAAGGGATTTCCTCTTATAAAGCCATCAGATCTCGTGAGACTTATTCACTACCATGAGAACAATATGGGGGAACCACCCCCATGATTCAGTTATCTCCCACTGGGTCCCTCCCACAACAGGTGGGAATTATGGGAGCTACAATTCAAAATGAGATTTGGGTGGAGACACAGCCAAACCATATCACCCACTAAGCAGTTGCTCCCTTTCCCTCCCTCTCCCCCCAGCTCCTAGCAACTGCCAATCTGCATTCTGTATGGATCCATCTATTTTGGATATTTCATAGAAGTAGAATTGTACAATATGTTAGCTGTTGTGTCTGGCTTCTTTCACTTAGTGTATCATTTTGAAGGCTTATCCGTGTTGTAGTATGTATCAGTCCTTTATTCATCTTTATGGAATAACATTCCATTTAGGTATATACCACATTTTGTTTATTCATCCATTTATGGACATTGATGGACATCCATTGATGGATATTGATGACATTTTGTTTGTTCATCCATTAATGGACACAATAAACAAAAAGACATTTCCTTTTGGTTATTGTGAGTAGTAGTGCTCTAAACATGCTTGTACATGCATTTGTTTGAGCACCTGTTTCAATTATTTTGGATCTATACCTAGAAGTGGAATTGCAGGGTTATCTGGTAACTCTAGGCTTAGGTTTTTGAGAGACCTCCAAACTGTTTTTCACAACAGCTGTACCATGTTATATTCCCAACAGCAACATATAAAGTGTCTGATTAATCTACATCCTATTATAGCCATCCTAGTAAAAAGTAGCATCTCATTCTCCTTTTGACAGAGCAATATGTGGTCAGCTTAATTCCTCTAAAGTCAAATTTTAATAGTAAAATAAAGTTGATGATGAAGATGTCTGAGGCCTCCAGAATTCACTCACTCCCATCACTCTCTTAGTGTTGTGGGACACCAGTCCCAAGTCCTTATCAAGGTCACTACCACCATGTTTAGAGGGAGAATTTATTTTTATCAAGGATGGTTAGGTCAGCTGTTTCAGCTGGGTAGGATTAGAAATACAAAAAGAGAGCAACCAACAAAAGGCACTAGTCATAGCACTTTAGAATACTACTCTTGCTTTCCATCAAAGTCAGTGGTTTAAGCATTCGTAAGGAAGAATACTATGTTGAGGCATCTCTCTGAAATCACAGACTTTTTTAAATTTTAAGAGCAAGGGCTCATTCTAAATTTGAAAAATATAATTTACCTGTTTAATATATTTTTGCCTGAGTAGGGGATGTCATTTTTTTTAAAGGAAGGCCTGAAATGACATGATTTTAGGTCATTTTTTAGGGAATTTCAGGTTGTGGCATATGCAGAGAGGTCTTAAAGGAGGAAAAATAATTGATTCAATGAAAGGATAGGGGACTAAGTCTCAAAACTAAATGTGGAGGGGAAGAACCAGAAGGCAAGAACTAAGAAGAGTAGTTCTTTTGACGTGGTATGTCTGCAGTACCACATACTTTTCTCCAAGGATCAGGAAATCTCTTAAGGACCCCTGAGTTTTAGGCCTCTGGAAAACTGTCATTAACCTCATGATACGGAAGCCTGTTCCATCGTCAGTTTTCCTTGAGGACAGCATTGTTTCAAACCCAGACAAGTAGTAATCATTTTTATTCCCTTTAGCCCAGAAGGGGTTAGAAATTGCTCTAAGGAGGACATTCTGGAAGAACTACAGCCTCCATGAATAAATTAGACTGAGAGGTGGCGAAGTTTGCATGTTCATTTCCCAGATATAAGATGATTCATTTAACCTGAAAGGTGAAATGCTCAGGAAAAGCAGGTGGTCCAGAGATGCCATACTTCTCATTCAACATTGCCTCCATTGCTTGAAATTGGTATCTGATTTTTTCATACAAAAAATGTTATGAATATTACTTTGGAAAATCATAGTGAAGTCGTGGTCACACTTGTGTATGTGGTCCAGTTCTTTGGGGTTCCCTTTTTCCCAGCTGTGCAGCACTCTTACATCTCTGGGACTCTGCTGGGAACATGTCCCATGCAGGTCCTACTTCCCCTTCCCAAACCTCAACCCCCTCTAGCCCCCAGCCCTTTTTATGGTCTACTCAATTCTTACTCTTTAAGTCTCTGCTTAAGCACTGTCTTCTCAGAGAGGCAGCCTCTCCTGAGCCCCTGGCTCAAGTTAGAGCCCATGGCTACAAAAGCCAGTACCCCATAAAATTCTTCTTTTGAACCCCTTACAACGTGCCCAAGTGCTTATTTAATGCCCATCTTCCTCACTCGACCGGTACCCCATATAGTTCTTCTTTTGAACCCCTTACAATGTGCCCAACTACTTATTTAATGCCCATCTTCCTCACTCGGCTGAGGGTTCCATCCAGGCAGAACCTTGCCTAGTTCTATTTCCTTGACACTGCTGTCTGTCCTAGCTCATAGTGTTCTTCAGACATTACTTAAGTTGACTCTGCTCTCCCAGGAATAAGCATTACTTCATACTCTGATAAGGAAGAGCCCTATCTCAGGCTGCCCCATTTTCTCTCTCTCTCTCTCTCTTTTTTAGGGGGGGGCTATCTCTTTCTGAATAAGCTGAACTACAGCAATGGCTTCTGGTTGGACTGCAAGTGTATGTTGGTCCAGACAGCCTCCTCCCTAACTACAGTCAGATGTTCTGTGTTAGAAATTCTTCTAAAGAGAATTTCCTAGCTGCACAAAGGATACCACATTGACAACAGAGGATTATTATTATTATTATTATTTTGAGGCAGAGTTCCACTCCTTTTTGCCCAGACTGGAGTGCAATGGCACGCTTTTGGCTCACTGCAACCCCTGCCTCCGGGTTTCAAGCAATTCTCCTGCCTCAGACTCCTGAGTAGCTGGGATTACAGGTGTATGCCTCCACGCCCAGCTAATTATGTATTTTTAGTAGAGATGGGGTTTCACCGTGTTGGCCAGGCTGGTCTTGAACTCCTGATCTCAGGTGATCTGCCCGCCTCGGCCTCTTGAGACAACAGAGGATTATTTTTAAGTAAATAATGCCTCTTCCCACACATCTGCTCACAGTAATGGCTGCATGATGTGAATTAATGTCATTAGAAACCCATGCTGTCCTCCAGAGTTGCAGAAGCCTGTCATGGGAAAACTTTGTAGTCATAGAAGGATGTTCCTCTCCTTTGAGAGTGTGGTTTGCTATTGTTAGAGGAGAGAAGAGGATTCCGAAGGCTGTCAAACCTATATGTTGCTGGTTTTATCTCCTCTGGAGATTGGTGTGACACTCATGAAGGGGACTCAGCCACCTGTGCAAAGCCCAGCCTCTTAAGTCACTGGGCATCTAGTGGAATCAGGGGAGGAATTACTGATGGATAACTGGGAGGAGGGTGCTTAGGCACTGCAGTTGAGTGGCTCACAAGGAGAGACCATTTCACTAATGCATATTCAGTGGATGCTTCTGGTTTGCCTGATTTTTGCCTCTGGGCATGGCTGTTTCAGTCTGAGAGGCCGTTCCAAGAATGTTTCTTTACTAGAGCGCTCATGCTGCCTGGTGGTAAATATGAAGTACAGCAGTGCAGTTTTACTCCAAGGAAACCCTGTAGAGATGACAGCAATGGTTGGCAATTTCTGCTTCAGTTATGAAAGTGATCTGGTGGCAAGTATCTGCACACTAATCCTTAAGTTTAAATCTAGTGGCTATGAGGTGTCCTTGCCTGGGAAGCATGAATTTGCAGCTGAAAGATTTCCCTCGATCATATTCCAGTAGTTCTTAAATTTTGATGTGCATAAGAATCACCAGGGAAATCTGATTGAAGTTCAGGTTTCCAGCCTCAGCTCCAGAGATTCTAGCTCAGCGGGTGTTAGATGTGACCCAGGACTCTACCCATTTAAAATGAACTTCCAATGAGGTTGGTCCCTATAGCCTATTCTTTGGGAGATGCTGGCCTAATGGCTAAAAATATAAGTTGGAAACCAAGCACAAGAAGGAGCAAGCTGATATCTTTGCCAGGAGCATGACATTGGGCTGCTGCTAGCCTCAGTTACTCTTCTGTAAAAAGGCAGTAATGTTCAGGTGCTGTGCCTCATGCGTGTAATCCCAGCACTTTAGGAGGCCAAAGCAGGGGGATCGTTTGAGCCTAGGAGTTCAAGACCAGCCTGGGCAACATGGCAAGACCCCATCTCTATTTTTTTTTTAAAGGCAGACCAAAATAATAGGGCTGTTGTAGGAGAAAATAAGATCCTAATATAAAGAGCTTGATACAGGCTGTGGTCATGGCGGGCACCAGTACATCCTAGCTCTTATTATTTGTAGTATTAACCCTAATTATCTGCAAGTTACAGGGCCAGAGAATACTAGGGAAGTTCGGGTTTTCTGGACCAAACAGACACTCAGTCCTGGGCCTGGAGGTCTCTGCAGTGAGGTGCTGCCACGGACAGAGCCACCTTCGCTCCTCAGGACAACCAGTAGCTGCTGACACACACTGTATGCACTGGAGGGCAAGCAGCTCCCAGCTTGGGAGCAACTGAGGGTGGTGAACAGCCTGGGCAAGGAGTGGTCTGAGGCTAAGACCCTGAACGGCAGGGTCGGTATTTTTTTATATCCTTGTGCCTCAGGCCAAATGGGCAAAGGAACAGCTGAAGTTGGTAACTCTCCTATCCAGTTGCGTTTCTAGAGCAATCTCTGTCTCCTCATCTATAAAGTGGGCTGATAGTAATACTTCCCCAGATAGTTGTGAAGAACAGCTGAGAGATGCTATGTGTAAAACCCTTCGCCAGATGATTGATGCTAATAGTCCTTGGAAAGTATTGTTATCTCTCTCATTCCTTCTGGCATGAATATATCCATAGTATCCTTTTCAAAGACAGAGATCAGGAGAAGGGAAACAGATGGTCCAGATGTGTAGTGAGATTTTAAGGCAGTGTTTCTCAATGTTTTTTTAAAAATCCATGTTTCCCTCAATGAACATAGAAGTCAGATCTGTTTCTATATGTACATATATATGTGTGTGTGTATATATATAAGTTTAATACATAGTGTATGCATTAAAAGACATATCTTGTATATTAAAAGTCACACACATACATGTGTATACATATGGGAAATGTATATGTGTGTGTGATTTTTAATATACAAGATATTACTTTTAAGATATATAGGCACAGCGGCTCATGCCTATAATTCCAGCATTTTGGGAGGCCAAGAGGAGAGAATTGCTTGAGCCCAGAAGTTCAAGGCTGCAATGAGCTATGATTACACCATTGCACTCCAGCGACAGAGTGAGACCTTATCTCTAATATATATAGTGTATATATATACACACACACATATATATGTGTGTATATGTATATATATACTTGTGTGTATGTGTAATTGTTTTCGCCCATCAGGTTACCAGTACTGGGGTTATGAGTGTAAAGTAATATAATCACTTTGCAAGTTGTGAGGTACTGTAGATTATCCCATTGATACACTGTAGTCCATGTTATTTTTTAAAATCTCCAATGTATTCTCAAATTATTCCTCTTTACAGAACCGAAATGCAGCTCCCCACTTTAGGTAATGTGATTCTACCCTTTGCTTGAGAAACATATCCATCCTAATTGTCATGTGCTCAGCTGGACCACTAGAGGGAGCCATCCTGTAACGGGTGAGGTCAACCTAACGTGATCTCAGTCGGGTATTGATCAGAGGCCAACGCTAGAAGTTACCAGTAGCCTATTTCAGATTTATTAAAAAACACATAGGTAACGAGTCAGAGCTTTGGCTAGGAATGACTTGGAAAAGAACTGAAGGCACAATTCCACAGAACATTCACAGTTGTGTGCTAGAGACAGAGAGGAGCGGGAAAGTGTTTTAGAAGCATTTGCGGTGGACAATGGAAGGCCCGGCTTCATCGTATTCCTGTTTGCTGATCCACATCTGCTGGAAGGTGGACAGAGAGGCCAGGATGGAGCCACCGATCCAGACAGAGTATTTGCGCTCCGGAGGGGCAATGATCTGTCAGTCAAGATGAAAAAGAAGGGTCATTAATGTCATCATGAGTGCAGTCGTTAGTGCGAGAGGACAGAGCCTGGGTGTTCTACCATGGCGTAGTTTCTTGTTCAGCAGGGACACAGGCTTGTCTGTTAGATGCCAATTGTGTCCTAATTGTGTCATGTTCTTGGCAGGACCGCCAGAGGGAGCCACGGGTTTAGAAATTCTTCAGTAAGCACATTCGTTTTTCTCATGTGTAACTCCTCAACCACACTATTGAGCAAACAGAGTTGGCTGCAAATCTAGCCATGGCCCCCCCTTAAGAACCCTGGCAATGCCTCTGATTTCCATGAACTCTGCCTCAGAATTCAACACGAAACACTTTCTGTAGAAACTCTAGGCTATTCAAAGGAGAAGTTGTAATTGTGCTAGGACTTACTATACAAATGTTTTTCGACGTGGTGAAGCGGACTACCACTTTTCACCCAGATGCTCTGTTTAACAATGGGGGATTCAGGGTCCCCTGCTGGGGACATTCCCTTGCAATAGGTGCCTCTTAAGCTGCACTGGTTGGCCTTTCCCAGTGCACAGGCCTAACATGCAAGGCATGCTCATGTTTCTTAAATAAATGAATGGTTTAGGCACAGAGAACAGTGAAAACTGGTTAACCAGTTTAATCTTTATCTTCTGAGCTCTGCTTGAGCATGTACTTCTTAATACAAAGTACTGATATTTACTGAACATGTAATTATATGCCAGACACTATGCTAAGCATTTTACATGTATTATCTCATTTGATTCTCATAAATATCTTGAAGAATAAGTCTTAAATTACTCCCATATTACATATGAGGAAACAGAGGCTGAGACAGTTTAAGTAACTGACCCAGGTAACACTGGTTATATCAGTGTCAGATCTAATATTCAAACCTGGGTTCTCCCAGGTGGTTTTTTGTTTTGTTTTGTTTTTAAAAATAACCTTCTTATTTTGAAATAATTTTAGATTTTCAGAAAAGTTGTAAAGAATTTAATATAGTTTGGATGTCTCCTCCGAATCTCATGTTGGGATGTAATCCCCGGTGTTGGAGGTGGGGTCTGGTGGGAGGTGTTTGGATCACAGGGGTGGATCTCTCATGAATGGCTTAGGCTATCTCCTTGGTGATAAGTGAGCTCTTCTTCCGAGTTCACATGAGAGATCTGGTCATTTCAAAGTGTGTGGCACCCTCCCCCCCACCCCTGCCCTCTCTGTTACCCCTGCTTTTGCCATGTGAGGTGTCTGCCCCTGCTTTGCCTTCCACCATGATTCGAAGCTTTCTGAGACTGAGGGCTTCCCAGAAGCTGATGCTAGAGCTATGTTTCCTGTACAGCCTGCTGAACTGTGAGCCAATTAAACCTCTTTTCTTTACAAATTACCCAAGTCTCAGGTATTTCTTTATAGCAATGCAAGAACAGCCTATGGCAAATTCTATGGGAGTTCCCATAGGTCCCTCATCCAGTTCCGTTTTCACCAAATGTTATCATCTTATTGTCCCAGGTTTTTCCTGGTGCTCTGTACTATCTCACTACATTGGGGCCCAGAGTTTCACATTCATTTCTATTCAAGAAACTAAGTTTAGAGAACTAGGAACTGCCCAACTCTAGCAATAGCCTCTTTCTGTTATCGACCCTCAACCAGATTAACTCTGTAGTGAGCCCAGCTGCTGGCTTCATTCTCCTCCCTCTGCTGTGAAAATAAGAGGGAGGTAAGAGCTGATCAGAACGGCATCCAAGAAACACAAACCCTGTTGGAAAACAGTCTCTCTTCTCTCACGCTGAAGTGTTTTAGGGCAGGACTAGTCAGAGCCTGTCATGGAGAGAGAAAGTGTGCGTGTTTCAGTCTAGCACACTCTCTAATGTTAGCTGCATACTCCTTCTAAAAAACAGAAGGGAGTGCAAAGAGGAGAGAATTTGTTTAAATACCCACGTGTGTGAACTGCACTAGAATTGCCCCTCTGCTTCCTGTGACATGAGTCAGAAAGTCCCAAGTGTGGCCTTCTTACTTCAGAGAGTGATAATAGCCTTTGAGAGGTGACCAGCCACAGGTTAAGTTTGCCTCCAAAGAATTATCTCCATTTAATCCCTGAGTTCCCTTCACTAGGGCTCAACATTCACACCACATACAGGGGTCCTGGGTGGCTCAGGGACTGAGCTTGGTCATCCTGGAGTCATTCAGTGCTTCTGAGCGCCTGTATCAAAAGATGTGCTAGACAGAGGAATGAAGATAAAATTCGAATTCCTGGCCACAGGATTGAGGTTAGTAATGGAAGAAGAGTATAACGCTCCTGAATCTACAGTGTTTAAAGTTCTTCAGAAATAAGTCTAGGTCATCTGTATTTTTTTAAAATGTGTTACATGCATGATGCATTATTTTTTGTGTCGAGTAAACAAAATGCATATTTTAAGGAGATATGAACATGTGGGGAGCTCTGCTGATCTTGATTGCAGCTGCTGAAAGTAGCTGATAAGGATAAACAGAGATCAAATTTTGTATAAAGTCACTCAATTTTTCTTATGAACTGGATTGACTTACATCCTGTAAAATATGGGATTTGTGTCCACTACCTACCCCTAAAACCCACAATTGCGTGTCACTAAAATACAGTCTCTGAAGAGTTCTCGTCTGTGGTTATAGGGCTGACACTGCTGGTATCATTGCCACTGAGTCTGTCACTGAACAGTACCTTGATCTTCATGGTGCTGGGCGCTAGGGCCGTGATCTCCTTCTGCATTCGGTCGGCAATGCCAGGGTACATAGTGGTGCCTCCTGATAGGACATTGTTAGCGTAGAGGTCCTTCCTGATGTCAATATCACACTTCATGATGCTGTTGTAGGTGGTTTCATGGATGCCTGCAGACTCCATCCCTGGAAAAGAGACACAGGCCATGGTCCTTAGGTGGAGAGTAAAACCCAGGCTAGACGTGGACGACCAAACTTGAGCATCTGGATGATCTTGCAGTGGACTAAGGCTGGGATGACATAATAATCTAGGAACCACCTGTCTGAGAGACTAAAGGGTCTTGTTACGCTCTATGTCTTCCTGACTCCCTTCCGATGAGGAAGCCCTGCTGCAGCATCCTGAGGCACAGGCTACAACAGGTATCACTGATTTTTTTTAACAGACTCACTACTCACTCCATGTGGTTTAAATAAGGGGTGAAGCCTTCCAATTCCCTGTAAAGCTTCCATGCTGAGCCAATGTTGCAGCCACTCTTCAGAGTTCTCCCAGGTCTCCATTTGACAGCTACCTTGCATCTACCCCAGCCCCCAAAGCTAATGGGGCTGGATTATCAGGAAAATGTTCTATCCTGTTCAGACAAAGGATCATTTTTTCCAATCTTGCTAAAATTTTTTTGGGGGGCAGGTCTGGACTTTTGTTAATTTCTGATGCAGGTGTTTCGAAAAAACCTCTAGGTGCCCCTTCATCTTCTGCGGTGCTGTGATGTAATGATAACGTTAACAATAGCACTACCTGATTATTAATTACTAGTGATATCTGATAATTATTGAATGCTTGCTTTTGCCAGGCAGTGGGCTAAATGTTCTTTATCTATCTCATGTAATTCTCACAGCCATTCTAGGACATAAGTAATATTACAGTCTCCACTTTATATATGAGGAGACAAATTGGGAAGGTTAAGTGACTTTCCCAAGATCAAGACAACTAAGACTGAAACCCAGGCTCATCCCTCTCAGAGCCTGCCTATGTAAACAACTATACAAACCTGTCTCTCCAAGACAATGTGGATGTAGGAACAGACTCACTTTGAGTGCTCTTCTATTTTTCTCTCCCCCAGCATTCCCAAATTCTCAGCATTCAGCACACCCTCCCTACCCTTTCCACTGTCTCCAAAGCATAGGCATTATTTAATTCTTTCGTCATACACCAAGAATGCTTTGAGCTTAACTGCAACATAGATATTGTTTTCTTAGAAAGAAAACTTCTTTCCTGGCCTCATTATGTCTTCTCACCTTGAATATGTGGCACTTTCCCTTTTTCTGGTTTAGAAATGCTTTTGGTCTTGGGGCAACTGTCACTTGTCTCCATGTTCTGGAGGCTCTCTTGATACGGGAGAAGACAATGACTCCCCTTCCCAGGAAAAGGGCGTTTGTTGCCTACCAATGAAGGATGGCTGGAACAGGGTCTCTGGGCAGCGGAAGCGTTCATTTCCGATGGTGATCACTTGCCCATCAGGCAGCTCGTAACTCTTCTCAAGGGAGGAGGAGGATGCGGCAGTGGCCATCTCATTTTCAAAGTCCAGAGCTACATAACACAGTTTCTCCTTGATGTCCCGGACAATCTCACGCTCAGCTGTCAACCAGATACAAACATTGTGGCAAACATTAGGGTCTGCACAGGTGGTAAAGATCTACCTACCCTACTTCAGTCTCTCCCTCAAGATATACGCCTTCAAAAAATGTGTCAGTTCAATATTCTGCAATCCAAAATCCATGATGATAATGATGTAGTAGGGCCACCAGGGAATCACCTCTGTTCCTAGCACAGTGTCTCATGCATAGTAGGCCCTCAGTATGCGTTGTCTGGGAAATGTATAACAAGAATAAAATGAGCTAGCTAGAGAAAGGCTCACAGTAGGGGATCCTTTTTTACCATGACTTTTTTTTTTTTTTTTTGCAGGATAACTATTCTCTGTTATAATTATTTTATAACAGAAAGTTTGTTATATTGTATTTTCAGTTAACCAGGAAGTTTTAGGCTGAATCAGCTCCTCAGGGGCCTCAGAATTTTCTAGAAGTCTGAGATCATGTTGCTTGGGCCAGTAAATAGCAGCTCAACCCTTTGGCACATTTCTCACCCTCCAGGAAAGAGGTGGTGCTGTCTCAGGACCAGGCCTAGTCCGGAGGTTTTCAGCAGTGCATACTGTACGAGATACGGAAGAAGTGGGTGGGCAGAGACCTTTCAGACTTCTGCTCTCTCAAGTTACAGGCTATTAATTATATCTGAGGCTCTAGGAACCTTTTTGAGGCATCTTGAGATTCTTTGTAGGGAGCAGAGGAGGAATGCAATTATTCAACTTCATATTGCAAGTGGAGACTTTAACAGTGGCAGGGATCAAGTTTCAAGCCTCAAATTTGGAGCATAAAGTAAGCCACAGGCACATTCAGAAACCTAAACGTGTGGACAATACCAAATTGCTAAGGGGAGGGCAGGTAGCTGGAGCCACCAGCACTGAGGACATACCATGTTTCTGGCAATGCTGACACTTTCCTCTTGTGAGGGAGGACTGGGTGCGCCGGCTTAGAATCTGAATACATATGTGTCACTGTGTTAGCTATTAACACGTATCACTGGTAATAGCTAACAATTATTGAATACTTACTCTATGTCAAGTATTCCACATGCATTCTTCCATTTAATACTCGTAACAATCATGTGATATAGGATCTATTATTATCAGCATTTTACAAATAAAGAGACTGTGGTTGGTTAACTTGTTCAAGCTCACAGAGCTACTGAGTAGCAGAGTTGGGACTCAAGTCCTATCACAATGTCTCCTGCCAATCACCACACCGTGCCATCTTCAGTCTCTGCACAATCTTCTTCTATTTGCTAATGGAGGGGATTTTAAAAAGATCAAGTATGCAACACTGACTAATGCATAACACTGGGTGTCTATAACTGTTCTCCTCTAGGAAACAGTGTAATCATTTTGCAACTTCACATAGCAAAGAAAGATGTGCTTTGCTCTGTGCATTAGAGCCAGGCCTTGCCATTTGCAAATCTTCATCCTATCATCTCCTTGGATAGTGAGGATTGTCCTGGAAGTTGCTGAGCAACACACTGATCCCCTCTGCCCCTTATCTCCCACAGGCCTCACCGGTAGTAACGAAGGAATAGCCACGCTCAGTCAGGATCTTCATGAGGTAGTCAGTGAGATCTCGGCCAGCCAAATCCAGACGCATGATGGCATGGGGCAAGGCATAGCCTTCATAGATGGGGACATTGTGGGTGACACCATCTCCAGAGTCCAGCACGATGCCTGGGAGACAGTTGGGCATGATAGAAGTCACCATGGCAGCTGGCATGTGGTTACTTGCTGGCCAAGTAGAGGGAAGCCTTGGGGAGAGGGAATTTCTGAGCTTCTTATTTAAGAAGAGAAAAGAGGGCATGTGATAGGAGAGGTGAGGTGGGACAGGGCTTGGGGAAGATGAAAAAAAGGGAAGAACAGGAAGAGGAAAACAGTATAAAAAAGTTCTGCTAGAATTATGAGGTCGAGGGCTTATTTTGAACACGAGAAGATCTTTTAGGGCTGGGTTCAGCTGTGTCCATTCTAACTCAGCCCCAGTCTATCACCCCCATGTGTTAATGACCGTTCAGTCCCATCTCTGGTGGTGCGCTTCGACCAACTTCCGGCCCCTCCCAGTCACCTACCAGTTGTGCGTCCAGAGGCGTAGAGGGACAGCACCGCCTGGATAGCAACGTACATGGCTGGGACATTGAAAGTCTCAAACATAATCTGCAAAGCAATCCAAAAAGCTGTTAGTGAAGGTGCCCATCTGACAAAGAATGGTCAGGAGAGCACACCTGGTTGATGGATGTAGAGGGGCCTGACCTGTTCTGGGCAGAGGAGGCCAAAGTAAGAAGGATCAGAACAGCCCTGGTCACATAAAGAGGAGAAATGAAGGTGTGAATGGGGAGCCATGACATCAGTGGCCTGACAGGGTGGGGAGGGGAAGAAGCAGTGTGCACACAAGGCTTGGCCAGGGGAAAGGAAAGTCTAGCTTCTGTCTGTGGTCTTGGCTTTGACTAATAGTCACCAAACTAATAGTTGACTACTAGTGGCTTCATTCCAGGTCTCTTAACTATAAACAGAGGAGGAGTTTGGACTAAATGAGATCTCCAGTTTTTCCAGTGCAGACAGTCTAGGGCTTATTAACTATGTCAAAGCCAGAAGAAAAAGAGAAGACAACATTCAGGTTTTGATTTCTCTGGTATAAAGAAAGAAAACTTTTAAATCTGAAGCTCAGGCTGGCTAGGATTAGCCCCATTTCTGTGATTTGCCTGAGGTTCCATTTAATCGATTCCACTTTTTTATGTAGTTGCTGGGTCAATGCTAACCCTAGAATCTGAGGCCATTCTGGCTGCAGTGGGAGAGGCCCTGATTCCAGGAAGACAGGACCTGCCCACGGGTGATAGAGGACCACATAGAATGTCAGTGTCCCAGTTGGTGCAGTCCAGGGACAAGATTAGAACCAAGCCCTTCCAGGTCACTTGTGAGAAGTTTGTGCATCAGGAGATGTCTGTGGGTCTTCATTTCTCCCTCTGTAAGACCCTTCCTACTCTATTAACCAAACTGTCTGACATCATTCACTAGCGAGCCATAATTTCCAACCTTTTTTTTTTTTTTTTTTTTGCCTTCACACCATTGACAGGAACAATAATTCATCAGAAGCAACATCTCTTGCGACATGCAGTGATTTTCAGGCCTACAGATGTTTCCCTGTGGAGAATAAGTGCTAGTGGGTTGGTGCAAGCACCAGGAGCTCTTCTGAGGAAAAGGCCTTGCAGTTATTTACATTTATGATTCTCCAATGCTGGAAGATCATGGATCCATCCCAGGCTCTGCCAGTTCTGGCTATGTGACCCTGGGAGAATCATTTAATGTATCTGAGCCTCAATTTCTTCATTTATATAAACAATATAATCATAGTTCCTGCTTCACATTGCTAGAACTTAAAGAGACAATGAATGTAAAATGCTGAGCCTAGTACTTGACCATAATGTTGTTATTTAATAGCTCATCCAAACTAGAAAACTCCTCTGTCTGGTGGACTGGATGGGATTCTATCATAAGGTCTTTAGCTTCAAACAAGTAATAATAATGACAATAATAACTATTATTTGTTGGATGTTTATTAGGAACCATGATATACATCTGTCATTTCACCTTGTTGTTAATGTTCACATCAATCTTTTTGAAAAATAATAGTATTAATATTACTTCCAACTTATAGACAAGGAAACTAAGGCTCTGAGAAATTAACGGAATTCTTTAAGGTTACATAACTGATAAGTGGCAGATCCAGTTTTCAAACCTAGATATGTCTGACTCTTGAACCCAAATTCCTAATGTTATGTGATGCTGCATTTTGAAGTGACTTCTCCTTAGACATTTTAACTTAAACGTGGCCCCTTCTCAATGAAATCTTTTAAATTTCCTATTGCTTTTGGAGGCAAAGGGCTGGTCCCTGCAGGAAGGATGCAAGTACCATCAAGCTGTTCCTGTCCTTTGGGATCCCTGAGTTCATTGAAGGTTGTCAGTCTGTTGGTGGACTCCTAGCTCTGGCCTTCTCTCTGCTGTCCTGCATAGCCTCCTTCTAACAGAACTTTCCCCAGACCCCAAAGTGTTGTGTGCTGGGGTAGCATACTTACCTGGGTCATTTTTTCCCGATTGGCCTTGGGGTTCAGGGGCGCCTCCGTGAGCAGGGTGGGATGCTCTTCAGGGGCAACACGAAGCTCGTTGTAGAAAGAGTGGTGCCAGATCTAGTGAGTTGGGGGACAGAGAAGAAACACAATGATGTGCTGTCATGAAGCCCTGCATTTCCCAAAAAGGGACCAGAAGCTACTTGACACCAAGACCAAAGGAAATGCTACAAATACTCATCATGTGTCCATGGTTTTATAGATGCAGAGACTGAAGGTCAAAGTGTGTGAGTACCTTCCCAAATGATTCACATCTAGTAAGTGACTGAGCAGAATCCCTAACCCATATCTGTGAGCCAGGATGGTATACTGGTTAAGGGCACAACCCTTGATCAAACCTTGGGTTCAAAGCCCAGCTTGGACACTTCTTGGTTGTGTGAGTTTAGGCAAGTTTTTAACCCTTCTCAGCATCAGTCTCATGATTGGTAATAGGGAGATGAAAATAATTAGTGTGTACCTCATTGGGTCTTTGTCCAAATGAATAAGGTAACCCTTGAGTTATTGTTCAGCCCAGTGTCTGGCCCAGAATCAATGTTATTATCATTCAACTCTATTTTCTTTGTTCTCTCTTTCCATTTTAATGTTCATGGGAAAATGATTTAATTTTGTAAATAAAAAGACAAATGAATGTGTATATGAATAAATGACGCTTACTTGGAAACCTAATTGACACTTTTAATGCTTCTAGAGAAGTTGCCCTTTGCAATGTATATGAAGAAGAGAACAGGGCTCCCTGACTCTTGCCTCCATCATCCTTTTTGCTCTCGAGGGATGAGAAAAGCTTCCTCTATCAGCACACTCTGGATCTTTCACTCACAGTGAGACTTTTGGCCTTCAGCTGTTTCCAAAAGGCCCACACCTACGTATAGTGTGTCTATGTGAAGGTACTTTGGACATAACTACATTTGCTTTATGGTTGAGCACTTTCTTTAATTCCTAGATGCCGAAAAGAACAAACCATTGCAAAAAGGACTAAATTGATTAATCTTTAAAAGCTTGAAAATTCTCCACCAGAGCCACGAATATGAGATTCACCCAAAATCAAAACAGAGCAAAACAAGAACTGCTGATGAAAGCTTATAAATTAGCAAAAGCAAAGTTAGCTTTCAAGACTATCTTATTCCACTTTCTTTTGTTTTGGATTTGTGGTTGATGGAAAGGAAATGAAACTTCTCAAAGTTTTGTTTCTTTAGTGGATTGAAAGCAGCAGACTGCTCAAAAAATCCTGCCAGTCTCAACAAGCAACCCTTCTCCTTCTCTCTCGCTTTCTCTTCACCCCCACCAGAAGATACTTTGAATTTAAATTTTAGAACTAAGGGAAGTTTTTTGCTCTAATAGTCTCTCTCTAGGAGGATACATTCTAAGATGTTGTCAGCTCCATGGAGAAATTCTAAAATAATATTTTCCTGTTGATATTGATATCTTTTTCTCTGTGCAAACTGCAATCTTACCAAATCTAAAATCCTCAATTAAGCAAACCTACTGATAGGAAATTTTTGTAGAAAGATGGAGCTTGGAGCATTACTGCTGATAAATTCTGACAACATTGTGTATTTTTTTTTAAGTGACAAATTGTGTGTGTGTAGTAGTAGTAGTAATAGTAGTAGTAGTAATGAGCTGATAGATAAATAAAAGGCCAGATGTTGTGATTCTGATATATCTTGCTGCATTTAAAATTTGTATGTCACTTTCTCATTATTTCTTCTGTTTTTTCTCTGATCACTGGTGTCTGTAATGTTTAATGACCAAACATCAAAATCTTAGAATTTAGCTCTTCTTCTCATTAGCTCTTCTATAAGTGTCTGGGAGATAAGGCCTCATGTAATGCAACACAGAGAAATAATTTTTAAAATATTTGTCATATAGCTTTTTTCAGTGGCTATTGTGCTTCGGTGTGTGGCGAGACATTCAGAAATGTAACAAATCTGCAATGTTACAGTCCTGTTTACTATAGTGAAAACAAAAACATTTTTAATTTAGATGTTTAGAGTGAGTTAATGAACACCTTTCAAGAATGGGCTGTTTAAGGTCCAGCATTTCAAGCATTTCAAGCCCTCTTTAGCTGTATTGCACTGAGAGGGATAGCCATACAACCCCTGATGAGAATGAAAGGAGGGTTATTCTCTGAGCTGCTGCTCATGCACTGCTTGTCCTAGGAGGGCAACCGAGTTGACATGAGCAACAGATGATTAATTCCCTGCAGTGGCAAAGGGCTACTCTTCTCATCTACAGAACTGTCATCCACTAATTAGTTAATAAACCCTAATAGGCAAGGACATTGTTTTTCCTTTTCTTTAGAGACAGAGTCTTGCTCTGTTGCCCAGGCTGGAGTGCAGTGGTATGATCAACTCACTGCAGCTTCGATCTCCTGGGCCTGAATGATCCTACCACCTCAGCCTCCTGAGTAGCTAGGACTACAGTTGCATGCTACCACACACTGTTAATTAAACATTTTTTTTTTTTTTTTCTTAGTAGAGACAGGGTTTTGCTATGTTGCCCAGGCTGGTCTCGAACTCCTGGCTTCAAGTGATCCAAAGTGTTGGGATTACAGGTGTGAGTCACTGTGCTCTGCAGGATTTTTTTCTTCTTCTTTTTGAGATAGAGTCTCACTCCCTCACCTAGGCTGGAGTAGGATCTTGGCCCACTGCAGCCTCCATCTCCCAGGCTCAAGTGATCCTCCCACCTCAATCTCTCAAGTAGCTTGGACTGAGGTGTGTGCCACCATGCCTGGCTAATTTCATTTATTTTTTGTAGAGATAGGATCTCACTATGTTACCCAGCCTGGTCTCAAACTCCTGGGCTAAGCAATCCTCCCACCTTGGCTTCCCAAAGTATTGGGATTACAGGTATGAGCAACTGTGCCTGGCAAGGGAATTTTTTTTAAAGAGACATTTCAGGAATTTTTTTTCAATGGGTAATAACCCACAATGAACATTAACAAGTAAAAGTAAAGTTGAACAATGTGAGCCAGTTATTTCCCCAGCAGTAGCATGGTGTTCTGTATCAGGGAACACAGGGACTATGTATCCTGAGGGCCCAAGCTGCAACAAACCTCCCATACCTTTTCCATGTCATCCCAGTTGGTAATGATGCCGTGTTCTATCGGGTACTTCAGGGTCAGGATTCCTCTTTTGCTCTGTGCTTCGTCACCTACGTAGCTGTCTTTTTGTCCCATTCCCACCATCACCCCCTAAAAAGGTTCAACACATTATGAGTCAGCATCTTCCAGAACTTGTGAATTAATTACAGTCAAGCCACAAAAGGTTAAATCATTGAGATGGAAAGTTTCTCTTCTGATTATCAGCAACAATAAACATATTGAGTCTCATTGCCACTATGCTCTTAAGCAACATTCTGTAGTTGATTGGAAAAAGACCAGAATTGCCTTCAAATAAAAGGAGATGTTGGGGGAAAGTCAACTTTACTTTGTATTTTTATCTCCTATGTTCCTTGATGAGCTTTTTTAGGGCAGAGATCATGTCTGTCTTGTCCATCGCTATAGCAAATTGCATGGCATATTTGTGGCACTCAATAATTATTTGTTGAGAGAAGGATTAAAATTTTACATATTTGTTAAATGGCATTTTGTGTCTTATAAATCCTTTAAACTGTACTTTTAAAGTCATCACCTACCCAAAAGAATATGAGTATTATTTTCTAACTATTATAAGCAAAAGCACTGCATCTACAAACAACCACTTGAGGCTTGATTTCTAATGGATAAGTTCATACCAATCAACTGTGAAGACATTTGCCTAAATTAGTCAGCTGCATTTTTTAAAAAATCATTATGGTGAAGCTCTTAAAAACTTACTGTTACTAGATTTTAAATTGCACTGGAGTGACTATTTCAGAACTACAAAACAGCCGTGGCTACTATGGACCCGTAAAAGAGCGACTTGTGCAGAATATCTCCACTGCATAAAGATCAACGAATTCAGACAGACTGCATTCATTGGGAGAGGTTTCTATTATTTATTCTCATGAGTATATCCCAAGCAGAGAGGCATAAACATCAATCAGATAGCCCCAATGCACAAAATACATTTCTGATGTGAAGGAGATTTTCTGAGATGAAATTACTGAGTTTTTACCATGTGATGCCACCAATGCTTTGTTTACACATAATATGTAGAATTACCATGTGGCTGTCCAAATATATTTTGTTGACAGCTAATATTATGTAAAATTGCATTTGGTATTCATCTAACATCAACTCTGTATGGTTAAGTGACCTGGACTTTTATTGTAGTTTCTTTCCAAACAGTAGCTTTGGTATGCATCAGGATAATGTATAAGCATTTCTGATGGTGAGGAAATGATTTTGATGATGATCATGACTATATTTAGACAAAAAGGACACATGAAAAAGGGGCAGATTTTGTATCTGATAGACACCCATCAGATAATCTGTCTACGTTGTATGTGAAATTGGCATTTACTCCTGGACCTTAATCATGAGAGGTATATTTTTAACAAGGATACATAACTTCTGGGCAGAAAGAGATAGACAATCTGTGGATAAACATGGGCACAGAGGAACCTGCTCTGTGCCCTGTTATGTTCCAATCATAATTTTCCTCACCTGATGTCTGGGACGTCCCACAATGGATGGGAAAACAGCCCTGGGAGCATCGTCCCCAGCAAAGCCGGCCTTACAGAGCCCAGAGCCATTGTCACACACCAAGGCAGTGCTGTCCTCTTCTTCACACATAGCTGGAGCTGCTTCACAGGATTCTATTGTAAACAGGGAGGAAGCAACCTCAGCTGTAATTGGGCATTTGTGGCACTTACCTGACAACTCCCACCTCCAAGGCTGGGTTTGGGGGCCCTCCTCTGTTCTCCTAGTGCTCTCCCGTCACCCTTATCTAATACAGCACTTATCTGGAAGTACTTTAGTTAGACTGTAAGGTTTCAGTAAGGTGAAACTCTGACTTCCGAAACTGACTTCTATGTTTGTACAACTTTAGTGTAGTGACCAGCATCTCATGTGTTCTCATGAGCACTTTAAAGGTGGATTGAGCCAGTGAATGAATAAATAAACTGCAGAGCACAGATGGGAACTCCAGACTCTGAGACCAGATCTTTGCAGAGAGTTGCTTACCTTACGTTAAACAAGCATCTCGATTGTCCTGTCTGTATCAACCCAAATGCACATTTTTCTAGATATGCTCTACCTTTTTGAAATTTTTTCAAACAGCTAGATTTTTGAGGGAGAGGCAGCATGTAAAAATTTAAAAATGTTAAAATAGTCAAGTGTTTAATGGAGAAAGCTTTTTGAATCATAAGGACTTTAACTTTACCCTCAGAGAAGCTTTGAAATAAAATTTTCTGAGAAGGTGTTTTAAATTTTAGGGGCTGCAATTATCCACCGTTAATAAAAGTCACTGTTAAACTAAAAGTCCAACAAGTGAGGGTGAGCCTGATGGATTATATATCATATGGTAGAATACTTTACTGCCATTAAAAAGGTAGAGTAAGAGGATAAGCAAAAGGTAGTTCTTATGTAAGAGTCATCGGTTAGAAAAAGTAACATTGTACATCTCATTAGAAATGTATTTTTTATGCATTGCAAAAAGATTAATCATATTTAGCAAGATATTGACTGGGGTTGTGATGAAGTGGTGGGTTTCGTAGGTGTTTTTAATTATCTTCCCTTGGTTCTGTCATATTTTTTAAATTTTCTATATTGAATGTGTATTTCTTTGGTAATAAAACAAAATTTTAAATAACCCACTTTATACTTGGATCCTTTTGTAAAATTAGAAGGGCTGCAGCAGCATATCAACTTACAAATTTGAGAAATTGAAGGCATTTTAGAGGACATTTTCATCCAATGCTCTCATTTTCACAAATAAGGAAATCAGGAATTGATTGCTCAAGGGCACACAGGGCATTAGAGGCAGAGCTCCAACCAGACATCAGGTACCCTTTAGCCACCCTTGGTTTCCAGTTCAAGCTCTCTTCCAGTTTTCTAATCACAATTAGGTTGAAATGTTCCGTTAAGAGAAGGACACCCAGAGTTTTCTGCCTGGCACTGAGATCTCAATTAGGATTTCAAATTGAGAAAATTTCTTCTTTTAAATGGGTGAACTGATTGCACCTCCAAATTCATATATAAAAAAGGCAGTTCTTTAAGGATACGTCTGAGAAGTAGGGAAATAAAATAGCTATTACAGAGTTGGAGTTCTGCCAAAACATTCCCACAAAATCAAACCTGCGTCTTGCCAAAGGCCTAAAACTTCCTTAGCAGTGCTTCATGTAAAATAATTCTTTGCAAAGAACATAAAACTGCAATTGAGATGACATATTTTAAAGTCAAGGCATGTAATATTGTATTCAACTGACAGGGAAACCAAGCCTTAAGGTTTGGTTTAAATTACTTGTCCAAGAACCTTGAACTGATACATTTAGGACAACGAAGATTTCAGATCACAGTGACAGACTGCCTGGATTTGAGTCCAGGCTCCAACACTTAGATGCTGTGTGATTTTAGTTATTTAACATCTCTAAACCACAATTTCCTTGCTATAAAACAGTAATGATATCGAGACATACCTCATGGAGTTCTTATGGAGATTGGATTTTTAAAGTATTTAAAATAATTTATAGCAGCAGAGATGCTCTAAGTTTTCAATAAATACTAATTTTATCATATTATTATTACTATCACTGTGTGATTATTTTCATTATCCAGATCTCTTTGTTTCTAACCTTTGCTTTCTTTCCACACTGCGCCAGGCTTAGAATACAAATAATCAACGTGTGGATTCCACTTGCAAGAATGGAAATGGGACTTAGGAATGGCTTGCCCTTTCCTTTCCCACCTTTCTTTTCCCTTTCCAGATGCTGAATTATGTTTGACATTCCTGTGATTTGACTTCCCCCATAGCAGATTAAGAAGCTTTAGAAAAGAGGCAAGAACTGTAAAGGAGACAAAAGGGAAGAAGCTTAAGAGCCTGGGGTATCTGTCAGAAGCAGCCAGCCCCAGGGGATAAGCAGGCGCTCTATGGATGTGCTGAGTGCACTTTCCAAACCAAAAGTAAGGGCTGAAAAGAGGACAAAACATTTCAAATTAGGATGGTCTCTGAAAATGGGAAGGTATGGTGACCATGAATGCTGGGATATTTTTAATAACTGTTTTGTTGGGCAGTGATGGCTTGGGAGGAGGAGTTGAGTATACTCAGAAAAAGTAGGCTGACTCTCAGCATCAGCAAGAATGCAGAAAAATAAATCTCAAAATTCAGCAAATTTTTTTTACTTGGCCAAAAGAAAAAAAAAGAAAAGAAAAGAAAAAGAAAATCCAGGAAGAATGTTATAATGTCCAAAAGGAGCACTGTCATTGAAGAAGTCACTGTGTCCCTGGAAAGAGTCCGCTCAGTGGTTTGGAACTCTTCTCTAACCTGAATGAGCAGCTCGGTTTGGAGCAAAGCATTTCCTAATTAGGTAAAACACGCTTGAGTGTCTGGTTTTGGAACTGCACCCAGGTCAGGGGGTTTGCTCCAACTGACTAGAGTTCATCTTGTGCCAAAAATGAGTCGTTGATGGGAGGGGAAAGAAGATTACAGTTCCCAGCTCATTCGTCTTGAAACGCAAACCATATTTAGTCATGAATCACAAAATGCTAGGAAAATCTCAGCATGAAAACTCCAGTCTGGGCTGAAGCTGCCAAGCCTTGATTTGCAGTGAAGCTCAGCCTGGGGTGGCAGGGCTGGCTCCACAGTCACACTTGCCTCACCAGGCTGAGGGGAGTTTTAAGCTGAGAGAGATGCAAACCAGATATCCCGCCGGGAGGCACACACAGCTGTCAGATGCAGACTCTGCTCCCTCCCTCTTTCTTTCCAGAGAAAAATTCAGTTGGTCACCTGCTGTGCTCTGCTGCAAATGACCAACGATGCAGATCCGAACATGTAAGGTCACACATACACATTTCCAACAAAAAAGAGATATACATTTCCAACAGAAGACACTACCAGTTAGAGCCAGGGAAACCCAGAAGTGAATACACAAATTCAGGCACAAAGACTAGGCAACTATTCTCTGTTCACTTCCGAAATCCACTTCCAGACACCTTAGCTGCACCAAAAATACAGCCCAGTGAAAAAAATCCCTACACCAAATCAGAACCAAAAACAAATCTCAGAGTTTCCAGTGCCTAAATACAAATAAATGTATAACTTACTGCACACAGCTAACCTGCATACCTGTGTTGTGCTGCAAGATCTGGGCTGCTTGTTTAGTATGAACGTTTTGTAAGTGACATGCATTAATAAAATTTTCATATTCTTCTCCACCCCTTCCATTATACCAAACTACATATTAGCCTTGTCTTTAATGTTAGATCATTGAAGCCAAAAGCTACAATCATTTTAGTAGAACAATCTTCATTCAGAAATATCAGTGCATGAACCCAGCCAAATCCCTGCAGATGATGTCTTGTTATTCTGGGTAATTAAAAGAGCCACTGGAATCTATAAGTCATATCCCTGGGCTGGCGCCACTTACCCTGACAGTGCTTGGCTGGGCTTCTCCACACTGGGTGGTGTTCAGGGAAGCTGAATGCTGAAGGGTTATATAGCCCCTTGGCCTGCTCTCCTCCCACTTGCTTCCCAAACAAGGAACAAAGACAGACTTGAGCCTGTCGTCAGTCTAACACAGCCATATAGGGACCTCAGCACAAAACTCTCTCATCTGGGTGGCCGGAGGCCTGGGTCTCTTCCACTGCATTCCACTGCTCTGTTCATGAAACGGGAGGCGGCTCAGCTGCCTGTGGGAGATAAACACGCCAAGCCTTCAGAACAACTGCAGAAATGCCCAGAGACACTGAGCTAGGGTAATGGGCAGATGCAGGCATGGTTTGCACATTCCACGGAGGATGCCAGCTTGCCGTCATGCTGGAATTTCAGGCCATTTTCTAATAAACTGAGAACAGAAAGGGGCAGAAAGGGCTGCCTCTGCCTAGCACGGACTTTTAAAACTCTTATACCATGGTAGCATGCAAGGAAGAAAGATATTCCTTCAGTCGTCTATAAATACATAGAGGGAGTGATGATTTTTATGGTAGGCACACTGTTTATAAATCAAGTTCTTGAGGGATGTGAGTGGAAGTAGGAATTGAAGTTAGAGACAAGGTTGACAGGTCTATGTTTTACAAAGAGGAATTTGGTTGTTAGCTTTATTACAACTGCATTCATTTTGTTGTTGTTGTTGTTGTTTGTTTTTTGGTGCATTAGCTTTGTCTACTAATTTGTCACTGAGCAAATTAGCAACATAAGTAGGGACCATCCTTTGACGAAAGAGTCTACCCAGCAGCCGGTCAAAGAAGTAGTTTGGAAAAGAAAGGAGATTGTTCAAAGGAAGCCTCTCTAGCCCTCCTCTTTGCCCACTAACCTACTTGACAGGAAGTAGAGAGACCAAGTGATATGGTTTGGTTCGATGTCCCCACCCAAATCTCATCTCGAATTCTAATCTCCATAATCCCCACATGTCCAGAGAAAGGCTAGGTGGGAGGTGCCTGCATCATGGGGGCGTTTTCTCCCATGCTGTTCTCATGAAAGTGAGTGAGTTCTCACGAGATCTGATGGTTTTATAAGGCAGTTTTCCCTGCTCTTGCTTGCTCTCTCGTGCCTGCTGCCATGTAAGGCACGCCTCTTCCCCTTTTGCCATGAGTTTAGTTTCTTGAGGCCTCCCCAGCCATGCAGAACTGTGAGTAAATTAAACCTCTTTTCTTTATAAATTACCCAATCTTGGGTATGTCTTTATAGCAGTGTGAAAATGGACTAAGATACTAGGTGATCCTGTCATTTCTCAAAGATATAAGCCCTCATCTCAAGCATCAATGAATAGCTTCGATGATTTTGTATTTGTCTACTAGGTTCTCACTAAACTCATAAAGAAATATTTTTGTGGGCACTATGAGTGTATCTGGACTGTGGACATGTGAGAAAAATCCCAGAATGAGTGGCTTTATTTTACAGCCATGACCAGCTGCTCACTCATATTACTATGTCAGATCTGTTTGATTAATGGTGCCCACACATATACATACATATATATCTTTGAAGATTGCACTATTGATTATTAGAAAATTTTAAACAGCATAAGACTAGATCATAACAGGATTTCTCTATACTGCTTGGGATTTGTCTAACTTTTACCAACCAGAAAACACAGCCATTGAATGTTAAAATATAAAATCTACACAGTATAACATAAAGTTGGCCATTTGGGGTTAATCCATTAGTTTTCATCCCAGGAATCATGTGAAGCAAAATTTCCATGTTTTCTTGAGTAGGAGAGCAATTTGAATGGAGGAAGGATTCCCCTTCCTCATGTTTCTGACTCACGCAGTGTCTGTGTAGTCCTTGGGATCTTTATGAAGTGACTGTTCATCTAAACACCAAAGAGAAGAGTTTTTGCATTCACCTTTATGATTCTTACATCATTTCTTCCTTGATTATGGTAGTGTATATCCAAAGCACTGATAATAGTCAGACTATGATGAAATAAAGAGACATACTAAAAGAGGACTCAAGGTTTAGTTTTTCTTGCAAGTTTTTTTTTTTTTTTTTTTTCAAATAATCTATGATGCTAACCAGGAAAGACTTATAATTGAAAATAAATTTCTGAGTAAGTGATTAAATGATCTTATTGCCTGGGTTTGAGATTTATAGTTTCACATCCCACCCAAATCTCTTCAGTGAGAGAAACCAACACTGTATGGGTATGAGTGTGTGTGCAAAGGTATCTCCAGTCAAGCGGCCAGATACTTCCTGGGGCCAGCAGCCATGTATCCAGGGAGTTATGGAACAGTTAGAAAAACAGTAGTGTCAAAAAAAAAAAAAGAAGAAGAAGAAGGAAAGAAAGAAAAACAGTGGTGTCTGGTAACTTGGTTGCAGTTCAGGGACACTATAAAATAAATTCCAAGCTAAAGCACATATTCAAGAATAATTTCCAGACGCGTTGTTCTACAAACATCATGCACCATCTTAGTAAGATTATTTCACTATGATTTATTGTAAATTGCTTGAGCACTGGTGCAGCACTGTGTAGATTTAGATTAGGCCATGTAAATACTGACAAATATCCATAAAATATTGATGTCTGGTAAGAAAAATGATTTTCTGCTGGTGCTGAAAAATTGGGCTGTAGAAATTGTTTTTTTCTAGACTGATCATACTCATTGACTATTTTCTTCAGCTCATAAAATTCATTTTTCTGAGAAGACACAATGAGAGCAAGGCACCCTTTCCGTTTCCCACCTTTGAAATTCTCCAGGAGAGTCACAAACAGTTCTCCTAAGACAGCCCACAAAGACAAAGGCATGGAGCCTATGCTGGCACAATGGCCATCCCGCCACATTTGCAGGGATTTACCAGGCTCTGCTCTGTCCCTCATTTGAGCATAATTAATATTCTTTATGGGAAATATGATTGGACACTTTCTATGAGGGTGTAAAGGCTGGTATTTCAGGGTTTTATTTTCATGTTTTCATTTATTTCAAAATGTGAGAGGATCAGAGAGAAGATACATGATATATTAAATGTGAGAAGAACCATGCAACATGAGGATGTGAGGAAGGAATGCAGTGACCATTGGCCCTCAGACCTTGACTTTGTGTAAAGGCAAACATTTTGGATCAGTACACGGGGGTTATGATTCAGAGTTGAAATTCCAAAGCTATCATTTACTACCACTGTATCCCCTCTGTGCCTTAGCTTTCTTATAAGAAAAATAAGGTTAATATTCATGCCTTATCACAAGGTGGCAATGAGATATGAGGAGTTAATGGGAAGCACCTAGAATACTGCCTGGCCCATGGTGAGCACGATGTAATTATTAGCTATTATTATCGTCGGGTGCTCAGTAATGAGGAAGTTAGTTCTAGAGGTGACACAGACACTTTTTCAGACAACAAAAGTGCAGAGGTAAACTCTTACCCAGAAGACTGTGACACCCTGTGCTGGTTTCCTATTGCTGCTCTAACAAATTATGACAAACTTACTGGCTTCAAACAGCACAAAAGTATTCTGTTATAGTTCTTGAGGTCAGAAGTCCAAAACAAATTTTCAGTGGGCTAAAATCAAGGCATTCCTTCTGGAAGCTCTTGTGGGGGTCTATGTCTTTGTATTTTCTAGTCTCTAGAGTCCACTTGGCTCATGGCTGCTTCCTCTTTCTTCAAAGCCTGCAGCAGAGCGTCTTCAAACTCTCTTTCTGACATTAATCCTCCTGTTAGAAGGACCTTTGTGAATATATTGGACTCTGATGGATAATCCAGGATAGTTCATTGTAATCTTCCCATTTTAAGAGTTTGATTTAATCATATCTGCAAAGTCACCATTTTGTGTGTAAGGTAACATATCCACAGGTTTAGGGGATTAGTAGTTGAACATCTTGCGGGAAGGGTTCATCATCCCGCTTATTACATACTCCCATCTCACCACTCAATGTATTTGCCATTACATGTCAAGGCATTTATACCAGTTTCTCAGTTTCCAAAAAGTATTTCTACCAATGGTGTTAGCATCAGATGTACTTACTACACTTAATAAACACTACCTTAGACTGTTTATTCTGCTGTAACTAAATAGCTGAGACTGGATAGTTTATTTTAAAATGAAATTTATTCCTCACATTTCTGGAAGCTGGGAAGTCCAAGATCAAGGAGCCAGCATCTGGTGAGGGCCTTCTTGATGTGCCATCCCATGGTGGAAGAAAGGGATGGACCTGCTCCCACAAGTCCTATTTATAGTGGCATTAATCTGTTCATGGAGGTGGAGCTCTTATCAATTAAACACCTTCCATTAGGCCTCATCTCCCAACACTGTTGCCCTAGGGTTTAAGTTTCCAATACATGAATTTTGGGAGACATATTAAGATCATAGCAGACACTTAAGACATGGTACATAAGTCTTATCTTAGGAAAGGGATCAGAAAACTGTAAAGCTACAGGCCCATAATCCTGTAATGGCTAACTAGGAAAGTGGAATAAACTTGTATCCCTCCTTTATGCTTTTCAGAGTGTCTAGATAATGTAATGCATTTATAAGATTCACAAGGCACTTTCAAGAGCTTTACTGTATTTTATTTTTGTTTATGAAAGAACAAAATTACATGTCAGATTGCAGAATAGCACCTGTTAGATTTGGGAAACAGAACAACTTTTGACATCCTCTTTGTCACCAAAGATAACTTGAGAAATTAGGTTTAACCATGAAGAACAGAGAGCTTCAAAATATGTTTTAAATTCCTGGAAAAGAAGGATAATACCTATTTTTCCTTTGTCAATTGCACTTACATTTTTTCCTGCCTCTCCTACCTTATCTACTCCAACTCAGAACTCATATGTGCCAACATTGCCCCGGTGATATGGAACAATGGACTTTCCCATTAACAAGTCAGACAAGCTCATAACTGAGGACCTCTGCTCATGCTGATCCTCTGCCTGAAACAATATTTCCCCCATTCACTCCTCTAACTCCTTTCCTAATACCATCTCTTCTTTTAGCATACTCTACATATCCTCCTAAACTCAGTTTAAGTGTCCCCTTCCCCTAGGAAGCCCTCCCTACTCACTTCCTTTTTTTTTTTTTTTTTTTGAGCTGGAGTCTTGCTCTGTCACCCAGGCTGGAGTGCAGTGGTGCAATCTCGGCTCACTGCAACCACCACCTCCTGGGTTGAAGCAATGCTCCTGCCTCAGCCTCCTGAGTAGCTGGAATTACAGGTGCCAGCCACCATGCCTGGCTAATTTTTGTATTTTTAGCAGAGACAGGGTTTCACCATCTTGGCCAGGCTGATCTCGAACTCCTGACCTCATGATCTGCCTGCCTCGGCCTCCCAAAGTGCTGGGATTACAGACGTGACTCCCTACCCACTTCTACCCCACTCATTTTGGTTAAGGGTGCCTCCTATATTTATCCATACTACTTTGTGTTTGCCTCTCTCATAGCACTCACTATATTGTTCTATAATAATATGTCCAACTTTTATGCTAGACTATAATGTGTTTGCAGGCAGACTAAATTGATTTCATCTTTGCATTCCTAGAGCCTGGAACATTCAGTAAATGTTTCTTGAACTGAACTGAATTAGGTGCAGAAAATGCTTAGCAAATAGTCTAGGATGTTCTGAAGAGAGGGCAAATAAAAATAAATGAACTAACAGTTATCAGACAATGCTATGAGCTATTTGCTCTACATACATAAACTCATTTAATCTTCAGAGCAGCCATAAGGAATACTATTTTTCCCATTTACAGACGAGGAAATGGAGGCTCAAATAAGCCAAATAACTTGCATGGCCCCGGAACTGGTAAGTGGTAGAGCAGGGATTCAAGCCCAGACCCATCTGACACCAGAGATTGAGTTCAAGCACATGCACAGAGGTGTGGGTAGTGGCCTGTGTGTCAGGCTCCACCAAGGTGGTAGGGAGCATGAGGTTAAATCATCAAGCCAAAGCCGATGACCTCACTATTCAACATCCCAGCCTCGTGAAAGCCTGGGCACACAAGACAATATTGGCACCAGCTAGCTCAAGTGAACCCAATATTAGCTCTTTTCTCTCAAGCTGACTAGACCAAACTGCCCCAGCTTCCTACTGATTGAAGCTCTCCTTCACAAAAGACCTTGAATCTACAGGATGACCAAGGTTGCTGGTGTACCCAAGGGGTTTCCTTGGTCCTGGCGGGGAAGGTAGGATATGGGACTTGCAGTGCCTTAAAAAGTCCCAGGAAATCCAGGACAAATTGATTATTTGAATAATTACCAATGATTAGAGCAACCTGTCTTGTATATTACTCTTAGGGACTCTTCCTTTCAGATGCCTTTGAAGAGGACCACAAACAGCCATTTATACCAATGGTATTGACCAGTGTTGTCTAACAGAACTTACTGCAATGATGGAAAATTCAATATCAGCACCGTCCAATACATATGACTATTGATCATTGAAATGTCTATAGGAATTTTTAAATTTTATTTAATCTTAATTAAATTTTAATTTGAATAGCCACATATGGCTACTGACTTCCATATTGGACAGCACAGGAGTAATAAGTTTTAAATTTGGCTGCAACTGAAATTGCCTAAGGGGCTTTAAAAAATCCCAGTGCAGAGGCTACACTCTAGATCAATTAAATCAGAGCATCTTAGATGGGACACAGATGTCTAATGTGTATCCAAGAATAAGAACCTTCGGAATAGACCAGGGATCCCAAAATATGGCCTATGAATTGACTGCATCAGAATCAACAGAAGAGTATATTAATAATATGCAGAGTTGACTCTCTTTCCCCTTAAACACACCTCCTAAATTATAATTATAATCCCTGGAGAAGACCCTAGAGTCAATTTTCCAAAATAAACTTTTCATCCTTAGAATAGAAAAGTTGTGAAGATAGTACAGAGAGTTCTCATTTACCCTACACCTAGTTTCCCCTAATATTAACATCTCACATTACTGTGGTACATTTTCCATAATTAATGAACCGATATTTACACATTATTAAGGAATCTTCAGAATTCATTCCGATTTCCTCAGCTTTTACTTAATGTTCCTTTTTGTTCAAGGATACCACATTGCATTTAAGTCAAGTCTCTTTAGCCATGTCCTCTTAGCTGTGACAGTTTCTCAGACTTTTCTTATGTTTAATGACCTTGACAGTTTTGAGGAGTATTGGTCAGATGTTTTGTAAACTGTCTCTCAGTTTGGATTTGTCTGATGTTTTTCTCATGATTGGACTGAGATCACATGTTTTTGGGAAGAAAACCCTAGAGGTAAGTTGCTATTCTCATCCCTTGATATCAAGACAAGATGCTACCAGGATGACTTATCACTGTAGATGTTCATCTTAATCACTGGACTAATGTTTGCCAGGTTTCTCTACTGTAAAATTACTTTTCTCTCAGCATCTTCCATACTATACTCTTTGGATAGAAGTTACAAGTACAGTACACACTTAAAGAACGGGGAGTTACACTTCACCCCCTTGAAGACAGAGTATTTATATAAATTATCCAAAATAAAAATCTATTTTTGATACAATCCTCAATGATTCTTATTCATAACAAAATTTGGGAATCACTCAGACAAACAGCTGAAGGAGGCAGAACCACATGACATCCAGTTTGACCCTGATTCTCTGAGTGTGGATGACATGGTGAACTGTCGGATTTGCTAGACTTCTGTGAAGACTAGCTGATAGTTACTTATTTAGTCTAGAAACCAGATCACTGCTTATCTAAACACAAAACAGTGAATAAATATAGAATTGTTGATATTACCACCAAGGAGTGTTTTGGAGTTGGAATCCAGCATATTGGAGGAGAAAAAAAGCCATACCAAGAAGGATACATATAGTGTTTTGGACCAAAATCACAGCAACCAAGAGGCATTCCCTAAAAAAGAAAAAAATATCAGTAGTATCAGGTAGAGAACTAGGCAACTGGTGGCCCAAAGGATCTTGGGATATATATGGCCATGTGAAGAGGACCACCATGACCCATTGGCATGTACAGGACACTTCAGAGCTACAATACCATTATTGACAACAATGACAAACATTCACTAAGTCGTTAGCAGAGTTAGTTTATAGTGTAAAGGGTGATTCAGAAACTCATTTGTCACTAGTGGATTCCTTGAACCAGTAACAAAGCTATCTTACCAAGGGGAAAGTGTTTTACTATTGCTGTTTATAAGCCGCAGAAAGTCTCTGTTCTCTGGATCCCTGCTTGGCTTTGGTAAAGCTACAGTTAGAGACTCAACCTCTTGGTTTCTCAGAACATTAATTAGTGCATTGTTCAATTTTAATACTCAAGGAGTGTGTGTTGAGAATTGTGGGAGGTTCAGAAGCTTGGCCACACACAGTAGCAGCTCTGAGTAACTGAGAATGCTTCATCAGAAGTGACAACTTCCAGGAGACACGAAGGCTGCCTTAATGCACTGAAGCGATGTGAGGTAGAAAAGTGAGCATCTTTCATGTTCCCTGTGAAAATATAAGTAGCACACATGGGTTATGTCTACAAAGAAATAGATTTCCTTCACCTTCACCTTCACCTAGAAACGTAAGTTAAAGTTTCTAACAACCTAGCAGCACAGAGGACAGATTGCCTTATGGGATAGTGAGTGTTTTGTCTATTGAATTAAGTAAGTGGATGCAAGATGACCTCAGGGCTATTGTTGAAAAGGTTTGTGTACTATGTAGAAAATGTGAAGAGACTTTTAAGGATCTTTCAATTCTTTCACTTTCCATCCTGTTGATATAGGATGAGTGACACCATGCCAACTGTCTGGGATGTCACTGCTCATCTCTGTTTCTTCATCAATGTCAGCTGTTACACATATGCAATGTGCAGTTAGAAGAGTGTGATGCTTTTCTTAAACTGGCTGATTTATACACATCAAGGAAGACACAATTTAGGCAAGAATAGCCACAGAGTAAGAGAGAGACCCTCAGTGTAGAGATCCACAGTCCTGACTTTGCCATGAAGATGCTATTTTGAAAGAGGACAAGATCTTTACATCTCTGAATCTCAATAATCTTTCCAAAAATGAAGACTTTGTGCTAATTCATCTCTCAGTTTTCTTCTAGTTCTGACATTCTATGCAGTCTTTCCTTTGTCCTTATTCTTAAATGGTGTTTGCTAGGTTTCAGTGAAAAGGCGCTAGTCTTTATTATTCAATGAAAATCGCAAACCTTAGTGTTTACTGATGGTGCCTTAGAAAATATAAATGACAGGATTATTATGGCTGCATTGATTTGCCTTTCTACTTCTTAACTTCTCTAAGTGTGTACACCCTTTATATGATATTTTTGCCATGCATCAGTAATCTATATTCCAAAATCTAAGATAAGTTTTACAGATTCAGATGCCTATTGGGGCAGGGATAACTGAAAAGGCCAAGTGGTACTTCTGATAAACAGAGGACCTAGGTCTCCTGCAAGGGATGGGTCACCACTCAACCCCATCTGGTGTTGTAATGCTAGTTCAGAGTTGCCAGATCTTCCACTTTTTATGAGAAGGTAGAAATTGTAACTTTTATGCAAAAATCCCTTCATTTAAAATGATGGCAATTAGCTAACATTTTAAAAAGAGGACAACAGGCTAAATCAATGTTTTTTTGGGTCTTCAGTTTGTAAACTCTGATCTACAAACAACAATAACATCCAATCCAATCACAGCTCCAGTGCTCCCTGACACCCCAACCTACAGTATTTCAATAGGTAATTAAATAACAAGAAAACAAAAGTATGAAATGTCATCAAGGACATTGATGAGAGGAGATAGTCTCAGTTAGAATATTTCAGACAGGTATCTTCCTGCCTTACTTTGTTATCAGCTTCTTAGATGTGGTTCTGTAACTTTCGCTTAGGAAGGAAGTAGTAACAAAAGCTCTTGGCTAATTGTCTTTGGTGACAAATACCACAGATGGTGTTATATCCCAAGTGTATTAACATAAGAGTGTCACACACTATTTCAGTGTCTAAAAAAGAAACGACCATTTTATCAGCACGTGATTACCATGATGTGGAATAAACTTCGTTAAGTGTATTACTCTGTTCTCACGCTGCTAATAAAGACATACCTGAGACTGGGTAATTTTTAAAGGAAAGAGGTTTAATGGACTCACAGTTCCACATGGCTGAGGAGGCCTCACAATCATGGTGGAAGGCAAAGGAAGAGCAAAGGGACTTCTTACATGGCAGCAGGCAAGAGAGTGTGTGCAGGGGAACGCCCCTTTATAAAACCATCAGATCTCGTGAGACTTATTCACTGTCAGGAGAACAGCTCAGGAAAGACCCACCCCCATGATTCAATTACCTCCCACCCGGTCACTTCCATGACATGGGCATTATGGGAACTACAATTCAGGATGAGACTTGGGTGGGGACACAGCCAAACCATATCAATACGAAAATCTGGGGAAATTTCCAGGATGCCAATTTTCTGGGAAGCTTTTGAGGATCATAGGTTTGGAGCAAATGCCTACTAATGTCTTAGTGTAAATTTATTTCCAGAGATTCTCAGAGGGGAATGGAACTTACATTTATTTAATGCCTACCATGTCCCCAAGTATAGTACTTATTACATAGATAATAAGATGAATAAAGTAGTTTATTTCTTACTCTTCAGGAGTAAGGGATTAAACAGTAAGTCTGACTTACTAGGAAAAGAATGACTAGAATCTCATGAAAATTTTAAATTTTTGCACTCACCTTATTTTATTTAGTCAAGATATTTTTGTCCCTCTCCTAAAGGTCACTCTGGGAAGTTAAGCAGCTTCAGCAATGCTTACCAATGCTTGGATCTCTGGACCTATTTAAACCAATAGCAAATACTTTCAGATCACTGTAGTGTTGGCACGTCTCTGTCCCTGGAGGGTGAATTTGATTTTTGTCTGCAGACAAATGCCATTCTCATTGGAGGCTAGTGAAGAAGGTGAGTTGACAAGCTTGGGCATTACGATTTTGGGTCAAAAAAGAAGTAGGTTCTGGAGTAATCAAACTGATATCCGTGTTTGACTTGCAAGGAACCAGGATGTACAGTCTCCGTTTAGCTATACATTCTGGCAGGTTGTCTTAAACTTCTCTTTTTTTCTGCATGTCCACACTTTATTACAATGCTACAGTTTCTTTTTTTTTAAATTTATTATTATTATACTTTAAGTTCTAGGGTACATGTGCATAACGTGCAGGTTTGTTACATATGTATACTTGTGCCATGTTGGTGTGCTGCACCCATCAACTCGTCAGCACCCATCAACTCGTCATTTACATCAGGTATAACTCCCAATGCAATCCCTCCCCCCTCCCCACTCCCCATGATAGGCCCCGGTGTGTGATGTTCCCCTTCCTGAGTCCAAGTGATCTCATTGTTCAGTTCCCACCTATGAGTGAGAACGTGCGGTGTTTGGTTTTCTGTTCTTGTGATAGTCTGCTAAGAATGATGGTTTCCAGCTGCATCCATGTCCCTACAAAGGACATAAACTCATCCTTTTTTATGGCTGCATAGTATTCCATGGTGTATACGTGCCACATTTTCTTAATCCAATCTGTCACTGATGGACATTTGGATGGATTCCAAGTCTTTGCTATTGTGAATAGTGCTGCAATAAACATACGTGTGCATGTGTCTTTATAGCAGCATGATTTATAATCCTTTGGGTATATCCCCAGTAATGGGATGGCTGGGTCATATGGTACATCTAGTTCTAGATCCTTGAGGAATCGCCATACTGTTTTCCATAATGGTTGAACTAGTTTACAATCCCACCAACAGTGTAAAAGTGTTCCTATTTCTCCACATCCTCTCCAGCACCTGTTGTTTCCTGACTTTTTAATGATCGCCATTCTAACTGGTGTGAGATGGTATCTCATTGTGGTTTTGATTTGCATTTCTCTGATGGCCAGTGATGATGAGCATTTTTTCATGTGTCTGTTGGCTGTATGAATGTCTTCTTTTGAGAAATGTCTGTTCATATCCTTTGCCCACTTTTTGATGGGGTTGTTTGTTTTTTTCTTGTAAATTTGTTTGAGTTCTTTGTAGGTTCTGGATATTAGCCCTTTGTCAGATGAGTAGATTGCAAAAATTTTCTCCCATTCTGTAGGTTGCCTGTTCACTCTGATGGTAGTTTCTTTTGCTGTGCAGAAGCTCTTTAGTTTAATGAGATCCCATTTGTCAATTTTGGCTTTTGCTGCCGTTGCTTTTGGTGTTTTAGACATGAAGTCTTTGCCCATGCCTATGTCCTGAATGGTACTACCTAGGTTTTCCTCTAGGATTTTTATGGTATTAGGTCTAACATTTAAGTCTCTAATCCATCTTGAATTAATTTTCGTATAAGGAGTAAGGAAAGGATCCAGTTTCAGCTTTCTACTTATGGCTAGCCAATTTTTCCAGCACCATTTATTAAATAGGGAATCCTTTCCCCATTTCTTGTTTGTGTCAGGTTTTTCAAAGATCAGATGGCTGTAGATGTGTGGTATTATTTCTGAGGACTCTGTTCTGTTCCATTGGTCTATATCTCTGTTTTGGTACCAGTACCAAGCTGTTTTGGTTACTGTAGCCTTGTAGTATAGTTTGAAGTCAGGTAGCGTGATGCCTCCAGCTTTGTTCTTTTGACTTAGGATTGTCTTGGAGATGCGGGCTCTTTTTTGGTTCCATATGAACTTTAAAGCAGTTTTTTCCAATTCTGTGAAGAAACTCATTGGTAGCTTGATGGGGATGGCATTGAATCTATAAATTACCTTGGGCAGTATGGCCATTTTCACGATATTGATTCTTCCTATCCATGAGCATGGTATGTTCTTCCATTTGTTTGTGTCCTCTCTTATTTCACTGAGCAGTGGTTTGTAGTTCTCCTTGAGGAGGTCCTTTACATCCCTTGTAAGTTGGATTCCTAGGTATTTGATTCTCTTTGAAGCAATTGTGAATGGAAGTTCATTCATGATTTGGCTCTGTGTTTGTCTGTTACTGGTGTATAAGAATGCTTGTGATTTTTGCACATTAATTTTGTATCCTGAGACTTTGCTGAAGTTGCTTATCAGCTTAAGGAGATTTTGGGCTGAGACAATGGGGTTTTCTAAATATACAATCATGTTATCTGCAAACAGGGACAATTTGACTTCTTCTTTTCCTAACTGAATACCCTTGATTTCTTTCTCTTGCCTAATTGCCCTAGCCAGAACTTCCAACACTATTTTGAATAGGAGTGGTGAGAGAGGGCATCCCTGTCTTGTGCCAGTTTTCAAAGGGAATTTTTCCAGTTTTTGCCCATTCAGTATGATATTGGCTGTGGGTTTGTCATAAATAGCTCTGAAACTCTTCCAATCAATAGAAAAAGAGGGAATCCTCCCTAACTCATTTTATGAGGCCAACATCATCCTGATACCAAAGCCTGGCAGAGACACAACAAAAAAAGAGAATTTTAGACCAATATCCCTGATGAACATCGATGCAAAAATCCTCAATAAAATACTGGCAAACCGGATTCAGCAACACATCAAAAAGCTTATCCACCATGATCAAGTGGGCTTCATCCCTGGGATGCAAGGCTGGTTCAACATTCGCAAATCAATAAACATAATCCAGCATATAAACAGAACCAAAGACAAGAACCACATGATTATCTCAATAGATGCAGAAAAGGCTTTTGACAAAATTCAACAGCCCTTCATGCTAAAAACGCTCAATAAATTCGGTATTGATGGAACGTACCTCAAAATCATAAATCTTACAGTTTCTAATCATCTTTTAGCTAGAACTAAAAGGCTCTTTCCTACTTTGGCATCTAATTTTGTATTCCTATTTTTCCTAACAGGCCCTGTCTAAGTTTAGTTCTATGTATTTTAGTTAAGTTTACTTTGGTTTAGTTTCATACGTTTTTATATTATTTTTACTTTATTTTATAATTTCTATTTTTTGTTATATTTTTTATTTTAGTTAAGTTTCATATATTTACTTTAGTTTAGTATATTTTAGTTTAGTTTCATCTATTTTGCATTGTATGGGAGGAAAAAATAATTCTCAGTCTATTCTTCTGAATTCTTATCTGGAACCCCTGCAAAAAAAGGCAGATTAAAAAGAAAAGAGCAAACAGAAGTTTATTAACAAATAGGCTTCATATATATATATGGGAAGTACCCAGGGAATGAGCAATTCTCAAAGAGGTGACTTAGAACTCTGCTTTATATGGCATTGTCAACAAAGAACAACAGATTGGTTGGGAAGTGACAAGACAAGGGGAAAGGATATTGAGTTTCTAGGGGTGGCAAATTGTGGGAAAACAAGTACATGGGAAACTAATGGTAGACAAAAGGTTATATAGTAAAGTCTGTTCCTCTTGCCATATTCAGGCAAGCAAGGGCCTAAGGTCATCCCTGGTGATCAACCTTTGTCCTTCTTGCTAGAGAGGGAAGGAGGGACACCTTTGTAAATGCACGTCCTGCTTTTAAGCAAATAGGGGTAGGGCAGAGAGATTTTTTGTATCTACTTCTCGATTGCTTTCAGCTCAAAATAATCCTTATGCCAGAAAGGCATATTTTGGGGTGACATATTCAGGTACCCCTTCAGCATATAGTATACATATCTTGTACCAACTGGTCTCTTTCCCTGTCTGCAGCTATACAAATTAAACTATTAGGAAAGCATGAACATTCAAAGGAGGCATCCTTTTTGCTGCTCCTTTGCAACTTTCTTTTGCCCGCCTGTTTTTCCTTTGCCCTCCTGTTTTGCTCCTTGGCAGCTTTCACTCCAAGCTTTACAAACATTTTTAGTGTCTTAAGTTTCCTCCTTCCCCACAACACACAAATTCATGTAGTCCAGCCCTTGTGTATTCTATTTCCAGAGCTGGGGATAGCTTCCCTCTTCTTCTTCTGCCAGATCATGTTTCTGCCTTATCTTAAAAGCCTACTCAAAATTCATCTACAGCAAACCTTCTTAGATGCATTTTTTCCACAGAGAGAATTCTCCAATCGCTCCAGTGATTTCATCAGCACACTTACTTGACGTAAGCTCTTATATTCTCTCACATTTGCAGTATATTCACCACTAGGCTGTAAACTTTTGGAGGCAGCCAGTGTGTTCATTTTTCCCTTAGGGCACCCTGCCCTTCTGCATATAGTAGAAACTCAGGAATTTAGTTAAACAACTTTCTATTTTCCCCAAACCTTAAATGAGCTGTCTGCAATGACCATCTCAGACGTTGTTATTTTCAGAAAGTTTCCCTAATCTATTTTAAGGAAAGAACAGATAAGATGCATAAGAAAAGGGACGTTCTCTGGCTGTAGACTTTCTTTAGCACATTTCAGGATTATTACAACAGAAAAACCTTGCCCTATTTTCCTTAAGCAGCATGCAGCTGCCTAGTGTACTTGCTTTAGGAGGTCAAACACATTAGGTATATCAACATATCGACCACCAAAAGCCAATGCACAGAACAGAGGTCCTCAGGCAAGCAGGTGGAACCATAGTTGCAAGGTCAAGTCATTAAGCAAAGGATCCAAGGGTGACCATCATGCTTCCCCCTGGTTTTTTGGAAAAGCACAGATTTTCCGAGGAATTGCTGAGCAAAGAGCCCCTTACTAAAGAAACAGCAGACTCCATGGAAGTGTCAACTTTATGATCCACTGCTGGTTTGGGCTGATTTGCTTTTAACTAATTATTGATCACTATAATGACTAACTTTTGAGAGAGCCCTGCCAAAAATAAATATTCCTTAAATGAGGTACACGAATGTTTTTTCCACTCCAGTCCTTGAAAATAGTGAGTTAGGGCAGAGTTTCCTAAAGCATGGCCTGAATTTACAGAACCATAGTCATCAGAATCACTTGGGCAATTTGTTAACATTTATTAGGTTGGTGCAAAAGTAATCACGGTTTTTGCCATTGAAAGTAATAGTCCTAATACATTCCTGGGACTCACCTGAGCCAGGCTCTCTGGGATGGGGCCTAGAGATCTGCATTTGTTTTTTTGTGTGAATTTATTTGTATGTGGTTTACAGTATTGGTACTCACGCACCATGCACAGTTGTTTTAAATGTAGTTTTTAATGTTTGGTAAAATAATACATGCACATAATAAAAATGGTATAGTTAATAAAAAATAACAGAGGGGTTAGGATGCAAAGCAATCCTGTTGCCTCCTCCCTCCCTTCCCCACTCCTGATCCTCAGAGACAGCTGCTTCTAGCCCTTCTGGTCTTTTCTTCTGGTGGTTATGACTTTCTGTATTTTGCACCTGACATGGGTTTGCCACCATTTCCTGCTTATCAGTGTTGGACCTTATCCACTAGACTTCCTGCTCTCATGATAGGCTTCTCTATCCCCGCCTCCCAAAAGGTTATAATTCCTTTATTGGTTACTTTTTGTAGTAAGCTAAGCAATAAACATTTATCTTTTTAATCTTGTTCTATCAACTCTACAATTATTTTGACCCTTGCATCCCCTTCTTCACCTAGCCCCAGGTGACTACTATTTTTGTCTGTTCCAGAATTTTATTTTATTTTAAAAATTTTTTATTATACTTTAAGTTCTAGGGTACATGTGCACAACGTACAGGTTTGTTACATATGTATACATGTTCCATGTTGGTGTGCTGCACCCATTAACTCATCATTTACATCAGGTATATCTCCTAATGGTATCCCTCCCCCCTCCCCCCACCCCACAACAGGCCCCGGTGTGTGATGTTCTTCCTGTGTCCAAGTGTTCTCATTGTTCAGTTCCCACCTACAGAACATGAGGTCTTTGGTTTTTTGTCCTTGTGATAGTTTGCTGAGAATGATGATTTGCAGCTTCATTCATGTCTCTACAAAAGACATGAACTCATCCTTTTTTATGGCTGCATACTATTCCATAGTGTATATGTGCCACATTTTCTTAATCCAGTCTGTCACTGATGGACGTTTGGGTTGGTTCCAAGTCTTTGCTATTGTGAACAGTGCTGCAATAAACATACGTGTGCATGTGTCTTTAGAGCAGCATGATTTATAATCCTTTGGGTATATACCCAGTAATGGGATGGCTGAGTCAAGTGGTATTTCTAGTTCTAGATCCTTGAGGAATCGCCACACTGTCTTCCGCAATGGTTGAACTAGTTTATAGTCCCACCAATGGTGTAAAAGTGTTCCTATTTCTTAACATCCTCTCCAGTACTTGTTGTTTCCTGACTTTTTAATGATCGCCATTCTAACTGGAGTGAGATGGTATCTCATTGTGGTTTTGATTTGCATTTCTCTGATGGCCAGTGATGATGAGCATTTTTTCATGTGTCTGTTGGCTGCATAAATGTCTTCTTTTGAGAAGTGTCTGTTCATATCCTTTGCCCACTTTTTGATGGGGCTGTTTGTTTTTTTCTTGTAAATTTGATTGAGTTCTTTGTAGATTCTGGATATTAGCCCTTTGTCAGATGAGTAGATTGCAAAAATTTTCTCCCATTCTGTAGGTTGCCTGTTCACTCTGATGGTAGTTTCTTTTGCTGTGCGGAAGTTCTTCAGTTTAATTAGATCCCATTTGTCAATTTTGGCTTTTGTTGCCATTGCTTTTGGTGTTTTAGACATGAAGTCCTTGCCCATGCCTATGTCCTGAATGGTATTGCCTAAGTTTTCTTCTAGAGGTTTTATGGTTTTATGTCTAACATTTAAGTCTTTAATCCATCTTGAATTAATTTTTGTATAAGGTGTAAAGAAGGGATCCAGTTTCAGCTTTCTACATATGGCTAGGCAGTTTTCCCAGCACCATTTATTAAATAGGGAATCCTTTCCCCATTTCTTGTTTTTGTCAGGTTTGTCAAAGATCAGATGGTTGTAGATGTGTGGTATTATTTCTGAGGCCTCTGTTCTGTTCTATTGGTCTATATCTCTGTTTTGGTACCAGTACCATGCTGTTTTGGTTACTGCAGCCTTGTAGTATAGTTTGAAGTCAGGAAGTGTGATGCAGCTTTGTTCTTTTTGGCTTAGGATTGACTTGGCAATACGGGCTCTTTTTCAGTTCCATATGAACTTTAAAGTAGTTTTTTCCAATTCTGTGAAGAAAGTCATTGGTAGCTTGATGGGGATGGCATTGAATCTGTAAATTGCCTTGGGCGGTATGGCCATTTTCACCATTTTCACGATATTGATTCTTCCTATCCATGAGTGTGGAATGTTCTTCCATTTGTTTGTGTCCTCTTTTATTTCGTTGAGCAGTGGTTTGTAGTTCTCCTTGAAGAGGTCCTTCACATCCCTTGTAAGTTGGATTCCTCGGTATTTTATTGTCTTTGAAGCAATTGTGAATGGGAGTTCACTCACGATTTGTCTCTCTGTTTGTCTGTTATTGGTGTATAAGAATACTTGTGATTTTTGCACATTGATTTTGTATCCTGAGACTTTGCTGAAGTTTCTAATCAGCTTAAGGAGATTTTGGGCTGAGACGATGGGGTTTTCTAAATATACAATCATGTCATCTGCCAACAGGGTCAATTTGACTTCCTGTTTTCCTAAAGTCCAGGACCAGACGGATTTACAGCCGAATTCTACCAGAGGTAAAAAGAGGAGCTGGTACCATTCCTTCTTAAACTATTCCTATCAAGAGGGAATCCTCCCTAACTCGTTTTATGAGACCAGCATCATCCTGATACCAAAGCCTGGCAGAGAGACAACAAAAAAAGAGAATTTTAGACCAATATCCCTGATGAATATTGATGCAAAAATCCTCAATAAAATACTGGCAAACCGAATTCAGCAGCACATCAAAAAGCTTATCCACCATGATCAAGTGGGCTTCATCCCTGGGATGCAAGGCTGGTTCAACATATGCAAATCAATAAACATAATCCAGCCTATAAACAGAGCCAAAGACAAAAACCACCTGATTATCTCAATGGATGCAGAAAAGGCCTTTGACAAAATTCAACAGCCCTTCATGCTAAAAACGCTCAATAAATTCGGTATTGATGGAACGTACCTCAAAATAATAAGAGCTATTTATGACAAACCCACAGGCAATATCATACTGAATGGGCAAAAGCTGGAAGCATTCCCTTTGGAAACTGGCACAAGACAGGAATGTCCTCTTTCACCACTCCTATTCAACATAGTGTTGGAAGTTCTGGCCAGGACAATCAGGCAAAAGAAAGAAATAAAGAGATCTGCATTTAAACAAGAACCACACAGAAGCACTTGGACAGAGGGTAACAAGGGAGTGTGATATTGAACTCTTGAAAGTACAGAACAATAGTGAGGAATGATCTTCATCAATATTATCATAGCTTTTTCTTGTTACATTATAGGATCCCAGGCTTATATCCTCAGAGAACAGAATGGAGAGCAGATTTATAGACAGGGAAGTGGATTGGACAGGACTGTGGGTCTCCATTCTATTTTAGGCCCTGCCTCTGACTGTGTAGCTTTGAAGAGTTCACTAAGCCCTTTGGCCCTCGTTTTGTAATCTATAAGTGTGTGGGCCTATTATTTTAATATCCTGTCTACCTCTAATAATTTCTGATTGAATACTGAATTTGAAAATATAAATAGGCAGTATAAACTCTTCTATTTATCTGTGGTGTCTGTGAGGTAATAAGCAGAAGAGGTTGATAGTTTCACAAAAGGAAAGCATGACTTAGATAGAGTGCCTAAAATTGTGTCCCGGGAACCAGGGCCTCCTTACCTACTGACTGACTGTGTTTGGCCAATCACATGCATATCAGTTTCCTCATCTGCAAAATGACGATGGCACTTGCCAGCCACCACTTTTCAGGGCTCCTGAGCAGGTCAAAGACATAACCTGCTCAAATGTTTTGAAAACTACAAAGTGCCAATCAGATTATCAGTTGTCACTCAAACTTGGATTAATTAGGGCAAATATCAGGTGTCAGGTGGTGTTTAAATCCTTGTTGTCCAGAGTGACATGGGAAGCACTGGAAGCTTAGGATACCGTTAGGAGATCCTGAGGCTTGAGTGAGAAGATCCCATAAAGAACAACATGGCTTGAACAGCGCCGAGAGGGCAGGCTGTGTGCCAAGATCAGCCTGGGAGTTTACACAACACTTATTTTAGCATCAGACATACTTTAGCCCCTAGAAAAGAAAGTGAACAGGAAGAGACCCTTGAGATATCTTTGGATGCGTCAAGAATTTTAAAAGCTGCAACTTGGAATTCAAAGCATTCACTTCCTTTTCCAACAAAATTGAGACCCTATAGGGTAATTTTATACTGAAGAGCTCCTACTTCTTTAAACCTGATTGGAATTTGAGATAGTTGGAACAGGACAAGACTCTTATTATCTATGATAAAAGGCATCGTCAGGTAGGGGCAAGAGTATGGACTCGAGGTAGGTTGGATTCAGATCCCAGTTTTCAACAATTCATTTTGAGTCCCTTGGCAAATCATCTATCATCTCACCTTGGTTTTTTCAACTATAAAATGATAAGGATGTAACACCTTCTTCATCAGGTGGTGATGAGGACAGATGGGAAAATACAGTGGAATACTGGCTTTCAATATTCTATTACTCAGCACTGTCTCACGCTTACATGCATTTTATGACAATCCACATTACCTAAGCCCAAATTATTAAATGCAACACAGCTTGGCAACCTTCAAACACTAACCAAATCAGGTATCAGAGCACTTGTTTCTTGAACTTTCAAAGACAGAAGATGAACGTATAAAACAGAATATTTTGTTTCATGATTTTGTTACTGTAAGCCCTGTCTGGTAAAGGCCAATACAAGGAAAATGGGCTGAATCTCTGTGAATTACAACAGTAGGTTCAGAAGCAATGATGGCTCACACACCTGAACTCATTTCAATCATCACTAAATTTAAAACAGGAAAATAGTTGGCTAAGCTGTTCCCTTTCTTCCTCTGGAGAAACTACTTGAAATACATACGAATTTGAATTTTACATGAATGATATCTCAAGAGTGTGTTAGTATGACTATCATACTGAACGTTCATGGCTTATCCAGAAATCAAGGAACTATAGTAACCAGATAAAACTCCTTTTTTTTTTTTCTGTAACATATAACAGAAATTGGAGTCTTCTGCTTGTGACCTTAAGGTGTGTTGTCATGGTCTTCACACTTCTGCAGAAACAAACTATTCAATTCAGCAGTTTCTGTGTTTGCAGTTATTTGTATTTAACTTGTGTTTTGCATATTTAATTTGTATTTAAATACTTAAAAACTGATAACTCATAAATGTTAGGTATAGACATCCTCATTAATCCAGAACATTTAACTAACCAGACACCTAATTATGTTTGGAGTGGTCCTAGCTACGCATTTAATGAATGCTCTTATTTTGTAGCCAGGATATGTAATACAGGTGATTCCTTTCAGCGATGGGAGCTGGACAAATCTATATGCAGGGTTTTTGATTATCTTGGGTTTAAAACTCATAATGGAACAATTAAAACCATGTTTGTTTTCCTGAATCCATGACAATAACTTTATCCCAAAACCAGCTGTGAATGTTGGTAACACGGGCGCTGTGCTGACCTGAAAGAATGCAGGCACAGCCTGCATTTTGCACACATATTTGTCGGTAGAGTACTTTTTTGGTAGAGAGGAAGAGAAAATTCTGGCTTCTTTAGAGAAGTGGATGTAGGCAATCCCTCCTCCAAAAGTAGTCAAAATACCACTCCAGAGAACCTTGACTTTATAAGGGAAGGCAGCTTCTGAATCACTGAAAGTCTTTTCCGCCTTAATTCTCGCTGGCTGGCCTGGAATGACGCTCTGCTAAAAATGTTCTGGGCAGCTGTTGATATAGGCATTTCTGTCCTCTTTTCTAGTAACATAATGTGTGCATGTTAAGGAGATTATGCAGGTCTCTTATACATTACTTACCCCTTTTAAAGCCTTCTTCTTGGAAAGTAGATGTGGAAGATCTCCTAGACTTGGAAAAGTTTCTGTCTTTCAGAACTTTGTGTAGGTTTGGTATTCATAAAACATTACATTATTTGATGTCTCCCCCCCCCATTCTCTGCCCCGCAATACTACACAGAGAAGAAAAATGTGTTTAGGTAGAAGATCCTCCTAAATAAGAAGGAAGGGTTTGGAAAGCTGTTTTCTGGGTTGTATTACAACTTTGCCGGGTTTTTTTTTTTTTTCTCTCTCTCTCTCATTAAATAATATTTAAGACAAGTATTATTTTATAATACTTTTATAAGTAGGATCTTGATTATTATTGATTATATTGAGGCAAGAAGTATAATCCTAAGCAGTGAGAATGGGGGAAATTGGAGCACATTATTATTTCCATAGGATCAGCATAGAGTTTTGTAATGTCCAAATTACCTTGCCATTTCTTTCCTTTCCCGAAAAAGGTCTTTAGTATCAATTTTTTCCATTAAAAAAAAAAAATCTTTGGAAGAAGTATTTTCACATTCTGCTATGCCTTAGGGCATCAGCTGTGCCCAAATTCATGCTTGTAAGGCTGAATGGTCACTCTGCTTTTGATGTCTCCATTTGAAAAAGCCTATAAATCCAAATAAAGCGTGCCCCCATTGGCATAGTCTCTGTTGTGCAAAGGAGACTTTCAGAGTTTTAGGCTCCATCTGTCATGATCATTTTTCAAGCAGACTATTTTTTTTAAATCAGTTTTATGTTCACAGCATCAACCAAAAAAGCACCACTGTTTTTTGGCTGGTTTACTCCTACTCAAATTGGTTCTGGCTCTCTGGGATAACCAGTTTCTCAAGGAAAGAAGCCTCCTCTGACCACCGTACCATCCTCCCAACTGTATCTTTTCATATACGTTAATAGCACTCTATCTTTCCTTCATAGTACTTATTGTAGTTTGTAGTAATACATTTGATACAATTATTTCCTTCGTATACATCTTCCTCACCAGCCTAGGGCAAGGACTCTGATTGTTCACCATTGTATCCCCGTATCTAGCACAGTGCCTAGGGGATAGGAGGGGCTCGATAAATATCTCTTGAGAGGATGTTGTTTAATTGTAAACTCTGCCAAGGCCTTTATGTTGAATGAATGAATGCCTCTAACTCTTCATAAAATAAACACTTTTTGGAAAAAGTATGCTCATGGCAGACCTCAGATGTAATCACACCGGTAACTGGAAAGAAAAATGAATTTAGATGGGTTTATAAAGATAGAACAATGTTTCTAATATATTCAGGCAGTCCATAAATCCCTTATACTTAATGTTAAAATTCAGGATATGATACCTAAAGAAAGGTTTTGCTGTACCTGGATCAAGGCACCTACCAACTTTTTTCTACTCATAGGCAAAGTCACTACCCTGTTTAAGTAGGTCTTGGGATGTTTCCATCCCAAGAAACATCTCTTCAATCTCTGCCTTGTATTCCACCTTCCAAAACCACCCAGAAATTCCAGTAAAGTCTTATTGACCTGATTGTCTGTCCTCTTCACTGAGTTCCTTTTGAATGCAGCAAATTGCTGTGCACTTTTCTGACTTCCATTTCACTGTTATCCAGCTTCATAGGAGCTTAGGCCCCTGCAGTTAGCAGTGCTGAGACTATGTGAATAGGTCTGATTCTAGCTACTCACAACTCAGAGAGGTAGTGAATGTTAGGAGGTAGGAAGAAGGACATTAGACCAGGATTCTAAAATTGCATTTTAGATAGTACATAAATTAGACAGTTTGCATAGCATTAAAATTCCCCATTTAATATTTATACATCCAAAAACTAACAAAAAGAATGTCAGAGCTCATGTCTGGCATTCGGATTCCTCTGCCCAAAGGCAATAAATAAAATAATACTAAAACGTAAAGACAAACCTTGTCTTCTCCTGTCACGATCTACAGAGGGCACAAATAATAGACATTTTCCCGAATAATGGAGTCTGATTTTCAAGCAATGCTTAGCCAACTGTAGATTTGGGCAGAAAAGGTTTGTGCCGAGCATCTGAGCTGGAAAAGACAGATACTTTTCTTGACCTCACTTTTCCTAAAGTTCACAACTTCTGCTACTTGAATGGGTATCTCATCTCCAAGTGTGTGAAGTAACAGGTGATGTATCTGTTTTCCATCCTCAAAGAGTTAACTTGATAAAATAAGTACTGCTAAGGACAAACACAGGCACAATATGAGAAAACTTCATGCAGTATGTTTTGTAAAGGGTGTCAATGGCATGGAGCCATCTGATTCTGTTGCAGTCTTTTGCCCATTTAAATTCAAGTTAGGATCTGAGTGTTTGGGTAAACAGAATAAGCTAAGAATGAGTGGCAGACATATTTCCTCAAATCCCATCTGATACAGGTTTAGATCCAGATTTTGTCATTTGACTCCTTCCTTTTTTTTAGATGATTTGGATTTTGCCTTTTTTTCTTATAATAAAAGTCATAATGCCAACCACTTTAAGAGTTCTTTTGCTGCTCTTTTTTGTTGCTATCTTTTTGTAATTAATAGGACATTTGTAAAAGTAAGACTATAGTACAAATAGGAGTCATAGCATGTAATGGCTTTAGTAATTTGTGCAATATCCCTCTTTTTGTCCCTCCTGCATATTTTCCCCATAGAAAGCAGCCAGGAATTGGTGTTCAGAGGGTGATGCTCTGATGGTGAGCAGAGCTACAGTTTGCCTAACAGTTTATTTAAGCCAAATTTATAGTTTCTGAAGCGCTAGAAGGCTGCTGTCCAAGGGGACTCCTTTTTTTTTTCTTTTTTTTTTCTAGATGGAGTCTTGCTCTGTCACCAGGCTGGAGTGCAGTGGCTTGATCTCAGCTCACTGCAACCTCTGCCTCCTGGGTTCAAGCAATTCTCCTGCTTCAGCCTCCTGAGGAGCTGGGCTACAGGCTTGCCCCTCCATGCCCAGTTAATTTTTGTATTTTTAGTAGAGACAGGGTTTCACCATGTTGGCCAGGATAGTCTCGATCTCTTGACCTTGTGATCCACCGGCCTCATTCTCCCCAAGTGCTGAGATTACAGGTGTGAGCCACCGCGCCCAGCCAGGGACTACTTATTAACTGGCCATGTAAAATGAAATGAAACAAAGTCCTTCATTGCTAACGATTCAGGGGAGAGGAGTGTATTGTCTGCTCTTCAGGCAGCAGGAAATTAAGGGATTGGCAACTGTTATTTGTAATAGTAATTGATGTCACAGGAGTTTTGAGAACAGGGAGTTTAAGGGAAAAAATGATCTTTTATTTTTAGTCTGTTAATATTTAATGTAATATTTGATATCGTTTGATTTAGATTTACTGTTCTTTGATCTATTTTTATGTGTTGCCTTTTTTGTTGTTCTCTTTCTTCTCTCCTGCCTTCTTTTATACTGTTTAAATTTTTTTCTAAATTTCACTGTAATTTATCTATTAGCTTTTTAACTGTATCTTTTGGCATTATTTTTACAAAGTTGCTCTAGGGATTACAATATACATCCTTAAATACTCACCATCTACTTCATGGAAATTACTGTAACCTTACAAATGTATAAATCGATTTTATCCCTGTTCATCCTGTTATAATATATATTATAAGCCTCATACAATGGGATGATTTTTACTTTAATATTCTCTGCGTTGTTTCTAGTTAACAATATGTGCTATCAAAGTGAGACCCTATTTATCTTTTAATCTGATTCTGATTGTTTTTCCAGTGTCTACTTAACTGAGACTCTTACAGGTAATTTTGTAGGATACTAGGTGTTTTCGATGGCAAATACAAAGATTGTGTTTGTGTATGTGTATGTGTTTATATGTCGGGTCAATCTATTGAAAAGAAGCATTGCAGAATACTAAAGCAAAATTGAAACCATATGGAGTTTGTAGTTGTTTTATTTTAAAAGCTAACCTTGTCAGTACTTAGTCTTTCAAAAAATAATTTTAACTTCTATGTTTTATTTTTCTATTTTAATTTTTCCTGGGTCTTGCCTCCCAAACCTTCCACCCTCCCTTTCTTTTTTGTGACCCATAGAGTCAGAAATTCCTTGTTGGGATAATTTCTGGCACTGCTTTGAAGACAGAGCCCCTGAAAATTGGCTATGGACCAAATGTATTCACACTCTTGGGGATTTCTAGGTCATCATCACCATCTGAACAGCTCTGAGCGAGACAAGAAGTGGAATGGAGAAGGTGATTAGGTAATCCCAGAGTTACCAGGGGAAAAATTGTGAAATCCTTTCACAGAGTTCCCAATGAAACACACTCTTTCTTGTTAGCCCTTATCTTTGCCTTTCCTGTCTAAAGAAAAACACGTTGTTTCATCTTGATTATCAATTTCTCAAGTACTCATGGAAGTGAGGCCAGGTACCCTGTCACCTTGGCTCTGTTTGGGATGCAGTGTTGTGCTTGCCACCACTCCCCATTCCCCAAAAGCGTCTTTAACATAGACTATTCATTCTTCAGATTCAAAATGCTTAAGCTGAACTAACCTCAAAGGGCCCTCATTAATTTACAGACATTTGATTAACACCCATATTCATTTCTGCTACTGAACCAGTCTTTTCCCAAAAAATAATCTAGCAAACTAGTTTCTGCCAGGCCAAATATTAACAGGTATATATATTTACGTACATAAATATTTACCTCTATGTCTTGTGTGTTTTTGTTTTTGTTTTGAGACAGAGTCTCGCTCTGTTGCCCAGGCTGGAGTGCAGTGGCATAATCTCAGCTCACTGCAAGCTCCACCTCCCAGGTTCAAGTGATTCTTGTGCCTCAGCCTCCTGAGTAGCTGGGACTACAGGCATGCACCACCACGCCCAGCTAATTTTTGTATTTTTAGTAGAGATGGGATTTTACCCTGTTGGCCAGGCTGGTCTCAAACTCCTGACTTCTGGTGATCCACCCGCCTGGGCCTCTCAATGTGCTGGGATTACAGACATGAGCCTCTGTGCCCTGCCCTTGTTCTGTGTATTTACATAAATACATGTCTCCAGAGCTTTAAATTCTTAAATTTTAAAACTAGGACTAACCTAGACATTGAGAGAACCCAGAAATATACCCTGACTAAAGTTGGTGGAATTTCATTTGGCTTGACTCTTTGGTGGAAAAAAAAAAAAAAAATCAGGTTCTTAAGGACTCAATTTAGTGAACCGATGACAAATAGAAAAATATTCTTGACATTTTCCCCAAAATAGATGTCGAAAGATTTTGCACTTTAAATTGGTACTTTATTTACTAAAAGTGATATTGAAACTAAATTCCTACCCAATAGTTGGAAAATATGAAAAAGCAATTGCCACAGAATGCAATTTATTAAATGTTGATGGTCTATTTTTTTTTTTTAAATATACTTTAAGTTCTAGGGTACATGTGCACAACGTGCAGGTTTGTTACATATGTATACATGTGCCATGTTGGTGTGCTGCACCCATTAACTCATCATTTACATTAGGTATATCTCCTAATGCTATCCCTCCCAGCTCCCACCTCCCCACAATAGGACCCGGTGTGTGATGTTCCCCTTCCTGTGTCCAAGTGATCTCATTGTTCAATTCCCACCTATGAGTGAGAACATGCGGTGTTTGGTTTTCTGTTCTTGCGATAGTTTGCTGAGAATGATAGTTTCCAGCTGCATCCATGTCCCTACAAAGGACATGAAATCATCCTTTTTTATGGCTGCATAGTATTCCGTGGTGTATATGTGCCACATTTTCTTAATCCAGTCTGTCACTGATGGACGTTTGGGTTGATTCCAAGTCTTTGCTATTGTGAATAGTGCCACAATAAACATATGTGTGCATGTATCTTTATAGCAACATGACTTATAATCCTTTGGGTATATACCCAGTAATGGGATGGCTGGGTCAAGTGGTACTTCTAGTTCTAGATCCTTGAGGAATCGCCACACTGTCTTCCACAATGGTTGAACTAGTTCACAGTCCCACCAACAGTGTAAAAGTGTTCCTGTTTCTCCACATCCTCTCCAGCACCTGTTGTTTCCTCATTTTTTAATGATTGCCATTCTAACTGGTGTGAGATGGTATCTCATTGTGGTTTTGGTTTGCATTTCTCTGATGGCCAGTGATGATGAGCATTTTTTCATGTGTCTGTTGGCTGTATGAATGTCTTTTTTTGAGAAGTGTCTGTTCATATCCTTTGCCCACTTTTTGATGGGGCTGTTTGTTTTTTTCTTGTAAATTTGATTGAGTTCTTTATAGGTTCTGGATATTAGGCCTTTGTCAGATGAGTAGTTTGCAAAAATTTTCTCCCATTCTGTAGGTTGCCTGTTCACTCTGATGGTAGTTTCTTTTTCTTTTGCTGTGCAGAAACTCTTTAGTTTAATTAGATCCCATTTGTCAATTTTGGCTTTTGTTGCCGTTGCTTTTGGTGTTTTAGACATGAAGTCCTTGCCCCTGCCTATGTCCTGAATGGTATTACCAAGGTTTTCCTCTAGGATTTTTATAGTTTTACATCTAACATTTAAGTCTCTAATCCATCTTGAATTAATTTTCGTATAAGGAGTAAGGAAAGGATCCAGTTTCAGTTTTCTACTTATGGCTAGCCAGTTTTCCGAGCACCATTTATTAAATAGGGAATCCTTTCCCCATTTCTTGTTTTTGTCAGGTTTGTCAAAGATCAGATGGCTGTAGTTGTGTGGTATTATTTCTGAGGGCTCTGTTCTGTTCCATTGGTCTATATCTCTGTTTTGGTACCAGTACCAAGCTGTTTTGGTTACTGTAGCCCTGTAGCATAGTTTGAAGTCAAGTATGCCTTCAAACTTGACTCCAGCTTTGTTCTTTTGGCTTAGGATTGTCTTGGCAATGCAGGGTCTTTTTTGGTTCCATATGAACTTCAAAGCAGTTTTTTCCAATTCTGTGAAGAAAGTCATTGGTAGCTTAATGGGGATGGCATTGAATCTATAAATTACCTTGGGCAGTATGGCCATTTTCATGGTATTGATTCTTGCTCTCCATGAGCATGGAATGTTCTTCCATTTGTTTGTGTCCTCTTTTATTTCACTGAGCAGTGGTTTGTAGTTCTCCTCGAGGAGGTCCTTTACATCCCTTGTAAGTTGGATTCCTTGGTATTTTATTCTCTTTGAAGCAATTGTGAATGGGAGTTCATTCATGATTTGGCTCTGTGTTTGTCTGTTACTGGTGTATAAGAATGCTTGTGATTTTTGCACATTAATTTTGTATCCTGAGACTTTGCTGAAGTTTCTAATCATCTTAAGGAGATTTTGGGCTGAGACAATGGGGTTTTCTAAATATACAATGATGTCATCTGCAAACAGGGACAATTTGACTTCTTCTTTTCCTAACTGAATACTTTTCATTTCTTTCTCTTGCCTGATTGCCCTGGCCAGAACTTCCAACACTATGTTGAATAGGAGTGGTGAGAGAGGGCATCCCTGTCTTGTGCCCGTTTTCAGAGGGAATGCTTCCAGTTTTTGCCCATTCAGTATGATATTGCCTGTGGGTTTGTCATAAATAGCTCTTATTATTTTGAGATACTTTCCATTAATACCGAATTTATTGAGAGTTTTTAGCATGAAGGGCTGTTGAATTTTGTCAAAGGCCTTTTCTTCATCTATTGAGATAATCATGTGGTTTTTGTCTTTGGTTCTGTTTATATGCTGGATTACATTTATTGATTTGTGTATGTTGAACCAGCCTTGCATCCCAGGGATGAAGCCCACTTGATCATGGTGGATAAGCTTTTTGATGTGCTGCTGGATTTGGTTTGCCAGTGTTTTATTGAGGATTTTTGCATCGATGTTCATCAGGGATATTGATCTAAGTTGGTGGCCTTTTAAAAAATGAATTCCTCTTGCAGCCAATGAGATCAGCTCTTTATTTATTTATTTATTTATTTATTTATTTATTTATTTATTTTAATAGAAACAAGATTAAACTTTATTTTGATAGAAACAGCCTGGGCTATATTGCAGAGGCTGATATTGAACTCCTGGCCTCAAGCTATCCTCCCATCTCAGTTTCCCAAAGAGCTGAGATTATAGGCATGAGCCACCATGCCTGGCTAGTTACTGGTTATTAAGTAATAAAAACATTTCTGTGAATTCCACCAGATCATTGACTTTGGCATAGTTCACTTAAGACTTTGTTTGGCAAAATAAATCTCTTTCACATTAATTATGAAGCATTTTTGGGAACCTGATTAATACTCTAATGTTGTGGGGCCAAAAAATATGTGGAATGTGGCCCTGCAGTTAGATGAACTGAGATCATTATAGTACTATACAGAGCTCTAACTCCTAAATCCTAGATCCACTGTAATACTATACAGATCAGCCACTTGCTGACTTTGTGACTTTGGGTCATTTACTTCACCTCTCAAAAGGCATCTTTAAAGTGAGGAAAATAATAAGGTTATTTTGGGAATTCAATTAGATGATGCAAATGTTTATTGTAATTTCTAGCATGTAGTTCATGCTCCATGCATTTAACTGTTATTACAGGTTGTTTTAGTATCACATTAAATTACCAACTGAAGTGAAAGTGGAACCAGAATGCTGTCAATGATTAAAAAAAAAAAAAAACTCTCAAGCAAGAGCAGACAATGACACTGCCTCTACATTTTTCAAATCTTTGAACACTTGGCTATTTTAAGGTTTGTGAAGAAAAGATTGCTAAATTTATACAAAAGGAAGGAGATAAATTAGAGGTGGAAGAAGCCGTGTACAGAGCAGCATGTGCATTTGAATGAGGTATTAGCTCCATGCAGAAAAATTAGTTGAGAAGGAAAATAGTAATGTCATACTTTTTAAAAACTGAAAGTACTGAAAGTGTTTGTTTTTTTCTTATTACAGACTAGACATAATAAAAATTTTCCTGTCATTCCTGCTTTCCCAGTGCTCCAATATGTAAAGAATCAGGTGGAGCAGGAGAGAGGGTATAGGAAGGGGCATTGAGGGCAAAGGGAGCTATTAGCAAATAAATGTGTGGGCTCTGGGCTTAGGAAAATGAGGCCCTGACTACTTTTCCACTGGATCGTAAGTTCCAAGGGAGTAGGATTTTTTTTTTTTTTTTCAATGTTGGTCAATGCTGCACCTCCAGGTCATAAAACAGTGCCTGGCACATAGTGGCCTCTTAATAAATATTCAAGAATTAAAGTAAGGCCACAAACTAGGAGATACTTGACAGAGCAGGAGGTGCCTTGGTGACTTGAGCTTTTGAGGCTCATCTCCATTGAATCTGTCCTCTACGCTTAGATTTGGGGAGTTTTTAGTGCACTGTTAGGATATAGTACTACTCTCATTGTGTTATACCATAATGCTATGCAGTGAGATTAATAGAAGCCTCATTTTGTCCCTCTTCATTTGACTGACAAATTAATTGTCACCAAAATCTGATGTCTCTCTCAAGTTTGAGGTAAGATCAAATGACCCAGCCACTGAATCTTATGCCCCATCCAGATTAAGACCCAACCATAATTTCTATTATCAATTAATTATAGTGATAATATAATGTATAGTACAGGGGTGTCCAATCTTTTAGCTTCCCTGGACCACATTGGAAGACTAAGAATTGTCTTGGGCCACACATAAAATATGCTAACACTAACTACAGCTGGTGAGCTAAAAAAAAAAAAATCGCCAAAAATCTCATAATGTTTTAAGAAAGTTTGCGAATTTGTGTTGGGCTGTATTCAAAGCCATCCTGGGCTGCATGTGGCCCACGGGCCATGGGTTGGACAAGCTTGGGGTAATGGATAACATATAATTAATATATCGATATTATCACAAATGCCAGAGTAAACAAGGGGAAACTATTTAGTCTCTAACAAAAGGATTGATATGGCCAAGGAAAATATATTAGTTCATTATGAGGATCATGCAGAATGGAGAAAATCAGTACATTAATTACATTTGAAAAGTCCTTCCATTGTACTGAACTAATTCAAGTGTTTTGACCCTAAAATTTTGTAGTTTTACAGCAAAAACCCACTTCCTCTCCACTAAATTGAAAATGACTAATATATCTCTAACGTACCCTGAACATAATGAGCAGTAATTCAGTGATATTGTGTTATTTTAAAATATATGCCAAGTATTGAGACTGATGATAATTTTAAATTAACACAATTGTATTCATAATTAAGAAGCTATGATAGAAATAAAGTGTTGAACAGCATTTCTTGAAAATATTTTTACTAAATAAAACCAAATGTAAAGTTCCAGGTGTTGGGTAGAGTTGAAGTTTGAAAATTGAATAAAATAATTCTTTCATTAAATATTATTAGAACTTCTTAGAGGTTCAAACCAATGCTGATGTTTGTAGAGAAGTTGCATTGTGCTTGAGATCCTTGTATCTGGTGGGGGTAATTTTTGCCCACATTCCCCAGATTCCTTTAGATTCGAAGTAAAATGTATACCTACATATCCCAAAGGAGAAGCTTATTTTCTGCTCTTTTGACATCTAATGAATTAACGCTTGTGTGGACTGAGTTGTTAAAAAATCTAAAATAAGCTCTTGACTGTTCTTTTCACATAAGTGGGTGAAGCTGAGAAAACATAACTGTGAGTAAATTTGTTGTACTCTGCTAATCTGCTCGGGCTTTCATCACCCTTGCTCTGACCTGTCAGAAAATGGTAAGAGAGAGAAAAGATTCTGTTCTATTGAAAGCCAATCTCAACAGGAAGAAGTGACAACCAGTCAGGCTCATGCTGAGAGATGGGCCTACTCGTGGGCTCCAGCTCACTCTACTTCAGGGAACCGAAGATGTCTAGGTGTCTGGGTCACCTAGAGAGGGGGAGTTTATTAAAATGAGTCCTCTCTTCTACAAATTCTTGCTAAATTGTTCCATGTCTAACAGTAATTTCTCCAAAAAGCCTTCTATAATACCTGAAGCTATTAGAAGCAACCGTCCTTATTCTTTCTGTCTTTGAATTTGATCTCTTCTCTATTATTATTATTAATAGGAATTAATATTCATGGAGAATTTACTGTTTCTGGCACTGCATAGCATCTTTTCTATGAATTAACCTCCTTTAATTCTCCTAATAAGCATATAAAGTTTATTCTGTTAACATTTGTTTTACAAATCAGAAAACTGAAAGCTCAGAAAACCTTTTTATGTTTAGAAACACTGTCCACTGCCTGAAACACTGAAAAAATGGATAAAAATTAAGTACAGTTAAAAGCATAGATTCTTTAGCTTCTACTAAGCTTTAAGTTATAATGGGTTATGAAGTTGTGTGTAAGTGTACGGGTCTGGGGAGAAGAGATAAGGGAGGGAAGAAAGTGAGCGCTGAGGTAAAAATGCAGTAAAAAAAATGGGGTCAGTGAGTTTCCTGGCTCTGCAGCAGGGTGCCTTGCCAGCCTTGGCTCCTAGGAAGGGAAGGCTTGTGACTTACCACAGACCAGATTCTTGCTGCCTTCAAAGAGAGATGTTCACAAGCAGAAGATGCCAGCATTCGGGAGAGATGAGAGTCTGGCCAAATAATTGTCAAGAACCCTTAAAATGCAGGCTACTCATCTTGGGATTATTTTAAACAGTAATAAGCATAGGCAGCAATAACCCTCATGAAGTATGGGGAAAGAGAATGTGAGTCTCAAACTAGGGCTGTTCTCTCTCACTGTCCCTCTCTTTAATTGTTATTGATGACGTTGTTTTTCCTTAACAAGTCTATACATCCTGAGAGATGGGGGTGAGGACAGCATAGATGCTATGGTTTTGATCCTTCTATCAAAAATCAGGACAAATCCAAACTCAATTCAATCAGAAAAAGTTACATGTGCTTGACTGTATAATTTGCTAGCCATGTGTTTAGTCCTGACTCTCTAATCAAACGCCAGGAGGATCGAGAGAGCAACAGCAAAAGTCATTTCTAGTGCCTGTGTCCTCACCACACACCTCCTCACACGTGTGTAAAGCACCTACGAAGGCTTTGGGGTAGATCCTGGCAAAATGGAATAATAGAAGATATAGTTCTTACATTCAAAGAGCTTCCAAGCTATTTATGGAGCTTGACAGATGCAGAAAAAGGCAAAGCGAATTTGCAAAGTCTGTAGTTTCAGAAGATGGCCAGATGAGCCGAAAGATAAAGTGGACTTCTTTCCACTGGAAATTTTATTTCATTTATTAATTTTTAAGTTTTGTTCACCACTTCTACTTTTCTCACCCTTCTGGTCTGGATAGAAATGAAATAGTTGAGTTTTAGGCATGATAAAAATTCAAGGTGGTGAGTGGAACATGAGCAGAAATTAAACATAATGCACTTTAAATGTAAAACTAAGAAGTCAGGGCATGAGGTGTAGATTTGAAGAGCATCTGGGAAGAGGTGATGGTTGGCACTTCAGGCCATCTTTGAAGCTAGGAGACCTGAGGACTGAGGAGAGCACTTTAGGAAGCATCAGGACACTGAACATAACCACAGTAAAGGTGGCAGGGAAGCAACAGCCAGGGATAAATGAGAGCCAGAACTGTGGTGTCTGGTGAGTCAAAAGAGAGATGCATTTCACAGGCAAAGAGAGGCCAGGCCTGATGCTTATAATTAATCTAATTTGTCATTCCCAGTAATCTGTAGGGTCCAGGAAGGCAAGGAATGTTCTTATCCTGCCTACTGCTATTCCCTGATGCCTAACACAGTCCATGGTACAAAGTAGGTACTCATAAGTATTCGTTTAGTTAAGGAAAATTGTTGGGATCTTAGACTTAAGCTCAAAGCCTCCATTCAAAGAAAGTGACCAATATGTCCCCCCTCTGGAGCAAGTTGCATTCTGATTAGGAATGAGACTCAAGCCATATAAAGTCAAGTACAGTTACAATGGAATAAGAAAGAATGGAATAGCTCAATTCCAAATGCATCTGGATTTATCTGATGTGTAAATTTAAAAAGAGAGAGATAATTTTCCCAGACTCCAAATGCCAAATCAGTTTCACTCCCTCCTCAAAAGTGCTGAGAAAGTTCTAAATTTGGAAAGGTCACAAAGGGATAAAGTGAGTCAGAGGAGGCTTTGGTTTTGCCTAATATGAAAAGTGGGATTTGGACTATGGAGGAAGAGGGTCCTTCCAGATGCGATGTTTGAATGACAGAGTAGGAACAGGGCATGGGGAGGCCAACTGCGAGGAAGTCAGCACAAGCAAAGGGCAGGCCCAGCAACATCCAAGAGAGAGCGGGGCCAGACCACCGGATGTTCGGTTTGGAGCCTCCAGACCTGTGTCCTAACCCAAGCTCTGCCACATACTAGCTGTGTGCAAATTACTTAAACTCACCCAACCTATGTTTCTTAATCTGTAAAATGAGGATAATATTAGATGTTAAGATTATGTGAGAATCACATGAGACATTGTATGCATAAAGCACTTTTCCAGTGCAGTTAAACCCTTGATAAATATTAGCTACTTATTAACCATGGGGTTAAGAGAGAAATGACTTTTTTTTTTTTTTTTTTTAAAGAACTGGCCATTGCTTTATCTTCCATCATTGTGATTTATACTTTTTAATTATATTCACACCAGGAAAAGTTGATAGTAAATTTCATTTTGGGTGAGGTCTAGACTAGTATCCATGGAAAGGAAGGCAAATTGAAGAGGTGTGATCCTAGGACAGGTGAAAAACCAAGGTCAAAAAGGGGACAGTTCCCAATTCAATCCAACAGCTGCTTTGTTAACGGTACCACAGGCAGTGGGGTGGGCAGGGTGGGAGATGCATCATGTCCTGGGAAGGGAACACTGTGGGGAGTGAGAGAGTGGCTGGATGGGGGAAACGGTGGATAAAAAGTTGGGCGAAGTAATTTAGTCCCAGTTCCAGAAACTACGTGTTTCAGTCTGTGCTGGGTATGTAAAGGTTTCAGATGGGCTTTCTATGAAAAACAGCAATGAGGCAAACCGTCCCATTCACTATAAAGATAGGAATTATCATGATACTGTGCAAAGAGCCCAGGCTTTAGAGTCAGGCAAATCCAGAAGGTAACTTTATTTGACACATGAACTTGATCGAGTTACCTCTTTATGTGAATCAGGAAAGTTATTCTTTCCCTATAGGTGTGAGTATGAGAATTAGATAAGTTAATATATATAAAAGGGTCTAACACGTAGTGAATGCTCGATTAACTGGTATGTGTTGGTTCAAGAAGGCAGTATGTTATATGTGAGAAGCAATTGCTTTGGTTCAAATCCCAGCTCTACTGCTTACTGGTTGGGTGATTACTGCAAGATCCTTAAGCGCTTGGGCCCATGATTGTTTCACCTATATCATGCACACAATAAGAAGACCTACCTCCCAAGATTTTTATGAGCATTGAATGAAATCATATTTATAAAACCCACTAAATGGTACCCAGCTCATATTAAGTGATCTAAATGGAGAGGTATTATCATTAAGAAGCAATTAAAAGTTGTATGTGTATGAAGTGAACAGCTTTTAACATAAAAGACAATGGATTATTTGATGAGAGATCTTACCGAGCTTAATTTTTTTTTTTAAGAGGAAAGTAAGACATAAAAGGCAGAACATGTGGTACAGAACTGTAAAATACATGTCCCACGACAGAAATAAAAAAGGCAGAGATTCACTAAGGGGGGAAATTCATGGACATTTATGGTCACATTATCCTGATTGGCTGAGGAATTCAGCAGGCTTCTAGCCAGTTTTCTTGCTGTTCACAGAAATAAAAGCTCAGTGTCTTTGAAAATGAACTAAGTTTTTTTTTTTTTTTCTTGATAGGAAAATGTATTTATGTGGTCAAGTAAGACTTGTTTCTGCTAAGAAAAAATTCGGCCTAAGTAGTATAATATGAAGCTAAATTGAAACTGGATACAAATATGTTTATAATGAGATTATTGAATTTGTTGATTTCCCCACATTTCCCATCTACTACCACTAAAGAAGTGCTGTAATAATAATAAAACTGGCCAAAGTGGTAAAAGTGGGGTTGGTTTGTCCTTATCTGTTTGAGGTAAACAACTGAACTGACGGGTGGTTTCCCTGAGCAAAGACTCTTGCTACTTCATGTGTCCTTTCCAGAAGGTGGCATCAACATCACATGGGAGCTGGTGAGAAATGCATAACCTCACGCTTCTTAGACCTACCAAATCAGAATATTAATCTTAATAATATTGACAGGTAGTTTATATCCATATTGAGGTTTGAAATGCACTGAGTTAGAGTGTGGAGTTATGGCCACACTATCTTAATTAGATTATCTTTATTTCAATCCAATTTGCATGGCTATGTGAGCTATGATTCTTAGATAGAGGACTGAAAATTAACAGCAAAAATTCTTACTTAACAGACTTCCTCAGTGCAAGAAAGAGTTCCCTTAGCTCACTGTATTATGATCTTGATCAATATGACCCGGAATTTAAGAAAATAATATGACAAGAGTATGGTATTAATCAACCGGAAACCCGTGTGTTCAACAGAACAACAAAGCAAGAAAGCTTTGTACTTACTTAGGGAGTTTACATCTTGATGATAAGGCCACTGAGGTAATTGAAGAGGAAGTGGATTCAGCACAGGCTTTGGAAGTTCACCTCTGTCACCTAGTAACTGTGTGACTTTGGGCAAGTCATTCCAAGTTTCTTTTCTGTAAAATAGGATGGTAACAGTTTCTTTTCTATAAAACAGTTTCTTTTCTATAAAATAGGATGGTAACAGTATCTGCTTTATGGGGAGTTTTAAGGTTCAGATAAGTTAACAGGTATGCCAAAACAAGCAAACAAACAAAAACCACACACACACACAAATGTTCTGGACATTATGTAAACATTAGATATTACTGATATTTTTGTTTATTTTTAAATATCTGTCCCTTTAAACCATTCTTCTCAACATTTATTTGATTTACTTGACTTAAATAAAAATAAATTTGAGGAAATTTCAGGAAGAACTTTGATAAACCCATTGAATGACTTGGAAATTCTAAGAGGATGTCAAAGCCAGGTGGAGGAATGCCTGCTTAGTGTCTTTCCTCAGTGTAAAGCCTGGTAAAGGCCTCAATTTCTCCCTCAGTTTACTGTGATCAGAGAGTCAGGCTGCCTAGATATCCTTGTTGCCTGGACAAAAAACTCTTTAGAGGCAGGTTTGTGTAGAGTTTGTGGGGAGTTTTCAGACGGTAAAATGCCTCTTCCTACGTCAGGTGACGGGAGGGTTATTATCATTCCTTTTACAAGGAGCTATTCCGGTTCTGTTTATAAGTAGTGTTCTTTGTATAGTGGATGTTGAGCAAACACTTGTCAAACTATAGGAAGTTATAACATCGGGAGAATTTCTAACCACTGCAAAGTGTTCTGATATGTAATAAATTGCCTTGAGAAATAGTAGGAGCCAGTGCTGGAAGGAGTCAAGCTAAGGCTGGCATAGTCTCCTAGGGCTGTTGTAGAGAAGAGTCTGAAGTGGGAGGTGTTGATCTTATGGTCCCAGAAGTGTCTCCCACACTACTTTTCTGCCTGTATAGGTCAGAATCTATTAAGAGTGAGTAGGAATGGGTTACACCTCACATCCATGAAGGGCCTTAAATGATAGTAGCACACTAGTGTCATATGTCAAGTGGCAAACGACACTAGCACCAAATGTGATTCTGCATTTAAGTTCTAAGTATTAAATGCATCTATTTGCTCTATGAAAACACAAGATATCCCACAGTGTTTGCAAACTGGTTCAATATTGTGTTGATTTTTGTTTTGCTTTAATACACTAAGGGAACTTCAAAAGACTGACATAGTCCATGCTCTCTGAGCCAGGCCTTTCTTGACTTCTTGTGTTTAGTTATTCATGAAACCACTGGGCCTGTCTAAATGGGCAAGTCATATAGGAAGAGACAGAGTGAAAGGGAGAAGAAGAGCAAGAGCTAGAGTGAGAGAAAGAGAGAAAGACACCTTCTCACCTTCAGACCTGATCAGAGGCAATAATGGGAGACCATGGGAGGGGAGAGACTGATCCAATGATTCATTTTTAGTTATTTTCTGGAAAGTTTTAAAAATATGGTATTCTTCATGGAGAAGCCAAGATGTTAGGCGACAGGCAATGCTTATGCTGTCTAGCCTAGTGAGGAGGAAAGCAGTATGGGTAAATAAAAGGGCATTTAGTTGGCAATATAGGCAGGGACTATATCAGTTGTCACCTATGAAAGGTGTTGGTGATGGTCTTTAGGGGGCCATTGGCAAATTGCTACAACAAAATAATAAAATAAATAAAATAACAATATCCAAGTTTATTTTCCAGAATCTATCTGGGCATATCATTACTGTTGGAGAGACTTATATTTACCGGGTGAGAAAATTGAGGCTGAGAGATGTTAAATATTATGCACAGCTTCTCACATCTAGTGAAGTAACTGAACTAGGATTTATATCTAGAGATGCTATCCTTCATAGGACAAGTTGCTAATTCGGGGGTGTTCTCAGGGAGAGGAAAATGTCTATATGCTCATATACACACATTATCCAAATAAAAACTCTTACTCCCCATTCTGCTTTCTCAGTTTAACTAGATATTAATACCACTATTGTATTAGTTGACTAAGGTTGCCTTCTGCAGAAAACCATCTATGTCTCCTTTCTACCCAAGTGCTCTGGGCTCCCCTGCCCTTTATCCTCCAACATCCCATTCCACATTCTCTCTCTATTTCTGCAGGACTCCCTGTAGTCCTCCCTACCCATCCATTATCTCCCTCAAGCTGTCCCCTCAGCCTTTTCTAACAAGGAAAGGCTGGTGCCCTGGTAAAGAGTCCCCCACCCCTATCCCACTCCCCAGCACCAGAGGGGCTTGGGAGACAATGACTGCCCCTCCCTCATTCTGTTCCTTCCAGTCACCTCCCTTCCAGTCCCATGAGGAGGGCCTGAGGCCCACACTAGCTAGTCTTTTCTCTGGAGGTTGTTTGGGGGCAGGGAGGAAGTCTAAAGCAGGGAGAAGGCGCTGCCATGTCTTAAGCCAACCTTTCCAGAAGTATAATGCCCTTGCCACTAGTAGTTTGGGAAACAATTTTTATTGGCATGTAGGCAAATATTTTGTTTCAATAGTGGCATATTTGTTTTTATGGATACCTTCTATTTTTGGCAAGGAATGCTGATTTTCCATTTATGGTTATAATGTAATGTTTTATTTTAAAAACGAAATGACTTAGGGAACAAAATAAGTTGATTTAAAAATACATATTAGTTAAATATATATTTAGTATATACAAGTAGACTACAGAAATGGCAAAATAGACTGAAGTTGAAGAAACATTGCCTTAAGCTAAGCCCACTCAGGATTAAATTTTATCTGCCCCCAAATCAACACCTCTTGAAAAGTGGTCCCTATCTTTCCTTGTGTCAGTTCTTAACACCCAGGGGGTAGGCATGCTTCTCATGTTTGGTTTCATAGAATATCTGTGTTTTCAGGGGACCACCATATGCAAAAATGTCAGGGGAGGGGTACTCAATTGGATTAAGAAGCCAGGGTTCACAGAACAGATGTTTTCACCCTACTAACCCAATTGCTCTCTGCTTCTTAGTTGCCACAGTCTAAACATTCTTTACTGCATTGCATTTTTCAGCCATTGCTCAACAGGTAGGTTCGTATACCAGTTTTCATAGTGGGAAAAATTAGGAGACTTAATAATTTGCTCCATATCTTGGTGGCCAAGCTTTCCAGCCCTGGTGAGTTAGGCTTTAGGACACTTTTACTAGACCTGTGCTGCCCTAGCCTTCAGGAATGTGAGCATGGAAGTAGTATAGAAAGGAAGTAGCACAGGAAGGAAGTAGTGTAGGAAGGAAGTAGTGAAGGAAGGAAGTGGTACAGGAAGGAAGTAGTGCAGGAAGGAAGTAGTGGAGGAAGGAAGTAGTTCAGGAAAAGTGGTTGTAAGCCATTTAACTTACTTTTTTTTCCATCTGAACTGTGACCCCAAATTATCAATTTGTCTTGTGAAGGCACTTCATTTAGGAAAAGCAATGTAAAAGTAAAAATTAGATTTATTGTGTGTACTAGGTGCTTTGCATATGTCATTTCTTTAATCCTGTAGGAAAGAATATGTTCTCTGGGAAGTGAAAATGTCTATATGATTAGATTCACAGATTACCTATCCAAATCTAAGATCTCCCTCCTCTCTATTCCTTTCCCAAGAACCCATACACATTTCTGTTAATTGGTAGAAACAATTATTAATAGATTTTGTCACTTGGCTGCTGTGGGCTCTGATGCCCTCTAGTGACAGAAAAATTCTTTGGTAGGAGAAGTAATGTCCCTAGATACTCAGCTGTCTACAGGATTGTTTATGCAATTATCTTCACTTGAGCTTGAAACTAGAGTAGCTAATTTGTAACAATTAACTTTTATAACAAAAGAATTATTATACAGATCAAAGTTCTGATAATTTATCAGTTAAGATTTTTTTAGTTGTAAGAATCTAGCTTAAGCAAAAACTAAGAATTTGTAGAGTTGGGTAACTGGGTAGGGGGTGGGGGTGGCGGGGGGAGGGGAGGTGGCGGGTGGTGGGGGGGGGGGGGGGTCCAGAGTTCAATTTCAGAACCAAATGCACCCAGAACTTGGATGACTCTACCAACCTTGATCTTTCAGCATGGTTTCCTTTCAGTGTGGTTTCCTCTCAGCATGAGCTGACTGTTTTCAGCTCTGGCAGGACCACAAGCTCCCTTCACAACCAACCACATCAGTTTCACATCTCACATATTTCTACTTCAAATCCAGTGAAAAATAAAGGGTTTGTGTCCCAGTGTTTCCAGTAACGGTCCCAAAATCTACTCCAACGGAATGCGATGTGCTGACTGACTTAAGCCAAGTCATGTTTCCCACCTACTACCTCCCTCCACCTACATGTATACCCAAGCCCTGGGATTGGTACCAATGCCACTGTGATGGTTAATTTTATGTATCAAATTAGCTAGCCCATGGCACTCAGCTATTTAGTCAAACACTATCTTAGATGTTTCTGTAAAGCTGTGTTTTGGATGGGATTAATATTTACATCTTTAAACTCTGAGTAAAACATTTGCCTTCTATAATGTCAACAGTCCTTATCCAATTAGTTGAAGACTTAAAAAAAAAAAAAAAGACTGACTTCCGCTGAGAGAGTGAGAATTATGCCAACAGACTGCCTTTGGACTTGAATTGTAACTTTTTCATGGGTCTCCAGCCTGTTGGCCAATGCTAAAGTTTTGGACTTGCCAGCCTCTACCATCATGTGAGCCAGCTCCTATCTATCTATCTTTCTATCTATTCATTCTCTTGGTTCTGTTTCTCTAGAGAACCCTGACTAAAAGAACCATTCACATCAAATAGTTAAGAAAAGGGGAGAGGGACAGTTTTTCTAAAGACAGCTTGGAAGTACTATTACCAGGAGGAAGAAGAAGGAGAAAGGCAGGATAAACAGTCATGGATATATACTACAGTTGGGAGTTATTAAAATCAACTTGTTGCTATTTAGTAAAAACAATTTGGTTGACAACATTTTTAAAATATTAGGTCCAAAGGGGAAAATAACAAAAGTCTTAGTGGTAAAAAGATGTAGAAGTTTTTTGTTTGTTTGTTTGTTTTTTAATCTTAACTCTTTCAGTTTATTACATAGTCAGATATTTGTTTAAATGTTATTCAGAATGTTCAGAAACCAAGATATCTTTTGAATACAAGAAACAAGCTTTAACTTATATGGTATGGTTTGAAAAAGGATGATTGTCCAAAATATCTCCAACATCTGGTAGAGTACCTGAAATTCTATTATTAAGATTTTATTACTTTGCCCTTGAAGGACTCTCAGGAGTATGCTGGCAAAATAAAAATAACCTTTAGAGATGCCCAAACTGTTTTCCCCGGAAACACCAGCATTTATTAGGTGTTCATTCAATAGATTCTTCAAAGAGTTCCATAGACAAAGAAGTTTGGGGAACAGTATACATAATTACCCCACCCTTTAATATTAGCATGTTAAAGGCCCTGAGAAGTTTTGGATTAAGAAAGTTTTCAAATTAAATTAACCCAGAATTTTCTAAGATTATTTGACCGTGAAACATATTTCTCCCCACACAGCACCTATTCCTATCTCCTTGAACTTGAGGATAATTAGATGTACAAGGGTAGGAGGTAGGGGAAGGGGGTATGGCATAGAAAGAGCAGGACCTTGGAAGCAAGAATAACCAAGTTTAATTCCTGACTCTGCTGTTTATTAACTAACCAACGTTGCCAATGTTGCTGAAGCTTTTTTTGGCTACTTTTTTTTAATTTGTAAAGTAAGTTTAATAATCACTCACCTCACTGGGCTATAATGATAAGTATTAAGTAAGGAAGATCCACATATGCGAGTTTCTGGCTTATAATTCACATTCAAGAGATACTGATTTTGTCAATTGTCCTTTCCCCTTTTTTCTCTCTTCCCTCCTTCCATTCCTTCTTCCCTTACCTCTCCTTTTCTTCCTTCCCATCTCTTTTCCTTCCTTCTTTTTACATTTTTTATTTAAATGAACTTTTTATTTTGGAATAGTTTTGGGATTTCAGAAAAGTTGCAAAGATAATACAGAGAATGCCCATATACCATCCTCCCTGTCCCACTTCTTTCTGTGTCTATTAGATGCTCAGAGTGTGTGCACAAGGCTGGCACACCCAGGGTCTTCCTCATGGCACTAACAGTCTACTGAAGGGTGGAACAGAGACAAACTAGTCAACACCTACAAGACTGCTGGTAAGTGCAGTGACAGATGCAAAACACAGGATGATGGAAAGCACTCAGGAGGGTAACCTAACCTAGATTTGAGGGCCCGAACAGGCTCCAGAAGAAAATGTCAACTAAGAGGAAGCCTGAAGGATGAACAGTGAGCCAAGCAAAGAGTTATTAATGTGTTACTAATGGGTTGAATCTAACTGGGAAGGGAGAGAGGCGGCAGAGTGAGGTGCACAGCTTGGTGGATGATGCCAAAGGAATACTGAAACCTTCAGTGTGTCCAAATTCAGGTTCAGTAATGATAGTATTATCCAAACATACCTTCTGTAAAATTCATGCAAAACTACCTAAGAGCTATCTACTATTCCAAAAGAATAGTAACTTTGAACAGTGTTCACCAGAGCACGAAAGAATTAGAAGCTGTTTTTTTTTTTTTTTCTTTAAAGAAAACTGGCCAGGAAATAATGAGTAACGAAGGACAGGAAGTAATTCTGAATGTTTAATATAGCTGGGGCTGTGCAATCTGCCTTAAGTTGTTAGCTTTGTTTTCCTCTTGAGAAATAAAAAGGGGCCCTCCCTTTTCAGAGCCCTATGGCGCAATATCTGTACTTTTTCATATGGCGACCTGTCCATTGCAGGAACGTCTGTGAGCCTCTGTTGCAGCCACAACATGGACAGCTCAGTCAAATGCCCCGCAAGTCTTCCTCTGACTGACTCCAGCTATTAGCCAAGGTTGTGCACCCAGGCAGGACCTGTGCACTCTGAGCTGCTTTCTCCTTCAAGACGTCCTCAACTTCCCAGGTTGAACTGCAGCGGAAGTCTTTAGAAAGGTCAGCAGGCAGGCTCTCGAGGTCCTCACCTGAAGTGAGGTTGCCAGCCACTGCAGGAACGCCCCGGGACGGGGAATGCCCATTTGTGCAACAAACCCTGACTCCTTCCTCACCCTGACTTCTCCCCCTCCCCATCCGCGCGCAGGCCAAGTTGCTGAATCAATGGAGCCCTCCCCAACCCGGGCGTTCCCCAGCGAGGCTTCCTTCCCATCCTCCTGACCACGGGGGCTTTTCGTGAGCTCGTCTCTGATCTCGCGCAAGAGTGACACACAGGTGTTCAAAGACGCTTGTGGGGAGTGAGGGAAGCGGTTTACGAGTGACTTGGCTGGAGCGCCAGGGGCGGGCACTGGCACGGAAGACACCCTGAGGCCAGCCCTGGCTGCCCAGGCGGAGCTGCCGCTTCTCCCGCGGTTGGTGGACCCGCTCAGCGCGGAATTGGGTAGGCTCTTTCACTTCGGAGGATTGCTCAACAACCATGCTGGGCACCTGGACCCTCCTACCTCTGGTGAGCCCTCTCCTGCCAGGGTGGAGGCTTACTCGGTCTTAGTCCCGGGGATAGGCAAAGTGGGGTTGGGGCGGGACGCGTGCGGGATTGCTGCGGCAGCGGCGCACGCGGGCACCTGGGAGCGGCGGGCTGCTGCGGGAGGCTTTGGAGACTGGCTCCCGGCGGCTGTTGGGATCTTTTCTCGGGCCCGGGTGCTCAGAACGCTGGAGGACTCGCTTTTCTAGGGACTTGATGCAAAGTGCTGACCCCGCGGGGCAGGCGGGGCAGTTCCGGCACTCCTCGGAGACCACTGTGCTCCACGTAGAGGTGGGTGTGGGGGGCGGACAGGAATTGAAGCGGAAGTTTGGGAAGCTTTAGGGTCCCTGAAGGAGGACCCCGGTTGGAGAGAGGAGCGGAACTCCTGGACAAGCCCTGACAAGCCAAGCCAAAGGTCCGCTGCGGCGCTGGTGGGTGAGCGCGCGCCGCCCCGCGGGGGCGGGGAGAGAGCCTGCAGCCTTCAGAACAGATATTGCTCATTTTCTGGCAGTTCTCAGACGTAGGAAATAAGTCAGCCCCGAAGCAGTGGTTAAACCGGAGGGCTCGGAAGAACGGCACCGTTTCTTTCTCGAAAAAGTTATATGGGGGCTGAATGAGCTTCTGGAGGCTTGTTTACCTTTTTTTATTGTCATACAGAAAAAGAAACTGTCGTCTCCCTTCCGGGAATTCTCTCCTTAACACTGTAAGTCGCTGCCTGAGTGGTTTCATTTTGTTTTGTTTTTCTGCCCTTCTCTTCTTTTGCCCTTTCTTAGCTTGCACTCCCACGGTAGTTTCTGCCTGGTCTCCTGCTGGGGTGGTACCCGTTCCCACCACACAGAACCCGGCGCCTATTATTGGCCAAGAAACTTGAGCAGCCTGTTTTGAAAAGTCCCTCGCTCAGAAATGCCAGCTTGCGGATGGCTAAACGAAGAGACGTGGATCCAGGAGGCTCATTGGAGTACCGGAGCCTCTGAGAGTCCATGGATTTTTTTTTTTTTTTTTTTTTTTTTTGTGGCCCCAACAAAGTGCCAAGCATAGCGAGAGAAATGTTTACAAATGTGCTCTCCGTGGATTCTCAGGAGAGCCATGTAGTGGGGAAGATGACCACATCCCCACTTTACAGATGGCGAAAGGAGGTTCAGAGAGCTTCAGTAATTCAACCAAGATCACACAGCTAGTAAATGGCAGATATGGGATTGAACTCAGATCTAACTCCAAAACTCAGGCTGTTCCCTGATTGCATCTGATATCCAGATTACTGATATCCAGATTACACCAAAAGGCTGAGATGTCTGGGTCCATTTTATGATTAGAAAAAAAAGAAAAATCCTCCTGTTCCTTTCAGAAATAATGTGCACTATTTGGGCTTCTTTAGAAACTTCCTTGGAGAAAATTTATGATTCAAGATTGAGAAACCATTTATACAATCTCAGACCACACTCTTCTCTCCCTTGTTATTAACCATTGCACTAATGCAATGTTGGCTGCTTTGAAAATCTCTTAGTTCATGGACAGCAGTATTAGCAAAGTGTAAGAAAATTGCCAAAGCTTGGAGCTATGCTTGTTGAACTTTTGTACCAATAGCACCTTTACCAGAGGCTGCGTGTGTTTAAAGCCCGAAGAAAACTTTGCTTTCCTGAAAGAATACAGACACACACACACACACACACATATAAATACACATACATTTATGTATATATACATATTATAATACCTATAAGTTAGGTGTAATTTATAACATTTGTATATGATATATGGCCTAGGAAATTAAGGCGTATTAAATAAAATTTATAAATGCAGATGAGTCAAATACAAAAATCAGACATAACCCTATCACCTAAGTAATCATTTTTTACGTTTTGCGGTATATCTTCCATTTATCCCCTTTAATAGAACTCTTTTAAATTTAGTTACACAGAAATTGGTTTTGCACTCAGGACATGCCTAACATCAGGCCTTTATCCTTAAAGAAGTTTCGACACTCTTGTGTCACCTCATGTGTCTCCAGAAAATGTTTGCTTTTATGCCTTCACAGTTAGTGCTTTCTTAGTAGTAGCAATAAATAAAATGGATGCAAAATGCTAATTACTTGGAATACAGAAGCAAATTTTAAACTCTATTAATGGGCTGGATGTAGATGGGTGGGGAGCTGTTTTCTGCTTTTCCCCTCTTTCCCTAGTCCTCTGACTCTGATGATAACTACAGTCAACAAATATCCCCATCCTTAACCCCTTTTGCTTCTCTTTCTCTTTCCTTCTCTCAACCTTCCTGGTATTAGTTTTCTCTTTCCTATTTCTCAGTGTTTTCACTTCGACACTTAACAATAACAAAGTTCGAAATCCCAAAATATTGGCAAATTTCTAAAGGAGACAGAAAAAGAGTCAAACTTACTTTACAAATTTGTTTGAGAAATAGCTGTGGTTGCTTTTTTTTTTTTTTTTTTTTAATTGTGCATGACCCTGTTATTGGCCAAGAAACTTGAGCAGCCTGTTTTGGAAAGTCCCTCACTCAGAAATGCCAGCTTGCAGATGCCTAATCGAAGGGATGTGGATCCATGAGGCTCATTTGAATTCCGAAGCCTCTGAGAGTCCATGGATTTTTATTTAATTGGGCCCCAACAGGTTTTGTCTTGCATTATTTAGGACATTGGCCAGGCAATCACTGGACAGCCAGTTTTATCTCCTTTACATTTTTTAGAATGGTTATCTTATGGTCAAAGGAAGGGAGAGGGCCTTTGGAAAATAAAGCTGTATATTTACAAGTAGTCATACAGAATAGTTTTGTGGGGAAAATAAAGAAAGTTATTTAATTTGTAATTTAATCATTTTTCTTAAACCAACCCAATGAACATAAAACGGACTATTTAATCATTTTTGTAGTTTAATTTGTAATTTAATAATTTTTCTAAAGCCAACCTGATGAACATAAATTGGGCTATTTATTTTCATTTTTAATGGGCCGTACTTACATCGCAAAGGACTTGAGAAGTCTTATAAATACAATAAAATAATAAATGTGAATTAAGACATTAGCAACCAGGATGGAAAAACCCAAATTTATAAATGATGGCAAGGTTTGCAAGCAAAAATTAAATTGATAAATGGCATCACCCCCACTACCAGCTACAGTTAGGCTAATGAAAAATCCTCTAATGTTCGTGCCTGAAATACAGTTACCACCCTTAGTGGCAAATTAGACTTTAATTTAGAAAAAAAAAAATTTTCTTGCACTGACTTTAGAGAGGGGAAAAGATAAAATAATTAGAGGCAAAGAAGATCTGGAATTTAGACGTTGTCTCTGAGTAAGGCCTTTGAGACACTGGACAAGTAATTTCCTTCTGAATACTCTCAAATTAACACATAGAAGAAGTGACAATGTTTCAAAGGAACCTCTTTGAAGGCTACTAGAATGCTTTAGGGGTGCCAAATTACCAGAGTAAACTGCCAGTTTGAGAGAATAACTGTTTGTTAAGAGATGGTCTGAAACCTAAGTAAGGAAATCCCCCCACTTGAAAGCCCCTAGGAAGTTAATTGCTTTTGGCGAATTATCTTAGGCCCCAAAAGTCCCTTGGTGAGCACATGTTTTGTAATAGGGACTAAAGACTAATGACTTATGGTGAAAAATGAAATAACACCACTTAAAACTTGAAATTGACAAAAAGCAACTTGAAACCAAATTTAGGACAGTGAACCCATCCGTTTCTTCTTTTTAAATAGGTAAATGTAGAAAAAATGACCAGACAATGTAAAACAAAAAGCAAATATTTAAAAACTACATTTATACTTTATCTCACCCAACTAATGTAAAGAATTTTGATTTGACTTATAAATTCCTAGCCTTGTCTACACATATACATAATGGCATGTTTAATTTGAGCTATATATAGTCTGCTTTTTGTTCCTTTGAATGTTACACAAACCTTTTTCTATTTCTGCATAATTTTTATCTTGTGTTTTTTATTGGATACATGATAGAGCATTTATTAAATGAGCTGGGATTACTATAATTTTTATTACTTTTTAATTTATTACTTATTTTTATAATTTACTATTAGAAAAAAGCATTTCTTAAATGTACTGATATATATATATATGTGTGTGTGTGTATATATGTATGTGTGTGTATATATATGTGTGTGTGTATATATATATGTGTGTGTGTATATATATATATGACTTTTTCTTGTTACCCAAAAATTACTCATAGAACTTACATATGAAAATTGTAGTACTTATGATGAAAAATCATAAAATAAGACAATTTAAAACTTGATAAAAAGCAACATAATATTATATGTTGTACCTTGTACTTCCTTATAAGGTACAACACTGTAAGAACCTTAGTGTATAGTTTTCTTTTTGCTATATATGTATTCATAAAAGTGGAAAAATAACATTTAACTAATAAATCCTCTTTATTTTCTGGAAAATCCTTGCTTTAAAAAAAGTCGTTAGCTTTTTATATAGTTAGACTTCTAACACCAATTATATCTTCAATTCAGTCTCAAGCAGGAACAAATCTTCAGTCCACTTGCCTACCTTTATTGTCTTTGAAGTGACAGTGTGAGTAGTAAAGCCCAAATCAGAGAGAAGTTGACTTTTGTAAGATTGGTAACTTCACCTTCCCCGGAAGGAAATGAGGTGGTTCTTCCCTTTGATCAGAACTGCTTTCTTGATTTGAAATAAACTGTTGTACAGCCCAGTCACCCCATCTTTAGGCATTTAGAAACAGCAATCATAGTTATATAGGACAACTTGCCTGAGTCCCACTGAGTAGAAATGATAGTGAATTTAGTATAAGATTATACCTTTAGGCTGGGCGGGTGACTCACACTTGTCACTCAGCACTTTGGAAGGCCAAGGTGTGTGGATCATGGATCAATTGAGATTAGGAGTTTGAGACCAGCCTGGCCAACATGGTGAAAACTCGACTGTATTGAAAATACACAAGTTAAGCTGGGTGTGGTGGCATGCCTGTCATCTCAGCTACTCGGGAGGTTGGGGCAGGAGAATTGCTGGAACCCATGAGGCGGAAGTTGCAGTGAGCCAAGATCATGCCACTGCACTCCAGGCTGGGCGACAGAGTAAGACTCCATCTAAAAAGAAAACAAACAAAAAATTATATCTTTAGAGCAAGGCCAGCCTTGTAAATTAGCAAATCTGACTACAAATTCAATCAGCAGATATACTCAGCCCAGCAAAGTGAGCAAGCTTACTGTAGGTTGTGTTAAGGCATGGACAGGGATAAACAGGCAAAATTAGAGTAAATTTGACAATTTGACATTGGATTCATTAATGACAGCCTGTCCTTCGATGAAGTCAGGCAACATTGTGTTTCTATTCACCTCTGTGTTTTGTGAGGCTATAAAAATATAAGATGTGAGAAAAGTGAATACTTTTTATTTGTGAGGGCAGAGATCTTGAAGAAGAGAGTGAGAGGAAGTCAGAGTATGAGGGTGAAGGCTCTTGTTTTCTGCTGAGGATTTAGCTTTGGTTTTTAGCCATTCTCACAAAGAGATCATTGGTCCTAATTAACTGGTGGTTGTTGTTTTTCACATGAATGTCTGTAAGGATTTAGGCTTGATTTTAAAAATTGGGCCTGTACTCACAGAAAGACAAATACTGCATGATCTCACTTTTATGTGGAATCTCAAAGATTCGAATCTATAAAAGTAAAGAGTAAAATAGTGGTTACCAGAGGCTGGTAGGGGGCAAAGTTGGGAGAGTTAGGGAGATACTGGTCAAAGGATACAAAAAGATACAAAATTTCAGTTAGGAGGAATAAGTTCAAGAGATCTAGTGTACAACTTGATGTCTATAGCTAATAACAATGTATTGTATACTTGAAAATTACTAAGAGTAGATTTTAAGTGTTCTCCTCACACACACAAAAAGAAAATGAATAAGTATGTGAAGGAATGCCCAATGTTAATTAGCTCAGTTTAGCTAATTATCTTCCAAAATATGTACACAATTCAAGACATCATGTTACATACCATAAATATATACAATTTTTTATTTGTCAAATAAAAAACAATACAAAAAACCCTGGGCCTGTACTGCCCACAGGCAGTCTTGTTAGCCTGCAGATAAAGCGTGTATGTGTATATGCACATGTGCATTTATTTATTTTTAGTATTAGTCACCACCGTCTAAGTGTTGGGGGATTTTGCTTTCACTTGAAAAATGGAAGCTCTGGGCTCCCATACCACATGGCCCCTGTTCCCCTGGGGCTCAGCAATGGTTGCTCCTTTGCCCCTCCTCTCTCGGTAGTCTCTTATCCCAGGTTGCTTTATTCTTGTATGACCCAGGTGGCCCCTCTAGGCTTGTAAGGACTCTGGGGCTGTATTTTAGGGCTCTGTAGCCCTCACATTACCCATTTCCTCTACCAAAGATCATTTCTTTTCTCTTCAGACTTATTTTTGGAAGGGTCATTATTTCTTCATGAGAAGTCAAATTCTGATTTGCAAGTGCTGAACACAGATGCCTTTAGTCTGTAAAACTCATATTCTCACATGTAAGTGTAGTAACCTGCTAACCTCAGATTTTGCTTCCTCTAACCTAGTTGCCCTGCAACTGTGATGAGCATCAGAATCACCAAGGGTACTTCCCCATTCTCAGAGATCCTGATTCCTTAGGTCTGTGTGGGGGCCTTAATAAATAATGCATCACTACAGGATTCTGATGTCTGTCGGGGTCTTGAGAACTATTTTTCTAACTCTAGCACTAAACTCAAAATGTAATTTCAGATGGAATTTCCTAGGCTCATTCATTTTGTTTTATGTATGGCTTGGCCAGTCATGGATCTAATCAGTAACTTGCAGCTGTTGCTTCAACTACCTCTGTCCTGGACTTTCCAGAGATTCGCTTTAAGAAAGAAAGAGGACATCCCTGGGATAAGACTACCATGTATATTTTTATGTACACATGTTAAAAAACATATAAACAAATGGGATCTTTGCTTATCTCTTTCATGTAGAAAAATTTATTTCACTTCTTTTTCAGGTTTTTGGTAATGTAGTAGGACAAGATGGCATCACTATATCCCTGTTTTTTACACAGATATATTAGAGATCTTATTGGAAATGTTAAACTATTCAATAATAAACTATTCGTCTTTTAGAATTTCTTTTTCCTCAAGTGTTGATAAGTACCTGAAAGTCTACAAGCAGACAAGAAGAATTAGTCAGTGGAACTTCATTTCTTGCTCCATTTTTGTCCTCAGCAGTAGAGGGTGGTGAGATTTCAACCCAGCCTAGCAGGACCAATAAGTCTGGAAAGAAGTAGCTCCAGTTCATATTGGCACCTGCTAATTCTAGTTCCGAAGACCATGGGAAATCTCTTGCCTATTTAGCTCAGTGATCATCCAAGATGGAAAATTCTTGGGCTCAGCTGTGAGGGATCCCAAGTTTATATGTACCACTAATATCTCACAAATCAAGAATCCAAGAGATTCAAGAGACTGTAGTTCATTCCTTATATTAAATTCTTAGGACTGCTGACTGGGTCAGCAGTTTTGGGGGCTAGAAGCCTGATATCAAGGTGCCAGCTGGACTGGTTCCTTCTGAGGACCACGAGGGCAGGATCTGTTCCAGGCTTGTAAATGGGCTTCTTTTCCATGTGTCTTCACATTATCTTCCTCTGTTTGTATGTGTGTCCAAATTTCCTCGTCATCGTCTTCTTTTTTAAATTTGGAAGTATATACTGTTTAATCTACAAGGTTTATATAGCTTTAGCTAAAAATAGAAAAAAAAAGCAAAACAAAAACAGTAAAGCCAAGACACTCTTCCAAAGTCTGGACCCTTCCAGCCTTCCAAATACAAGAGCTCTGGAAGTTGTATATACCAAATTTCCTCTTCTTAAAAGGTCACCAGTCACATTGGATTAAGGCTCACCCTATTAACACCATTTTAACTTAATCACCTCTGTAAAGGCCCTATCTCCCGATACTGTCACATTCGGAGGCTCAGGAAGTTAGGGTATCGGTATCAATGTATGAATTTGGGAGTGGGGGGAGGACACGATTTAGCCCATGACAGTCCTGAATCTCCTTTGCTAGATGCATGACTGCGGGCCAGTCACTTCACCAGTTGGGACATTGCCATCTCTATCAGAAAAGGGGTTTGGGCTAGGTCATCTATAAAGTCCTTTCTGCTCTAAATTGTAAATATAATGAGATACCAACTTTTAGTTTAATTGTTTAAAATTTTAGAAGGTAACTGGATGTTTTGCTGGTGTCAACACCCCCCTTTAAAAAAAAAATTCGGCCGGGCATGGTGGCTCATGCCTGTAATTCCAGCACTTTGGGATGCCGAGGCAGGCAGATCACGAGGTCAAGAGATTGAGACCATCTGGCCAACATGGTGAAACCCCGCCTCTACTAAAAATACAAAAATTAACTGGGTGTGGTGGCGAGCATCTGTAGTCCCAGCTGCTCAGGAATCTGAGGCGGGAGAATCACTTGAACCCAGGAGGCGGAGGTTGCAGTGAGCTAAGATCACGCCCTGCACTCCAGCCTGGCAACAGAGGGAGACTCCATCTCAAAAAAAAAAAAAAAAATTCTCACTTTTTGTTTCTATTGTTCTCTCAAGTACCCCTCTGCCTTCTGTTACTTCTTTGCTGCATTCTGAGAGGATTGGGGTGGGGAGCACTCTTTCCTGTAGAACCCCATAACCCATCTATTTTCATCAATCTATTTGAAATTCAAAGCCAGGGGTTAAAATGTCCATTTTCAATTTGAGATGTCTAACTTTCAGATAAATCTATTAACATGCATTTCTGAGTGACTTTTAAGCTAAGCATTTTATTTTATTAAGCTTGTATAGAAGGGTAACCATTATACTTATATAATAAAGTGCACTTTCAAAAATAGTTCAAATATAAAATAATATTCATAATATTTTAGACAAACCTCCTAGAACTTATATGTGTCTTTCTCCCCAGAGTAGTCTCTATGGGTGCCTAAACAATACTGCATTATTAGATTTTTTTCAGTTTATAAGCCACACAAAGTTAGCCCATGTCATCTCTAGAAGTATAAAAATAGGCAGTGTTCTGAGAGATATATCTGTTTATTCTTAGTTCAGTAACAGCACAATGAGATGCTAATTTATGAGGCACTTTTTGTTTATCTTATTGTCTTATTGGCAACCAGCAACTCCTGTTGCATTTTTGACATGGGAATCTATCAGGGTGTGGTTAATAAAGTACATTTCCATGGTAAGTATTCTCTAAGAAAAAATAAACCAAGATTTCATCAGAGACAAAAATTACTGCAAACTGTAGTTACTACTTTCTGGTGATTTGTATAACTGAGCTTTTGATTTCAAAAATTAAAAAGTTCTCTTTAGTGTAACATATTTTTGTGTCCAATAATTTTACTTCAAAAACAAAAGAGAATTTTCTTTACCATCAAACAATGTTGCTATAATGAGTGGTGATATATTTAGTCCTAGTGGACCAAAGAGAAATAAAACGGCTTTGATTATGCTGGTTTAAGAAAATATATCCAATTAAACAAAGGTTAATATTTATGATGTTTGATTTAGTAAAATTATAAGACTACCAAAGAAAGCTAGAAGAGCAAAAGAACCCAAAATTTATATAAAGAATTAAATGTTAATAATTCAAAGGTTTAGAATTTTTTCCACCTTTCGAATACTAAGTTGCTGTTATAGATTTACTACCATTATTACCCCTATTTTCCATTTTACTAAAAAATAATAACACAGGTGATTATGATAAATCAGTATAGATCTTTAGGCTCAACACAACCTTGCTACCTTTTAAATCTTTTTATTATACAACAAACACATATGCGTTATCAAGAAAAGATGAGTTAAGCAAAATGAAAAAAAAAATAGTCTTAGCAACTAGAAATAAGCACCATTAAAATTTCTGTGTATTAAAAGATAATATACTGCTAAATTTTTTTTTCTTGAAATGTCCCTCTTTTCTTTTGCTTTTCGTTTTCTTAATCCCTAACCTTCTAGTGTTGAATTTTCTGGACCACCGTTATACCCCCTCATCAAGAGGGCATTTTTTTCCTGCAGTAGCTGAGCACAATGGTCATATTGAAGAAATTCTCTTGTGGGGCTTTGCCTAGAGGTAAAATCCTCTTGGCCGGGTGTGATGGCTCATGTCTGTAATCCCAGCACTTTGGGAAGCCGAGGCGGGAGGATCTTCTGAGGTCAGCAGTTTGAGAGCAGCCTAGCCAACATGGTGAAATGCCATCTATACTAAAAATACAAAAAATTAGTCATCATAGTGGCGCATTCCTGTAATCCCACCTACTCCGGAGGCTGAGGCAGGAGAATCACTTGAATGCTGGAGGCAGAGGTTGCAGTGACCCGAGATCTAGATTGTGCCACTGCACTTCAGCCTGGGTGACAGAACAAGACTCCGTCTAAAAAAAAAAAAAAAAAAAACCCACAAAAACAAAACAAAACAAACAAACAAACAAAAAACACCAAAGTAAAACCCTCTTCACGGTGATGACTATAAAGCTTGCTTTTGCCTCTCTTTGTCACAACAAACTGTTTGCCGTCTGATGCTGTGCTCAAAATTGAGAATTCTCACTGACTGTTCCAGGCATCTGTCTACTCATTCTTGCCATGCTGAGGGCTGTCATTTCTCACCGCTGAATGCTTTTTTTTTTTCTGCTTTTTAAAAATCTTTTCCTGTTTGCTTTGAACTTCAGTAAAAACAGTTTAAAAAAAAGTATATTAAGAAGGTAATATACTTTTATTTACTTATTTTTGTTTTTTTTTCTTCTTCTTTTGGTTCCTTTTCAAATCCATTTGCCACACTGACACTGGAATAAGCCTGAATGGGGGTCTGTATTTCTTCCAGTAGTTAAATTCAGTCACTGAGCTGTTGCTGTATTTGTAACTGCCGTGCTAGATCCGGGGCTGACCATTCCTGAGAAAGTGTGGAGATCGTTTTAGACTGGCATGGTGCTGGGGCAGGGCGTCAGTCATTATCTTCTGTGTCTGCTAATTCTTGCATCATTTCTTCTACTCTGTAACCTGGTTGGCTATGAAAAGTAATTCTTCCTCACTGATGCTGCAGGCAATGGGTGAATATCCAATTGTTCTCTGAGTTTCTTGTCATGGGATACAAAGAACAAATCTCATGTGTCCCTGTTTCTGAGAGGTTCAAAGGGAATGCACAGATTCTAGCATAGGATGACTTCCAGCTTCTAACTATTTGTCTATGCATTCCATTTCCTCACCCCTGCCAGAGGTTACAATCATGGTCACGGCTGTTTTGAGAAATTCAGTGCCAAAACTGGAGGGAGGGAAATGCAAACTCAGCTTCTTCCCAAGCTTCTGGGCGTGGCTGGCAAGTTTTGCCTTCCCTGCCAGCAAGAGCCCTGGCTTTAGGAGTCTTGCTACAGTTTTCCCAGACTGGTCTTCCGGCTGACTTCTGGTTCTTAGCGAATTCCTGCCAAACACCTCCCCTTTCCCCAGTATCCATTTGTTTTGAAGGTTCTTTGCAGTCTTCTTGCCAATAATTGTCTATAAACAAATGGAGTTGTTTGCATGCCTAGGTGGAGTAAAATATTTAGGAAACTATTCTATAAATATGAAACAGCCCAGATTTGGGCCAGAAGTCCTGGCTCTGAGTCTCTTGTTAGCCACTCTTAACTGTGAGTTTTTGGACAAATCTTTTCTCGCCCTCAGAACCTGAGGTCTGAACTGCTATACAGGTGACCTGCTGCCTTCTCGGAGAGAAATCTGAAAGACAACAGAGCCCTCACATTGGCTTTGCCTGTGCACAGCAGATACCGCCAATTTTGGGCGGGTTACACTTGTTTACCATGTTACTTACTTCAGAAATCAATAAAACTTGTTTACCATGTTGCTTACTTCAGAAATCAATAAAATTCTCTTCATGCTTTTATTTTACAGGTTCTTACCTCTGTTGTTAGATTATTGTCCAAATGTGTTAATGCCCAAGTGACTGATATCAACTCCAAGGGATTTGAATTGAGGAAGATCGTTACTACAATTGAGACTCAGAACTTGGAAGGCCTGCATCACGAGGGCCAATTCTGCCGTAACCCCTGTCCTCCAGGTATATTACACAAAACATCCAGAGATTACAGTGAAAGTCACAGTTAGGAATAGCACATAGTCATGGCTATAATAATTTTACAGATTTTGGTTCTCCTGTATTATATAGCATAACTGAGAGAAAAACAACTATGAAATTATTTTCCAAAGATGAGTTTTATTTATATTTAGCATGCTTATTTGATATGGTTATGGATAAATTTAATTTACAAGTGACATGCACCTCTGAAATGAGAAGATTGGTCTATTTGGCTCCATTTTTTTCCTAAGCGAAAATGACTCATTTGTGAATATGAAAGCTTATCATGTCAAAACTGATGCATCTATCATAACAATAGTGGAACTCTGAAAGCAAGAGACTTCTACTCTTAAGGGATATGTCTCAGCACTTCCCTTCAATCAGAAGGTCTCTAAGAAAGCTGTCCTGGCACTGAAGCCTGCAAAATATATTTGCATTTTGCAGCTGAATAACTAGATGAATAAGAAAAGCAACAGGCAGAAACCAACAGCTTTTTTTTTTTTAAATCAATACTTTGAATGGCAAACTAATTTCAGATGAGAAATCCTTCAAACACTGGTAAATTAAAAGCTAAGCAAAATACAATTGTGCAAACATTTCTTCAACTTTGAGTAGAGTCGAAAAAAGGAAAATAGCACATGGGTTCATGTGATAGATTAGTAGAACAAAAAAAGGACTGTAGTATGTTTCATGGTTGGCCTCCCAGGCTTCCAGCACTCAAGCTGCAAAACATGATGGGTCCTGTTTGTGAAAAGATTCTACCAGTCTCCCTATGCTTCCTGTCCAGATTTTAATAACCCTTATGGAAATTTCTCCTTTGTAACCCAACCCGTTTTACTTAAATCCATTTACACTTAAATCTTCTCTGACACAAATAAAAAACGGCTTCCTGGCTTTATTATGACCTGCTAAGCACAATCAATTTGCCCTATGAATCGAAATCTTTGTTCATAATTTTAAAACCTAAAATGCAAATTAAAATGAACAAAATATGCTTTGCGCATCAAACTGTCAAGGATTTTTGTCTATTGCTTTTTTGGTTTTGCTTTGTTTTATTTTCATTTAAGAAGTGAAGTAAATTGTTATAAACTTTTAAGAAAGACATTTGAATATATGAGTCAAAAATTTAAAAATGTTTAGACTCGCTAAGATAGCAATTAAATTTTAAGAAAATACCTTGAGAAAGTAATCAAAAATAAAGGAAAATATTGTACGCATGATATTTCATTATCAATATGATGTGGGATTCCTTAGGTAAATTTTGGAATATTTAAAGACTGAAATAGTATGTATCAAACAAAGTCATATTTTCTGATACATTTCTAACATAATCCTCAATTATATAAATCTTCTTAAGTGATTTCCAACTGATCTGGCTGGATTCACTGATTCTCCCTGATTCCTCTATAAAATATCCTGGATGGCATCCAACCATGTTAAATACTCTTCCCACTTCAATTCCCTCTTTTTGAATTTTAGGCTTATCAATATTTAAGTTGCTTCCAAATCTGTTTACGCTCATTGGTGTTGTGATATTCATATGTAATTTGATTGAATATTGTATAAATTAATGAAATACAAATACAGAGAAAAGACAGATTTTATCTCTATGAAAATTAGGTTCAGTGCTTTGGAGAATTTAGTAAAGATGAGATGCTGAAATGTTGTTGATGAATTTTGTGAGAGAAAAATAAAAGTTAAGTGGTAAGAAAAAATCACAAAAATCTCTAAAGCCATTCATACAGATTATTGGTATGTCTGTGTTTTCATTTCATCAAAAAGGAAGGGAGGGAGGGAGGGAGGGAGGAGAATAAAAGAAACAAAGAAAGGAAGAGAAAAACAGACAAACAGGAAATTATAAGTGATGCGTTATGGATGTGACTTAAGTAAGAAAGAAACTGAGATTCTAATAACTTCTATATCACAAAATTGTCAAATGATTAAAAAGTTATATTTTATAAATTAAAATAAAATATTTACAGTATTTTTAAATTGTTTCCTATGTAAATTGACATTTTTGATTAAATGATCAAAGAAGTCTTCCCCACATCATCATATTCAATAGAAGGATTCTGTGGTATACTGCCTACATATTTCATATATACACTTTATACATATATATACACACACACCTGTTATGTGTATGCTCATGCATATACATGTATGTATGTATTTATATGCATAGGAATGCAACAAAATAACAGGCAGTATCTCAAAGTTGTTGATATATAGTCTTTTGTTTGTTTGTTTTTTTGAGATGGAGTCTCACTTTGTAGTCCAGGCTGAAGTGCAGTGACATGATCTCGGCTCACTACAACCTCTGCCTTCTGGGTTCAAGCAATTCTGCAGCCTCAGCCTCCCAAGTAACTGGGACTACAGGAGCACACCACGACGCCAGGCTAATTTTTTGTATTTTTAGTAGAGACGGGTTTTTGCCATGTTGGTCAGTCTGGTCTCAAACTCCTGACCTCATTTGATCTGCCTGCCTTGGCCTCCCAACCTGTTGGGATTACAGGCATGAGCCACTGTGCCCGACCTGATACATAAGTTCTTATTATACTTTCCTGCCTTTTCCAACATTTCTGTAATAAGCATATGTACCATTATACTTAAAAAAGTATTTTAAAATCTGATTTTCAATGAAACAACTACTTATTTTCTTATTTTAATAAATTTTGTTTTCATACTTTGGCAGAACCAAAGAACCTGTGGTTTATTGTCTCTCCATTATACCAAGGATGTTGTGCTAGGCACATTCTGCAAGATAATTTATTAAAGAGACCAATTCATTCAGAGACCAGTATAATACCATTAGCAAAAAATAAAATTATACTTGGACTTGGGCTGTGTTTTCTTTAAATATTGCTACAATGTTATATAGCCCTATGCACTATTTTTGAATTTTGTTCTGGGAATCTCCAGTTTGTCTTTTTTCTATTGACAGACTATTGTCTTTATTTACTAAAATAGCATATATATTTACATGTCATAATTTGCTCATGTAGTAAATATTTTGTTTTATCAAAAAGAATAAAAAGGAATATATGAAGTTATTAAGGAATTCATGTTCCTAGGAAACACAGCAGGAATTAATTTTGCTGTATAGGTGAGCAGAGCAGATTAAACTGCTTATTTTTTTTAAACTAGTTATACCATTAACAATTAGAGTCACTAGTAATGTTTTTCTCAGACACTTCTCTTGGTATTTTCTGTCACTTTCTTCTTCATTCTGTATTCCCTTACCTTCATCTAGCTTTCTTTTTCTAGCATTTTTTAGCACTTGATATCAATATATTTATTTGTGTATTGTCTACCTCCATCCTGAGAAGGTGAAGTCTTTGGTGATGAAGGCTTTATCTTATTTCCTGCATAATATTAAACTTCTAAAAAGTTCCTAGCACTCAATAGGCATTTAATAAACACCTATCAGATAAATGAATTTTTTTTTTTTTTTTTTTTTTTTTGAGACGAAGTCTTGCTCTGTGCCCCAGGCTGGAGTGCAGTGGCGCGATCTCGGCTCACTGCAAGCTCCACCCCCCCCGGGTTCACGCCATTCTCCTGCCTCAGCCTCCCGAGTAGCTGGGACTACAGGCGCCCGCCACCTCGCCCGGCTAATTTTTCTTGTATTTTTAGTAGAGACGGGGTTTCACCGTGTTAGCCAGAATGGTCTTGATCTCCTGACCTCGTGATCCGCCCGTCTCGGCCTCCCAAAGTGCTGGGATTACAGGCTTGAGCCACCGCGCCCGGCCGAGAAATGAATTTTTTAAGAGAACACATTACATGATGCTTACTAATAGCAATACAGTGACTCACTTTATTTTTAAAGTAAATTAATGCAAATGTGTATATTATTTAAAATTGTTTGTTTTAAGATAACAAGCCTGATAGATAATAAATTTTGGTATAAATATGTTAATGCTTGTCAAAACTCATCAGTATGTACCCTGTCTTTTGATGAAAAAGTAATAAAAAGGGGAGAACAAAGAGAACTGTCATGCTCACTAGGCAGGCCGAGTGCAGTTCTGACAGCAATGCAAGATAAATATTGCTATCTCCGTCATACGCAGGATGAAATTTAGGCTTGGCGAAAACAACACTGTTAAAGATTTTATAGCTCTTCAAGATTTGACCAAAGCCTTTAAAACTTCAAATGTTCTTTTCCTTATTACACTATTTCTTATCAGGGTTTGTGGACTTTGGAAAGTAAAATGAAAAGTCAGAGCAATGTGAGTCAGTTTGATAATCTCAGTGTCCAGTAACAGCTGTCCCCACTCTGAATATATACCCACCAACCTCTCCCCTTTCTCCAAGGAAGTTGGTTGTTGGCAAAGGCATTTCGTGCAGTGCACTTTGTCATTCTAACCTTCCTTTATTTTGTATGCTCCTGTTGCTAATCATCCTATTTCTATGGGCTTCCGTCACTCTTTTAGCTTTTGTCTTGGGAGACTTCCTGGCTCTTGACATGACTTTTACAATAATCTTTTTCCCCATTGTATTTATATATCATTAGCCTACCCCGCTCCCCTTGTGTTTTAGAAGAGTTTTATTGTCTATCATCCCTGCATACTTCCCACCCTGTTACCTGCCCATGTCCTGTTCATACACTTGCTCCTTTTTCCCTTGGGCAGGCGAAAGGAAAGCTAGGGACTGCACAGTCAATGAGGATGAACCAGACTGCGTGCCCTGCCAAGAAGGGAAGGAGTACACAGACAAAGGCCATTTTTCTTCCAAATGCAGAAGATGTAGATTGTGTGATGAAGGACATGGTAAGAGTCTTAAAAAGCAATTGAAAGAGATCAATCTTGGAATTCCATGTAGAACCATTTATAAGACAATTTGAAATTGGGGCCTACTGTGGTGCTGTGTTGACACACAGGAAAGGGAAGGACAGGTAACTAGGGTACCGCAGGACCAGGTACCGAGCTAATTACTGGTCTAGACCTTTATGAGTAAGTCTAGGCAATTCTTCCAGATATAGGAGAATGACTAAATATGAACCCTAGGAACAGGGTTCATCAGCTCAAATCAAAATCTCAGAAATTATTTTGTTTCTGGCCTTGACTTATGCTTGTATAATAGTGCTTGTTCATGACCAGAAAAAGCTCAGAAGCCTGCAGTTACAAGGACACAGAAATCCAACAGTTGGGTAGGAATGCTCCCCATTTCTTTGGAGATTTAGTTGTTCTGATAATTCCAGCTGGGGACCTGAATTTTCATGGATATCCCAGTGTATTCTAAGGGCCCATATTAAAATATAACACAAGTATTTCTAGTTTTGTTTGACATGGAGAAACCCCTGGACATAAAGCTTTTCCCCTCCCTATTCAGCCTATAAAGCAGTGTTTCTCATCCCTGGCAGTGCATTAGAATTGCTTTGGGAGCTACTAAAAATGTTTCATGTTTAGGTACCACCTCAAGGCAATTACATCAGAGTCTCTGAGTGAGGGCCTTGGTATTGGCTTGATTGAGTAAATCTAGGGTAGAGCCTAACATTCTACATTTTTACAAGCTCCCAGGTGATGCTGATGCTGCCAGTCCCCAAGTCACCCATTGAGTGTTAAGGCTAGAGACTAGAGGAACAGGGGAGACATCTAAGCAATGGCGAGGTTTGTCTTGGTTTGTCTGCTAAATGATTGCTGGCCATTTCAACCTGGGGTTTCCTGTTCTGTGTTTAAACACCAACTGTATTACTGGTGTCATGCTGTGACTGTTGATATAAGCAGTGGATCTCAAAAATGCATGCAGCTCCTGCCCACCATTTTCATAGTCCACTTTTAATTAGCCACTATAACTAATAGTTTCCAAACTGATTTTCTAGGCTTAGAAGTGGAAATAAACTGCACCCGGACCCAGAATACCAAGTGCAGATGTAAACCAAACTTTTTTTGTAACTCTGCTGTATGTGAACACTGTGACCCTTGCACCAAGTAAGTTGTAGTCTTTTTCTGATTAAACCACTAGCTATAACATGAGAGTTATCATTTTCCTAGGGAAGTAACACTGACTGAGAGTTAAGAATTAGGGTTCTAGTCTTGCTTTGCCACCAAGCAACTAGATGACCGTTTGCTTATTTAAACATTAGTGAACACTTCCTGTGTAGGTGACACTTTGCTGGCCACTTAAGCTAAAGATGTGAGCCAGACACATGCCTGGTATCAAGCTGTCAGTCCAGAAGATTATGAAATATTTGGAACTACTATTATTGTAGTCAAGAAAAGCAATGGCTATTGTATTTCGGCAGCATGAGAATAGCATCAGAAGAGACTTATGTTCCAGGTGTTACAAATTATACAGGAAAACTTTTCAGCTCTGCCTGAGGAGATGGAGGTGAAGACATAAATGTGTCTCATGGCTTGAGTCTTGAAGAAAGAAAAGAAAGAGCATTAACAGGTGCACACGGAAGGAATGCACATTATAGGCAGGGGAACAGCAGCTGCAAAGAGACAAAGGAAGCGCAGGAAAACAGAGTACATGGCTGGAGTGTAGGAAAGACTAAGAAGGGGTCAGGGCTGAATCATGAAGGGCCTTGTCTTTCAGGTTAAAGAAGTTGGTTTTGACCCAAAATTAGAGAACCTGACTTGTAATTCATCTTGGGAAGCTAATAGGCTTAAGAATTAAGGGCATGATGCTTTATGTTTTATTTGCTAGGAAAATTTTATGTACAGTTGTCCCAGGCTCTCCCCTGGCCCCAAGTGTCTGAGAATGCCCCTATGATGACAGGCTAGGTAGGCACTTGGGAAGCAACTGACTTAGTAAAATAATAACAATAATAGTAGTTCCAAATATTTCATAATCTTGATTTAATTTTCTTCTCATCATAACCTTTTGAAATAGATAATATTACTTCCATGTTATTGATGACATAATAGGCTCATGACAGTCTGACTTTCCAAGCTCACCTAGTCAGGTAACGGGCAGAGGCTGTGAACTCAGACAACCTGACTGTGAATGTCTGTCTGTCTGAAATAAATCACATATGAACCTCTTGAGTCTCTTGATCACCACCGTATGCTAAAAGTAGCAGCCTCTAAGGGCCAGCTGAGTACCCTCCCTGAGCCGCATCATGGGCATGGCTATCACCTGGCCATTTTCTCAGCTATGGGAATTTTTTGGAATTACTCTTGGCAGTTTAAGAGCTAGTTTAAGCTGTAGGATTTATGTGTTCAGTTTACTACCAGGTTTAAGTTTATTTTTGTGTCTACTTCATCTCTCTTGTGTGTCACTATCTTCCTATCTTCCTTTAACTCTTGAAATCTTAAAACAGAGTCATTCCTTATGATATTTTTCATCCAGCCATCCAAATTATATCAACTTGTGCCTGCTTTAGATACTACTCTAGAAATATTTGAGGGAATATGTTTGCCAGAGATGCAAAGACGAATAAAATGGCCCCTAATTTATAACGTGCCATTGAAAAATGATCAAGGAATCATTCCTCCAGGCTTTTGAATTTCCCCTGTATTTTGTTTTCTAGGTGTAAACATGGAATCATCGAGGAATGCACACTCACCAGCAACACCAAGTGCAAAGAGGAAGGTAATTATTTTTTGACGGTTATATTCTCCTTTCTCTCATCCCCATGGAAAGATGTGAAGAAAAACCAATCACTCTTGATTATTTGAGAGTCCTTTGTTTAATCTTAAAGATTGCTTATTTTCATATAAATGTCCAATGTTCCAACCTTCAGATTCCAGATCTCATTTGCTGTGGTTATGTCTTCTTCTTCTCCTAATTCCACCAATTGTTTATGGTAAGTTCTTGCTTTGTTCAAACTGCAGATTGAAATAACTTGGGAAGTAGTTCACAAAGATTTGCCTTATTCTTACCTATAAAAAGCTACCAGTTCGGTAGATTTATGTATTGTTAACTTCTTGCCTCCGAATGCAGCCTTGAGAGCTGATAGATAAGAACAAATGAAATCATCCCTCAGCTAGTTTCTGAGCAACGGTTTTGGGGCATTGAGTGATATTCTAATCCTTCCTATGAATAAGAGTTCTCTGCAGCAGTGGAGTTGGCCAAAAATCAGAAGTAATTCTTCACTATTCATTGAGATCTCCCTATGCAAAAAGAGAACACAAGAAGCAAAGGCATTCCCAAGAAACACATTGCAGGGAACGGTTAAAAAACTTGTACTTCTCTGCCTCCTCTTCCTTGGCCTAATGGCTTGTTTTTAATTATTTCTCCTCATTAACTTAAAATACTATGGGAACACATGTTATACAAAGGTGACTCAGTAGAGTCAGTAGAAAAGCCAAAATTAGGTATAATCATAATTAGTCTAGAAAAATCCCTTTAAGTCATTCATCAACTACAGGGTCACACCAACTTTCGGTAACTTAGAAATATCCAATTTTCCCTTCTCTGTCAGAACAATTCTCTGTTTCTTCGGTTCAGTTGAAGAAGAAAGTTTGCCTTGCCATTAGCAGTTGTTTAGCTGAAAATACATTTGGGATATTTAAACACTGTAATTGTGCTCAGAGACATACAGATTCTTCTATCTCACGTTGACGTTAATGCATACACCTACTGAGTATGTATACTTGAGTTATTTGTGTGTGTATTTCAATTTCTGGGCATCCATAGCAAGTTGATGTTGACTTGCTTGTTCTGCAGCTTCTGTGTCCTACCATAGTCTTGCCGTCCACATCTTTGCTGGACAGGGAGTGGTGCTTGCCATATAAGTCAAAAACCATCTTCATGCTAGGCCAGCTCATGGTAATTAGATGACTAATTAAGATATGTCCTTTCACTAGAACACTTGACTTAGTGGTACGAAAGTTTCAAAATCAGCTGCCTTCTGTGGTGTTTGGCCACTTTTAAGTTTCAATGAATTTCTCCTTTTCCCTTCTTATACTTCTCTTAGTATGAAAGTATGTTCTCACATGCATTCTACAAGGCTGAGACCTGAGTTTGATAGAATGTCTTTGTTCTTTCAGTGGTGATAAAGAAAGCATGCAGAAAGCACAGAAAGGAAAACCAAGGTCCTCATGAATCTACAACCTTAAATCCTGTAGGTATTGAAATAGGTATCAGCTTTCCTTAAAAAAAAAAAAAAAATAGAGCAATTAGTGATTTGGCTTTTTGTTACTTCCTTTTACTTTTTTGTTTCTTGTTTGTTTGCTTCATTTTGTTTGAGATGGAGTCTTGCTCCATAGCCCAGGCTGGAGTGCAGTGGTGCAATTATGGCTCTCTGCAGCCTCAAACTCCTGGGCTCAAGTGAACCTCCTGCCTCAGCTGGGACCCTGGGACTACAGGCATGCACCACCATGCCAGGTTAATTTTTTTTTTTTAAATTTTTTATAGAGACAGGGTTCACTTTGTTGCCCAGGCTGGTCTCAAACTTTTGGCCTCAAGCAATCCTTCTGCCTCAGCCTCCCAAAGTGCTGGGATTATAGGTGTGAGCCATCACATCTGGCCTGTTACTTTCTTTATTTAAACATTGCTTGTGTTTGTGTGTGCATAGGTTAAAGGGGCCTCACAGATGAATTATGATATGGTACCCAATTTAAAAGTAAGCTTCTACACAAAAACCGTAAGAATCAACAAAGGAGGGAATTGAGAGTGTGCTGAAAATGAGCTGAAAAAAAATCATGGCCAACCTCCATGTTCCGTGTTGATGTTATCCCTGCAGAGAAACAGCCTTTACCAGGCATGGGTTCAGTATCCAAGCCTGAGCAAAGAGATTGCTCTTAAAGTTTGGCTTAACTTTCTCTGGCTGCCGGTTGACCTTATGTCTCACCATATCTTTTCCCAACATGGTATCAATACATTTCAGATAGCAAGAAATACGCCGAGAAAAGAAACCAGGTGCGCTTGATGGAATTATTTTATTTGGGACCAGGGCTCAGTGGGAGTTAGGATTCTTTAAATTAATATGGTAAAAAAAATTTCAATTTGAGCCATTTTCTGGTATTAAAAATAAGAATAGTTACAGGGAAGAAAATTTTAGAGTGGTTATATTTATCGTTTAATAAGTCTACATGAAAAATAACCTCAACCTATTTTATGAATTCTTTAGGTTTCTTGCCTTTAAAAACTGAGACAATATTGCTCAGTTTCTGGCAAGGCTGGAACCTTTCAGAATAAAAATTGAATGGTAAAAGTATGCTTCTTAATCACTTAATCTAGCTTCCTAATTTTATACATCAAGCAACTGATTGTACTTCTTTCTGAATTAAGGAAAAATTAGAAGTTTACATTTAGAATATGCTAAAGATATATTTTTATTTATCTTTCTCTGCTTCCATTTTTTGCTTTCTAGGAAACAGCAATAAATTTATCTGGTAAGGCTTTTATTGTTTTATTTCATAGAGATGGCTTCCGTTAGAGTAATAGGCCAATTTCAGAGTAAAATAATGTTGCTACTTTCAGTGACGTATTGTGGGATCTTGTTATTTCTCATACAGTTTTACCTGCTCAGCATAAAGCATTTATCAGGCAATTTGTTTAAATTTATAATGAATACTCATAGATAAAATAATCAAGTAACAATAGGACACAATAGTCTGAGGCTTAAGAAACTTCTCCTACATAATCAGCTAGATGTATTACAGAACGCCTGCCTAAACGGATCTAGAGGTTAAAGTGCACTGTAGACTCAGGTATTATCGGTGTACCCAACTCTGTAACAACATACATGATTCCATTCAGTTGTTCTTTGATCTGTGATTTAGGGATAAGATGATCATAAACTCTTTGCTTATACTTTTAGATTTGTGGATCACTGATCATTGGATCCATGAGAGATGTTATAGATGATCTTTTCCAATCCTCTTATTTTATAAATGAGAAAAGAAGACACAGAAATGTTATATATTGTGCCCAGGTTATTTAACAAATTACCGGGTACATGGCAGGATTTGGAGTTAGAACTCAAGATTGCCTTGTTTCTGTATTCCCGCAGTCAGCTCTTCACAGATCTTTAGGACTTAGCTATATTCTGAAGTACTATAAAAAGAGAAATAAACATGGTTTTCAGTAATGGGAATTTCATTTAGAAAAACAAATTTTTAGACTATTTTCTATTTTTCAGATGTTGACTTGAGTAAATATATCACCACTATCGCTGGAGGCATGACACTAAGTCAAGTTAGAGACTTTGTTCGAAAGAATGGTGTCAGTGAAGCCAAAATAGATGAGATCAAGAATGACAATGTCCAAGACACAGCAGAACAAAAAGTTCAACTGCTTCGTAATTGGTATCAACTTCATGGAAAGAAAGATGCATGTGACACATTGATTAAAGGTCTAAAAACAGCCGATCTTTGTACTCTTGCAGAGAAAATTCATGCTGTCATCCTCAAGGACATTACTAGTGACACAGAAAATTCGAACTTTGGAAATGAAGTCCAAAACTTGGTCTAGAGCAAAAAACAACAAATTCAGTTCTGAGTATATGCAATTAGTGTTTGAAAAGATTCTTAATAGCTGGCTGTAAATACTGCTTGGTTTCTTACTGGGTACATTTTATCATTTATTAGCTCTGAAGAGCCAACATATTTATAGATTTTTAATATCTCATGATTCTGCCTCCAAGGATATTTAAAATCTAGTTGGGAAGACAAATGTCATCAAGAGTAAATGCAGTGGCATGCTAACTACCTAAATAGGAGTATATGCAGAGGACGAAAGATTAAGATTATCTTCTGGTATCTAACATATGATTCTGTAGTATGAATGTAATCAGTGTATATTAGTACAAATGTCTATCCACAGGCTAACCCCATTCCATGAATCAACAGAAGCAGCTATGACCTTCTGTTGGAATGTCAGTTACTGAACAGGCCACTTTGCCTCTAAATTACCTCTGATCATTCTAGAGATTTTACCATATTTCTAAACTTTGTTTACAACTCTGAGAGGATCATATTTATGTAAAGTATATGTATTCAAATGAAGAATTTAAATAAGGCTCTACCTCAAAGAATTTTGCACAGATTAATCGTATCATAGAATACAATATTTCAATTGTGAATTCACATAGAAAACATTAAATTATAATGTTTTACTATTATGTATGTGTATGCCTTTTACCGGCTCAAAACCACCTACTTCTTTCTCAGGTGTCAAAAGCATTTTGAGCAGGAGAGTATTGCTAGAGCTTTGCCACCTCTCCATTTTCTCCTTGGTGCTCATCTTAATGGCCCCATGTACCTCCAAACATGGAAGTATCATCAAAAAATTACTTAATCCACCAAAAGGCAAGACTACCCTTAGAAATTCTAGCCTGGTTTGGAGATACTAACTGCTCTCAGAGAAAGTAGCTTTGTGACATGTCATGAACCCATGTCTGCAATCAAAGATGATAAAGCAGATTCTTATTTTTCCCCCACTCCCCAAAATGTTCAATAATGTCCTATGTAAAACTTGCTACAAATGGCAGCTTATACATAGCAATGGTAAAATCATTATCTGGATTTAGGAATTGCTCTTGTCATGCCCTGTAGGTTCTTAGATTTAAAAGCCTTCTCATTGCTGCTGCTATCCTACATTTAAATACCTTTGAAAGTTTGTATTAAATGTGAATTTTAAGAAATAATATTTATATTTCTATAAATGTAAACTGTGAAGAGAGTTAAAAACTGAAGCAGATGCCTAGAACCACCTAAAGAACTTCCATTTATAGAGGATTTTTTGCCCCTTGTGTTTGGAATTATAAAATATAGGTAAAATTTTCTGGTTTTCTCTTTTTTGGTAGGGGCTTGCTTTTTGGTTTTGTGTTCTTTTCTCTAAATGCTGCTAAATATAACTTGTTTATGAATCTTTAATGCTTCTTGGGTTTCTTAGAAGATACTTCCTTTTTAACCTTAACACTTTTAGCAGGTAAATAATTATTTCCATAAGTTGCAACTGCCAAGAAAACCTCTTCCAAACAGCACATGATTATTTGTCAAACAGCATCATATTCCAGATACTGGAATGTGGATAAGAAAGTATAAATTTCAAGGGGTAAGTTTTATTATTATTATTATTATTTCATTATACTTTATGTTCTAGGGTACATGTGCACAATGTATAGGTTTGTTACATACATATACATGTGCCATATTGGTGTGCTGCACCCATTAACTCGTCATTTACATTAGGTATATCTCCTAATGCTAGCCCTACCCCCACCCCAACCCCACAACAGGCCCTGGTGTGTAATGTTCCCCTTCCTGTGTCCAAGTGTTCTCATTGTTCAATTCCCACCTATGAGTGAGAACATGCGGTGTTTGGTTTTCTGTTCTTGCAATAGTTTCCTGAGAATGATGGTTTCCAGCGGCATCTATGTCCCTACAAAGGACATGAACTCATCCTTTTATATGGCTGCATAGTATTCCATGGTGTATATTTGCCACATTTTCTTAATCCAGTCTGTCACTGATGGACATTTGGGTTGGTTCCAAGTCTTTGCTATTATGAATAGTGCCACAATAAACATACGTGCACATGTGTCTTTATAGCAACATGATTTATAATCCTTTGGGTATATACCCAGTAATGGGATGGCTGGGTCAAATGGTATTTCTAGTTCTAGATCCTTGAGGAATTGCCACACTGTCTTCCACAAAAATCCCACCAACAGTGTAAAAGTGTTCCTGTTTCTCCATATCCTCTATTGTTCCCTGACTTTTTAATGATCGCCATTCTAGCTGGTGTGAGATGGTATCTCCTTGTGGTTTTGATTTGCATTTCTCTGATGGCCAGTGATACTGAGCATTTTTTCATGTGTCTGTTGGCTGCATAAATGTCTTCTTTTGAGAAGTGTCTGTTCATATCCTCGCCCACTTTTTGATGGGGTGTTTGTTTTTCTCTTATAAATTTATCTGAGTTCTCTGTAGGTTCTGGATGTTAGTCCTTTGTCAGATGAGTAGATTGCAAAAATGTTCTCCCATTCTGTAGGTTGCCTGTTCACTCTGATGGTAGTTTTTTGTGTGTTTTTTTTTGCTGTGCAGAAGCTCTTTAGTTTAATTAGATCCCATTTGTCAATTTTGGCTTTTGTGGCCATTGCTTTTGGTGTTTTAGACATGAAGTCCTTGCCCATGCCTATGTCCTGAATGGTATTGCCTAGGTTTTCTTCTAGGGTTTTTATGGTTTTAGGTCTAACATTTAAGTCTCTAATCCATCTTGAATTGATTTTTGTGTAAGGTGTAAGGAAGGGATCCAGTTTCAGCTTTCTATATATGGCTAGCCAGTTTTCCCAGCACCATTTATTAAATAGGGAATCCTTTCCCCATTTCTTGTTTTTGTCAGGTTGGTCAAAGATCAGAGGGTTGTAGATGTGTGGTATTATTTCTGAGGGCTCTGTTCTGTACCATTTGTCTATATCTCTGTTTTGGTACCAGTACCATGCTGTTTTGGTTACTGTAGCCTTGTAGTATAGTTTGAAGTCAGGTACCGTGATGCCTCCAGCTTTGTTCTTTTTGGCTCAGGATTGTCTTGGCAATGCGGGCTCTTTTTTGATTCCATATGAACTTTAAAGTAGTTTTTTCGAATTCTGTGAAGAAAGTCATTGGTAGCTAAATGGGGATGACATTGAATCTATAAATTACCTTGGGCAATATGGCCATTTTCACGACACTGATTCTTCCTATCCATGAGCATGGAATGTTCTTCCATTTGTTTGTGTCCTCTTTTATTTCATTCAGCAGTGATTTGTAGTTCTCCTTGAAGAGGTCCTTCACATCCCTTGTAAGTTGGATTCCTAGGTATTTTATTCTCTTTGAAGCAATTGTGAATGGGAATTCACTCACCATTTGGCTCTCTGTTAGTCTGTTATTATTGTATAAGAATGCTTGTGATTTTTGCACATTGATTTTGTATCCTGAGACTTTGCTGAAGTTTCTTATCAGCTTAAGGAGATTTGGGGCTGAGACAATGGGGTTTTCTAAATATACAATAATTTCATCTGCAAACAGGGACAATTTGACTTCTTCTTTTCCTAATTGGATATCCTTTATTTCTTTCTCTTGCCTGATTGCCCTAGCCAGAATTTCCAACACTATGTTGAATAGGAGTGGTGAAAGAGGGCATCCCTGTCTTGTGCCAGTTTTCAAAGGGAATGCTTCCAGCTTTTGCCCATTCAGTATGATATTGGCTGTGGGTTTGTCATAAATAGCTCTTATTATTTTGAGATATGTTCCATCAATACCGAATTTATTGAGAGTTTTTAGAATGAAGGGCTGTTGAATTTTGTCAAAGGCCTTTTCTGCATCTATTGAGATAATCATGCGTTTTTTGTCTTTGGTTCTGTTTATATGCTGGATTACATTTATTGATTTGCATATACTGAAACAGCCTTGCATCCCAGGCACGAAGCCCACTTGATCATGGTGGATAAGCTTTTTGATGTGCTGCTGGATTCGGTTTGCCAGTATTTTATTGAGGATTTTTGGTCGATGTTCATCAGGGATATTGGTGTAAAATTCTTTTATGTTGTGTCTCTGTGAGGCTTTGGTATTAGGATGACGTTGACCTCATAAAATGAGTTAGGGAGGAGTCCCTCTTTTTCTATTGGTTGGAATAGTTTCAGAAGGAATGGTACCAACTCCTCCTTGTACCTCTGGTAGAATTCGGCTGTGAATCTGTCTGGTCCTGGACTTTTTTTGGTTGGTAGGCTATTAATTATTGCCTCAATTTCAGAGCCTGTTATTGGTCTATTCAGGGATTCAACTTCTTCCTGGTTTAGTCTTGAAAGAGTGAATGTGTCCAGGAGTTTATCCATTTCTTCTAGGTTTTCTAGTTTATTTGTGTTGAGGTGTTTATAGTATTCACTGATGGTAGTTTGTGTTTCTTTGGGATCAGTGGTAATATCCCCTTTATCATTTTTTATTGTGTCTATTTGATTCTTCTCTCTTTTCTTCTTTATTAGTCTTGATAGTGGTCTATCAGTTTTGTCGATCTTTTCAAACAACCAGTTCCTGGATTCATTGTTTTTTTTTGAAGGGATTTTTGTGTCTCTATCTCTTTCAGTTCTGCTCTGATCTTAGTTATTTCTTCCCTTCTGCTAGCTTTTGAATGTTTTTGCTCTTGCTTCTCTAGTTCTTTTAATTGTGATGTTAGGGTATCAATTTTAGATCTTTCCTGCTTTCTCTTGTGGGCATTTAGTACTATAAATTTTCCTCCACACACTGTTTTAAATGTGTCCCAGAGCTTCTGGTATGTTGTATCTTTGTTCTCATTGATTTCAAAGAACGTCTTTATTTTTGCCTTCATTTCGTTATGTACCCAGTAGTCATTCAGGAGCAGGTTGTTCAGTTTCCATGTAGTTGAGTGGTTTTGAGTGAGTTTCTTAATCCTGAGTTCTAGTTTGATTGCACTGTGGTCTGAGAGACAATTTGTTATAATTTCTGTTCTTGTACATTTACTGAGGAGTGCTTTACTTCCAACTATGTGGTCAGTTTTGGAATAAGTGCAATGTGGTGCTGAGAAGAATGTATATTCTGTTGATTTGGAGTGGAGAGTTCTGTAGATGTCTATTATGTCCGCTTGATGCAGAGTCGAGTTCAATTCCTGGATATCCTTGTTAACTTTCTGTCTTGTTGATCTCTCTAATATTGACAGTGGGGTGTTAAAGTCTCCCATTATTATTGTGTGGGAGTCTAAGTCTCTTTGTAAGTCTCTAAGGATTTGCTTTTTGAATCTGGGTGCTCCTGTATTGGGTGCATATGTATTTAGGATAGTTAGCTCTTCTTGCTGAATTGATCCCTTTACCATTACGTAATGGCCTTCTTTGCCTCTTTTGATCTTTGTTGGTTTAAAGTCTGTTTTATCAGAGACTAGGATAGCAACCCCTGCCTTTTTTTGTTTTGCATTTGCTTGGTAGATCTTCCTCCATCCCTTTAATTTGAGCCTATGTGTGTCTCTGCGTGTGAGATGGGTCTCCTGATTACGGCAAACTGATGGGTCTTGACTCTATCCAGTTTGCCAGTCTGTGTCTTTTAATTGTAGCATTTAGCCCATTTACATTTAAGGTTAATATTATTGTGTGTGAACTTGATCCTGTCCTGATGATGTTAGCTGGTTATTTTGCTCGTTAGTTGATGCAGTTTCTTCCTAGCATCAATGGTCTTTACATTTTGGCATATTTTGCAGTGGCTGTTACCGGTTGTTCCTTTCCATGTTTAGTGCTTCCTTCAGGAGCTCTTGTAGGGCAGGTCTGGTGGTGACAAAATCTCTCTGCATTTGCTTGTCTGTAAAGGATTTTATTTCTCCTTCACTTATGAAACTTCATTTGGCTGGATATGAAATTCTGGGTTGAAAAATCTTTTCTTTAAGAATGTTGAATATTGGTCCCCACTCTCTTCTGGCTTGGAGAGTTTCTGCCGAGAGATCCACTGTTAGTCTGATGGGCTTCCCTTTGTGGGTAACCTGACCTTTCTCTCTGGCTGCCCTTAACATTTTTTCGTTCATTCCTACTTCGGTGAATCTGACAATTATGTGTCTTCGAGTTGCTCTTCTCAAGGAGTATCTTTGTGGCATTCTCTGTATTTCCTGAATTTGAGTGTTGGCCTGCCTTGCTAGGTTGGGGAAGTTCTCCTGGATAATATCCTGCAGAGTGTTTTCCAACTTGGTTCCATTCTCCCAGTCACTTTCAGGTACACCAGTCAGATGTAGATTTGGTCTTTTCACATAGTCCCATATTTCTTGGAGGCTTTCTTCATTTCTTTTTACTCTTTTTTCTCTAAACTTCTCACTTCATTTCATTCATTTGATCCTCTAGCACAGATACCCTTTCTTCCAGTTGATCAAGTTGGTTACTATAGTTCTCATGTCATGATTTTCAGCTCTATCAGGTCATTTAAGGACTTCTCTACGTTGGTTATTCTAGTTAGCCATTCATCAAATCTTTTTCAAGGTTTTTAGCTTCTTTGCTGTGGGTTCGAACTTCCTCCTTTAGCTCAGAGAAGTTTGATCATCTGAAGCCTTCTTCTCTCAACTCGTCAAAGTCATTCTCCATCCAGCTTTGTTCCATTGCTCGCGATGAGCTGCGTTCCTTCGGAGGGGCAGAGGCGCTCTGATTTTTAGAATTTTCAGCTTTTCTGCACTGTTTTGGTCTTTGATGATGGTGACATACAGATGGGATTTTGGTGTGGATGTCCTTTCTGTTTGTTAGTTTTCCTTCTAACAGTTAGGACCTTCAGCTGCAGGTCTGTTGGAGTTTGCTCGAGGTCCGCTCCAGACCCTGTTTGCCTGGGTATCAGCAGCAGAGGCTGCAGAAGAGTGAATAATGCTGAACAGCAAGTGTTGCTGCCTAATTGTTCCTCTGGAAGCTTCATCTCAGAGGGGTACCTGGCCCTGTGAGATATGAGGTGTCAGTCTGCCCCTAGTGGGGGCTGTCTCCCAGTTAGGCTACTCAGGGGTCAGGGACTCACTTGAGCAGGCAGTCTGTCCGTTCTCAGATCTCAAACTCCATCCTGGGAGAACCACTACTCTCTTCAAAGCTGTCAGACAGGGACATTTAAATCTGCAGAGGTTTTTGCTACCTTTTGTTTGACTGTGCCCTGTCCCCAGAGGTGGAGTCTACAGAGAGGCAGGCAGGCCTCCTTGAGCTGTGGTGGGCTCCACCCAGTTCGAGCTTCCTTGCTGCTTTGTTTACCTACTCAAGCCTCAGCAATGGAGGGCGCTCCTCCCCCAGCCTCACTGCCACCTTGCAGTTGGATCTCAGACTGCTATGCTAGCAATGAGGGAGGACTCCGTGGGCGTGGGACTCTCTGGGCCAGGCACGGGATATAATCTCCTGGTGTGCCATTTGCTAAGACCCTTGGTAAAGCGCAGTATTAGGGTGGGAGTGACCTGATATTCTGGGTGTTGTGTGCCACAATTTCCCTTGGCTAGGAAAGGGAATTCCCTTCCCCCTTGCACTTCCCAGGTGAGGCGACGCCTCGCCCTGCTTCGGCTCTCGCTCGGTGGGCTGCACCCACTGTCCTGCACCCACTTTCCAACACGCTCCAGTGAGATAAACCCGGTACCTTAGTTGGAAATGCAGAAATCACCGTCTTCTGTGTCGCTCACGATGGGAGCTAGAGGCTGGAGCTGTTCCTATTCGGCCATCTTGGAACCGCCCCTCGGTTTTATTGTTAAGAAAGCCAAATGTGGATTTTGAAATATTCTTTCCTGCATATTATCCATTCTAACTACATGCTGGCCAGTAGGCCAACTTTCTTTTCCAAAATTTAATTTTAATAATATATTCTATTTAACCCATGAGTCCCAAAGTATTATCATTTCAACATGTAGGCATGTCAGTGAGATAGTTGTGCTTTGCTTACGGTTCCCTCCTGTGTTATGGTCTGGAAAGTGTCTTTAGGCAGAAAGTCTGAGCGATCACAGGGTTTGCTCATTAATTTCTCTTCTCTGAGCGATCACAGTCTGTGCTGCCTGCTCTCCAGTTTTGTATCTCTAGACAGAAGGAGGGCACATCAGGTACTAGTTATTCTTCATGGCCAGAAGTGCAAGTTCTACTTTGCAAGTCAAAATTAAGTTAGAGAACACCCTATTCCACTTTGGTGAACTCAAAGCAAGAACTTTTAGTTCCTTTGGGAGAAGGGCAGTGGAGAAGTCTTTGTACTTGGTGGTGTGGCTTTTTTCCTCATAGCTTCACCTAGTGGCCCCAAGCATGACTTCTCACATGTCAGTGATCACAGCCGTATTCCCGAGTTGAGGTGACCTCATGGTCCAGAATCATCCTCATTCTGGTGAACCTGGTTCTCTTTGTGGTGGGCATATTGGGTAGGAGAATCACTCAAAGGTCACCCATGAGCTTCAGAAAAAAGGCTATTTGCAGAAGGAGTTCACAGATCACATTGAAAGCATTGCATATTCAAACATCTTGGTCTTCCTTATTGGCACGCTCACAGGGTCTTCTGACCTCTGATTAGATCAGATGCTTTTTAGATATTGAATCATCAGTTTCTGTACAGCTATCTGAATAAGGCACATAATTAATGAAATTTAGAATTTTTTCTATGCTCACTCCTGAATGGTAATTTGTTTTGGTTTAGAATTTTATACCAGGCCATTTGTAATTTTCCTCAGCACTTTAAAAATGTTAAACTATGTTTTCTTAACATCTGTTGCTGTTGATGATGTTTGCTGTTGGTGTAAATATCATTCCTTTGTAGGTAATCTTAACTTTTTTCCCCTGGTAATTTTTAAAGCTTCCCCTACCACTTTCCTATGTGTTCTGCAGTTTCACAGCAACGACTTTGAATGTGGTTTAGTTTTACTTAATCTATTTAATCAGATTTAATTTAATTAGAAAGGCAGAGGCTTTCATCATTTCTGGAAAAATTCCAGCTATTTTCTCTTTGAATAGAGCATCTTTACCATTCTCATTCTCTTCTTCTGAAACTGTTATTATTATCTGTTGAAACTTCTTGAGTTATTTTCTAGGCCTCTTAATTTTTTTTAAACTATAATTGTCTCTGTGTGTTGCATTTTAGGGAATTTCTCATTACTCTCTTTAAATTAACTCTTAGTTTTTACTAAACCAAGCTAGAATAGTGTATCCACTGAGGTATGTATTTTGTTTTCTGTATTTTTCATTCTTAATATTTCTTATTGTCCCTTTTACATTTTTACTTGCATATGTTTCATTCCTGCTTTTTAAATTTTTTTCTTCTTTCTTTTTCTTTCTCTCTCTCTCTCTCTTTTTTTCTTTTTGCAGTGCAGACAGACTTTATTAGTACAGCAGAGGTGCCCACAGAGCAGGCAGAAGGGATCAGTGCCTGGATCTGTCCCTTCCTCTTTCTGCCCTCACTGGGCCCTAGGAGGATGGGGCCTGACCTGGACCAGTTTCTCTTGTTCCACCTGAAACACATGAGAATGGAGAGCTCAGGGCTGGCCTTGCTTCTGGCTCCTCTTGTCATAACTCTAATGTTATCACTTCATTGAAGGGTTTAGACTGCTCCTTCCCCAGTCCCTAGGCAGGGAACTCTAGCCACTTGGGAGAGACAACTTTGTGAGGCCTGGGCTTAGGCATATCCTTTAGACACCTCCTACCCCACCCCACACCATTTAGTTCTCTGGGACTCAACACACTTTCTTTATTTTATTGACAGTTTATCATAGTTTAATATATTTTATTCCATTATTTATCTTCTTGAAGATCCTACTGAGTTATTTTAAAGTATTTTTTAGAGTTGCTCTATTATTTTAATTTTAACTGCAGTGATTTCATGCTGGCTTTGTAGCCTGGCTTTCCTCATGTGATTTTCCTCATGAATTTTTGAAATTTGTAGGCTCATCTTGAATAGTCCGTTTTTTTTCTGTCTGCACTCACTTCTCCTTATCTAATAGTTTTGTGTGTTCTTTTGCCAGTTCTTCCAGAGTCACCAGTTCTGAGCCAGGATTTACTGAGATAATCTTGAGGCTCATACATTTCGGTGATATCAGGACTATCACAGATTCAGTCATGCATTTGGGGGCAGCTTGGCTCAGCCACTGGTCATAGGCTATGCCAAATCTTCCCAGATCCTTAGGCCTGTAGCTTTCTAGAAGCCACAGTCCCAGGGAGTGTTTGGCAGTAGCTCTTAGCCATCTTCCACAAGACAGAAAGTTCTAAGAGAGTAGAAGGAAAAGAAACTGGTTAGGCAGACAGTTAGGATGGGTCCTTGGTAAAATTCCTTCAAACAGAGAAATAGCCTGAAAAAAAAAATCAAAGCTACAGGCACATATAGAGCAGCCTGGGGAAAAATTAAGATTTAGCTGCAGAGATAAGGGAGCAAGGCCTGACAAAGAAATCTTTGTTCTTTGGATAATCAGCGGGCTCTCAGGAAAAAGTTTCCTCCCTTTTCAGACATGTACATGATGGGCTCCATGGGAACTTGCACAGGGAGAGGGGCTTACCTAAAACATACCTACAGTTTCACAAACAAGAGAAGTTATACTTTGTGCTTACCTAAGACATACATGCAGCTGCACAGGTAAGGAGAGTTACACAGGCAGCTACTACACAGTTAAGGGAAGTTACACAAACAGCTACAGAGATGAAAGGAGTTTTTTCTTATAAAAGCTTTTGGATTCAATGGTAAAAGTGGCAACCCTCTTCCGGGCCCCCTCTTTGCTGTAGAGAGCTTTCTTCCTTCAATTATTAAACTTTTACTCCAACCTCACCCTTGTGTCCAGGCTCCTTAATTTCTTGGTCATGAGACAAAGAACTCTGGGTACTATCTCAGACAAGACTGAAACATTGTGCTGCACTGGCAAGACTGCACACTTCTACATCAGCCCATGGTTTTAGGAAGGGAGCCTGGTTCCTGTTCTGCCTCAGGTGGGGCACATTTATTCTTTACCAAACCTAAAAACAGTCTTTGCTTTGCTTCCAAGCATTGATCTAACTAAGCTTTGGCTTGTGCCCAAGTCATCATCTTGCAGTTGTTTCCATTCTTATAGCATGAAAGGATTGATCTTATTTTTGAGCTTGGCTATGCCTTTTTATTTTCCTTTAAAGATGTTTTATGTATCATTGCTATTTGCTCAGATTGGTAGGAGGTGGCCCTCAAGAAATGAACTTACAATTCTGTATTAACCCCAGGCTCCATTAGATAACTAGAAACTGTTTTGTTTTGTTTTACATTTTTAAGTTAAAACTAAGGATCAAGTTGTTTTTCAGTTATATAGGGCCCTTCGACAGGACTTGATGTGGTTTGGATCTGTGTCCGCACCCAAATCCCACGTTGAATTGTAATCCCTAATGTTGGAGGTAGGGTCTGATGGGAGGTGATTGGATCATGGGGACGGAGTTCTCATTAATGGTTTAGCACCAATCCCTTGGTGCTGTTCTTGTGATAGTGAGTGAGTGAGTGTGAGATCTGGTTGTTTTAGAAGTGTGTAGCACCGGCCAGGCACAGTGGCTCACACCCGTAATGCCAGCACTTTAGGAGGCTGAGGCAGGCAGATCATCTGAGGTCAGGAGCTCGAGACCAGCCTGGCCAACATGGTGAAACCCCATCTCTACTAAAGATACAAAAAACTATCTGGACATGGTGGCATACACCTGTAGTCCCAACTACTCTGGAGGGTGAGGCAGGGAGAATCACTTGAAACTAGGAGGCGGAGGTTGCAGCGAGTTGAGATCGCACCATTGCACTCCAGCCTGGGCAACAGAATGAGACTCCATCTCAGAAAGAAAAAGAGAAGTGTGTAGCACCTCCCCTGACCCTTGCTCCTGCTCTCGTCATGTAAGACATGCATGCTTTCCTTTCACCTCCCGCCATGTTTGTAAGTTTCCTGAGGACTTCCCAGAAGCAGAAGAAGCTATACTTCCTGTACAGCTTCCAGAACCATGAGCCAATTAAACATCTTTTATTTATAAATTACCCAGTCTCAGCTGGGTGAGGTGGCTCATGCTTGTAATTCTAGCATTTTGGGAGGCCAAGGCAGGCAGATCACAAGGTCAGGTGTTTGAGACCAGCCTGGCCAACATAGTGAAACCCCATCTCTACTAAAAATACAAAAAATTAGCCGGGTGTTGTGGCGGGCACCTGTAATCCCAGCTATTCGGGAGGCTGAGGCAGGCAAACTGCTTGAACCCAGGAGGTAGAGGTTGAAGTGATCCAAGATCGTGCCATTGCACTCCAACCTGGGCAACAGAGTGAGACTCCATTTCAAAATTTAAATAAATTAATAAACAAAAAATTACCCAGTCTCGGTTATTTCTTTATACCAATGCAAGAACAGACTAATACAGGACTCAAGAGACAAGAACAGAGACTGTGGGGTTTCCCACATAGATGTGCATCTTATGATAGTGGTGAATTGAGAGTCATACAGATCTGGGATCAAATATTTACTTTCTTCATAAAGGTAGAAACAAATGACTTAATCTCTTTGAGTCTTAATTTCCTTATATATAAAATGGAAAAAAATGTTTCAACATTTTTCAGTTTTTGTGCAGATTGAAGCATATATGAAGTATCTACCATAGTATTCAGCTCTGGACCTTGATAGATGGTAACGACAACAATAAAAAATCTCAGATGCTTAAGCAAAATGGAAATTTATTGACATATCTTACTAGGTGTTCAGATATGGGGTGACTTTGACTAACCTAAACCAGTGCCTCCAGTCAAGATTCCTTGTTATTTTCTTGAATCTAACCTCTTCATTTATCTACTTCTTGTCTATCTCTTCATATATTTGCTTGCCAAACTGATAGTGACAAGGTGCCTGCAACCATTCTCGACCTATCTACATATCACAGTCCAGAAGAAATGACACTTATGCCCCTAGTCCTCCAAGCACCTCCCCTGACCCTTGCTCCTGCTGGTCCTTGCTTCTGAGAGCCATTATTATTGAACTGTTTAGATCACAAACAGCCTCTGAATTAATGACTTATGATTGGGGAATTGGTTAAGTCGATTGGCTTAATCCACAGGCCTCATTCTTGGAGGCTGGGGTAGAATCAATTTCCCCTGAGTGTCAAAAGATTAAGAGTGGGGAGGCAGGAGGACTTCTGTTAAGAGGATGATAGAGGGTTCTGGGTAGGAGTGTCAGGATGTATTTAGGTACTCAAGCTGGCTTAAACTATAGAAAAAATGTATTACCTCATATGACAGGCAGTCCAAAGGTGTGGCTCACTGAAGCCTGCTTGTACCAGCTCACAAGAGCCAATTATTAAATTCTTAGGAATTTTGAAAGCCAGTTGTTAAATCGTTGATAGCTTGATATTGTCATACTGGGAGTATTTACACAACAGAAATTGTCAAAGGCTACAGATCAGGAATCTCCCCCGACCCCCACAAAGACAGTTACTGGTTACTGGGCAGAAGTCAGGGTTGGTGGCTGATTCAGTGCCTCAATGATATTATCAGGGACCCAGGATTATTTTCTAGTTTTCCAATCTGTAGCTTCAACATTGGCATTAGACTAGAGTTGTTTGTTTTTGCACGGTCATCCAAAGGCTTTATCAGTGAATCAACAGTGTGATTCCTTTTCTATATCAAACAGCAAAGAAAAAGAGGGAAAAACAGGAAAAAAAAATTCTTCCCTCAGATATATACCTGGCCTTTTAGTATGATTGAGCCAAATTTAGTCATCTGCCTACCTGTGTGGTCTGCCATATACTGATTGACTTAGGCAACTCAGGAGCCACCTCTGGAGCTGTGGACTGGATCAGTTTCTCCTAAGCTTTATGAGTTATAGGAAAAAGTAGATCAAAATGGAAATACTACTAGGAAAACAGAAGGGTGAAATGGATGCTGGATAGTTTCCTCTGTAGAAAAGAATGAACAATATCAACTACACATATTCTCCACGTCCCTCACAAGTTGAGTAAGCACTTATAGAGAAAATCTAGATCCTAGGACAAAAGGAAGTTCATTGTTATTGACCTTACTATGTTTCAGAACCCCCAAAATAGACACATGGACTTTTTTATGAAGTAAAGAGATCTTCAAGAATCTTTACACTTCTTAAATGCCTCTCAGCTGAGTCTAGGTCAAGTCATGGCTGCTGGAAAATGTTTTTGATTGGATATCTTTGAAGGAGGCCTTGAGGCAAGGTTTGGTTACACGTGGTTCATTTAAGAGGTGATTCCAGGAAACATGATGATGATGTTGTAAAGTAAGACAGGGAATAAAGAAAAGCCCATAGTGCAGGCCCTGATAACCATGCTATTGCTATAGACAAGTGGGGCCCAATTCTACTGAGGTCCCTCTGAAAGGCTACGTAGGACAAACCTCCACATTGCACCAACAAGGCACAGGGAAGCTGAGTCTTGACACCAACCCCAGTCTTTCATTGGTTGAGGGGCCTTTCTAGGGCATTAACTCCCTAATACTTCTGGCCTATCTTCTTCCCTCCAGTTTTGGTAGCCTGAGGACAGGCATCTTTAGGCAGAGAGATGCAGGAGGCCATGTGTCACATTTGTTAGCAGGTGATCTCTCAATGACCAAGTGTCCAATAGTGTCTATGGCAAAGAGCAGGCTGTTGAGATGTCTAAGTATAGAAGGACTGGGCTGTCTCATGGGATAACTCATTTTGCGTGAAAAAGGTAATGGGCATGGTGAATTTTGTTTAGTAAGAACACTTTAGTTGGTGACATTAGTTTTCAGTATAGATTGGCATCTATTGCTTAAATCTCTTGCCCGTGGATGAAGGCCTGGGTTCCAGGCAAAGAGAAATCAATAAAGAAAGTTGAAAGAGCTATTCTGCAAAGCTTGGAAAAACACTGGTCTCTCATCCCTGTGACAAAATATAGTGCAGATTTATCCAGACATCCAATCTTCCTTTTCTTTCCTCCCTTTTCCTCCCCTCTCCTCCATAACACATGCATATTGTCCAAACCACCATCTTGCTTTGGCATAATGGGAATTCCACTCTGGTGGGTGTCCAAAGGCCACTTCCTGTGGAATTCCTACCCTTATGCCATCTAAACCATGCACCTCTGATAAGCGCTCACATATAATTCTCTTCTGTAGGTGTTTAATTATCTCCCCTTTGCTAGGCCATAAGCCACCTGAGGGCAGAAATCATGATTAGCACAGAATAGGTGTTCAGTCAACATTTCTTGGATGAATCAGTTAATGAAGGAACATGTGTGTGCAGTAGTCATTTGTGTTCTTGTATGACTGGCATTTGATGGAAAAGTCATAGTGTTAGGGAAGTTGAACTTTTTTTTTTTTTAAAGATCGTATCATTAATTTATCACATGTATCCAAGCTCCTTTGAGTTTCCCTGCCCCCATCCCTGTGTCATTCCAGTCATATCCAGCTTCTTCTTCCATGCTTCCCCCATTCTTGTTTCTGACTCTGTTACTCCCAGTCCAAATCCTGCTCTTCATCATCTGCACCTTGTGCTCTCCTCTCTCAAAAAAATCTACCCAAATTCCACCCATCTTCACAGGCCGAGGAAAATCACTAGTTCCCACAGGAGGCTGTAGGCTGTAACCAACTCTCTGAAAGCTCTGAGTCCTCTCTGAGGTCACCTGTGCTTGTCCTCGTTCCATCAGGCACTAGTATGTTATTTGACCTGTGATCTGTATGTAAAGATCTTGCACCCCATATACATTGTAAGGTCCTTGAAGGCAGAAAAGGAGGCATAAAGAAGTGGGTAGGAGTGTAGGCTCTGAAGACTGTGCATTTGGATCCTTGCCATTCCTAGATTTGGGACCTTGTCACCTTGGGCAACTTATTTACCTTCTCTGGACCTTAGTTTTCTCACTTCTAGAAGAGGGAAAATGATAGTATCTGCCATGTAGTGCTGTTCTGAGGATTAAATGAGATACTCTACTTAGAGCACATGGAATGGTATTTGGCACGTGGTAAGTGCTAAATATAGCTTTCCTATAATTATAGTAACGCCCAGGGCTCCACAGGCCCAGCCCGGCACCAGTACATGAATGGTATGACATTGATGCTAGAGTTGGTAGATTAAGGAGAACACACAAAGAGCTAATGATGTTCAAATACACATCAGATTTCATACAGAGCTTTGGGCTTGACTTCCCCAGCTGCAGGATTCTTCTAGCTATCTGCTTTATAAATAAAAAGCACGAGTCTGCAGTAAAATGCAGGGAAGTGACCAAGAAGGCTCATTCAAAGGTCATGACAAATGAAATGGCCACAGGTAAAGTTTTCCTTCATTGTGTGCTCTCCTTCCATTCTTCTGGATGCTGCTGCAGCAAGCAATTCGGGAAAGGGCCATCAGTGTGAGCAATGTGTCCTAGTCACCTAAACAAAAGACGCTGAAGTGAGTGCACACTGAAGTGAGTGCAACAAAATGGACTTTCTTTTCCAGTGTGACACCCTCCCACCAACCATCCAAACCCCTCTGTCTAAAGTGCACTGCTTAACCTCTGGATTGCAGGGATTTCAGATTTGTTTCCTAAATCTGGAACTTTCTCCTCCTCAATCTGCCCCGGACAACCTTGTCTCTTTTGAAAGCCTTCCCTACAGTTCTAACAAACTAAATGATTCATAACTTGACCTCATGAATGCCTCTCGGCTATACATTTTCTTTAGACCTGGAATTCCCTTCTACCCATCCATGAAGGTCAAATGCCACCCTTCTTTCAAGTCTTAATTGGAGGCCACCTCTTTATGAAACCTTCTCCGGTGTCTCCGGCTAAAGACACTGCAGGCCCCATCTGTTTATTGCGGCCAACAATGCCTCCCTCATTTTTTTGTGGTATGGATTAAAGACAATTCTGAAAAGCACCTAGAACAGTGTCTGGCTTACACAAAAGTGGTAGACATTATTGTCATTATCACTCTCATCCTAATTAATTATATATGGAGCTTATTATCCTAAAGGCAGTGGAAGGGAGTAAGAATTACGTGTGACTAATTTTATAGGTCCAGGCATCCAAGAAAAGTTCGCTGTACAAATGATCATATAAATTAATGAGCGAAACGATAACTAACTCATCCCTGAGACAACATAAGGTGCAAATGACTTCTAGTGCTGTGTGTTTCTAAATCTGCAGTACAACCCAGCAAGTATATCGTTTTTCCTCCTGATTATGAAGCCAGTACACAGTCATCTAGAAAATTCAAGCAATACAAAACAGTTTTAAAAAGAAAGTGCAAAAGGCTGGGCAAGGTGGCTCATGCCTGTAATCCCAGCACTTTGTGAGGCCAAGGTGGGCGGATCACCTGAAGTCAGGAGTTCAAGACCAGCCTGGCCAACATGGTGAAACCCCGTCTCTACTAAAAATACAAAAATTATCTGGGTGTGGTGGCATGTGCCTGTAATCCCAGCTACTCAGGAGGCCAAGGCAGGAGAATCGCTTGAACTTGGGAGGCGGGGGTTGCAGTGAGCCAAGATCATGCTATTGTACTCCAACCTGGACAACAGAGCGAGATCTACTTTTTTTTTAAAGTGCAAATTAATCCCAATCTCACTGTTCAAAGGTAACTCTTGTGAATTTTTAGATATCTACACACACACAAAGTTAAAGAAAGGTGATCACATCATACATGCTTAAAACATGCTTTTTACTCAACAATGGGTTATGGTTGCTATTCCATGTTAGTAAATAAAAATAATTTCTTTTTAATATTCCTTTTAAATATAATTGTTATGGTTTGGCTGTGTCCCCACCCAAATCTCATCTTGAATTTTAGCTCCCATAATTCCCATGTGTCATGGGAAGGACGTGGTGGGAGGTAATTGAATCATGGGGGTGGGTCTTTACCATGTTGTTCTTAGGATAGTGAATATGTCTCATGAGATCTGAAGGTTTTATAAAGGGGAGCTCCCTTGCACATACCCTCTTGCTTCCTATCACGTAAGACATGACTTTGCTCCTCATTTGCCTTCAGCCATGATTGTGAGACCTCCCCAGCCATGTGGAACTGTGAGTCCATTAAACCTCTTTCCTTTATAAATTACCCAGTCTCGGGTATGTCTTTATTAGCAGTGTGAAAACAGAGTAATACAATCATATTATTTTTTGGTACATAGTATTTCACTGCTTTAGGGTACCATATGTTGGTAAAATACAAATCTTATCATAATTTATTTTGCTGAAATATAAATGTTATTAAAGAATGTGAAGACATTTAACCACTATAGGTCATGAACACTTTAGTTCTTACTTCACTTGTTTAATCTTAAACTAAAGACTTGGTGGGGGAGGACAAGGAGGCAATGCCCCAGGAATTGGGCATAGGTCTGCTATGTTAGCAGGCTCAGGTGAACAGAGTATCTCCAGATGGCTGGGGAAAGGGAGAGCTCTTCAAAGGATGAAAGAGAACAGGTTGATGTTGAAATGGACTTCTCTAGGTAGATATACTTGGGTTGGCCCTGTCTGGGGCTTTGGGTCTCTCTAACTCTCGACTTCCAGTATAAGCCTAAGCCAAGTTCAAAGGTGTAGGTTCTGGAGCTGCTCTCGGCAGAATGAGGTCGTTTCCATATGACTCAATACTGGCCAAACAGCTAGCCAGGAAGTTATGGGGAGGAGGAAAAAAAAAAAAAAAAAAGAAAGTACTTAAGGGGGGAGGAAATTAACTTTATTGAGTGCCTACTATGTACCATGGTATATGCTTACACAAAAAAGTATTTGGCAAAATTCAATATCTACGTATGACAAACATTTTTATGAAACTGGAAATAGAAGGGAACATTCTCAATTTGGTGAACAGCATCCAGGAAAAACCATTGACTAACATCAGACTTAATGGAAAAGAATTAAATGTATGTTATCTGACTACTCCATCCAATGGTTCTGTTATCCCCACTCTATAGAGGAGGCAAGGGCTGAAAATATCAATTAACTTGTATAAAGTTATACAAAGAAAATTCTGAGAAATCAGGAGGCTATTGTTAAGAACATTTGCAATCTTTAAAGTCTTTCTAGGACATAAAATTGTGTGTATCCTCTCCCCACTTTGAGATTTGAGTTTGATAGATACAGCTTCAGCGGCAACTTGGGAGATGCTAAACAACAAATGATATCAGATTCACTCTGGAGGCTGCAGCGGAAAGTTTATCAAAGATATGGTTTGGAAGATGTGATTCGAGGGGAATAAAAATGAAGTTATTGAATCAAAATTAGCCCTGTTTATGGGTTTTTTCCATTCATTCAGTAAATGATTATTGTATTTCTACTCTGTGCCAGGCGCTGTGCTAGGTCTGGCTTATATACATGGTTACCTCCTGGAACCATGAGTCAAGAGGCAGACACTAATGGGATAGTGACACAGTTAAATGCTAAACACAACTTTGACAGATGTCATTAGATGAAAACGTAATGCGGGAGCATAACAGGAGGATTTGACTTAGTGTGTGAAGTCAGGAAAGTGACCAAGGATCTGAGATCTCAAGAAAGGAAGAGGTTGCTAAAGATTCCCTGGCAGGAGCAAGCAAGAGGAGCAGAGACTGGAGGAAAGGCGATCAAGAACAGCCTGAAGCCTGGGCATGTAGGGGTGGTCACTGACTGTGGCTTCACTTATACAGCAGCTTGGGAGCTTTGCCATTCAAGGCAGGAGAAGTACTTGTAAAGATTGCCCAAACTGAGGACTTATTAGTAGCTGACAACTTCCACAGATTCCTGGCATGGCTTGAGCAAACTTTTTTGTTATCTTGAAGGCTGAATGTTTCATGTTTCACATCCGCCTAGCCATACAGCACTAGCTGTGTTTAGGGCTCTCCATGTAGTTCTGTGGTCTGTATCATGTGTCTGCCAAGTGCAACCCCCATGAAGATTTTCTTGTGAATTTGCAGAGGTTAGTGTGTTGAAATTGAATGGAGAAGAGTTCCTCTTATCTCTGTATATTCCCCGGAATTGAAAGGGAGGGCGGTCCCTCTTTCCAACATTGAAATCAGCCTTGGCTTCTTCAGGAAGATTTTGTAACAAAATATAGAAATATATATATATATTTAAAATTTTCATTTTAAGGTCAAAGTTCTAGAAATCTAAACATGTGTCAGCTGCAGAAAGTATCCACCAAGATGAATGGTCTTGGCTCTGCTGGCCGTTACATGGCATGATGACCTTGTGTTCCGCGCCCTAAATGAGTACATTAGCTTCAGCTAGTAGAAAAAAATCTTAGCTACAAAACCAAAGACTAAAGTCCAAAGTCCAAAGGACGCATCAGCTGCATCAGTAGAGAGTGAGGTTAGCTCGACACAAATCCGTCACTGAAAGCAGTGCAACCAAGACAGGGGCGAGGGGGTTTGGGGCAGGGAGGAATCAACTTCTCCAATGACAGAAAGGGCTGTGCTTCACTTCCAGATGGCCACAAGGTGGCAGTATTTCTCCTAGTACTAAATTTGCCCAGCTTGTATAAAAAAGACTTGTTCCCTATGGAAATAATGTCTGTCGTTTCACATGTTGGTTTCTTCCCCGCCCCCCCAACAGAGAAACAGGCCAGCATGGGGTAAGGCAAGGATTAAATGTGAAATCAGGTAGTCCAGGTTCTAATTCTAGCTCTGCCGTGAAATAACTGTGTAACTCTGGATTTAACATATCTGAGTTTCAATTTGCTCATCCACAAAATGAAGATGCATCTCGCCTGCTCTTCTTATAATTGTCAGGCACAAGAATAAACTATATTGTAATCAATTATAATGTGCTATAACACTGGTTCTTAACTTTTAATATAAGAATCACATGCGGAAATTTTAAAAATACACACCCTCAGGCCTATCTTCTAAAGAAGTTTCAAGGAGTCCAGGCCTATGCCTGAGAGTTTGTATACTACTACATATTCATCTGTAGGTGTCAAGATGATGAAGGCCCAGGGACCACAATCTGAGAAACTACACTATGCGAATACTTACCAGTAGAAGGTGAGAGGTTAAGGCACAGCAGTTTCTCTTACCTTTTCATGTAATAGTATTTATTTTTCTCTATTTTGAATAAAAGTTTTACAAACACTCTACTACTCTTAGATTAACTGAGGGCAGAAGTCTATATTTTGTTCACCTCCTTATGTTCACAGCAATTGTTGGGGTATTAATTGGATAATAGTCAGATAACAATAGTTATGTGAATCTTTGATGGAGGTAATCTGTAGAGCATCCCTAGAAATGTCACTCCATTTATAGGGATATTTAGTGATAGGACCCGGTAGACTCAATAGAATTGACTTGAGCTTTACCTTTGTACCCCCATGGGCTCATTTTTGTCAACTAATAAGTGGCCAGTGCCATTTAGTAATGGCTGAATCATGGGCTCCACTCTGCTGAAACAGTTGTGCAGGAAATTTAGCAATGAGATTCCATAAACCTCCCAAAGTTTTCTGTCACTACAGATGTCACAGATCACCAGGGTTTTTCAACCAGCACTGGCAGCATTTTCAGGGTCTTTAAGAGAGACTTAGCCCCCTTACTTCTTAGAGGGTGCTACCTGCTGAGCTGTTGCCCTAAGAGAGGATATAGTTTAAAGGTGAATATAGCAGGAGAGATGTGCAGTCTGGCACATTGGGCCTGTGGCCAGGGTGCAATAGCTCAAATGTGATATCCCCAGCACCTGGATGTGGATTTTCAAATCTCCTCTTAGATAACAGCAAAGAGGACTGTTAGCAAAGTTGTCAGAGGCAGCTACAGAAACTTGCTGTATTCAGATTTCACATTGATAGAGAAAAGAAAGTGCTTAAATTGAACCATGGGCTTTTAAATCTTTCAGCAAATATTTATTGAGCAGCAATTGTTTTTTAGCAGGAACCATGCTAGGCCTGTAATTAAAATGTGAGTAAAATATCCAAAGACTGCTATTGTGAGGCTGAGATTCTAGCAGCAGGAGATGGATAAATAATAAACATAATGATTGCATAAAATACTTTATGTTTGGAAGGGATATATGATCTGGTAAGTAATGCAGCGTATAGGATATTGGGGAGAAGTCAGTGAGGGGAAGAAGCAAGGTGTATTATTAAATAGGATGGTGAGGAGAGGCCTCTGTGAGATTGGAACAAAGACTTGAAGAAGAGTTGTCCAAACAGAGAAAATCACTAGAGTAAGGGTCTAGGGCCAGAGCATGCCAGGCACTCAGGAGGCATAGCAAAGAGGCCAGCACAGCTGCAGTGGATGAGCTCACGGAGATCACGGGAATCCAGACCACATAGACTTGGCCCTACTGGAGATCAAGGACTTTGCTGAAGGCATCTTTGAATCCTCAAGGACGAATGTTGTGTTTCGCATGCACCAAATGCTCAAATGGATTGGCCTCAGGATAGGACAAAGCTTTGGGGGAGGTCGTGCCACAGGAAAAAGCTGAAGGGCTAGCCTTCAGGGAATAGACACCCCTTTGGGAAAAGAGATAATTCACGAAAAGTGGGTATGGCATGAATGCCGAACTCAGTTGCAGTGCGGAGAGCTGCAGAAGAGCATTTGCTCATTAGTGAGACCCTGAATCAGTATGAGGGACGGTCCCCACTGCAGCACTTTCTACACCCCATCCTCCCATATTCTACTTGTGCCTGTGGCCTTTTTCCACCCCGCCCCCTGCCCACTCAGCATTCAACTGACCTATGCATAACACCTTAGTCATCCTTTCACTGAGAAAGGACTTTCTTAAGAACTCAGAATGTGGAAAGTCCCTTTCTCCTTTTCCCCTTATTGTTTTCAATTGAGGTGAAAATCACATAACATAACAATTAACCATTTTAATATATACAATTTAGTGGTATTTAGCACATTCACAATGTTGTGCAATCACCACTTCCATCCAGTGCCAAAACATTTTCATCACCTCAAAAAAAAATCCATTAAGTGGTCACTCCTCACCCCTCCCTCTCCTCAGTCCCTGGAAACCACTAATCTGATTTCTGTCTTAATGAGATAAACTCTTCCAGATATTTTATGTAAATAGAATCCTATTCTGTGTAGCCTTGTGCGTCCAGTTTCATTCATAGAAATGCGTTTCTTAACTCTAAAAACAATCCAGTAAAGACGCAAATTTTAATTACCGCGTAGTCAGAAAGGTAATGCAATGGCAGCTAGTTATGTCTGATGGCAGCAGTCTAAGGCTTTCAAGATTTCTTCAGCTTCCAAAGAAGATGACATGAGGAAAATGAAATGTACATAATGCTTGTCAGACTTCTATTTCCTAGAGCCAGTGTGTTTTGGATGGAGATGCAGAATATGGACGACATCAGTAACAGCTCTGATAGATCACCTCACAGCCTTCATGTTCTGTCCTTAACTGTTAATAACAGCAAGTGTTAGAACAGGTAAGTTTACTGTGCTGGTTTCCTGTGGGAGGTGGGAGTGAAGAGAGGTTTGAGGTTGTCTTCTTCTTCATTTTGTGCTGTGTTATCATCAGTCCATGCAAGAACACTTGAAAACATTTTTTCATTTATGTAGTTTATTCCCAGACTCCACTTCCACTGGCATTCCTAATAGGTAGCCATTCTAATGTATTTTAAATGCACCTTTCTCTTTGTATATAGTGATGTGAACTATTTATTGCTGTCTTATGCACCTAATTTTATTTTTCTGAGACAGAGTTTTGCTCTTGTTGCCCAGGCTGGAGTGCAATGGTGTGATCTCGGCTCACTGCAACCTCTGCCTCCCAGGTTGATTATATGTTAATATATCTCATGATATTTCCACTCAATATGATGTTTTGAAGATCAATCCATCTATGTGTATATAAATAAGTCAATAAACTTTTTATATTAATCTGTATATATAATTCATATATTTGTATGTATCTTGTATATCACATACATGCATACACATATATCTAAATATGCATCATATATCATACATCATATGACATAATATATGTCATATATATCACAGCACCTTGCACAAACCTGGTGTTAAATAAATTAATATCAACAGAAGGATCAAGTTTTGCTTTTCATGCCCACAAAATAGTTTCTTTCTAAACTAATCTACCTTTTTGAACTGCAGTATAAATATAATACTATTATTCAAGATAATAAAATCACTTCATACATACACACACACACACACACACATAAATATACACGTATATGTATATACTGGGGGACAAGGACTTTGCTGAAGGCATCTTTGCATCCTCAAGGACGAATATTGTGTTTTACATGTACCATATATATATTCCATTTTGCAGTGGGTCTTATTACCCTCATTTTAAAGATAAAGAAACTGAGGCTCCAAGAAGATGACTTTGCACATATTCACATGTCTTTCTGCTGACAATTCAAACTGAATTCTTGTACTCCAGAGAGATTCCTAATATCATGAGTAGTGTCATTTCTAGGAAATCATGGTCATGCCTTCACTGGAAGCCTAATGAACTTTCACTGAACACCAACAGGCATCTGGCCTGAGATCTAGAGTTAGCTGAGTGGGTGCCTGTCCCCCACCCTGAGTCAGTTATCAACTGATACTTTTTTTTTTTTTTTTTTTTTGAGACAGAGTCTCGCTCTGTCGCCCAGGCTGGAGTGCAGTGGCCAGATCTCAGCTCACTGCAAGCTCCGCCTCCCGGGTTCACGCCATTCTCCTGCCTCAGCCTCCCGAGTAGCTGGGACTACAGGCGCCCGCCACCTCGCCCGGCTAGTTTTTTGTATTTTTTTAGTAGAGACGGGGTTTCACCGTGTTAGCCAGGATGGTCTCGATCTCCTGACCTCGTGATCCACTCGTCTCGGCCTCCCAAAGTGCTGGGATTACAGGCTTGAGCCATGATACTTTTTTTAATAGTGAACAGACCAGGGTCAGGTCAACCAGGTACCTTCTGTGCCTCATACTGTCTTTCACAAATGTGTGGTGTGCGTGTGTGTGTGTGTGCATGTGTGTTGTGAAGTACCTATTCTGTATTCTGTTTCAAGCTTGCAAGATCCAGTGGTTTCTAGCAAGAGCTACACTGGCCTCGTTTGTTTCCAGGTGATTCTTTCTTTATGGCATTTGGTAATAAGATTAAGATGGCAGCTCACTGACTTTAGAAACATATGTACACACTCGTAATGTCACATTTTGTTAACTGAAAAAATATGTATTGAATATTTGTCTAACTGTATCCTAGCACTCATCTAAATGCTGGGCGTATAGCCATGTACTCAATACTCAATGTCATTATCACAATCAGTTTGTCTCACGATGAATAGATGCAGCAGAAAAATAAATATAATAATTAATTAAATATTTTCTACTCTAATAAGGAATATCAAGAAAAAGTACAGATGCTATGAACTGATATAGCAGGAAAACCTCATTTAGACTGGGGTGTGGGTGGAAGATCAGCGAGAGGCTTCCCGAGGAAATGACCTATGTTTCTTTCCATATCTAAATGTATCTCTATATAGACACGAACGGATAATCATGAAAACTTAAAGGTGACTATCTCCAGGCAGTGGAACGACGTGTGATTATTTTTTCCATATATATTTATATAATATGGGAGGAAGTTTTTCCTCAACCCTCTTAGGGTCCCTGACAGAGCTGACACAGACAGATTAGCAGGAGAAAAACACTACAAATTTATTTAATGTAAGTTTGATGTGACACAGAAGCCTTCAGAAATGAAGATCCAAAGACCTGTTGTCCCAGCCACTGGGGAGGCCAAGGGTTTGAGGCTGCAGTGAGCTTTGATTGCAGCTCTGCATTCCAGTCTGAGAGACAGAGCTAGACTCTGTCCTAAATAAAAAAAAATCCAAAGACACAGGTAAACCTGTTTATTTTTAATGCTGGGTTTGATGAGGTGGATGGACATGAGCAAGCAGGATTGGACAATGGTGGTATGATCTAACGGTAGTAATTGAGGAGAACTTAGCAAAGCCTGTTTGTCCAGATTCCTCTTGACATTTCTGTGTCTTTGAAGGTAAGAAAGCTTCTTTCCTCTGGGTATAGGGAAGGTACCTCTTGAATGAGGGTCTTATGACCTACTTCAGGGGAGAAGGGCAGTGTAAGGTGAGAGTGACCTTCCTGCTTCTGCTATTTTTTCAAGTTCCAAGGTGCCATATCTTGGGGCAGTATATTCTGAATCCCAACAATATCCACAAGAATTATATTTCAAAGGCATTTTTTTAAATTTTTTATTTTTATTATTATTATACTTTAAGTTCTGGGGTACATGTGCATAACGTGCAGGTTTGTTACATATGTATACTTGTGCCATGTTGGCGTGCTGCACCCATCAACTCGTCAGCACCCATCAACTCGTCATTTACATCAAGTATAACTCCCAATGCAATCCCTCCCCCCTCCCCACTCCCCCCTCCCCATGATAGGCCCCAGTGTATGATGTTCCCCTTCCCGAGTCCAAATGATCTCATTGTTCAGTTCCCACCTATGAGTGAGAACATGTGGTGTTTGGTTTTCTGTTCTTGCGATAGTTTGCTGAGAATGATGGTTTCCAGCTGCATCCATGTCCCTACAAAGGACACAAACTCATCCTTTTTTATGGTTGCAGAGTATTCCATGGTGTATATGTGCCACGTTTTCTTAATCCAGTCTGTCACTGATGGACATTTGGGTTGATTCCAAGTCTTTGCTATTGTGAATAGTGCCTCAAAGGCATTTATTATGCAGATAAAGTACATAGGCATTTGTTGAAGGCACAGTTGGATCAAATCTACAGGGGATTTAAACTTTGCTGATTTTGTGTCTCTGACTTTGTAGCACTGACTTAACCAGGAACTATTTGATACTCACAGAGGGACTTGGGAAATCTCAGATACTGCATTTTTTCCAAGGAACAGATTGCAAACTATTCATTCATTACAAACTCAAATACAGACAGCGTCTGCTGGACTCTAATAGAAGCCATCACACGTGGCTAATTTTCCTGCAACACCAAGAACTGAACCTCCTTAATGAAGAAGCCACTCAAGTCAGAGCACCTATACCATGTGTGCATGCAAAGGAAGACGTTGAAGAGAGTTTCCACTACTTGGGAGCTTGCTGTCTGGTTGAAAAGCCAAGCCAAGCACATACAAACACGTTCCAAGTGCACGTTGGTAGCATTCTTCTGCAGCAACCCAGGCTGGCAGGTTGGGCATCTTAACTGTGGTCATTTAACATGAGGCAGTGAGTGTGCATGAATTACTTGGTGGGAGGGATGTTTAAAATATGGAGGACTGTACTTATGCCTGAGATTTTAATGCAGAGGTGCAGCACAGAGATCTAAATCCCTAATGTGTTCCCACTGATAACCCCTTGAGAAATAAGGAACCTATAGATGGTCTTCAAGGAGCTTAGAACCCTCTAAAATTATATATGAAATTTGGTTTGCAAATAAATTTGTCTAGGAAGCAGTGCATTTTGTTCATCAGCTTTTTAAAATCCACGTTGAAAATAAGTTAAAAATCACCACCAAGAAGACTAAATATTGCTGCACAATTACTAAGTGCCTGGCCCACAGCTGGACATTTTAGATACATTGTCTTATTCCAACAAAAACCTGTGAACTAAGTATTTATGTCTCCATTTTACAAGTTGTGCAACTAAGGTTTAGAGAAGTTAAATATTTCCTCTTCTCCCGAAACCCCCACCCCTCTAGTTACATAGCTCATAAGGTAAAGACAGAATTTGAACTTCAGTCTTTTTTTCTTCTGTCGCTTTATTTTGTGTGTGTGCGTGTGTATGTGCACATGCTTAATTTTTTTAAAAAGAATTTGTGGGTACATAATGGGTATATATAGTTATGGGATGCATGAGACATTTTGATACAGGCATGCAATGCATGAAAATCATCACATCAGAGTAAATGGGTTGATTTTCTGTCTGGATGATCTGTCCAATGCTAAAAGTGGGGTGTTGAAGTCTCCAGCTCAATGTTGTATTGAAGTCTATTATTCTCTTTAGCTCTAATAATATTTGCTTTATATGTCTGTTGAGTGAATATATATTCAAAATTGTTACATCCTCTTGCTGAATTGATCCCTTTATCATTATATGATGACCTTTTTTGTTTCTTTTTATACTGTTAGTCTTGACATCTATTTTGTCTGATATCACTGCAGCTACTCCTGGTCTTTTTTGAATATCATTTGTGTGGAATATCTTTTTGCATGACTCTTCTATGGTTTTGTTTATCTTTTCCAAAAACCAAAAACTATTTTATAGTCATATCAAAAGATATGTGTGCATTTATAGGTAAAGTGTGTTTCTGGTAGGCAATACATCATGAGATCTTGCTTATTTATTCATTCACCCACTCTATATCTTTTGATTAGAAGGTTGAGTACATTTACATTCAATGTTATTATTGATGGGCAAGGACTTAATCGTGGCATTTTGTTATGTGTTTTATGGTTGTTTTGTGGTCTTCTCCTCCTCCTTCTTTCCTTCCTTCCTGTCTTCTTTTTTTGTGAAGACAGTTTTCTCAGCTGGTATGTTTTAATTTCTTGCTTTTTATTTTCTATGTACCTGTTGTATGCTTTTTGATTTTAGGTTACCACGAGGCTTGTAAATAATACCTTATAACTTATGCTATCTTATTATTTATACTATCTTTAAACTGATTACTTATAATTTATACTATCTTTAAACTGATAAGAACTTAACACTGATTGCATAAACAAACAAACACAGAGAAAATGAATAAAAACCTCCACACATTAACTTCATCCCCCTACTTTTAAACTTTTTTGTTGTTTCTTTCTATATCTTATTATATTGTCTATTTCTTGAAAGGTTTCTGTAGTTATTTTTGGTAGATTCATCTTTTAGTATTCTACTTAAGATACAAGTAACTTACACACTACAATTACAGTTTACAATATTCTGTGTTTTGTGTACTCACTATTATCAGTGAGTTTTGTACCTTCAGATGAGTTCTTATTGCCCATTAAGGTCTTTTTCTTTCAGATTGAAGAACTCTCTTTAGCTAGCACTTCTTGTAGGAAAGGTCTGGTGTTGATGAAGATTCTTTGTAATTATTTCAGTCTCTTTGTTAAATTTATCTGACAGGATTCTGAATTCCTTCTCTGTATTATCTCGGAGTTCATTGAGCTTCTTCAAAATTTTAAATTCTCTCCCTGAGATGTCATAGATGTGTGTCTCTCCAGGATTGCTCTTGAGGTCTTATTTAGTGCATTTGGTGAAATTATGTTTTCCTGGGTGGTCTTGATGCTTGTGGATGTTTGTTGGTGTCTGGGCATTGAGGACTTAGGTATTTATTGTAGTCTTCACAGTCTGGGCTTGTTTGTACCCATCCTTCTTGGAAAGGCTTTCCAAGTATTTAAAGAGACTTGGGTGTTGTGATCGAAATCTTTGGTCACTGCAGCTGTATCTGTTTTGGCCACTGCAGCTGTATCTGTAACACTGTGGCTCCTGCAGACTCATAAATTTACTGTCTTGGTGGTCTGGGGTAAAATTCAGGATAATTTCCTGGTTTACCAACAATTATTCTTCTTCTCTTCTCTTACTTTCCTATTGATAAACAGTCTCTCTCTCTGTGTGTGTGTGTGCTGAGCTGCCTGGACCTGTGGGAGTGTGTGACACAGCACCTCTGTGGCCTCCATCCCTGGGACTACACTGGGTCAGACCCAAAGCTAGCACAGCACTGGGATGCATCCAAGACCTGCAGTGACAAATGCCTGCCTATTGCCTATGTTTACTTTAGGCCCAAGGACTCTACAATCAGCAGGTGGCAAGACCAGCCGGGCTTGTGTCTTTCCCTTCAGGGCAGTGAGTTTCTCCCAGCCCTGAATGGATCTGGAGATACTCTCTGGAGCCAAGGCCTGGAGACAGGAACCTTAGGAACCTACCTGGCACTCTATTCTACTCTGGTTGAGCTGGCACCTAAGCTGCAAGGCAATGCCCTCCCCACTCTTCCCTACCCTTTCCTCAAGCAGAATTCCCCATGGCCACCACCACTCAGGCCCATGGCGAGTATTGCCTGGCACTGCCAATGTTCACTCAAGGCCCAAGGACTCTTCGGTCATTATTTGGTGAATGCTGCCAGGCCTGGGACTCTCTTTAGGGAAATGGGCTCCCCTCTAACCCAGGGCAGTTCCAGAAATGCCACATAAGAACCAAAGCCAAAAGTTGGGGACCTCAGGAATCCACTTGGTGCTCTACCCCACTGTGGCTGAACTGGTCCCCAAGCTGCAAGGCAAAGTCCCCTTTACCCTCTCCTTTCCTCAGGCAGAAGGAATCTCTCCCTGTAGCCACCACAGCTGGAAATGTGCTGGGTCACACCTAAAGCCAGCACAGCTCTGAGTCTCACCCAAAGCCTGTAGCGAGTACTACCTGGCTACCATTGCTGATTATGGAAGGCCCAAGGACTCTTTAGTCAGCAGGTAATGAATTCTGCCAGGATTGCTTCAGTCTTTTCAAGGCAGTGGCTTCCCTTCTGGCACAAAGCACATCTGTAAATGTTGTCTTAGGAGCTAGGGCCTGGACTGTGCCTGGTGCCCTATCCTACTGTAGCTTAGTTAGTATCCAAGTTATAAGACAAAGTCCTCTTTTCTCTGATTTCTCTTCTCAAGCAGAGGGCAGGAATCTCTCCCGTAGCTGTGAGCTACACTTTTTGGGGTTGGGGAAGGGAAACACAAGCACTCCCTTGGCCGCCTCAGCTGGTATCTCACTAGGTCGTGTGCTCCCAAAGTCCACTGTCTCTCAGCCAGCCCAACACCAGGACTTGCCCAGGAATTGCAGTCTTTGTGGACTAGACTATTTTTTAAGTTTATTAAGACCCTGGGGAATTTTAGGTCATAGTAGCAGGGCTTGACAGAACTCAGGTTCCAAAAGCAGGGATGGATGATTTGCCTCTGGTTAGAGCTGGTCTAAATTCTTCCTCTGCATATGATGGCTAAGTTCTGCCTGGTATTGCTTTCCGCTGTGACAGGTCCACACTGGGCTCCAATGCAAAGTCCTCCAATCATATACTCTTTCTCCCCTAAGTTCGCAGATTGAACTTGGCTCTGTGCCATGCAGCCACTGTAGGAGAATCAGGGAAGGGTGGTATAGGCAATTCAAGACTACCTTTGCGCTCCTCTTCAGTGCCTCTTTCCTTAATTTGACGTCAAAACCAGGTATTATGATTGCTAACCTGATTTTTGCTTCTTATAAAGGTGCTCTTATTTGTAGGTAGTTGTTAAACTTGGTGCTCCTGTGAAGGAACTAATTGCTGGAGACTTTTATTTGACCATCTTGCTCTGCCTTTTCTGAATAACTTTTTAAAAACAAGCAAATTTTATTTTTTTTCAACTTGTATTTTAGATGCAGGGGGTCTTTGTGTGGTTTGTTAGACGGGTAAATTTTGTATCACCATAGTTTGGTGTACAAATGATTTCATCACCTGGGTAGTGAGCATAGTACCCGAAAGGTAGTTTTTTGAACCTCACCCTCCACCTACCCTCTCCCTGTAAGTAGGCCTCAGTGTCTATTGTTCTCACCTTTGTGCCCATGTGTACTCAATGTTTAGCTTCCACTTATAAGTGATAACATGTGGTATTCGGTTTTCTGTTCCTGTGTTAATTCACTTAGGGTAATGGCCTCCAGCTGCATGCATGTTCCTGGTAAGAACATGATTTTGCTTTATCTGTGGCTGCGTAGTATTATATGCTGTATATGTACCACATTTTCCTTTTTCCAGCCTGCCACTGATAGGTGTCTAGATTGAGTCAGTGTATTTGCTATTGTGAATAGTGCTGCAATGAACATATGAATGCATGTATCTTTTTGGTAGAATGATTTGTGTTCCTTTGGGTATATACTCAGTAACAGGATTGCTGGGTCAAATGGTAGTTTTGTTTTAAGTTCTTAGAGAAATTTCCAATCTGCTTTCAACAGTGCCTGAATTAATTTACAGTCCTACCAGCAATTTATAAGTGTTCACAACCTCACCAACATCTGCTATTTTTTGACCTTTTTTTTTTTTTTTTTTTTTTGAGTCTCACTCTGTCATCCATGCTAGAGTACAGTGGCACGATCCTGGCTCAATGCAAACTCCACCTCCCAGGTTCAAGCGATTCACCTGCCTCAGCCTCCCGATTACAGGCGCCCACCACCTCGCCTAGCTAATTTTTGTATTTTTAGTAGAGACAGGGTTTCACCATGTTGGCCAGACTGGTCTCAAATTCCTGAGCTCATGATCCGCCCGCCTCAGCCTCCCAAAGTGCTGGGATTACAGGCATGAGCCACCGTGCCCGGCCTGACTTTTTAATAATATCCATTCTGGCTGGTGTGAGATGGTATCTTATTGTGGTTTTGATTTGCATTTCTCTGATGATTAGTGATCGTGAGCGCTTTTCATGCTGGTTGGCCTCTTGTAAGTCTTCTTTTGAGAAGTGTCTGTTCATTTTCTTTGCCCATTAGTAATGGTGTTATTTGTTGTTGTAGTTTTTTTTTTTTTTTTCTTGCTTGTAAATTTAAGTTCCTTATAGATTCTGGATATTAGACCTTTGTTGGATACATAGTTTGCAAGTATTTTCTCCTATTCTGTAGGTTGGACACATGGTTTGCAAGTATTTTCTCCTATTCTATCACATGGTTTGCAAGTATTTTCTCCCATTCTGTAGGTTGCCTGTTTACCCTGTTGACAGTTTCTTTTGTTGTGCAGAAGCTCTTTAGTTTAATTAGGTCCTGCTTATGAATTTTTGGTTTTGTTGCAGTTGCTTTTGGAGTCTTTTTCATGAAATCTTTGTCAAGGCCTATGTACAGAATAGTACTTCCTAGATATTCTTCTAGCATTTTTATAGAGTTGGGTTTTACATTTAATTTTTTAATCCATCTTGGCATGATTTTTGTATATAATGAAAGGAAGGGATCCAGTTTTAATCTTCTGCATATGGCTAGCCAGTTATCTCAGCATCATTTATTGAATAGGGAGTTCTTTCCCCATTGTTTGTTTTTGTCAGCTTTGCCAAAGATCAGATGATTGTAGGTGTATCACTTTATTTCTGGATTTTCTATTCTTTTCCCTTGGTCTATGTGTCTGTTTTTGTACTAGTACCATGCTGTTTTGGTTACTGTAGTCTTACATAGTTTGAAGTTGGGTAGTATGATGCCTCTGGCTTTGTTCTTTTTGCTTAGGATTGCTTTGGCTATTTGGACTGTTTTTTGTTCCATATAAATTTTAGAGTCTTTTTCTCTAATTCTGTGAAAAATTATGTTGATTATTTGATAGAAATAGCATTGAATCTGTACATTGCTTTGGGTAGCATGGCCATTTTAACAATATTGGTTCTTCCTATGGATGAATATGGAATGTTTTTTAATTTGTGTGATCTCTTAATTACTTCAGTAGTATTTTTTAATTCTTGTTGTTGAGGTCTTTCACTTCCTTGGTTAGCTGTATTCCTGGGTATTTTGTTCTTTTTAAGGCTATAGTAAGTGGAATTTTGTTCTTAATTTAGCTTTTAACTTGAATGTTATTGGTGTTTAGAAATGCTACTGATTTTTGTACATTGATTTTATATCCTGAAAGTTTACTGAAGTTGTTTATCAGTTCTAGGACCCTTTGGGCAGAGACTATGGGGTTTTCTAAATATAAATCATATCATCTGTGAAGGGAGATAGTTTGACTTCTCCTCTTCCTATTTGCATGTCTTTTATTTCTTTCTCTTACCTGATTGCTTTGGCTAGGACTTCCAGTACTATTTTGAATAGGAGTGATGAGATTGGAAATCCTTGTCTTGCTCTGGTTTTCAAGGGGAATGTGACCAACTTTTGTCCATTCAGTACGAACATGATATTGGCTGTGAGTTTGTCATAGATGGCTCTTATTATTTTGAGGTATGTTCCTTTGATGCTTAGTTTGTTGAGGATTTTCAACACAGAGGAATGTTGAATTTTATTGTAAGCCCTTTTGGTGTCTATTGAGATGATCATGTGGTTTTGGTTTTTAGGTCTGTTTGTGTAATGAATCACATTTATTGATTTATGCGTGTTGAACTAACACTGCATTTCAGAAACAAAGCCTACTTATCGTGGTGAATTAGCTTTTTGATATGCTGCTGGATTTGGACTGCTAGTATTTTTTTTTTTTTTTTTAGGATTTTTGTGTCTACGTTCATCAGAGATATTGGCCTGAAGTTTTATTATTATTCTGTTGTTGTTGTGTCTCTGTCAGCTTTTGCTATCAGAATGATGCTGGCCTCATTGAATCGGTTAGGGAGGAGTCGCTTCTAGATTTTTTGAAATAGCATCAGTCAGATTGATACTAGCCCTTCTTTGTATGTCTGGTAGAATTCAGCTGTAATTCGATTTGTTTCAGGGTTTTTTTGGTTGGTAGATTTTGTATTAACAATTCAATTTCAGGACTCATTATTGTTCTGTTTGGGATTTCAATTTATTCCTGATTCAACATTGTGTGTAGTTTTTGGGATGCCATTAGCTTCATAATTCTTTAATAACTACAGAAGCCAAGAATCATTGCATATGTAAAGTAACTCTTTTATTCATACTATGTAGATTCCTACCTACTTCATTTGTAGAAAATATATGAAAATGAGCAGGAGATTTTAGTTTTCTGAGACATTAAATTTTAACATAGGAAATATGTTATAATGTAGCCTATAAGAGGACAAAAGCGTAGAAGTTTAAGCCTCATAAACAACTTTTAGTTATCTACTAGATCAGTGTGACCTATAGAAAAATCTCAGGTGTTAGAACCAAGCAAACTTGGTTCGAATTCTAGCCTCAACACTTACTAGCCATGTGGCCTTTGTCAACACATATTATGCCTCTGGACCTTAATGTCCTTATGTGTAAAATGTGTATAGGGTTGATGTGAAGGTCAGGTGATATGTATCAAACACTTAGTGTGATACCTCAGGCAGTGAAAAAGAAGGATAAATTATGTACAAGGCAAGAATCTTTTGACCCCTTCAGTTTCCTCCAACTCCACCTATTTTCACAACTACTACCCCACCTGTCACGACCCTAATTTCTCCTTAGTCCTCATTGTTCTGCTGCTGAGAACACTCAGTAACTTTCCCTGAGTGTGTTGGATCTTTTGCCTTGGCTGACCACATGAGTTTCCGGCTCTTACCATCAGTTCTGGTTTTAAATAAACACTACACAGCAAAGTTTGGGACCTAGTATCTCAAGATGTCACTGAAGAAACTGGATGACACAACCCAGAAGTGCAGGGGCATTATCTCCTTGTGGGACAAAAATTTGACCATTGGGAAACAGCAGTTGGGAAGAATCTTGGCAGACAAATACTCTCTACATCCTGTTTTCTTACAGGATAGTTTCTCCTTGCCACCCAAAAGGAGAATATCCAATTAGACATGCCTTCTGAGCAATACTTATGTATTTTCATCACTTGCCTTGGAGCAGTAGGCAGTATCATTTCAGAGCACATCCTGCCTGGTCAGGAATACTTAGACATGCATTACAGAAGAGTTCAGGTCTACATGATATTGCCATCACTTCCCATCTTGGGCTAAGATGCTTTCATGCAGATTCTGGGCAAGAAATTGCTAAGGCCCGTGACACAAACTGATAAACTAACAGAAAGCTCATTTCTTATTCATAATGTTCCTGGAAACCTCTTTTGCAGATTAGCCTCTCTGGAAAGCTGGAAGTAGTAACATAGAAAAGAAACATCCCAGCTGTATGTTTCATCTTAATGAGGAATTATTTAAGCTAGAAAACTCAAGCATCCTCACCTTTTTCTCTCTCACCTTCCACATCCTATTTATTACCTATGCTGATCAATGTAACTTATTAATACTTTCCCTGTTCTTTGTCTCGTTATAGTCTAGACTCATCACTTTTCTGGACAAAATGCTCAGACCTTCTGATCTGCTAGCCTCCCATCTCACCCTACTTGAACCTTTTCTCCGAACTGCTGCCAGGTCAGTCTTTCTAAAATATAAGGCAGATTCCTTTATGCCCCTACTAACAAATCCTCAATAATCCCTCACTGCCCTTTGCAGAAAGCCTCAGGTTAAACTCATTCTATGACCATTTCCCAACCCCTGACCCCCTGCTATTACAGAATAATTCTGAAACAATGTAATAAATATTGCAGAGAGAAATGCTAAGTGCTATTCTCTGTTATTTGTCATAACAGTATGCACTCATGAACAGGATTAGTGCCCTTAATAAAAGAGACTACAGAGAGCTCTCTCACCCCCTTCCACCATGTGAGGGTGCAAGGAGAAGATGGCCATCTATGTACCAGGAAACTGGTCTTCACCAAATACTGAATCTGCTGCCCCCTTGATCTTGAACTTCCCAGCCTCTAGAACTGTAAGATATAAATTTCTATTGTTTGAAAGCCATCTAACTTATGTTACTTTGTTATAGCAGCCAGAACAAAGACAGTAACTTCAATTCCACCTGAAAGTAGTGTCAATTCATCTTATCAGGTAATGTCATGTTAATAGTATTACTCTGGTTTTCTTTATGGAAATAGTTTTTCATTCCTGGGAAATTAATAATAAAAGGTAAGCCAAACTTGTATGTGCTAAGTTTAAGAACAAGTGACCAGCCTGGCCAATATAGTTAAACCCGCTCTCTACTAAAACTACAAAAATTAATCAGGCGTGGTGGTGCACACCTGTAGCTTGAAGGAGGCAGGAGAATCACTTGAACCCAGGAGGCAGAGGTTGCAGTGAGCCGAGATCGTGCCACTGCAGTCCAGCCTCGGCAACAGAGTGAGACTCTGTCAAAAAAAAAAAAAAAAAAAAAAGAATAAGTTTTGTAATCAGTGGGATAGTCTCCTAATATTTGAATTTAAAGTGTTTGTAGCATTTAAGAGATTGTGACGTATAAGGCTTGCAATTCCTAATAAGCTATGTAATTAATTTTAGAGTTTTGGATTTAAATTGAATGTTATAAAATAATTTGCCAAAATAAATAAACTGTATTGTGTGCTTAAGGTATTTGAGATTAACTATATTTGTAAGTTAATTTATTAAGTGTATGATTAAGTATTTAGGAAAAACATGATAGGGCTCCAAATTTTAAAGTGTTTAAAAAGAAAATTATTAGGAATGCATTTAAAATATTTAAATAATTTAATTTACTAAATTTGTAAATACTAATTTTTAAAAATTGAGGTGATTGAACACTTATCAAAGCCTCTCCCAGAAGTAATAGTTCTTATTTGCAAAACATTGACTCAATACATAAATTTATAAGATTGACAAAAGACATAAAACCTTGAAAAAAACTAGGTCTTAAAATTTCTACTATAATAAATGAATATTAATTTAAAACTCAGGTAGCTTCAAATAGTTTATTTACACTTGAAAGCTTTCCTCCGAAGACAAAAACTGGAGATCAGAAACTCAATTTCCAATTTTAAAAGTATAGGAATTTCAAGTGAAAAACCACTACAATTAGAATTAAAGTTATTTTATTTATGGTGACAACAAAAGAATAGTCTGAGAGATTTTGCAAAGACTCAAAAAAATATGATAGACATATATACTTTTTAGGAAGAAAAATGGTTCAGACGTAAACTTTTAATGGCCAAGAGATTTATTAAAATTAAAATATCAGGAATAAAAATGCAAACATACATATTCCTTACAGGTCTTCATCTTTACCATCAATTTAAAACTAAAATTTCCAGACCCTGCTAGGAAGATTCTAGAGCTTGGGGGCCAGTGCTTGGCTGCGTAGTGTCTTACTTCGTTTTCCTCTTCTGCTTTATTCTCAGTACTGAGAAATATGTTTTCTGGAGCCACATTCTTCATTCCATCAATTGGTTGGAATCTCTTTTTTTGAGTAAAAGTCATAATCATCCTACTGGTAATATTCTATTAAGTAGCTGTACATCAACAATGGCTTAGCTCTTTATACTTTTAGGTATTGGTCTGTATGAATGACAAAGAAGAGATATACAATAACCATTTTAATTGTCAAGTAATTTGCAAAACTTTTAAAAATAAAGATATTATACTAAGTGATGTGAATCATTGATCACATCTTACCAAAAAACACTTACAAAACACACAAAAACTTCCATTCTAAGAGTTTATCCTTGTGCCTTGAATCAAGTAGGAAGTTAAGATTTACAGCCTCAGAAAAATTAAAATGACAATTACAATACAAAATTCTAAGAAATAGGAACTTATTAAAAATTGTATACTTAAGAGAAAAGAAAAATATTGCATGTGTTTCCTCTTAGAGTATTAGGAAGTCATTTACTTGAAAAAAATACAGAAACACTAAAACACAATATTGGATCTACCTTTCCTGGAAAAACAATAGAGGTGCAAACACACACACACAGACACACCCGCACACCCGCTCACACTCTCTTTCTCTCTCTAATTTGCTCCAGTGTTTTTTTCTTCCTGGAACTTCCAAAATCATCAAGAGGTCAAATTTACTTTGTTTCTAATTCCTTTGGCTCTTACTGTTTAAACAACCATCACCTTATCATTTATTACGATATTCCTTGATTTAGACAGTTAAATGGTTTATTACATAACTTTATAATGCTATTAGGTATCATCACTAATCATTTTATAATTTCCTGTCTTATCTCTTCAACTGGGTTATAAATTATTTAATAAGAGCCTGAGTATTATTATGATTTTGGAGTCTCAGAGTTTACTGATTTAAGAAATTGTGCACATCGTATTTATTGAATCAATAAATATTGCTTAAATGAACTGGGATTTTTAATCTACATGATCAATGAGTTCTTTCTAAACTTCCTGTATTAACTCAGAGCAAATGCTTTCTATTCCTGAGACCATCTCTAAATCCTAAAGGTCCATCTCAAGCCCATACTTCTGTATGAAGCCTTCTAAAGCCCTCCAAAACCACAGACATTGACATTTTTAATCTGTACAGTTCATTTGGAAGTTTATCATGTACTTTTGGAGGATAAATCTTATATTTTAGTTTACTTAGTGCATTAAAACTTATATTTTCACATTTTGTAACTGTATTGTGAGCAGTTTGACAGCAGAAATACCACATTCTAAAGTCAGAGGCCTGGCTTGGAACCATGGTTCAGTCACTGATTGGTTATGGGACCTCGATATGATGCCTGGTAGGTGCTCCCTGAATGTTTGTGGGATACATGAATACATAATTTAAACCATCTGAGTCTCAATTTCTTCATTTATTAAGCAGGTGTAATTGTACATAACTTAGAGGAATGTTGTGAAGACTAAGAGACATACTGTGTTAAATACAATAATCTATCATATAAAATATGTTTATTTCAGGACATACTACAGGCATTTGCCTGCCTTTACGTCTTCCATAGACTTAGTGTGTTTTCTTTGTTAGGATTCCCAAGACACCTTTCTTTTTGCCTTTGAAAGAAAATAAACTCAATTCATCTTTTATTCCTTCCCTCATTGTACCCCATTTATTGCCTTCATGACATTTACCCTGATGCATATTTCTTGGTGTTCTTAGGACTTTATTGTCAGTGTGCTTCTCTAAACATCCAACCACACAGTGTCATTCACCTCTATGACCCATGTGTATCTTGGCCAGAGCCTGCCAACCCACTTGGAACTTCTTCTGAGGCTTATCACCTTCAGGCTGATTAAATATAGGCTGTACTCCTGGGTCACTTGTGTGAGTCACCCTCAGGATAACAGGAAACAACCTCTGCTGCTAGCCCAACCCTATGGTGAGACACCGAGAAAGAATTATCCTTCCCTGGGAGGCTGTGTTGGAGGGTCCCTGGCAGGAGTTTGTGGAAATTTCCCCACCAAGGCCTAGAAGTGCATTTGCTCCCAAGAGAGGTCTATTAACTCCTTCAGAACAAACAGACTCATTCCTCAAGGACCATCTTTAGCAGGAGTGTTCTAATATTTGAATACATAAAAAACCACAAAAGGAATTTGTTTAAAAATTCAGATTTCCCAGATCCCACTTGTAGGAAGGCTAATTTGTGAGGAGTATCACCCAGGAATCTGCATTTAACAATCCCAACTCTTTCCCCTGCCCATTATGTTGATGCAGGTGGCCCCAGTTCAGGAAGGGTTGTCAGGCTACCAATAATTATTTTCTCCACATTGGCCAGCACCTTCCTTGGCAGGGCCACGTCAGTCCCAAAGCCACATATAATACTAATTGTGCTGGTAGGATGATTTTTTTTTTTTTTTTTTTGAGATGGAGTTTTGTTCTTGTTGCCCAGGTTGGAGTGCAATGGTGCGATCTCGGTTCATGGCAACCTCTGATTCCCAGGTTCAAGCAATTCTCCTGCCTCAGCCTCCTGAGTAGCTGGGATTACAGGTATGTGCCACCACACCTGGCTAATTTTGCATTTTTAGTAGAGACGGGGTTTCTCCATGTTGGTCAGGCTGGTCTCAAACTCCTGACCTCAGGTGATCTGCCCGCCTCGGCCTCCCAAAGTGCTGGGATTATAGGCGTGAGCCACCGCGCCCGGCCAATATGATATTTTTACTATTTGATTGGTTGCTTTGGCAACATTAATTCTAGCAGAACCAGAAGCAATCAACAGACTTAGCCTTTCGGATTTTCAACAGTTTAAAAGATAGACTCATGACTACCTAAAAATAGTTTCTAGCTCTCAATGACTTCTGGTATATGTTCAGGAAAAAAAAAATCAAGACATATGTGTAGTGGCTGGCAGATCTGAAGGGTCTGGGGACCATGGGAAGAACGTTGTCTTCGGATAGCTAAACCAATGTTCTCACAATGTTGTGAGAAGTTGGAGTGGGTGGCAGGGCATTCGTCTGTGCAGCGCCAGGAACACAATGAGCCCAGCAGATTGCATCCTAATCTACACCCAAGTCTCACTGTGTTCAGCTCAATGATTTGTCTCACAAACAGTGCTGTGACTACTATGATATCAGTTTATAGCCAAAACAAATTTAAATAATGATCAAAATGTGGTCAACTCTTTGAAGTTGAGAATACTATTTTACTCTCTAAGTAATTTCAAATTGTCCTTGTCCTTTCGTCATTCTATCTCTAGGTCTTTGCTGACTGAGTGTTCACTCTCTAAAATGTCTTTCTCTCTGCTTCTGTACCTGGTGAATTCCTACTTATTTTTAAAATTAAACAATTCATCCATGAAACCCTCCATAATTTCCAGGCAGAGCTAATTCTCCATGGGTCTTGTGTTTCTGCCTGCCTTGTGAGTGAGGCACCGGCTGTCCTGTTGGTCCTTTCTTTTTAAGAATGTTTACATGGCAAATAGCTTTGGAAGATAGATGTAATGTTTCTCTCTGAAGGAAATGGCAGATTTCCTTACCGTATGGTATGAAAGATGCAGGGTCCCTAAGCTCAGGGACCCTTCGCTGTGAAATACATCTACTGCTTGTCAAACATCTATCTAAAGTGCTCTTGTGGGAATGGTTGGGAAAAACGAACTGAAGCAAAGAGGACATTTAGGTTTGTGTCATGAGTAATAGAATTATTCGTCTTTGATGCTATAGTCTTGTGTCTTTTGCCAGCTTCTATGAAATTGTGTTAGATTAATTTGTTAGCCTGCTAAGAAAATAAAATTCCAGATCCTTCACAGTTCTTGATAAGTGCTCCCCCTGTTGACTGCTTTTATGATAGTATTGTTCATCTTACTTGTTGAAATACTCAGTTTATATTGTGAGCTCCTCAAGGGAAGTGGCTGTTTTATTCATCTTTATTCTTCCATCATCTAGTACATGATGAGCTCTCTCATTATATAATAGAAGGGCTTCTGGGCCCAGCGCGGTGGCTCTGCCTGTAATCCCAGCACTTTGGGAGGCAGAAGCAGGCAGATCACTAGAGGCAGGGAGTTTGAGACCAGCCTGGCCAACACGGTGAAACTCCGTCTCTACTAAAAATACAAAAATTAGTTGGGCGTGGTGGCGGATGCCTGTAGTCCCAGCTACCTGGGAGGCTGAGGCAGGAGAGTCGCTTGAACCCAGGAGGCAGAGGTTGCAGTGAGCTGAGATTGCGCCACTGCACACAAGCCTGGGCAACAGAGAGAGACTCCATCTCAAAAAAACCGGGGAAGGAGGAAAGCTTCTACTTAAGAACAAAGGAAGCTTCATAAGGCTGTTTGTTTCAAAGTTTAAAGTGACATACTAGTGAATGAGAAAACTGTCTGTTAGTGGTAGAGAGGGTTGATATGCTTTTGCTTGTATGTATACCTTGTGTGAATGTTTATAAATTTATAAATTTATAACTAGAGGAATTTGATTCACCTCAACTGACCAATGAATTGTGTTGAATTAAATTATTATTTGCAATTTCTTCCTTTAAATGTACTTATTGAAAGTAAACTTCTTAGAATAGAGAAGACTAGGAGGAGTGAAAATGAGGGTGAAGTTACGAAAAAATCAGGAGCAATTTAAGGACACATATTTGGGGCTGGGAGAAACGTCCTTCAGAGAACAAGAAATGGATTGGTCCAAGGGAGCATTCTTACATCCAGCCAGCCCAACGTGCAGTCAGGATCTCCCCACTAATATTTTTCACCTAATTTTTACCCCTACTTATTTCCTAATGGTTATCACTTATCTCCCATGCCTTTTCTGATTCAGTACCATAAACAACAAGAACATATGACCCAGGATCAGAATCGGTACTTACCCCAACACACATCCATAATGAACATCTTAGCATTCTTTTCTGTCAAAGCAGGAATCAGTTTATTAACTTAGTTCTCCAGCTACCCATACTCATCAAGAGGAGTTGATATATGCATTAAATCAATATGCCATTCCAGACAAATCCCTCAGAAATAATTCTGTGGAATGTGGTATACATAAATGATAAACCCACCCAGAAGGGTAACTCTGAACTAATGATAAACCTAGGCACCAGGCCCAGAAGAAGTGCAAAAAGTAATTTTCAGAATGAAGAATCAAACTCTCATGGAGATGAATACCATATTCCATAAAAAGCACAGATACCCTTGACCACAGCAGCTCCATAGCTCTTTGACTCACTGTTGTCCTTTGCCCTGTCAGCTGCTTTTTCCTCAAAGAGAAAGGAGTGAGGTGAGGCAGGAGGATTTACTGTCCTGCCTGCTCACCATGTAACTAAGCCATAGTCCTTGAAACCCAACCATTTATTCTCTCTCAAGGGTTCTTTCCCCAACGTAGAACTTATATCCCTAAGCTGTACCAACACTCCCAGCATAGCTCCAGCTCTGTGATTACCGTCTCTCACTGTGTGCCCCTCAAGTTTCCCCGCAACACTGGTACTTGGCCTGTTACAGGCCTACACAATCTAAGTCAATCTCTCTGTGCTTTCAGTAAGGCTAATCTGATTTAATTCATCCATGGTACTATACTTTTGCCATAGGGCCTCACTCTCCTCAGAGGTTACAAGAGTATTTTAGCAACAGTCTTCCAAATGAAAGGCCAGCAACTTTGTTGTCTGCTCAAAAGTGTGAGTCTTTGGGGACGGTTCAGTATAAGCAGGATTATCTCTGGATTGTGTAGAAGGTTCACTGAGTGAGGAGGAATAGTGGAACAAAGCATTTAAGAACTTTGGCTGTCCCATCAGATGGACTGCGTTCAAATCCTAGATATGCCACTTATTAACTGTGTGGACTTCAGCAAGTCATTTGGTTTCTCCCAGTTTCCTTTTCTATAAGGTCAAAATGAAAAGTACAGCAAATGAAGTCCTGCATTATACTTGGCATACTGCCTGGCACATAGTAAGTACTCAATAAATATTAACTTGTCTCATTACTTTTATTATTACTTATGTCACATCTCATTTCACATCACAGAAATAGCAACATATCTGACAGTATAACCTATCCAGATGGATCCTTTTCAGGAAGTCTCCTCCTTAACATTTCTACTGGTTGCTAGAAGGCAGAGATCTTGCCATTTTGTTTGTCATTTCTTTTCCCATGGAATATGCACAGTATAATTTTTTAGTAGAGCCTACAAAAATTGTGGATGACGAATGTGAGCTTTTTCTATATTGTTGGTTGGCCCAATGCTTTCTTTGAACTACTTGGGAAATCATACAGATACAAACACTTGAAGATTTAAAATTTGCTTCTCGAAGTTTTACTTGATCTGCTCAGACAGCTATGGTGCCAGATAAATGACTTTCGGACCAGGACGGTCTTTTTCTTTTATGACAGAGCTACCCTCTTGACATCTGAATCTGAAATCCTAGTAGCTTTTGCCTCTTTTTCTTCCCCTTTTGCTTTATTTCATTTTAGGAGTGACCTTTTTATTTGTAAAAGTATCCTTATAAAAGAAATAAATGTTCACTGTAAGAAAGCTAAAGCAATTAAAACATACAAAAGGTAAAAACAGACGTTCACTCTGCTCAACAATAATTCCACTTCCCCTGTATTTCCCTCTAGGCTTTTGTGTGTGTGTGTGTGTGTGTGTGTGTGTGTGTGTATGAAATCACATATAGAAGTGTTGGTATAACTAAACAGTAATTTACTTTTTCAAGATAATGGAGTAATATTCTAGATATTGTGGCAGACACTGCCAGTTGCCCACTCAATGTCTATTACCTTTTCTTAACTAACAGAAACTCCCATTTTGTTCAAAGCAGCCTTGTATCCAATTCAAAAACTACTTTTCCTAACCTTACTTACAGCTAGGGATCGTCTTGTGACACAGTTCTAGCTAATGAAATGGAAGCGGAAATCTGCTGAAGATTTCTAAAGTTTTGCTCTCCTGAGGTAGGTGCCATCCCTGCCTCTTCATTTTTCCTTCTGCCTCCTACCTGAAAGGAAAATGAAAAACCAGAGCTGGAAACCCGTGACCACTTAGTGATGACCAAAGCTTCCTGTTAAGGAGCACAGAGAAGAAATATAGGAAGGAGCTGGGTCCCTGATGAAATTTGTGGTGCTTTACACTGAGTTCTCCCTGGGTTTCTGCCCTTTGATTCCTTGTTATAGAAGCAAAGTACGTCTTATTATGTATAGCAGGGCCACAGTTGGGTTACAGCTATGCAGAGACATTGATCCTTACAGCCCTCTGAGTTGAAATGTAAAAGAGAGGATGAGGGGGCCTGGGAAGAGAGGTACTTGGTTGACTTCTTCAGTCCACAAATAGCCCTCCCCTCCCATACTTTATAAAAATAGAATTGTGTATGAGTATCTCAATGTAAAAAAGAAATTAAACCTGCATGTGTAGATTTCTGTATTAGATTTGAATCAATCCTAATTGATACAGCTATTGGTCTTCATTTTCCTTTTTGTGCTACAGAGTATCTTAACTATCTATTCATTCATATATATAGCATCTTCTTTATATATCAATACAGTATGCTGTGCCATGGATCTACTATGGCATGACATTCTCTACATGACAGTAGTTCATTTTCTTTTTTCTTTCATTCTCTCTTTTTTCTCCTCATTTCACCAATACTGCACTGAGTATTTCTATGAGTATTTGTGCACTTCTGTAATTTTCCCTTCAGAAAAAATTTACAAAACTGGAATTGCTTGGTGAAGAATATGTATCATTTAAGTGTTTAACTGCTCACAGATACTGACATCATCAAATTGCCTTTCAAACTGATACCAATATACATTTCCACCAATAGTAAACCTGCTTGTTTTCCCAACCCTAGCCATTATGAGTTGCAATCCATCTTTTTATTCATTATCAGTCATATTTTTTCTGTTTTGCCTTCTTTGGTCTGAAGGTTGAAAGCAGAGAAAAAATAAAGATTGAGATACCTAAAATCTTCATCCTGTCATATGACTGTAATATGAGAAAAACACTAGAGGAATACCAACCATGAAGCTCTATCTCCTAAAGAGCTTATGTGGCACCGAAGTTTTCAGGGGAAACTTGGAAAAATGCATTTTATATTTCTGGGGGAAATTACCAAATGTAGTTTATTGCCAACACCATTTGGTGTTCCAGAGAAATGGGCCTTTTCTTACAATGTTGTGGTTTATATCAATTGGTGTTAACATTTCATAGTAATTTAGCAATGAGAATTAAACATTTAGAAGTGCATCCATCTCTATTTCAATATTTTTAGAAAGCTGTAATAGTCATAAAACCAAATATTTATTTACAAGGGTGTTTGCTACAGCATTACTCAGAATGGAAAAAATAATCTAAAAATAAAATTTGAAACTACCAATAAGTACTTTATTAAATAGTTTATTTGATACCCACACATTTGATGCCCATCGTATTATTTAGTAGTTTAAAGAGTCATGTTTAAATGATAATTTTTGAGCAAGAAAATATTTCTGAAAGATTGTTAAGAGACAAAGGAGGATACACAAGAACATATATATATAATATGATACCCTTTTAATGGTATATATGGAAGATATTTACACCAAAATATTCACCGTGAGTATACAAGATATGACATGGCTTAGATATGTGACTCTGCCCAAATCTCATGTCAAATTGTAATCCCCAACATTGGAGGTGGGGCCTGGTGGGAAGTGATTGGATCATGGGGGCAGTTTCTCATCAATGGTTTAGCTCCATCTCTCTTGGTGCTGTTCTCATGAGAGAGTTTTCATGAAATCTGGTTGGTTAAGTGTGTATGTGGCGCCTCTGCACCTCTCTCTTAGTCCTGCCCTGGCTATGTAAGATGGGCCTGCTTCCCATTTGCCTTCCTCCATTATTGTAAGTTTCCTAAGGCCTCCCTAGAAGCCAAGCTGATGCCAGCATCATGCTTGTTGTACGGTCTGCAGAACTATGAGTCAATAAACCTGTTTCCTTACAAATTACCCAGTCTCAGGTATTTCTTTATAGTAATGCAACACACTAATACAAGATGGTTGAGATCGTGAATGAAATTTTATTGACTTCCTCTCCTCTTTTTTAGTAGTTTAAAGTTTTATACTTTAAATAATTATTCCTTATGCAATGAGACAAAGGATATATTAATGAAATAGCAAAAAGCTTAAAAATAGTAGTGATCTTCCTTTAAATTTCCTAGGGAAGATGGTGTGGCCTTTTTATTTTCACATCACACAGGTAACATGCCACAGTCATAACAATTTTTGAGGGAAGCATATCTCACAAATGAGCCTAAAAACTCAGTCACACGTGTGAGATACAAAAGAATCAATGTGTTCTTTTGAGAAATATAAGTAAGTTTGAGAAATACAAGTAAGTTTGAGAAAAAGCTGAAAGCCTAATAAATAAGTACTAAAGCCATGCTAATGAATAAAGAGACTCAACATGGAGAAAATGTCTACAAATTTAATGAAAATTCAATAAAATTTCAAACAAGTTTGTGTGTATGTGTATGTGTGTGTGAATGTGTACATGCAGAAATTAACAAGATGTCTCTATAATTTATATCAGAAATGCAAAAATCTAAGAATAACTAAGATAATATTACAAAGGAAAAACAAACTTTACTGGCTTATACACTACTAGGTATTAAGAAATGTTGTAATTAAGCAGTTTCAGTGTGGTACTTGTGCAAGAATAGACACACAGACCAATGAAACAGATAGAGGGTCCAGAAACAGACCTACATATTCAAGGTCACTTGATTGTTGGAGTGTAGTGGGGGAACGGAAAGGATGCTTTCAATAAATGATGTTGGGTCAAGTGGATATACATATTGGACAAAAGAAATTTTCATTCCTAATTTTTGTTTTCACTGTAAATAGAAATTAATTTCAGATGGACAGATGGTAGACTGAAATACGATAGGTAAAACAATGAAGTTCCTAGGTTAAAACTTAGAAGAATGTCTTTATGACCTTGATGCTATCTAGAAGCACTAACCATAAAGAAAAAGAGACACATTGGAAGACATTGTAATTAAGAATGAGAGTCCATCAAATCATATTTTTAAGGCAGTGATAAGACAAGCCACAGAATGAACAAAGATATTGCAATACAGATATCACCAAAAATTTCATATACAGAATGTATATTTTAAGACTCCCAAAAATGAATAGAAAAAAAATCAGATAACATAATAGATAAAATAGGCAAAATAAATGAAAAGACACTTTACAAAAAGAAGATATTCAAATGACCAACATAGGAAAAGTGTTCAACTTGATAAGTTCAAATGCTAATTGAAACCAATATCATTTCACAATTACAAGAATGACTAAAATGAATAAGACAAGCAATCCCAAGTGTTGGTGATTTTGTGGATCAAACAGAACTCTCCTAAATTCTTTGTGGGAATATAGGTTGATATAAATACTTTGGAAGACTATTTGACTGTTTCTAGGAAAGCCGATCATGAGCATTCTTTATGACTCAGCAATTTCCTTTGTGAGCGTATGTCCAGAAGAAATGCATACATATAATTACCGTAAAACATGAAAAAAAAAGTGCATGGCAGAATTTTTTGTGCTAACATCAAACCAAAACTAACTCAAATGTCCATCAAGAATAGAATGAATACCTAAATTGTGGAATTTTCTTACAACAACAGAAAAATAATGCTACATGTAACATATATAATTTTCACAAATATAATGTTGAATAAAAGAAGCCAGCAAAAACTGTATTATTTCACTAGTATAAATAAAAAGCAGGAAAAAAGTAATCTGTGTGTTGTATATGAGCATAGTGGCTATCCTTGGAAGAGTAGTGCCTGGTAAGGGGCATAAAGGTACTGATAATGTTTTATGTACTGATTTACATGCTGTTTATCTAGTATGTTCACTTGTAAAATTTCACTAAGCTGAACACTCGAATGTGTGTTATACTTTAATAAAATGTATACTTTAAAAGAAGTTGCTAAAGGAATCATTTGTATGTTTATATCAAGTTACCTGGTGGAAAAATTAGTTAGAACATTATTTAAAAGCATTTTTTTAAGTTTAAGATAAACCTAGTTGCCAAAAACCCAATGTGGCCTCAAGCTTCTATGTGTGTTGAAGTCTTGAGAAGTAGACAGGATACAGGTTCCAAACATATTTTCTTCTTCAAGTTTCCTGATCTCTGACTTGGCTCTTCCAGTAAGTTCTTGACTTGGCCCCTCTTGGTAATTGTCTGATTTTGGTGCTCTGGTCCTTGACCTCCTGCCTGACTCCAGCTTGGCTCAGCCCCAGTGTGTGATGCCAGGTCCCAGTTCATGACTGACTTTTTGTCTGAATCGACTCATGGTTTCATCTCCCCAGTTTTTGTCTCACACCAACAGTCTCTGATAAGCTTCCAACATGGGTTGATGAAATCACTTTTCAGATAAACCTTGAGAGAAAAAATTAAAATATTGGAAAAGGTTTGTTTTGTAGACAAGAATAAATTTTCTCTCCATTATGACTTGTATAAAAGAAACAAAAGCAGAAACAAACCTTTTGCTTTACTGTCTTTTTTCTGTGATAGAGATTCTTTGCTTTGTTAGAAACAAAAAGCAAAGAATCACAGAAAAAAGATAGTAAGGCAAGAGTTGTAAGCACAGATGCCCAAAGAAGCCAGGCAGACTTTCTTTTAAAGGTTTAACTTTTATATAAAATGAACTTTTCTATTAAAAGAAAAACAGATGATTTTTTTCCATTTTTTCTAGAATTATATAGCTCTCAGTCTAAGTTTGTAACACAGAGAAATATATGCTTACTACATACATGAAAAATAACAGTGCAAATACTTATTAATAGTAATTCCTTTTAGGGCAAACGTGGACTGTAGTAAGTTGTAGAGCCTATGCCTTATCTACAGCAAGTAGCTGCTATTCTCGTCCGTGTGTGTGATACTGTGGAGAAGTGCAGAGCTAATACAAGAAGAGATAGAACCTATGCTTTTAGGTAAAATCTCCTGGTTTGTAAATTTTAATTAAAACGATTTAAAAGTCTGTGAGTGTCAAATAAAATATGTTTGGAGCTGGATTTAGCTCAGAGACAATTAGTTTGTAACCTCTTCTAAGGGCTAGTTGTATATTCAAGATCTCTTCATTAAAGAAATTCCAGAGGACTCTTCACGATGAAAGTAACTAGAGATTTCAGTGTCCTGTACAAGTCTTGGACCAATCAAGGAAGAGTTAATGTCAACCACTTTTTTTTCCTCAGATTCAGAGACAGAATCAGATTTAAGTATATTAGCCCATTCATTCATTTATTTATTAACTCAACAAGCATTTATTTGACAGCTGCTCTTTCCAGATGTACCTCAACTTGTTTCAATTTAAATTATTTAATTATTTTCAAGTGGAAAACCAAATGAAAACAAATTCACAAATAACAAAAGATTTTGCTCAAATGATAGAACCATGAACGCTCTTTGGAAAAATTTCTGTGCATCAATTGGCTTTTATGGTGGTAATTTAGAGGTTATTCAAGGAATCTAGAAGAAAATTAAAAGCCTCTGAAAGCTGACGTTTCCAACCAAAGTTATGTGTTTGCTCAATTCAAATTCAAAACAGAGTAATAGGGAAAAAAAGACTCAGTAGGCACAAGCAATTAAATAAATGAATGCATGCAGAATGATATTTAGAAGTGAAAATAGCAATTAGGGCTAAGGTTCTAAGGGTCAAGGAGAGTTTTAAGAGCAAAATTTTGTACATATCTAAGTGGTCTCACTATTCCACTTCCAAGTCTATTTTTGTTTTAAAGGGAAAGGCATAAAGAATAAAATCTCAGTCACCCCAATTTTTTTTTTTTTTTTTTTTTTTTTTTTTTTTACTTTTTGTGTGTGTGTGTGCTTTTTCTTCCCTAATAGGAGGAGAGTTGAGATCACTACTCTTTTCTCTTGTTATTGTCTCTGGGATCTAGTTTTTCCTTCTATAGGCCAATCTTTAATAAATATTTTTCTTCTCACAATGTCACTTGAAGAACCCAAACACTAATTCTTTGAAATGACAATGATTATCCTTTTATGCAACATCAATTCTCCAAGCTACTCGGGGGCTTCCCAGAGAAGATGTTGAAGCTGCCAACTCAACTCTCATTGAGTGGAGTCACTGTGAATTCTTTCCTGGAACCAAAGTGCGTCTTTTCCGAACTCTGTTTACAAAATTCAATTTCTTCACTCTTCAGTTCCAATACAGCTTCTGACAAAGAAAAATGAGCACATTCTTTAGCAATTCCAAGGTCAAGATCATGGGACAAAAGGGCTCTGTGGTTTGTTTCTCCTTCCCAATATCTTGTGCAGATGAAAAAGAACTGGTAAAGATGAAAAAGGGCTGGTAAATTTCCTTATAATAAGGTAGTCAAACTCATGTTTGATTCAGAGAAAACAACTGTGGACTGTATTTTGTTTGTTTAGCCCTCATCCTAAGTAGAAAAGAATGGAAATGCTTGGCAAGCTCTCCCTGGCAAGCTCTCCCTGTCTGCCCGTAACCTTCCTGAGCCTGTATTCCTTTCTCCATACCTGCTTCTCCTGGCCTCACATCTGCTGATTTATGAGCATAGGATGATGCCTTGGTGACAATAGGATATGGCTCCCTGCCTCCTAGATTTCTCTGCAATGACATTTTCTAGAAGACAGTCTCTGAAGGTTACCTAGCATGATTTTTTAAAAGTCCTAGATTTAGAGTCAGAATTCTAGCTGGATAAATCAATCCCTATAGCTATAGTTTCCTTATCTGTATAATGGGGTTAAATATCCACATCACACAATTGAAATAAAAATTAAATTAATTGAAAAATATAAAATATCCAGAATGGTGCTTTGTGCAAAGGAAGTTCTCTATCAATGATGATTGAATTTGAATTCCTAACAGAAATGGTATCTTGAACATTGATCATGTATTATTTGCAAAACTTCAAGAGAAGAGTCAATGCAAATTATCCATAATATGTCTCTTTTCTTTCTCCAAAAAGAACTGAATATGTTACAATGTTAGTAAACTAAACACAAATTATTTTGTCAAAATAGACACAGACTTCCAAGTTGTATAGTTAGTAACACTATCACTGGAAAACTCACATTTTTCCCCCAAAAAAACAATACAAGCTTTGAAATTCCAAATCCAACTATCCAGAAAATTAATATAAAGGTCAACATGGGACAATCTTTCTAGTTAAAAATACTATTGATTTTTTTTCCACTCAATCATTTTAGAAATCTGAAAAATAGGTTAACTATATTTTAAACATTCACTTTGGTCTTTCTGGTTCTTTCATGGTTAAAAGGTTATGGGATCTGGTCAGGCTTTTCTCTGGAATCAAGGATCGTTGTCTGAGAAAGATCAAAACAGCTCACTGTCTTGAGAGACTGACAGTTTGTCCTCTTCACTGAGCCTCTGCAGGGAAAACTGCATACATGTACTTTAAAAACATTCTACTGAAGTACAACATATCTGCAGAAAAGTATGTACATCGTAAGTGTTCAGCACAACAACTTTTCACAAACTAATCACATCTGCATAACCAGAACCCAAATAAAAAATCAGGATAACAACAGGATCTCAGAAACGCCCCCATGCTCCCTCCAGCACTGCCCATCCAGGGTAACCTAGCAGCATAGAGGAGTTCCCCTAGTTTTTGTGTTATATAAAATGGCTCATACGGTATGTGCTCTTTTTTGGTCTGGCTTTTTTTTGCGCAACACCATGTCTGTGAGACTCCTCCATATTTTTGCATGTATCTGTAGATGGATGTAACATTTCATTGTGTGGATATATCACATTTGTTTACCTATCATGCTGATGGGTATTGGGGATTGCCCCCTCACACCCGGTTTTTGAGTTTTACAACTAATACTGCAATATGCATTTCAGTGATTGTATTTTGAGGAGAATATCGCATGTTACTTTGTTGGTTATATATCTAAAAGTGGAATTGCCAGATCAAAAAATAAGGATGCCTTTAGCTTTGGTAGATAATAAATAATAACTGTACAAAGTGGCTATTTCAAAATATACTCTCAACTGCATTATATGAGAATTCTGATTGATCCACATATTCATTAATCCTTACTATTAGCAGTCTTTTTAAATATTAGCCATTCTTGTTTGCATATAGTGTTATTATATAGAAATCTCATGTGTATTTATTTTCAAATACTTTTATTTGTATGAAGAAAAAAGTGATGTATCATCCTGATCCTGAAGAAGTGCAATCAGAGAAGGAATTTTTAGAATCAATAACCAAACTCCCACAGAGATGAACCACCATCATATTCTTCATGCAGACATTTGAGCACAGCACAGCTGTGAGCTATTGGTCACAGCTTAGAGCTTTTGAGACCAAGGCTTAGGTAGGCTGAAGCCACAAATGAGTGGGTTAACTTTCCATGAAATAATTATTTTCCTCTTCAGAAGTGGCATACCTAATGTTTGCTAGCAACCTTGTAAATAGAGGTCAGCCATTCTTAAGAACTGTGGAATACAGTAGGTGGATGGATCACTGCAAAACCATCAAGGAGATCACAAAAACTCATAGTTATGAACTCTATGATTATGTAACCTCTATAAAATTCACCATTATATACTTGACATAGAATTCATTTTACTCTCTTGAGGTACTTATTAAGCATGTAGTCTGGAACCCAGCTCTCAAGATTTGTTCTGAGTCTACACTTACTAGCTGTCTGAACCTTGCCTAAGTTTCTTAGCTTCTCTGTCCCTCAGTTTCCTCATATACAAAATGTAGATAATAATAGCATCTACCTGAAATGGTGTAATATGGATTAAATGCAAGTTAAATGAGTTACATAAAGTGCTTAGAACATGTCTAGCACATTGTAGGCATTATACAAACATTTGCCATGATTTCATAGTATTACAGCATTAAACTATGTTCCATCAACAAAGATAACTCCCGAGTAGTCCTTAAATCTGGTATTAACATGTGGGCAGATTCTCCTCCCAGTGAATTTCATAGACAAAGAAGGAGAGGTTACCAGCCTTAAGCTGAATCAGGAGTCATGAATTACCAAGTCGACCATGCTGATAAGTATGACTTCTGAATCTCTTGCATTTGTGAGATTCTCTAACTCTGAAATTTAGAAAGCCAGGAAGTGAGTTTTTGAACAAGAGAGATGGTTTACTATCTGGGCTTGCTGACTTTTTAATCTCTGAATTCTTGCCTGTTTCAAAGTCTGGGGATGAAATAGACCATTTAACCCAGATAGAGAAGAGTTATCCTTAGAGACCTTTTCTAGAAGTCAGTTGGGAAATAAAGATTAGTCTGTCTAAGCAGTTGTGTCTGTTAGGATGAAATAATAGAAAACCCAACTCAAAGTGACTTAAATGATGACGGAAAATTGTCTGTGGATAATCAGGCTTCAGGCATCTTTTGATCAGTGCTCTAACCCTATTTCTCTGAAATTAATTCAGCAATATCCTCCTCCATGCCTCAACGTGGGTTCCAGAAAAATCATGGTTACATGCTTCCTTGTTCACATCCAAGGTCAGAGAGAGCGTCTCTTCCCAATTAAACCAAAGTCCTAGGCAGCACCACAACTGGACCTGCAAGATTGACTCTTAGGCAAGTGTTATGGTGAAGAGGACAGAAATGACTTAAGTGGCCTAATATAACCAGGGTACACCTGGGAACTTGGGATAAAGTAAATCACATCTAAATCTCAATAGTGCATGCTTGGAGAAGTGTGGAATCAATATGGGGATGGATGGGTACAAAAATGATGTCACTTCATAAGAGGAGGTTGTAGCATTAACATACATGTGGTGGATTGAGATAAGAAGTAAAGAGAAAGGTAGGCGTTGGGGCCCCATAAAGATCATACCTGAGACTGGTTTTATTTAACCTGTTCATAAAATAATTAGGAAGAAAGAACCAAGATTGGAGATTGGACGAATCCTCCAATTTGCTGATAATACTAACATTCTTATAGCAAAACACATAAATTGGAAATAAACTGGGCTGAGCTCCCATATTTGGTACTTGGCCTTTACTTTACCAGAATGGATCTAGGCAGTGAACAAACAAGATTTACACAAGGTCTCTGCCTAGAACTCAGTCTTTTTGCAGCACTTTTCCTAGCTCCTGGCCATAGGAATAGAACTGGAGGAGGGGCTTTGGATATTTCCTCCCAAAATACAGACAGAGGAGAGTGGACCTGACTACTGGCCACTTTATCTCATTTGAGATGGAAAGATTTGGAAATTCAAAAAAACAAAATTATTTCCCTGGCCATTTTGTGCTAATAAGTTTTTAAGTTTCACTGTCCCATTATACATTTTAAAATAATTTAAATAATAAAAAATTCACTATCAGAGCGGAGAAGATTAGTATGACTCTAAAATACCAAAGCTATATTTTGGAAGGAATTTCTCAATACACAAGCAGACATGAGATTTTCTCTATTGCTACTTGTTTTTTGGTGAGTTGGATCTCAGGAGCAGAGTTGTAGCCATCATTGTCTTCACTTTATGCCATATTGTCATTATCATTATTGGTCTATTTACAGACATCTTCCTTTTGTTTACATTAATTTACTTAACATTTATTTATTCATTCATAAAATTTATGTTGCCTTGGATGCACCTATCCTAGTTGCTGTTTAAAACTCTATGGTTTGGATCTCACACATTTTACCTCTCAAATCCCCCAGTGGTGAACTTACAAGTCACCTGTAATTCCAAGCCACCAAGAACAATGCTGAGATTGACATCATTGTACATGTCCCCTTTTGGACCTGTATGCAAATTTCTTTGGGACATGATCTCAGGAATTGAACACTGAGTTATAGGATCTGAATATATTTGATTTAATGTGGATGCCAGGTTGCTCCCTAGAATGACTGTCTGTCGCTGTCTGCATGAACATCAACCACACAGAAGCAGTTGTGATTCTATGCCCATATATGTGCCCACGTGTAATATTATCCAGCTTCCTAATTTGGCCAGTCTAACATGTAAGGTGACAGTTGATGTTTTTTAATTTGAATTTTTGCAACTATTAATGCATTTAGTTCTTCATCTGTTTTTGTGTTTCCTTTCTTGTAATTAGCTTGCTCATCTCCTTTGTCTAGTAGTCTATTATTGTTTTTCTTGTTGATTTGCAGGAGCTTCGTGTATTTTCCAGATATTAATCCCTTACAAGTTTTAAATACCAAAAGCTTCTTATAAGCATCCATATTTATGAATTATTTATAGTACTCATTTAATATTTCTAAATTTGTGTTGTGTCCAAAATCCTTTTTCACTCTGTTTCACTTATACCTGCTCTTTTTTATTATTGATCAGTCTTGTAAATAAATAAGAATGCTATTTATAAAAGGATAAATGTAGTGAACTAGAGTCCTATAAATGTATCATTTCTTCTCAAAATAATTTCCAAGTTTAATACAATTAATTGAAAATATCACTAGATGATTTTTTAGAAATCTGGTAGAATGATTTCAAAGTTCATCTGTATGAATAAAGATAATGGAGTAGTTAGGAACAAAATTGAAAAATTAAAACAGTGAGAATTTACCTCACAGGTATTAAAATGCATTTGAAACTACCAAAAGAAAGAAAGAAACAGAGAATGGCACTGATTCATGACTGAACAGGAAGACCAGGATAGCAATTAAAATAATTTGAGTATATGTACTCACATATACATTAAAGGAAAATGACACAACAGCAAGAAAAGTATAAATTATTAAATAAATGAGATTGAAAGGCAGTATAGCAAAGTGCACCGTGGACTCTGGAGCACACCTGCCTAACTTCAAATCTTGGCTTATCTATTTATTCTCACTATTTTTTACCTAAGGTAAGTCACTTCACTTCTCTGTGTCACTGTTTCCTCATTCGCAAAGTGAAGATTATTAGTTATTACATGAAAAAAAATGCTTTGAACAGTACCTGGCATATACAGAGTACTATTTAAGTGTTAGCTATTATTTTTCTCTTTTAAGATTCCAGATTAACGTTCTATTCATTTCCTTCTTTGTGATTCAATACAAAATCACAAAAAAGGGACAATGAAACACAGAATCTGTAACCTAAGCCATTACAGAAGAAAGACTATCAAGTGTAGGGAAGATCAAGCTAAGCTTTGAAATGCCACTGAAGGAGAATACCTAAAGCTGGCAGAGAAGGGGCTCCAAAGAAAGTGCTACCTACCACCCAGGAGGCAAAGTCAGCAGTTCTTTGTTCGGAACGGGGCATGAGGGCCAAAAGCTGAAGTTTCCTTGGTCTTCTTTGGCTCCATGGAAGAGCAGAGAAGAGATAACTGAAGGGGGACACACACAAACCCACAATCTTTTTAGGAAGTGTCTGTCAGTGAGACAGGGAAAGGAGAGAGACTAAATACTGAGCAACTCTGACACTGCTGTCCTCGTTTTCTGGGGAGAAGTAATATTAATAGCTAAAAGAATTCTCTTTTAATGCTCTTTTATTAGGATTATGAAACACAATAGGACATTAAAGACCATTAAAAGACCATTAAGACCGTTAAAAACCATTAAGACCATTAAAAACACATTAGATGTATATTTATTTAACAAACACAATTTTTTGATTGTGTTTGGCTTTTAGTTATCTTCACTAAATAAAGCCAAACACAGATAAAGATTTTTTTTAAAGCAGTGTAAAAAGAAAGCACAACAAAACTAAGACCTAATATATCTGTATTATCAAAAAAATGTAAATAGGATAACACTACCTACTGCAGGGACAAGTTGATTTTTAGGCAAAAGACATTAGAAGAGATAAATAAGTGCCCTATCTAATGATAAAATGTCAAATCCATGTAGATGAATAATAGCATCAATATTCATAAAGTGAAATTGTAGAAAACAGAAGAAATAGAAATATAGTCATAGTTGAAGATGTTAATTTATATCTATTGACCTACAACAGGACAAATTCAAAAATCTGAGAAATAGAGAACAAAATAATTTAATCGATTATATGTTCATACACATTCACAAACACATAAACATTCACAGAATTTGTATATTTTTAGTGATTATGAAACACAATAAGAGATCATATATTAAGATACAAATAACACTCAATAAATTCCAACAAATAGAACAGACACATGATATTTCCATAATATAATAAAATTACAACATAAAAACAAAACTAGGGGGAAAAGCTTATCACCTGGAAATTAATTTTCTTAAAAAGCCCTCTTTCTTCAAATCTAGGAACAAAATGAAAGTCAACACCTAAATGACAAAATACCTAGAAAATATTAGTGAAATTTGTCTATAAGAGAACCTATGGAGATATAGTGATTCTGCTCAGAGTGGGAGAAAATGATGTTGAAGAATTCAGATACTTGGGAATAAAATTTTTTAACCTCTTAATCTGAAACAAAACAAGTTTGATAGGGATTGAAGGATTGAATGTATTAAGAAGTTGGAGAGAGGCTACAAAAGAGAGATAAAAAGGAGTATGATGGAATAGTATATAGCTGACAAACACTCCCACTGAAAACAATTAGAATAGAGAAAAACTAGCAGAAAACATCTGCTTTAAGTCACCAGAAAGTTTTCAAAGTACCAGAACCTAAGACAAAATACAGAGAAGGGATCAGTGCAACAGAGATGGGCTGCCATTCTGAATCCATTTTTTCATTCAAGGCATTTGCTGCTAAAAGAAACTGAGTATGCGGATAGAAGCCTCAGGCCACCTACCAGGAAGGAGAAAAGCCAGCAAAGCTTTTGGCTGACTCTTTGGGTTAGACTAACAAAAATCAGAGACCTTGAGGGCCAAGAAATCGCCTTAAAAGGAAAGGGTAGCGAACTGAGTCCAGTGTTCTGCTATCTTTCTCCTTAAGACATTTGTTGAATTCTGAAGTTGCACATGGAAGGAGGCTAAGAAGTGGAACAGAAAACCTCTGAGAAGCAGAGAGGCATTAGGGCAGTTTCCAAGTGTTGATAAGACAGCTAGAATACAGGATCCACCTGTGGCAAGAGATCCCAGAGACCAACCCCGGATTTCAAGTAGGACACTGGGAGGCCATATTGTGTTAACAGAGTCCCTGAGTCCCTGAGAAATAAGCCCCTTGCCTACCTGGTGTTCAGTCTCAGGGGTTAAGGGGTAGCCGCTATTTCCTGGTTACTTGAGGTTTTAGTCCTAGTGACCAGTTGTGATAGCTAATTTTATGTGTCAGCTTGGTGAGGCAATGGTGCCCAGTTATTTGGTTGAACACTAGCCTGATTTGCAATTAGGTGTTTTGTAGATCTGATTAATCTTTACAGTCAGTTGACTTTACAGAAAAATGGAGTGAGCTTCATTCAATCAGGATTTAAGAGCAGAAACTGAGGGTTACTGAAGAATAAGCATCTTTGCCTCAAGACTGAAACGTAGAAATCCTGCCTGAGTATCCAGTTTGCTGGTCAGACCTACAGATTTTAGACTCAAGACAGAGGCTTTCAACTCTTGCCTGATTTTCCAGCCTGCTACCCACACAAGACAGTTCAAACTTACCAGCCCCACAATCATGTGAGCTAATTCTTTCAATCTCCCCCTCTCTCTCTCTTTCCTACCATATATATTAATATATGATACACATCATACATCCAGCCACCAGTCCCAACAAGGCCTTCACATAAAGGAGATCCCTTAAAACATGTCTGAATTCTGAGGGTCCACAAATAATGGCACTTTATCAGGGGAAACTCAATATATCACTTGTAACTTACAAACTCACTGAAGGCAAATTTGTTAAATGAGACTGAGAGTACCTTCGTTTCAATATGAGGCTGTGTTAGGCTGTGATTAAACAGGTCAAATTGGGCGCTTTTAAATGACGTATTTAACAAACCCATTTATTGTAGCTTAAAGGACCAGCTGTAGACACTTCTAATATAGCTGCTTGAACCAGCTGCAATACCACAATGATTATTTTCAGGTTGAATTGCTTATGTTTTAGCCTAGTTTATGAAACATTTCAAGGTCTTAATTTGTATTAAAGATAACATTCATTGTATTTAATGCCAGAGCCCACAGAACATATTGCAGGGATGGATTTAATTTAAGCTAAAAGTCTTTAATTACTGCATAAGGAAACACCATGTTGAGTGCAGAAACTGAACTTGCATTCTGGGGCAAAATTTCCATGACAGTAATAAATTAAAGCTGAAAAAGTGCCAATGTTTCCCTTTAATTACTGCATAAGGAATAAACATATTGAGTGCAGAAACTGAACTTGCATTCTGAGGCAAAATTTCCATGAGAGTAATAAATTAAATTAAAGCTGAAAAATGCCAATGTTTCTTTATCGAGTCAAAATATAATATTTGTTTTGAAGGCATCTATGTTTTGTATTACGCACCCTCTTCTCTATCTTAGCAGCTGTAACTCAAGTATGTCAGTCATGGGAAGACCCTTTTGGACCTCTGTCCCCTCTCTCCTTTCCCACCTTCCCCCACACCACAATCTCCTCCATCAGCCTCTCACAGTCTTTCTCATCTTCAATATATGAGATGGGTTCTACTTAACAGCATTTTCAGATCAATTAAAATGAATGGTATTCACATTTCAAACAATACACTAAGTTATTAATCTCTCATTCGGAAAGTCCATATTCAGAAAATTGAAGTTAGCCAAAATATATTTTCATTAATATACTATTTTTCTTTGTTAGAGGTAGGATTCTAGCCCAAATATAAGTTCTCTGAAGGCGAAAACTTATTCATTACTATCCAATGAACATTTGAATTTTCCTCTGTAATACAGACAGGACTTTATTATGGATTTTAATCACTGTACACCATAGTTTTTTATCTTTTAGAAGTATTTATTTGTGATAGAAATACATGTAACATAAAATTGACCCTCTTAACTATTTTTAAATGTACAGTTCAGTAGTGTTAACTACATTCACATTATGTGCAACCAATCTCCAGAACGTTTTTCATGTTGCAAAACTGAAACTTTGTATTCATTAAACAAGAAATCCTTTTATCTCTTCCAAGTCCCTGGCAACCACCATTCTACTTTCTGTCTCTATGGATTTGAATATGCTAAGTATCTCATATACGCAGAATCATATAATATTTGACTTTCTGTTACTGATCTATTTCACTTAGCATAATGTCCTAAAGGTTAATCCATATGTCAGAATTCCCTTTCTTTTTTTTTTTTTTTTTTTTTTTGAGACGAAGTCTCCCTCTGTTGCCCGGGCTGGAGTGCAGCCATCTCTGCTAACTGCAAGCTCCGCCTACAGTTTTCACGCCATTCTCCTGCCTCAGCCCCTGAGTAGGTGGGACTACAGGGGCCCGCCACCATGCCCGGCTAATGTTTTTTGCATTTTTAGTAGAGACAGGGTTTCACCTTGTTAGCCAGGATGGTCTCGATCCTGACGTCGTGATCCGCCCGCCTCGGCCTCACAAAGTGCTGGGATTACAGGCGTGAGCCACCGCGCCCGGCCAATTCCCTTTCTTTTAAAGGTAATTTTATAAATAATATGCCATTGTATGTACCTGAGGAGATTTTTTGTTTTTATTATTATTTTTCATTTCAATACGTTTTTGGGGAACAGGTGGTGTTTGGTTACATGAGTAAGTTCTTTAGTAGTGATTTCTGAGATTTTGGTGCACCCATCACACAAGCAGTGTACACTGTACCCAGCCTGTAGTCTTTTAGCCCTCACCTGCCTCCAACCCTTTCCTCCAAGTCCCAAAAGTCCAATGTATTATTCTTATGCCTTTACATCCTCATAGTTTTGTCACACTTATGAGTGAGAACATAGGAATCCTGTTTGGTTTTCCATTCTTGAGTTACTTCACTTAGAATAATGGTCTCCAGTTCCATCCAGGTTGCTGCAAATGCCATTATTTCATTCCTTTTTATGGCTGGGTAGTATTCCATGGTGTATATATACCACATCTTTTTAATCCACTTGTTGATTGATGGGCATTTGGGCTGGTTCCATATTTTTGCAATTGGAAATTGTGCTGCTGTAAATGTGCATGTGCAGGTGTCTTTTTTGTATAATGACTACTTGTTCTCTGGGTAGATACCCAATAATGGGATTGCTGGATCAAATGGTAAATCTACTTTTAGTTCTTTAAGGAATTGCCACACTGTTTATCATAGTGGTTGTACTAGTTTACATTCCCACCAGCAGAGTAAAAGTGTTCCCTTTCCACCACATCCACACCAACATCTATTAGTTTTTGATTTTTTGATTATGGCCATTCTTGCAGGAGTAAGGTGATATCATATTGTGGTTTTGCTTTGCATTTCCCTGATAATTAGTGATGTTGAGCATTTTTTCATATGTTTGTTGGCCATTTGTGTATCTTCTTTTTAGAATTGTCTATTTATGTCCTTAGGCCACTTTTTGATGAGATCATTTTTTTTTCTTGCTGATTTGTTGGAGTTCCTTGTAGATACTGGATATTAGTCTTTTGTCAGGCACCCCATTGCATTAGCCATATTCTCTTTATTAGAAGTGAGTTACTAGGTCCTGCTGACACTCAAGAAAGGGAGATTACACAAGGACATGAATATTAGGAGGCAGGGATCAGGAGCCCTTTGTAGAGGCTGCCTACCACGGTACCCAAACATGGTAACAATAAGACAGCTAGCATTTAATGTGGGTTTACCACCTGCGAGGAAAAACACACTGTACGTATTATTCTCACACAGTCCTGTGAGGGAGGTAAAGTTATTAGCCTCATTTAATGAATGAGGAAGCTGAGGCCAAGAAAGGTTAAATAATGAAAGTCCTACAGTTGGTGTGTAGCATCCTCAGGCTTCACAATGTGATAATCTTACTCCAGATACCATGTGTTTAACCTCAATGCTAAATTTTCTCTCATTAAATAGCTCAACAAATGGTAGCTGTTGTCATTAAAGGCAAGGGCAATGGATGTGGCAAAGAATATTAAAGGAAGGAGCAGTGGGGCAAGAAAATCCAGGAGATAGGTTCACCAGTTATCCTGGGTAGCTCTGCTCAAGAAACTGAGAAAGGAGATGAAACTCCCTAGCCAGGAGAAAATATGGCAATTTCCTTTGGGTTAAGTCCAAGAACCACCATTAAGTCTTGGAGACTAGGTTGTCAGGAGAGCATCTTTAAGGTAAAAGGCAGGGGTCAGACTCAGAAAGAAAAGAGCCTTGCTAAAGACAGCATTGTAGTCTCAAGAGACAGGATGGCGTCCTGGACACAGATACTTGGGAAAGAGCTTTAGAGCCTTAAACATCTGCAACCAAATTGTGATTTTTATTTTCTAACTCAGCAGCCTTCGGGGTAAAAGTTTTGGCCTGGGACTCCCAGATAAGGTTATTGTTTCTGGCAAGAGAGAAAAAGAAAAAAAAATAGAGCATTTACTGAAATGACACATACTTTTTCATCTGTTTCCTTATATTTAAAAATGTTGTTTCAAAAAAGACTCATGACTCAAAGGCTAAGATTACATTACATCCCTGGAAAGGAAATAATGGCCATGCACGTGACACCTGGCAAATGGTTCCGCCACCCAGGGCCTTGGGAACACTTATCATTCTAGCAAAAACTGGCTTTTAGGGAGTGAAGCAACAGCCTCTCCTTTCTAAGCCAAACATGTGGTCAGAACATTTGGTTAGAGGGCAGGAAACAGCAAATAAAGGTAATTTCGTTTGGACTCATGCTCACTAGTTATATCCAAAAAGAGATTCTTAATGGAAGTCACAGCTGGTGCTCAGGTAGTTCGTCAATGGTGCTAGCAAAATCATAGCAGAAAGTGGCATATGTTATTGGATTTTTTGAGGAAAGAGAAAAAAACCACTTCTTCACTACTGTCCGACTCAGGGCCAGAATATGGAGTGGGGAAGTGTGAATAGCATGTAACAAGCTCTTCTCATCTTGAGGTATGGCTCATTTTAAGAAATGCAATGTGAGTTTTTTTTTTCAATTGGAGAATGAATTATTTTAAGGATGACTACTTTGCATTTATAAGTATTGTTTAATTTAGGAAAAGAGTCTGTTAAGACTTCAGAATTTCTATCCATCAAAATTTTGTTGGGAATCATGCTTGAAATCATGGCCTTGCAAAATTTTGAAGCTCAAGGAGACATTGGAGGTCAGCATAGATCTGGGAATCTTAGGGCTTGTTGTTTGGGGAATAGAGACCGGGAAGGAGATCACATTGTTACTAGCAAAATAAAATTTTCCTTAACTTGATTGTGACTGGTCAGAAATAAGGCTGGGACAAGAAGCAGGCTGGATGTATCCATGGATGTTTCCTTCCCTAACTAATGGCTGCAGTTTAAAAGAAAGATGCACCAAAAAATTCTTTCAGAAGTTGTTGCTTTGTATTTACTGGATTTTCCTCATCCCAAAGCAATTTAAAGGAATTTCTTTGTACGTGAAGAGAATCTGATATCCAAGTTCTAGTAAGGGGGTGAGATCTCAGATGTGTTGAAAACTATGGAATTCTATGATTTTCTTTGATTACTGTTATACCACTACTTCACTCTTCACCACCTCAATCCGTATATAACATATAAATATAAACTATTTCAGGTCTTTAGGTCAGACTTCACTCCATGTCATCTTTGCGGTCGCCATTCTGCCCAAGATGCTCAGCATGTTGCTGTGAATGTCGAATGGTAAATGGTAACACTTTTTAGTATGTCAGTAGTGAAGGCTCAGATCAGACACAATGCCTGCAGCCTAATAACAACATCCTCTGCTTCTCACAATCTGAGCAAATTATACTCAAATACAAGGGTCGAAAGCATTGAAGGAAAGTTTTTTAAAGTCCTAGTTGATCCACAAGAATATGCATCCATTAATTAACTTTTAAAAAAATTATTGAGCACCTGCATTTCAGGCACTGTCCTGGGTGCTGAGGCTCACAATATAAGCAAGACACAATACCTTCCTAGAAAAGGACTCTTTCTCTTACTTTAAAAACATAATTTGATTTATACAAATTCTGTTTACATTTCACATATCAAAAATATGTTTATTTTTACCTATATCTGTATATATCTGTAGTATCATTTACTATTAAAAGACATCAAATAATATGGAATCTGGCCCTGGAATTACCTCATCATCTTTCCTTAAGGATGGGAAATGGTGAGAGCTATTACTTTGGGAAATGATCCTAGTTTCATCTGAAATAACTCTGCTTCTTTTTCTTCTAACTCTTTTTGTATCTTCTGTGTATAGTTTGGTCAAGCCATCTGCATTGGAATAATTATTTTCAGGATAACTTTCAAATATATTTTACAATCAGTATAGCTCAGGCAACAATGGGACATAGGCCATGGAGCTGAAGCCCTATTCTGAGTGTCCCTTGTTAATCTGGATGTACTTTCTTTATATTCTGGGTCTTCAGAGAATTCAGAGAAAGGTCCTGTGGAGGGGGCTACCGTGTTAGAATGATGGAAATGTTCAGGCTCAGGACAGTACCTACCTACCAAGCTATAAGGGAGTATCTCAACATTTCCACAAATGGCAGAGAGGCACCAGATACTACATAAAGCATCTTTGTAGCTAGTCTCTGGCTACTGCAGAGTTCCATGTGATGCTGAGTTTTAGGAAATCTTACTCTCCTTCCACATACTCTGCAAAATGAAACTGGCCACCACTATAACCCACATTTCAAAGTGTCATGTGCAGACTTCTACATATACAAGCCCTTGACTTTTTGATAAAATGCCAACTTTTATTTTGTGCCCACTCCAAATGGCTCTTCACTGGGTAGAAACTGCAGCCTCTTTGTTGTTCCCCATTCTCCCTGGAAATAGTAGCTTCAACATGTTATGCCTGCTTTCTTATTGGTTACACACATAGACCTAGTCATCAGGTGGATTTCCCAGACTGGCAGATCATGCACTGAAAGTTCTAAGAAGCTGACATTTCAGCTGCTGTTGTACCTTGTTTACGCAGATTATTTGTTTTTTAAAAATTGTATGGATTTCTTCTGGTTGTTTGGAGTCGGAGGAAGAATAAGGAAGGCAAGGAATAATTGTTCTTTTCCAGTTCAAAACACAGAGATGAGCTCATTTTGCTGTGGAGGTTTGGGGGTCCCTGGAGAAGCCAGAGAAGTAGAGTGGAGGCCCCTTGGAAGGTAGCTGCTCCTGAGACATGGAGACAAGACAAGGGACAAGGGCAAAAAGGCCTCCCTTGTGAGGAGATGCAGCCTGGTGGGTGCCCTGCTTTTTGCAAAGTTTGAGGAAAAGTTTACTGTGCACTAAACTGAGAAAGACCAAGAGAAAAAGAAGCAATTCCGAGGAATAACAATGCAGAAAACGCAGGAGTGTGATGGCTTATGCCTGTAATCCCAGCACATTGGGAGGCCAAAGCGAGTGGATTGCTTGAACCCAGGAGTTCAAGACCAGCCTAGGCAAATGGTGAAACCCCATCTCTACAAAAAATAGAAAAATTAGCCGGGCATGGTGACACAGCCTGTGGTCCCAGCTATGTGGTAGGCTGAGATGGGAGGATTGCCTGAGCCCAGGAGACAGAGGTTTCAGGGAGTCGAGATCATGTCACTGCACTCCTATCTGGGTGACAGAGTGAGACATGTTTCAAACAAATATAAAAATTTAAAATAAATGCAAAAAAAATCTTGTTTTACTTGGACTTCTGGCTTTGCCCAGATTAATGGTCAACTGTAATATCAATTCATTTAGCATAATGAAAAAGTTTTAACAATGTTAACAAAATAAAGAGAGTGGGAATTTTGACCTCTAGAAATAAATTATTCACCCTCTTTTCTTTTCCTCCCCCTTCTCTATTGTTTTCTTCCCTTATCTCCACTGAATCCCTCAACTCTTCCTGTCTTCCCTTCCTTTTTTTCTCCTCTTTCTTCTCCCATCCTTCCCTGAAGGAAGAAAGGGACTTTTTACTTGGCTTCCACAAGCCTTAACTCAGAAATGCAGTATAACCTGTGCTATCTAGAAATTAAATCTCACTAGTAACCCATGTGCATCTAGCACCTAGCATGTTTAAACAGATAACTGCAATATTTGCCAAGGCTTTCCTATTTGCCAGCTTTACCCACACCCCACTCTCCAACCCCAACCCAACACACACACTAACACAACCTTCAAGTGTCAACTTAAGCTGAGAAGAAATCCACGACTTACTGATTTTTGGAGTATGGCAGACAATCAATGCTCTCACCACTATTTCTCCATATCCTAGCATAATACCTAACACAAAGGAGGCATCCAGAGAAAACTTCTCAAATAAATTATGACAAAGTCATAAATATTGTATAAATACAGAAAGCCTAAAATGTAAACTTGCCACATTTTCATGAAAAATCTTCAGTGTTTCCTGAGCAATTTCACAACAAAAGTCAATTGATTTTAGCAAGTTTTACCCCTTACCTCGTGGTCATTTTTATAACAGAGAGTTTATTACTTAACAAGAATTATATGGTGGTAAGCAATAAGCAGCAACGTCAGAATTCTTTTTTATTCAGCAGGTATTTATCATGTTAAACACTGTGATGGGTGCCAGGGATAAAATCATGAAAAAGAATCAGTTTGTGTCCTCGTAGAACTTATTTTCTTGTGGGTACTTAAGCTGTCCAGACTGGGAAATGGCCCAGACTCTTCAGAGCTGGGTGATTCTCTCCAGCATATTATTTAAAACTTTTAATTACTACATGTGATGGATAGTCACTGACTCTGGCAGAAAACTGTAGGAATTGAGGTCATGAATGCTAAAGTTATACCACATGTACATCTAAGCACTTAGCATATCCAGTGCCTCTAGAAGATGGTCTTCTCTTTCTCCTAGAATCAATGTCACTTCCTTATATCAATCAGGGAAGTGCTTTAATATGCATCTTAACTTTTTAGCTCAGAAAATAACAATTTAGAGTTTGGAATTTGCTCCATTTGCAGATTGTCTGAATCCTCAATTGTCAGTTGTCTTAATGCCAAAGTTCAGACAACTGACCTATATTCAGTCCAGTGTACAAGTAGAGTTATTTTTTCCAAGATTGATATAGATTAGCATTATTTGCACCACATCTTAGGGCAAGTTTCCTCTGCAAATAATTGTTAACATGTGAAAGTCAGACCATGGGTGTGCCTCATCTCTTGGAACAAGTTTTTGCCAACCCAGAGTGTTAATGGCTTGTGGCGGCTTTACAACCACTGCACAATCCATTCCTGGGCCTAGCTCAGGGCCAGGCCTTGCCCATGGAACTGCCTGTGTGTGCAACACACAGTGAGACATGGCTTCAATCCCGACCAAAACAAGCAAACAAACATCATTACTCACAGAGTTGTTCATGGAATAATTAAACCAAAAGCAGACATCCAAGGTAAAAAAAAAAAAAAAAATGTTTTTATAGTCGGAAGTATGGAAACCAAACTGAAATAAAACTGGTGGAGTAAGAGGAGTCTGAATATCAACAGTCCAACATTAGAAGGAGGAACCAATACAGAAAACTGTTTCAAAAAGAGAGATAAGGTTTGTCAGGTTCGAGGCAGAGCAGTAAGAATTCAAGAATAAGGTCTTGAACACCAAGTGTTTTTAAAAATTCTTCTGCCCTGACACAAAATGCAGGTCATGGCAGTATATAAAAAAGTAGAAGCAGGCTAGAAAATAACTTACATAGTTTATATGGATATAACTTGCTTTAAGAAAAAATCTGCATTCAGTATGCCATTCTCAGTTACTGAACCTTCCAGACAAGACCTCTTCTGTCTTCTCCCCTTCTTAAGGCATATTAATTACTACCACCGTAATCACATAAAAATGTCTCTTAACCAAGTTTTGTGCCTTTGCCTTGAGCTCCTGAATGTGATTAGGAATCGTGGTGAAAGGAAGGAATAATATGAATAACTGCAACGGAGATGAATAGTTCTTGTCGTCATCCATATGCTTAAACAAATCTAGATTTTTGTCTCCATGCCAAGAAAACATTTCAGATAATTTAGTACATTTTGCATTTTTCCTCCACGTGTGAAATCACAAATAATTTGTGCATATTTGCCAAATTCTTTTCAAGAAATGGAAAATTTTACTCCCAAAATTAAGATTCCCAAGATGCCTAGCACCTAAATCTAATTATTTCCAAATTCCCAAAGAGAATTTTTCTCCAAATAAATGTGTCCAAATAAATGTCTTTTGATGTACCATCCATTTAGAGAAGCTTGTGATGAGCAAGTTGCTTGATGAGCAAGTTTTAAATAGACCAGTCTTCTTAATTCTCTGACAAAGACACAAACAAATAAGTCAATAATAAAAAATGAAGATAAAGTTGCATTAGGTGAACCAGTGGCCTCCAGTCTTATCACTTAAGGGGGCCTATTGATCTTAAAACTTGACCTAATATGTAGCATGTGATGAAGTCATTTAAAGAAATCCAAAACACTAAAATTGATTAATGTTTCCTGGCTCTCTCAGTAATGTTCCAAATGATCTCTTACATGTTTCTGTTATGGCACATGACACTTTGTCTTCCAGCTATTATTTACACATGTGGCAGGAAGCTATTCCAAAGAACTAATAGATGTGCTTCTGTTCCCCCTGCCTCCTCTCCCTTCAAATCCTGAGGTTATCCCAATCCTATTCTTGCCTAGGACATCATGTGTCACCTGTTGCCTTAGGTAGGGTAAAGTCTCAGAGAAAAAACACAGAAGCAGCATCTCTGGGCTGTGAATTCAAAAACTGAGAGGAAGGTGTAAACTGAAAGATTTGGAAAAATATAGGAACTGTTTCCTCCTTCTCCTAACATCTACTAGATCAAGAATGGAGAATGGGGAGAGAAGAGAGATTCCAAGAAAGTGGAAAGGCATAAATGGAGAAGAGTGAAGTCAACATGAAGAGGCAATCTACCTTCATGCATTCATGCAACTAAGCATCACTAGTTGCCAACATCAGGAAAGTTTGTAGGGGTTCAGTTTGAAACCATCAGCCTTAGGATCTCCATTTGAGGACATCGCATGTGTGCAGCTGGGGAGCTGCATGGGCTTTCCTTTTCATTGTACTGCTTCAAGAAGCATCCATGGGTGGTAGCCAGCATCTCACCTGTTGACCATCCTACAGTATGAGTGCCCATCTATGTTCCAAAACTTTGCTTAGGACCTACCCCCAACCCCCAATCTACCGACTCCTGTTGATAGCTCTTTATTCTGTGGCCCAAGTCATTCACAGCTCTCTCTTACCCTCCAGAAACTTAGAACGGAGTTGATATTGTAGGAAGAAAGTGCTCTCACACCTAAACAATTTGGGAATAGATAAACATTTGTGTTTCATGTGGAGTCATTTCTGGTTTAATCATACTTTTCTAGTAATTTCTTCATTTTGTTTAAGTTTTTAAAGTTGTTCACTTATAATTATTAATAATATGACCTAATCTTTGTTAACTCTCTGCTATATCTGTAGTTGCATATTCTCTTTTTTCCCCATATTATTAATGTGTGCTTTTTCTAATTTTTTGTGACTAATCTTCTCAGAGTTTGGTCTATTTTATTAGTTTCTTTTAGAAAAAAAACCCAACCTTTTGCTTTTGTGTTTTTTTCTATTATGTATTTATTTTCTATTTCATTGATTTCTACTGCTATTTTAATTATATCTTTCCTTCTACTCTTGGGGGTTTATTCTATTTTTTTTTTCTTGTTTCTTAACGTACACATTTAGCTCATATTTTTATTCTTCCTTCAGTTTTCTAATACAATTATTTATGGTTACTCTTTTCTTCAAAACACCTTTTTTTCCTATATCTACAAATTTTGTTAGTCTTTTAAAATATTATACAGTACTAAGCCTTTTAAAATCTTTATTATAATTTATTTTATAGACCATGAATTATATAGAAATTTGTTTTTTTTCTAAATAAGTGAGGTTTACCTATTAATATATTTAAAATGAATTTGTAATTTACACTTGTGGTCAAAAATCATGGTCTATGTGATTCTGATTCTTTGAAATTTGTGGAGACTTTCTTTATGGCTTAGTGCATGATCAATTTCTATGTGTGCTTGAGAAAAACGTATTTTCTCTATCAAATGTAGAAATCTACATATGCCTATTAGATCAAGAATGGTTTTTTTGTATTATTTAGATCTTCTATATCTTTGCTGATTGATGTGTCTAACTTAATAATGGAGAGTGACATGTTGAATCACCTTCTATGATGAGTTAATAATTTTATTCCTACAATTATATCAATTTTGCTTTATCTATGGCAATACTTTTATTAGATGCATATATGCTTAGGATTGCTCTATATTCTTAGTAATTTAAAACTTTCATTTGTATATAGTGATGTTCTTCATCACTAATCATATTTTTGTTTTAAAGTCTATTTCATCTGATATAAGTGGAACCACACCACTTTTTTGGGCAGCTACACCCATTCAAGATCTTGTTCCTACCACTTACCCTCTGAAGAAAATGTTTTGGAAACAATCCCCCAAAAAATGCATGTACACATCCACACACACACACACACACACACACAAATACATCCGCATACACACACACACACACATCCACACTCATAGACAGACATATACCTCCCCACTGGACAAACCGAATTTTAACTCTGGAAAGTTTAGAGAGCATTTGGGATGACTCATGTTAGACAGGTTTTATGTTGTGCTATCATTGTGCTTCCTTTTTCTCATTACTCCCCTTCCTTTTCTAGAAATGAAGTCCTTTTAATACTGTTGTATGCTGTTAGCAAATATTGTTTAACTCTCACATACGCATGTTCCAATTCACTGGCTAGACTTTTTGATAGGACTTCTAGACAGTCAAATTCTATGACCTGATATTCCCCCATATATGCTGGCAAAATAATATGAACAGGTGTTCCCCTCCCTGACTACAGCTGAGGCTGCTGATACCCTGTTTTCGGCTGAAAGTTGCTCCAACTTCTGCCTCTTTGAAATGTACTCCCTTTTTAAAGGTCTTTCCTCTCTTCATCCTTTCTGTTCTGTGCCTATAAACTCACCTTCTGCCCAGCTATTTATTTTCTTTATTATGTTTCATACTTTAATTTTGAAGATAATTTTAATTACAAAATTATATTAATGAATAATGTAAATAAGATATTTTAAATACAGAAAAAAATTAATATCTCCAGCAATCACACCTCTTAGAGACCAACATTACTAATATTTTGCTATATCCCCCAATGATTCATATATATATACTTTTTTTTCATTACCAAACTGCCATACTTTCTACATTCTGCTTTATGGCTTTCTTCTTATTTAAGATTATATCATAAGTATTTTATCATGGCAATAACTACAGTTAAGGACATGTCTTTATGTTAGCATTTGGTTGCAATTCTTTTTCAGTCATATAGCTATACCAGAAGTTATTTAATCTATATTCTATTCTTGGACATTTGGGCTGTTACCAATTTATTGATATTAGAATGCTGATATGAACATGCTTGCTTGTAAATTCTTGCCTCCATCTCTGATTGGTTGCTTATGACAAAGTCTTAGAAGTGAATGTCAACCAAGTGTTTTTTGTTTTGTTTTGTTTTTTTAAATCACCGGGTTGCTATGTTTTGTATCATTCCCTTTGACAAGTGACCATCAACTTAGGCTTCTACAATATTGCATCCCATCCAGAGTCTATGGCCCCATCAGGCTTCAGTTTGGGAAAAGAGAAGAAATGCATAGCAGATACTCCTTTAAATTTTATTCATGGGTAAGTCTTCTTGCTTATTCATGGGTAAGTCATAAATGTAGCCTATCCATTCACAACATCAAATTCATAGCAAGAAATAATGAGAAAAGATCCTTTATAACCCTCCTTGGCTAGCACCTAATTATATGGGAGCACTGGCCAATTTAACTTCAGTCATCTTGTGCCTGGTTATGAAAATTATGGTTAAACATCATGACTTTGAGATAATTTGAAGCATTTGGAATCCAAGTTTGTTTCTTCTGTTAATCTAGGTACAGTTGCTGGCATCTCCTAATATTCTATCTTTCCACAGGTAAAATTTGGGCTGAGCTTTAGGGAAATTAAGGAAAGACTACTTTCACCTTTTGAGGCTCCCACTGTTCTGATATGCAAGCTTGAATAGCTTGGCTAAAGGACAGTGCATTTTTCATTTTCCCATTTGGAATCAGAATTGCAGCCCATATGCAATTACCGAGACTAGTCACTGAGGCAGTAGTCTCTGACCATCCACTTCAACTGCACTCCTGCATGATGCCCTTACGTTTCTGTCGTCTGTGTTGAGGAAAATCTAGGACATGAGCACATGTGGTAAACTACAGAACAATAGTAATAAAATAGTTTTCATTTGTGAAACCCTTCTTTGTTCTAGAAGCTATACTCTATAGTTTACAGGCCATCTCCTTCAGTACTGTCATCACCAAGAGGTGGATATTATAGTCCCTTCCATTTTACAAGTGAGAAAACTGAGGCCAAGTCAGGTGGGTAGTTTAATATAAGACTCTACCTCAGGAAAGGTATATAGCATTAAAAATAAATTTAGAGGCCTGGCGCGGTGGCTCACACCTGTAATCCCAGCACTTTGGGAGGTCAAGGAGGGCAGATCACAAAGTCAAGAGATCAAGACCATCCTGTCCAACATGGTAAAACTCCATCTCTACTAAAAACACAAAAAATTAGCTGGGCAAAGTGGCACACGCCTGTAGTCCCAGCTACTTGGGAGGCTGAGGCAAGAGGACCACTTGAACTCAGGAGGCAGAGGTTGCAGTAAACCAATATCATGCCACTGCACTCCACCCTGGTGGCAGAGTGAGACTCCGTCTAAAAAAAAAGATAATAAAACCCAAAACAAAAACAAAAAATAAAAATAAAAAAATAAATTTAGAAACTCGCAGTTCAGAGCCCACACAGATACTATAGACTTTCACTTTCCATGGTTGCATCAGAATAATATATGACATAGAAACTGAAAGAACTAAAGACAGAACTTTGAGCAACATCAACATTTAAGTGGCAGGAGGAGACAGATGAGTCAATGAAGGTGACTACAGAGAAACAGTCACATTAAAGAAGAACTGGAAGAAGATGAAAAAGGAGCGGTGATTTTCAAAAAGGAAGGAGATATCAACAAATATCACCAAACACCAGAGTAATAACATAAAGTCTAGAGATGTCTTTTATTCCAATGTCCATCAGTAGGGAAACGTATAAATAAAGTGTGTTATACTTGCGTATATTGGAGTAGTTATTATATGGCAGTAAAAATTAATGAAATCAATTGACATGCAACAGTATGGATGAATCCTAGCAATATAACATTAACTGAAAAGAACAGTTTCTAGAAGAATTGTATATAGTATGATATTCTTTTTTAAAAAAGTTCAAAACTAAAATAAAGGAGTGATGAACATAGCATTTAATATAATGAGTTGTCTGGGTAAAGGGAGTAAGGGGAATGAAATGTTGGTTTGAGCATAGTTAGGGGTAGGTTATTTTTGAGGCCTTGACTTTTATTTCACTGGTATATTTTTAAAATACTTTATCAAAATTAACTAAAGGTAAATGGGCATTGAATTACCAATAATAAATATGGCATGAACCAGGATTATGGCTGACCCAATTCTGTGCATTGAAGGAACAAGAAAAAGGGCAAGAGAGTGGGGAGGAAAGGGAAAAATCATGTCTCTTGGATTAAGCAAGCCGGAAGTTAGTCACCAGTGCCCCTAAGCAACAATTTCAGAGGACTGCAGGAACAGAAGACAATTTGCAATGTAGAAAGTATAAGTAGTGCCCATGTTTTGAAAAGCTTGGTTGATAAGTAAAAGGAAGTGGTAGAATGTTGAAGGGGGAATACAGAACAGCCTAGCGGCGTCTAGGCTAGACTTCCTGGGTTCAATTCCTAGCCCTGATATTAATTAATAAACTAGGCAACTTCAGGAAGGTCACTTGACTTCTCTGTATCTCAGATGTCTCAAATATGAAACTGAGAAAGGGAATGTTTAATAGTGTCACTATGAATACTAAATGAGTTGTGAAACAATTGGAACAATCCCTGACACAGAACAAATGCCTTATGTGTTTGCTAGACAAGCATGGCTACAGGAGATGCAGAGTAAAGGAAGTTTTGTTTTGTTTTTTAAATTTTAAAATGAACGATATTAGAGAAAATGTTTGACTATAGAAGAGAAAGGAAGTAATTAATGGAGTAAGGTCCTGGAAGGGATAGGCAGGAATGGAGCCTAGAGGACAGATAAAGAGATTTTTTTTCTGGATAGGGAGAAGATCAGAACTTGTGCTAAGAATAGAGAAAAGGAGTGGTGACTGCAGGAGTAGAGACTTGAAGAGGAAGCATAGGAGAGAGGTTCTCAGATAGGAAGTTTTGTCCCATGACTCTATAGTCATCCTTATTCTCTAGGCCAAGTGTCCTGAGACACTTGCAGCTAAAAGAGAGGATTTTAAATGTTCTCACTAAAAAGAAAAGATGAATATATGAGGTTATGGATTTGCCAATTTGACTCATTTAATTATTCCACAATACATACTTGTATTGAAACATCACCTTGTACGCCATTCCATAACTTGCTAGAATGTCCACTATGAGCACTGAAAGAGGAAGCTTATTAGGGGCACACACATTCACACACAAAAAAATTGGGGAGCAGTGGTGAATATCCACTCAAGTTGGATACAAGCAATTATAATAATACCAATGTCCATAACTCTGTGTGCGTGTGTGTGTGTGTGTGTGTGTGTGTGTGTGTGTTTCAATAAGTGGTTGTAGAAGCAGACAGTTGGATGTTTAGGGCAGAAAAGAGAGCTTGATTCTGGCAGGAGGATGAAGTGGATTAAACGATACCTCATGGATAAGGCTTGCACAGGTAAAGAAGTAAAGTAGGAGGGGGTGGCATTTGGACAGAAAAGGCAGTTGCAGGGGGACTAGAAATCTTCATTTGCTTAAAGTGACATCTTATGAATAACAGAGTTCAAAGGAGAAGAGGCTATGATCAGAAAATAGTATACTAGTTTCTGCTGTAGAACATCTCCAGTTGATGTAAAGAACAAGTATGACCATAGAAAAACAGAGAAGAATGGAAGTAAAGGCCATTGTAATCATGAAAATCAAGGAAACTTGAAGTGAGGAAGTTGCTTCGGTAATTCCTCCACCATCTTATATACACAACAGAGGGCTCTACCCTGCCTGCCAGCAGGGTGCCAGCTGCTTACTGGTAACAGCTGTGGTGGCAGAATGGACCTTTCTCATGGAAATAGTCATTGTCTTCTCAGTAAGCTAATGATATGATGCAATCAAAAGAAAATGGAGCGCGAGCTTACAGTCTGATGAATCTTCAGACCTCTTGGATGACGACAGCTAATGATACAAGTCAAGGGTGTGGGTAGTGCAGCTGGAGACCCACAGAAGGCACAGCAGTGAGTCACGTGACCTCCTCAGAACTGGCCACCAGAACTTCACCACCCACCCTCACGCATGGCAGGCAGAAGTTCTAAAAATGTCCCAGGAGGGGACTCAGTCCCAAAGGCGGAACCACTTCTGGCAGACTGCATCCTCCCTCCCTAAGTGCTTTTGGAAATGTGGGAACAAACATTTGCTCTGGTCTCCGGAAGAACGTATGAAGACTAAACTGCAGTGGGTCTGGGAAAAGCTGATGTCAGAGATGCTTATTTTCTCCAGTCACTGGAACTCATTCAAATCAGTAAGTGCTTTTTGCTAAGCTTTTCCCATTTCCTTGAACGTAGGAGATCAAACCTCACCAGCGCGACTGCCTCCACCCAGCTACACTATGCAGCCCTCAGAAACAGATGTTGTCGGTTCCGGTTAAAGTTATTATTTAGTACTGCTCTCTTAAAGATATCAACTGTTGCCACCCACAGAGCACACAGATTGTCCACCCATATAAGAAGATATGGCAAGAGTAGTGGGGAGAGGAGAAGGGCAATGTTTTATGGTTCCGTGCAATGGAAAATATGAATCCCAGAGCCTGTTAGATTTGAGTGTGAATCCTGGCTCTATTATCTTAGGAAATTAACCTCTTTCAGCCTTAATTTCTTCATCTGGAAAATGGAGACAATAATATTTTATAAAATTAATGGCAGGATTAATCATGATAATATGAGTAAAATGTTGTGTATGGAAGGAAGAGTAAGTTCTGATGTTCTATCGCACCACACAGTGACTGTAGTTAACAATAATGTATATTTCAAAGTAGCTAAAAGGGAGGATTTTTTTTTTTTTTAATGTAGTCTTGCTCTGTTGCCCAGGCCGGAGTGTACTCAGCTCACTGCAACCTTCGCCTCCCGGGTTCAAACAATTCTCTTGCCTCAGCCTCCTGTAGCTGGTATTACAGGCATGTGCCACCACATCCGGCTAGTTTTTGTACTTTTAGTAAAAACAGGGTTTCACCATGTTAGTCAGGCTGGTCTCGAACTCTTGACCTCATGATCTGCCCGCCTCGGCCTCCCAAAGTTCTGGGATTACCAGCATGAGCCACTGCGTTTTACATGTTCTCACAAAAAGAAATGATAAATATTTGAGGTGATGGATATGCCAATTTGAATGACTTGATCATTCCACAATATATGCGTGTATTGAAACATCACCTTGTGCTCGATAAATATATACAATTATTATTTGCCAATTAAAAATAAAACAAATTAAAAATAGTAGGTGATCAGGTAATGAGCCTACATGTTCTCCTCATATTGCTTTTTATAAGTGGCATGTCCTGAGGACTGTGACGTGGCAGAACATAACATGTCACCTTATATTCTGCTAGTAAATTCCTAAGACTATAATATACTCATAATTTCTCTCCTGTGAGTTGATTTTTACATTATTTCAACTGTTACTTATTTCCTAGTTGACCTCTATCTCCTTGCATGATTCTTCATCTTCTGTCTTTAGATGGTGTTTACCGTAGGAAGACAAGCTCTTTGGGATACCAGTCTCCAGAATACTAGCCAACAAGAATGCTAGATACTATGCCACTGCCGAACTCATGCACTGCACACTCAAGGGTTTTTGAGTTCTTAATCCTTTTGAAATTATCTTCACAATATCAAAAACTAACTACAAATGCATGTTAACATAAGACTAGCTTTTTAAAAATATGTGATCTTGTTAGAAATCTGAGCATTATATATGCAAACAAAGTTATTTACATATTATGGTTAATTATCCTTCAGAGTTAGAAGTCAAGTAGGACAGGCGTTCTCAAACTTTGCTGCACATTGGAATCACACGGGGACCTTTAAGAAATACAAGTTTCTCTTTGCCACTTTCAGACATCTGTAACTCAATTATTACAAGGCATGACCTGAGCATCTGGATTTTTCCAGATAGTTCTAACATGGAGCAAAGTCTGGGAACTGCTGTTAGTGGCTATTATCCACCCAAAGACCATCATTAAAAGATGCTTACATCTGTACATGTGTGTGTATATTAATGCTACTCAGCTTGCATTCACTGATTCATTCAATAAATATTTGTATAAGACATTAGGAGACACAATGTTGTTAAAATATATTGTTTTTAAGAGTACTACTTCCTCACAGTTTGTTACATAATAAGGGAAAACATCTCATTTAAGATGCAGCATAAAATTTATTAGTCAAGAACGGGCCTTTTTTCAGTAAAAATATAAACCTTACCAACTATATGGCAAAATAGCCTGCTATCAGACTATTTTCTGCTGTGAGATTTTTCTCTTTCTCTCTCTCTCTTTTTAACTTTTAGGTTCATGGGTAAAAGTGCAGGTTTGTTACATAGGTAAACTGCATGTCACAGGGATTTGGTGTACAAATTATTTTATCACCAGCTGATAAACATAGTACCTGATAGGTATTTTTTGTGATCCTCTCCCTCCTCCTCCCACCCACTACCCTCAAGTAGGCCCCAGTGTCTGTTGTTCCCCTCTTTGTGTCTATGTGTTCTCATTATTTGGCTCTCACTTATAAGTGAGAACATGTGGTATTTGGCTTTCTGTTCCAGCATTAGTTCACTTAGGATAATGGCCTCCCTCCAGCTCCATCCATGTTCTCTCTCTCTCTCTCCTTTTTTTTTTTTTTTTTTTGAGACAGAGTCTCGCTCTGTCACCCAGGCTGGAGTGCAGTGGTGCCATCTTGGCTCATGGCAACCTCTGGCTCCTGGGGTCTAGTGATTCTCCTGCCTCAGCCTTCCAAGTAGCTGGGATTACAGGCACCCACCACCATGCCCAGCTAAATTTTTGTATTTTTAGTAGAAACGGGGTTTCACTATGTTAGCCAGGCTGGTCTCGAACTCCTGACCTCGAGCGATCCACCTGCCTCAGCCTCCCAAAGTGCTGGTATTACAAGTGTGAACCACTGTGCCTGGCCTCTCTCTCTCTTTTTTTAACTCTACTTTTAGCCATACAAAAGTATAAAGCCAAGTCAAGTGGAGGGGTGTGTGTGTGTTTGCTCAGGCATAGCATGACTTACTTACGGCTTGTAAAAGTCACAGTGACATACTTCCCAGTTTCCTTCTACTCAACCTGTCTCTATTTTCTCCTCCTGTGCTACTCATCCTCAATCCCTTTTCACCTTCCATTTCTCTCTACCTCATCCCCACTTTCCATAGAAATGAGTGAGCACTCATCATGCACAAGATTATGGAATGAATGACTGCCCACGTCTTTCCACCTTGTGTATTTGACTGGAGATGTGGTAGAAGATTAAAATTGACAAATGGGATCTAATTAAAGAGCTTCTGCACAGCAAAAGAAACTACCATCAGAGTGAACAGGCAACCTATAGAATGGGAGAAAAATTTTGCAATCTACTCATCTGACAAAGGGCTAATATCCAGAATCTACAAAGAACTCAAACAAACTTACAAGAAAAAAACAAACAACCCCATCACAAATTGGGCAAAGGATACGAACAGACACTTCTCAAAAGAAGACATTTATGCAGCCGACAGACACATGAAAAAATGCTCATTATCACTGGCCATCAGAGAAATGCAAATCAAAACCACAATGAGATACCATCTCACACCAGTTAGAATGGCGATCATTAAAAAGTCAGGAAACAACAGGCGCTGGAGAGGATGTGGAGAACAAGGAACATTTTTACACTGTTGGTGGGAATGTAAACTAGTTCAACCATTGTGGAAGACAGTGTGGCAATTCCTCAAGGATCTAGAACTAGAAATACCATTTGACCCAGCCATCCCATTACTGGGTATATACCCAAAGGATTATAAATCATGCTGCTATAAAGACACATGTACACGTATGTTTATTGCAGCACTGTTCACAATAGCAAAGACTTGGAACAAACCCAAATGTCCATCAATGATATACTCGATTAAGAAAATGTGGCACATATACACCATGGAATACTATGCAGTCATGAAAAAGGATGAGTTCATGTCCTTTGTAGGGACATGGATAAAGCTGGAAACCATTATTCTCAGCAAACTATCGCCAAGGACAAAAAAACAAACACCGCATGTTCTCACTCACAGGTGAGAATTGAACAATGAGAACACTTGGACAGGAAAGCGAACACCACACACCAGGGCCTGTCGTGGGGTTGGGAGATGGGGGAGGGATAACAGTAGGAGATATACCTAATGTAGATGACGAATTAATGGGTGCAGCACACCAACATGGCACATGTATACATATGTAACAAACGTGCACATTGTGCACGTGTACCCTAGAACTTAAAGTATTAAAAAAAAAAAGTTGGAGTAACCTGAAAATGGGCATCGGAGCCAAAATAGCTTGTTAATTTAACATGCAATATTTGTATTTTTGTGCCTGTCTTATGTCACTTAGCATAATGGCCTCCAAGCTCATTCATGTTGCTGCAAATGACAGAATTTCATTCCTTTTTATGGCTGAATATTATTCCATTGTGTGTGTGCGTGTATATATATATATATATCACATTTTCATTATCAATTCATCCATTGACAGACACAAGTTGCTTCCACATGTTGACTGTTGTGAATAGTGCCACAATAAACATGAGAAGTAGTTATCTCTTTGATATACTGATTTTCCTTCTTTTGGCTATATACCCAGCAGTGGGATTGCTCAATTCTATAGTAGTTCTATTTTTAGTTACCTTAGGAACCTCCATACTATTTTCCATAGTGGCTGTACTAGTTTACATTCCCACTAACTGCCACAAAGTATTTTGGCTGCTCATTTCGGTGTTGTTAGGAAAGAAAATACTAGTAGAGCTTAACTGTTGGCATAACAGATGAACCAGTGAAAAGTTCAGGAATGTTATGAAACAGAGAGACCAAAAGCAAGTAGCTATGATTGTTTTTAAGAGACTATCCCTATTTAATCGCATAGATGTGGGTTCACATATCAGTACAATTAGCTTGATATTTAATTCCCTATTTGTAGGACCTCTCATTCTCCAGTTCAAGGAAAAGTAGGCTATAAAAAGCAGAACAAAGCATTTTCTTAGTACTAACTTCCTTTGTTCTAAGAATACTTTTATAATACTTTTGTTTAATCAAGAGTGTGTGACCTTTCATGTTAATTATCAAGAATGGAACATATAATTTTTTAATTAAATTCAAATCATTTCTGTGTACTTTTCAAAGGAGGAACCTGGGTTGTTTATAATAGCAGTTATATATATCCAGAGATACCTTTTGTCATTCACACAAATCTGTAAGCTAATCTTTAATTTTCCTTGTCTGGAAAGAACACATAGAAGATAATGCTATCATGCTCTGGTTTTCTTTTTTACATAAAACCTATGGGAGGCAAAATTTCTGAATTATACAAAGAGAAATAACCAGATTGACAGAATACTACCGTTTAGCTTGAAAGTCATTACAAATATCCTCTTGCATAATTTAGATATTTCAGCTCAAGCAGGCTTGGTGATCTTTCAAATATGAGTCATGCTTAGGAGAGAGACATCAAACATAAATTTGAACGGATCCTAAGGACACATAGTTCACAGCCTAGCCATCTCTGAAAACAATTATTAATTTAAAACTTAAAGAACCTTTGGAACTTCTGTACCAGCAGAGCCTGTGGAGGGGATACTTTCTTACTCCACCTGGTGGCTTAGACATGAGGACAATATCTCCTTGGTTTTCTAAACTGGACTGCCAGCATGCAAATCCAGCTTTTCAAGGGGCTAACTGGACTAGTGCATGTCCACAGCGGGCCCTGGGAGCCTGGAGAATGGGAAGTTGTTAAAACATCAACTGCAGCAGGGATTCCAAAGTGACCTAAAGGAAAGTTGAATTTCTTCTGTCCCATTTCCTATAGGCTCAAAGTCAAGGCCCCGTTCTGTGTCACTGTCTCCTGTCTGCAAAGAAGCATCATTTAGTGGTGGCCCTCCTCGCCTCAGCATCTCTCTTCAAGCTTTCTCTCTCACAAGTACTGCCACAGTTTGTCACGCCAAAGCATTTCATGGTCATCTTTTTTGAGGAGCAAAATAGTTTCCTACACATATACAACCTGCCACAAGATGCTAGTCCTTTCCTATAACCGAAACAACTGGACGTTTTTACTCATAGAGTGTTTTTTCACTTGTCCTTTTAAAAACAAACAAGCAAACAAAAAACTTGCTCCGGTGTCCACACCAAACATACTAGATGTACTAGGCTTTACTATATGTTAGAGAGTGTGCTGTTCTTTTTTGTCTCTACGAAATAAACTATTTATGCCCAGATTTTTTTTTTTCTTTTTCAACTTCTATTTTACTGTCAGGGTGTGCATGTGCAGGTTTGTTACAAAGCTATGGTGCATGATGCTGATGCTGAGGTTTGGGGTATGACTAAACCTGTCACACGAGTAGTGAGCATAGTACCCAGTAAGTAGTGTTTTAGCCCTTGCTCCCCTCCCTCACTTCCCTGCCCTGGTAGTCCACAGTGTCTATTGAGTCCCATCTTTCTGGCCATGTGGACCCAATGGTTACACCCAAATCTTTATCTCTGGGTTTGCTCTGCCTAATCGTCTGGCTCTGCCAAGTCCTCCTCACTTGGGATCTTGGTTAGGGCACTTTTCTCCATTTTGACTCAGTACTTTTTCACTCCTAACCTTTCCCCCTGTCTCTATCCCTGGCCCTCCAGGTCCATAAAGTGGCAGGAACCCTTAGTTTTGGGCTCCTTAGCAGTGAGGTGACTTTTCCTGTCTGAGCTGCATGTCATCTGATCCTCAGCGGTGTCCTTCCTTGAAGAAAAGTGGAATACTGAGGAGCCAGTGCTTCTCTTTTGGACCGCTTGTTTTATTGCTACAGTGAGTTTTAAAAGTCTTGATTGTTACTTTCAGTTTGGTTCATTGTCTTAGCTGAGCACTTTGACACTCGGAAGCTTGGCGGCATTACCTGGACCATCATGGCCGTGCAGAGGCACTCACGTCCAACAGCTTGGCTGTAACAGTGAAGATACGTTCTTAGCTTGATTCTGATTCCGAGTGATGGAATGTTGTTGTCAGAGATGTGGCAAGGAAATGTACCTACATTTAAATACCACAGTCGTGATTCCAAAAGATAACCCAGGCATCATGGGAAACTTCCCTAGACTTTGGTGAGTTTTTTTAAAACTTGACTCCAATCCCCAGTGTTTTAGTTGTGTTAATTCAACATCCATTTTTTTTTCTTTTTCGAATTCTATTTTGATTGAAATAGATAATGATATCGATAAATCACTACTCTTACTTCCCCAGGGCATCTTATCTCCTGTGCTGCTGTGGGGCGTAGGCACTTTTGATCTGAACACAAAATTTATCTGTTTGTCATTTTCCACTAGAAATTCAATCTCAGCAAGCATATTATAATTTTTTGGCTTTACTAGTAATTATGAGATCACAGAGAGGGAGCTCTTCACTTCTTTTGGAGACCCTTCAACTGTGCTGTGGGATAAACATTTTAATCTCTTACTCCAGAGGTTTCTCTCTTGGGGAGCAGCTCCGGCTTCCCAATATGCATTCTCCAGCTCCACTAGGAATTCCACTAGATAAAAACAGCTAAACTTTGTGATACTATGTTTATTCTCAGTGACCCTCATGCAAGAATCTCTGTGGGGACACCGTGTCTCAGGAGACACAACCCAGCAACCAAAAATAATCTCAAGGAAATTCAAGATGGTTTCTTGAGATTTTCAAATACCACAAGCGTGATTCTTGCTTTCTTTTTTTGGTCCAGCTATCCAGTTTCCCCTCATGCCACAGATTCTCCCATTTCTCTTTCTCAAAACTCTTTGAAATGTTTCTCCCATATCCAGGCAGCATGTTCCTCTTTGTATTCTCCATGTTTCCCAGATTGAAGGTGATGGAACTAAAGAGGTAAAACTCTTGTTAGTGGGTGAGTTTGGAAAGGATGTGGCAAAATCTTGCAACACTTGTAAGTGAGTAGTTTTTGTCCTCTCACAAACTATAAAACGTGACCCAATGCTGAGCAAATAAACATCAACTAGAAGAGCACTGGTGTCAAGACAACAACGTTAGTTTAAATCTCACCTTGACTTTCAAGGTATTTGATGGTGGGAAATTCACTTAACTTCTCTCGAAGTTCCTGTCTTCTTTTGTAAAATGATATGTTAATACTTACTTTATACCTACTTGACAGACAAGGTTTGTAAAATATTTAGCATTTGTGCCTGGCACACAGTGAGCACACAACAATCCGTAGCTACTGTCTCCCTGAAAAAAGTTAAATTGTTACCTGGAGCCAGATGTGGTGGCTCACACCTATGGAGGCCAAGTTGGGGGGATCACTTGAGTCCAGGAGTTCGAGCCATCCTGGGCAACAAAGCCAGACCCCCATTTCTACAAAAAAAAAAAAAAAATTGTAAAAATTAGCCAAGTGTAGTGGTGCACACCTGTAGTCCCAGCTACTCAGGAAGCTAAGGCAGGAGTATAGCTTGGGCCTGGGAGTTTGAGGCTACACTGAGCTATGATCACGCCACTGCACTCCAGCCTGAGTGACAGAGTAAAACTTTAAAAAAAGAATTTATCTGGAATCCCTTATTCCATGTTTCTGATGCCCATCCAGTGTTCATAAAAACACTGTTTCCCTGCAAGGTTATTAGTGGCTCAACTAATTCTGTCCTCTTATTCTGCTCCATTATATGAACCACAGGGAATCATGTGGCCCCTTCCTCAATTATCGAGGGCGCTTCTAAAGGAAGAGTCAGCAGTGGAGGGCAAGCAGACAGCAGAAGATGAAAGCTGCACCAATTTTAAAACCTTTCCACCTGGAGGTGACTGATTTCTATTTAGCTCTTTTTTGAACGTGGTTTTGTTGAACTAAAGTAAAACACAGTTATAGTGAAAGTAATTAAATAAGATAGGACCTGATATACTAATTTAACACTGAGGTTGAAGGCAATTTTGTTGCCATTGAATCATAAGATAAATTGTCCTCCTAAGTAGGATCTAGTTGTTGTATAGCCTTTTTCCATGATCTGAGGAAAATGAAGGGGAAATTCAAGCTGAAAACTATGCCTGCTATAATTCTCCATGGATTTGGTGAGAACTTTAACTTTCTTCGTAGCATTATTAAATCATTGCTTCAGTTCATTTCTCTAGTTTGCATGCATTGACAAAATGAAAAAGAAGATTTCAAAGAGAGTAAAAAGATCCTTTAAATAAATTAGACCTAGTGAATTTAATAATTGTAGGACATCCTATAATTTCCATAAAACACAGTGTTAATATAATTCTCCCAAACAGTATTACAGAAATGGTAATATTGTGACATAACAGGGTAACAATAAACCTAGCCTATGCACTGATAATATATAACATGCCCTCCTTCATTCTTTGAAATATTTTCCTCCCATTTAACAACAACAATCTCTGACATTATATTCATTATACTCCTGATATTATGCACATTCATCAGCTTTTATCTGAAAACTACCGGATGTCTGGAATCCTGAAAGCAGCACTATGATAGTGTAAGATTAGTGAGGGAAGAGGGAGCAAGTCAGGAAGGAAAGCCTGGCCAGAATTCAGACAATAAAAGTTAAGATTGGAGCACGCTAATGAAAGTATCATTCCAGAACAAAGCATGATCTGAAATATCCACACAGGTTTTCTACTTACGTCTGGACTGACAGGTTAGGTCTAAAGATTTGTAGTTGTATCCTATCTCTTTTGTCATAAATATCATTGATTCATAGTTAAATTAGCATTTGGAGTGTACTGCTCAAAGTCCCTTAAGGCCTATTGTTAAAAATATGGGAAAGATCAGCACTTTGGGAGGCCGAGACGGGCGGATCACGAGGTAAGGAGATCGAGACTATCCTGGCTAACCTGGTGAAACCCCGTCTCTACTAAAAAATACAAAAAACTAGCCCGGCGAGGTGGCGGCGCCTGTAGTCCCAGCTACTCCGGAGGCTGAGGCAGTAGAATGGCGTAAACCCGGGAGGCGGAGCTTGCGGTGAGCCGAGATCGCGCCACTGCACTCCAGCCTGGGCGACAGAGCCAGACTACGTCTCAAAAAAAAAAAAAAAAAAAAAAAAAAGGGAAAGATACACTCCTTCTCAGTCTAATGTATTAAATACCATGATGAAATGAGTTAGTAGCCAGGATTATTAAAATGTAAAAAGAAAAGAGAGACACACCTCAGGAATGAAGGATACCAACTTCTTTGGCAGCTGGTCTATGTAGATCAAGCCACTTTCATAGCAGGCTCTGAACTACTCACTTGACCTTTTGGTTCACAGACATTTCCTTATATAGAACTATTTTCTGTTCTCTAAAGAGATAGCTTTTTCTGCCAGAGCTTTCAGTCTGTTCCTTATCCCAAATATCTGGAAATTGGGTTCAGCTTTCTTTGCCTGGTATTCTTTCCCTGATGGAGTGTAATATGTAGACAGAGAGGGGCAATTGGCGACTCTGGGCTGAGGAAGCTCTCCAGCCCTGGGTGTAAAGCAGCCTCCACCTCCCACACTCCTACTGGTCAAGGATGCCTCAAATGACGCCACTGAAATCGCTTCTTAGAGTTAGTTTCACCTGTTTCTACCTGACTTCAGAGGGTCAACTCAAAAAGTCTGAATTTATTTTTTTCCCTCAGAGTGATGGAAGGTGGAAATAGGTGAGGTTGTGGCCTGAGGACAAGAATCATCTTTCATCCATCTCTGTATATGCAGGGCCTAGACTGTTGCCTGGCATGTGATGGGCGCTTAGTAAAAGTTTAGTAAAATAAAACTAAATGAAATGAGAATACTTAATGAAGGGGCTAAAATGCAAGGAGAAAAGTTCCAGAAATTGGAGATCAATAATTCATCTTCTCTCTGTCTTTGCTAAAACTGACCCTCTAGGATCATCCCGCTTTCCAGAGGCCTCTATCCACTTTCTGCTAACAAGCTTCCAAGACAGACTGCCCTGCTCTCTAGCACCATTCCTCCCCGCTCTCTCATCTAGAGGTCCCTAATAGTTGAGATGTCTCTCCAGGAACTTGGATCTGCAAATCTTTGCATTCTCAGAAGGTAAATTCTACATGTTCTGGGAGCAGGAAGACAACAGCTTAACCTACAGTGCATGAGAAAGGCAAAAGCAAGAAAGTTAGACGTTTGGATGGCAAGGCTAACTGTGCACCTCTGGGGTACTTTAAACTTCACAAAGAGACACAGACATGGGTAGTTTTAAATGAGACAATTTTCAGATACTTGCATGCTTCTACCCACTTTTAATATTTAAAAACTTCAAAAATGCAGAATAAAATCCATACGCCATTTACCTAGATTCAGCAATTGTTCACATTTTGCCACATGTCTCTGGCCCTTCTCTACACAACACACACACACACACACACACACACACACACAAACACACACACATTTTTTGTTCAAGAATTCCGAAGTTTCAGATACCATAATATTTATTCCTAAGTACTTAAATATGCATCACCTAACAATAAAGGAATTGCTCTATATAACCACAATTGCTCTATATGACCAGCCCCAGGCTCCTGATTGCTTTGTCGCAACTTTTACCAAAAAGAGCACTAACAAAGGCCTGAAGGTAAAGAGTAGAAGCCTAACATCACATCATTATCTCACCTAAGAAAATTAATGCTAATTTATTAATTAAATTAATACTAATTTATTATTATCATCTAATATTCTAAATTTTCTATAGTTGTCCCCCTAAGCATTCTAACTTCATTGTTTTATTTTTAAAAATATTTTAAATCTAATTAGAGTTTATTCTCAGTAATCGTTTATTATGCGCCTTTCACCTAAATACAGTGATTCCCTCTTATCCACACTGGATATGTTTCAAGACCCACAGTGAATGCTTGAAACTGTGGATAGTACCAAACCCTATATATGCTGTTTTTTTCTATACATACATACCTATGATAAAGTTTGATTCATAAATTAGCTACGGTAATAGGTTAACAATGACTAGTAATAAAACAGAAAAATTAAAACAATATACTGTAATCCAAGTGAAGGTGGACTCTTTCAAAATATCTTTTTGTACTGTACTCATCTATATCAGACAGTGATAGTCCACAGGTAAATGAAAGCACAGAAAGTGAAACTGAACTGAGGATAAGTGTGGACTAGTGTAGTTGCCCCACCTATTCCTTTTATGACATGGATTTTTATGTTGTTTTTAAGAATTTGTGTCACCTGACTTCTAGAACATCCCATTTTCTGAATTTGTATGATTGATTGTTCCTCGTGATTAGATTTAGGTTAAACTTTTCTGGCAGAAATACTACATAGTTGGCATTGTGTCTCTCTTCTGGTATCAGAAGTCACATTATGTCGGATTGTTTCATTATTGGGGATGTTAAGTTTGAGCACTTGGTTAAGGTGGTGTCCCCCAGATCTCTCCACAGCAAAGGTACGTATTTCCTTTTGTCATTAATAAATAACATGCAGGGTCATTGCTTAGACCACATATGCCGCTGTTCCCCATCTATTAGCCAGTGATTTTACCATCCATTGATGATTCTTGATGCTTGACACAAGAAACCTTTGAACCCAAGACAGCCAATGGGGTGTAGGCTGTGACAGGGTTAGCTGCATGTTATATCCATGGTAGTGGGATAGCCAGAGATCTGCCATTACTACTGCCAGCAGTTCCCAGCTCAGGTGCCAAAAGAGAGAGAGAGAGAGAGAGAGAGATAGGTGCACAACTCAAGCTTCATGCTGACCGTGGCATCCTTACAGACTTCTGCTAACTCCCTCAGGCAGTCATGCCCCTGAGACATGAGAGAGACTCTCTCCCTCAGTCCTCTCCCCCATCTCTATCTCCATCACCTATTCAAGTGGAATCCCGCAGCAAAGTGGCTTCAATCCTGAAGTGTTAACAAAATTTGCTGAGAGATCTCTTTCAATTCACAGTTACAGTCCACTTTCTCCAAGATGTGTGTACTCATATTTCCAGGTGTGTCCATCCCAACCATAGGCAGTAGACAGAACCTAAAGCTCTCTCAGTCCTTTGGCCTTGACCAGCCCAGGTCCTGATTGCTTTGTCGCAACTTTTTACTGAAAAGAGCACAAACAAAGGCCTGGAGGTAAAGAGTGGAAGCCCAACACCAATTGCCCCCAGTGCACATGGTAGCATAGGGAGAAGAATGTTGTCTCTCTCCTGTCATCAGTACTATGCAATCATAGCTTCAGCTCAAAGAAAACAGGGACCAGCTGACACAAGAGTGTATCCAGAATGATAATCAGGGGACCTAAACTTGTCAGATTTTAACCTCCACCTGGACATTAGGGCAGAATCATTTAATTCATTCCTTCACTTTATACATAAGGGAACTAAGGTCCAAAGAGAAGAAAGGACTTGCTGATGTTGATACAACTTGTAAATAAGAGAGTTAGTACTTGAATAGGCAACCTTCCTGGGCCAAGATAGGTGCCTTGTCTGTCTGTCTGTCTGTCTGTCTGTCTCTCTCTCTCTCTCTCTCTCTCTGTCTCTCTGTTTTCTTAACAGATGGGGTCTTGTTCTCTCTCCCAGGTCTGGAGTGCATTGGCACAATCACAGCTTACAGCATCCTTGAATTCCCAGACTTAAGTGATCCTCCCACCTCAGCCTCTCAAAGTAGCTGGGACCATAGGTATGCACCACCACACCTGAATAGGCCCTCTCTCCTTTGTAAGACTTCTTTAAAAATTCTGTTTTGATGTTCTGCTAAATAAGGGGCCTGTTTTTTGTCTACAACAAATTATCAATTTACAAATAGTCCGTAAGTGAGTAGTCATAAAAGTTGGGGAAAATTTAAAGACATGAGATCAATCTAATAACAATTGTTTTAGGTCAATGACTCAAAGGAGCAAGGACATAATATGGTTTCTAAATTAATTTTAAATGGGTCCTTACATAAATTCCAGGGCTAATGTTTTGAGATGCTTCCCCCCATGCATTAGGTGGTGACTCAAAAGTACTAGCAAAGCCACTTTCATTTTAGGAGGATCTAGACAGTATACTACAAAATTAGCCCAAATCTTCTCCTTGCCCTACTCCTACCACAATCAAGGAAGAGGAACAAGGTTTTCCATTTCCTTCATCCTCTGCAGTGACGATTTTGTGTCTTAATTTTTTTCTTCAATGCTCTTGCTATTCAGCTTATATCGACATCACTTGGAGAGATTTGTGTTGTAGGCACAATGGATTCATTCACTTGGAATAAATCAAGTGAAACCTCCCTGCTCTTAGTTCCCAAACACCCCGTTGCTCCTTCTCTCTTGACTTCCAGAAAGGATTGAAGTACGTGAAATTTTACGTATATAAAAAGGAATATTTAAAACATGGCTAATGTCCAAAGAAAGAATCAAATAAACATAGGTATATCTACCACCCAGCTTAAGAAAGAGAATATTGATTGGGATTCTGACCCCTGCTTGTCCGTCCTTTGTTCTTCAGCCACCCTCCCCCAAGAGAGTATCAGTAATCTCAAATTTTGTGCTCATTATTCCTTGCTTTCTTATTGTTTGATTGCCTATGCTTGTATTCCTTGCTTTATTGTTATTTTACCACTCATATTCATATCTCTGAACAACAAAGAAACACCATGGACTGAAATTTTTATAAATAGAGTCATATTGTGTTTATTCTTCTACTTTCGTTTTTGTTCAATATTATGTTTCTGAGATTGCTTATAATTAATATTCAGCTCCGATTTAGTCCTTTCCGCCATGATATAGTGTTCTACTTTATGAAAATACTACAGTTCATCTACTCATTCTTCTAAAAATGGACACTAGGACTGTTTCCACTCGAGAGTTATTTTAAACACTACTGTAGTGAATGTTCTTACGCATCTGATAAACATGCACAAAAGCTTCTCCACAGTACAAGCCCTGTGGTGAAATTTTTGGATCATAATTGGGAATGTCTTGACCTTTTCAAGTACTATTGCCATTACTACTAGTAAAAACTGAGATTTTTAGAGTACTCAATAAAAGCTGATATTAGATTAAGCCTTCTGTTTTATTCCTTTTTAAAATTTATTTTTTACTTAACAAATAAAAATTGTATATTTATCATGTTTAACATCATTATTTGAAATATGTATACATTGTGGAAAGATTAAATTTAGCTAATTAATGTGTAAAATTACTTCACATACTTTTTATGTTTTTTGTAGTGAAAACACTTAAAATCTACTACCCAAGTAATTTTCAAGAATAAAATACATTGTTATTAACTATAGGTACCATGTTGTACAATAGATCTCTTGAACTTATTCTTCCTGTCTATCAGGAATTTTGTATCGTTTGTCCAATGTCTCCCCAATCCTGCCCCCTCCTCCTTGTGACCACCATTCTCCTTGCTCATTCTGAGTTCAGCATTTTAGTTTCTATATATGAGATCACATAATATTTGTCTTTCTGTGTCTGGCTTATTTCACTTAATATAATGCCCTCCGGGTTCAGCCATACTGTTGCAAGTGACAGGATTTTCTTCTTCTTTTTTTAAGGCTGAATTCTGTTGTGTATGTACCTGCTTTATTTCATTTAATTTTCACAGATGACTGACATAGGTGTTATGATATCATCTTTCATTTGTTAAAATAATAAGTTGATGGCAAAATACAACACGCAAGCAAATAGATGCATGAGAAATAATGGTACATTCTGTTGTTTAATTACAAACAAAACACTTGCTTAACAACCACCCAACTCAAAATATAAGAAATGGCCAGCACACAGAAATACACCCTTCTTGCTCCTGCTGTGCAGCTATTAAAGTCTCTGCTCAGTTAGTTTGATGGTCAGCAAATGATTGGACAGAGATTTCCTTAAATTCCTTGAATGAATATGCTTCCCAGCATTTGCCAAGGTAGTTGGATTATGTTGGGTTATGCCTTCAACACTCGGGCAGACAGTTTACAACTATTCCTTTCCTTTACTTTTTGCTTGCACTGAGCCACACGGTCAGGCAGAGATGAGAGATAAGGGCCTTCTGCTGTCTTGAGCATATGCTCAACCCTGAATATGCAGGTAGCCTTCCAGATTCCCAGGAGTATACACAAGCTTTTCAAAGTCTAGTATGATATGAATGTTTGTGTCCCTCCAAAATGTATGTGTTGAAACCTAATACCCAATGCCATACTATTAAGAGGTGTGGTCTTCAGGAAGTAAGTCATGAGGGCTCCACCTTCATGAATGGGATTAGTGACATCAAAGAAATGCCAGGGAGCTGTTTGCCCCTGCCACCTAAGGAGGACACAGCTATAAAGCACCATCTACAAGAAATGGGGCCCTCACCAGATATGAAATCTTCCTGCACTTTGATCTTAAACTTTCCAACCTTCAGAATTGTTAGAAATGAGTTTTTGCTTATAAATTACCCAGCCTACGATATTTTTGTTATAGCAGCCCAAACAGACCAAGACGAAGCTTATTATGGACATCTCATTTCTGTTTTTCAAGTTTTCTTGGTCAGTCTCTTGTTAGCCCCACCTGGTATCCACAGCACAGGCCACCTGTGATGTTAAACAATTCCTGCTTCTTGTTTTCAACAAAAACCCTGGGAATAGGACTTTTTACACAGAAACAATTCTAGTCAAGTCAAATAAAGTCAGGCCCTGAAGATGGAGTTTTTCAGGAAGCTGCCAGACAGGTCAAATGGTTACAATTCTCTTGGATGCAGCTTTTTTAGGGAACTCCAAACTGATTTTCCCCCTTTCCCACCTCCAGTGGCTGCTAGGCTTCCAGTTTCAGTTATCATAGACATGGGGAGGATAATTTTCAAGACTACCATGGAGATGGGGAGAAGGTGATGGGAGCAGGGCAAGTTGAAACTCCACACAGTTCACTCACTGTGCTTACTGAAATTTAGTCATTTTTCTCGAATAAACAGTCCATGGAGTGTTGCAAGCCTTTGATTATTTCTGGAGCTCTGAGAAGCTGATGTTGGCAGTCTTTACCAGTGCTCCTGTTATTTTTATGGAGCAGATTTTGAGACATTCTTACTCCACTATTTCTGAAGTGCTTCTGTTCCCTTCTATGTTCGTTTTCTAGGGCTGCCACAACAAAGCAGGAACAAAAAATTATTTCCTCACAGTTTGAGAGGCTAGAAGTCTGAGATCAAGGTGTTGGCAAGGTAAGTCACTTCTGAGGTCTCTCTCCTTGACTTGGGGATGCTTATCTCCCTGTGTCTCCACATCATCTTCCCTTGGTACATTCCTGGGTTCAAATTTCCTCTTCTTATAAGGACACCACCTAGATTAGTGGCCATCCCAATGACCTCAATAACTAACTCTGTAAAGGCCCTATCTCCAAAGAGTCACAATTCTAAAGTACTGGGGATTAAGAATGCAACTTTTAGATGGACATAATTTAGCCCATAACACCATTCATCCATGGAGTTTTGCATAGATATAGTTTATTTTTGCTACTCTGTTGCATTCTCAGTATGATTATACTACAAACTATTTATCAAATTTCCTGTTGATAACGTTTTTCCAAGTTAGTGTTCACTGTAAATTATAATGCATGAATATTCTTGTAGATGTCTTTTGTGGTCCATAAACTTTTTTTTCTGGATATAGATCTAGCAGTAGAATTCATAGATCATAAGTTAAGCATATGCTCAACTTTAATCGATAATGTCATGTCTTTCCAATGTAGTTGTACCAATGTTGGCGCATTATGATATTGTGGTTCTAATTTGTTTCCTTAACAAATGAATTTTGTTGCCTTTTAATATGCCTACTGGTCATTTTAATAGCGTCATTTGTGAAGATCTTGCTGAAGTCTCTGAGCATTTCTTATTGGGTTGCCTGTCTTCTGCTTATTTGCTGGTATTGTCAATTTATTTTGGATCTTAACCCTTTGTCTATTATATGTATTGCAATTATCATCTCCCATGCTGTGGCTTAGATTTTCACTCTATTTATATTTTAAGCTTATATATTTATATATTTAAGTTTGATTTTTGTGTGATTAAATTTATTTATCTTCACCTTTATTCATGCTTTTAGTTTCTTTCTTTAAAAATCTTTGCTTGCTCTAAGGCCTATATTAGTATGCGTGTGTATACATACTGATATATATAAAACATATATAGAGCATTATATATATACATATGTGTGTGTGTGTGTATATATATATTTCCTCTTCTTGATCTTGTTTTACTGCCACACTAAAATTCACAACCACTAGAATTGATTTGTCTATGTTTTGTGGTGAGGGCTTATTTTTTCATTTTCCATATGAAAATCCAATTGACCCAGCATCACTCCTGAATATACCATTTCTTAATAGAGCCACAGTTCTCATAAATCAAGTATCTGTATTTCTGAGGGTCTGCTTCTGGACATTTATTTTTTACATATTTCCATTTGTTCTTATGCCAGTGCCACATTTTTAACACTAAAGCTTTACAAAGCCTCAATAATTAATAGAGCTATCTTCCCACTTGATTTTTCTGCTTCATGATTATCTTGGTTTTGGCTCTTTTTATTTCCACATGACTTTATCAACTAGTTTCCTGATTCTCACAAAACCATCATATGGACTTTAATTGGTATTGCATTGAATCTGTAGATCAGTTTGAGGAATTTGATATCTTTATAGTAAAGAAGCTCACAATACATTAACCTGGCATATCCCTCCATTTATTTGTCTCTCGATAATGTTTGATGGATTTTTGTGTACCTATCTAAAACACATTTTATCAGATTTATTCCTAGCTATTTTATATTTTTGATACTTAACAATTGATAAAATATTTTACTTCATAGTTTGCTTGTTATATGCAGAAGTGCAATAGATTTGTCAAGGTTATGCTTATATTTAACATCTGTGAAACTTACAAATTCTATAATTTATCTGTAAATTTCTGCTCCATATGCATACAATCATGTAAATAATGGCAGTTTTATTTTTTCCTTTCTAATTTTATTCTTTTGTTCTTTTTTGTGCTTTATTGTGCTGGTAAGGGCATCAAGAGGATAAATTATGATATTGAATATCCTTTTCCTATTTCTTATCTTGGAAGTTTTTCAATGTTTCACTGTTAATGTTGTATGTTTGTTGTAGGATTTTTATGCATACTTTTGAATATTAAGGAAGTTCCTTCTACTCTTAGTTTACTAATAAATTTTATCATGAATTGATATTGAACTTTATCAAATACTTTTTCCACATCTATCAGTGCAGAAAATTATATTGCTCTTTGTTTTGTCAATATGGTCAATTATATTGATTGAATTTCCAATATTGAAACCCCTGCATTTCAGAAATAACTTACTTTATTAGTCAGGGTTCTCTAGAGGGATGGAATGATCACAAGGTGAAGTTCCCCAATAGACCATCTGCAAGCCAAGTCCTAGTCCCAAAACCTCAAAAGTAAGGAAGCTGACAGTGCAGCCTTCAGTCTGGGGTTGAAGGCCCGAGAGCTCCTGGCAAACCACTGGTGTAAGTCCAAGAGTCCAAAAGCTGGAACTTGGAGTCTAATGTTCGAGGACAGGAAGTAGCCAGCATGGGAGAAAGATGAAGTCCCGAAGACTCAACCAGTCTGCTCTTTTCACCTTTTTCTGCCTGCTTCATTCTAGCTGCGCTGGCAGCTGATTAGGTACTGTCCACCCAGATTGAGTGTGGGTCTGCCTCTCCCAGTTCACTGACTCATATGTTAATCTCCTTTTGCAACACCCTCACAGACACACCCAGGAACAATACTTTGCCTTCTTCAGTCCAATCAAATTGACACCAATATTAAACATTAGACTTATTTTAACATTTTACTCATTTTAATTTTCCTACATTTCATTTCTGTGTAAGAAGATATTAATTTTTATTCGATTTATTTAAGAATAAAGAACTCATGGTTTTCTGTTTCTTTTTGAGTCAGGATTGTGTTTTTTTCCTTTACATTTTCAAGTTAATGTCATACTTGACATTAATTTATTCATAATAATCATTTACTATTTTCTTACTATCTGAGGGATCAGTAATAAAGTTTCCTTTTTATTCCAGATACTGATCATTTGTGACTTTTAATTAATTTTGAGAATTCTCAGTAGGGGTTCACCAATTTTACTCATTTTTTAAAGAAAGATTTTGGCTTTCTTAATCCATTGACAATGCATGTTTGTTTCATGTTTGATTTCTCTCTGCCTGGTTTGCACTAGTAACTTCTTTCTACTTTCTTTGGGCTTAATACTAGCTTTTTGATGGATGTTTAGATCATTGATCATTATGCTTTTTTCATTTTTAATATCCATTTAAGGATATATCATTTTCTCTAAGTTCTTTTTTAACCATATAACGCAAGATTTTAATTTATCACATTGCCATTGTTATTCAGCTAAAATATTTTATAATTTGTCATAGTTTCTTTTTAAAGCCATTAGTAACTTAGAAGTGAAATGCCTGATTTTCAAACATCGGTAGATTTACTAGTTATCATTTTGTGATTTACTTCTAATTGAATTACAAGAGGTCAGAGAACTTTGTAAATTTCTTGTGATTTGTTATGAGTTATTTTGTGGCCAGAATTTGGCTAATTTTTGTAACTTTTGTCTATGTTCTTGAAAATATATATTTGGCAAAATAGACTCTGTTTGGCATATCTTTACTAGTTACACAACCCGTGTGTGTCCAAGCAAGAAAATTAATATTAAATTTGATTGACTTTGGAAGAATATTCTGGAGGTGTATTCCCACAACTGTTTATCAGAAAAAAAAAAAACAACAAAGATGTGTTCAGAAATTTAAAACATTTTAAAATTATTCAGGAGAAAAATGTACCATGACAGAGTCAGCAAACATTAAATAGTGATTAGAGCCCCACAAATTTTAGGTGATGGAGCTTTTCAAAATGAAATAAAAAATAAGCATGTTTAAAATGATTCAAGGCAAAAACTTAAAAATCAAATCTCTAAGAAAAATACAGGCCATTTGGGAAATAATAAAGTAAAACTTCTAGAAATAACAATTTAAGTGAATAATTCAATGGATACTCTCAACGGTAAGTGTATAAAAGTGGTAAATTTTCTTGATCTTTATCCAAAAATGTCTAATTTGTCTTCACATTTGTGTAATTATGTGGCTGGTATAGAATTATAAGTTGGCAATTATTTTTTTCCCAAAACTTTGAAAATATTATTCCGTTATTAGTCCAATAATTCAACACTGCTAAAGAGAGAATTGGCTATCTGGAAGAAAAACTTTCCACAGAATTAATCAGAAGAGAAAATTAAAGCTACAGAGAATATATTTTTAAAAATTTTAAATGTAGGCCAGGCACAGTGGCTCACACCTGTAATCCCAGCACTTTGGGAGGCTGAGGCAGGGGGATCACCTGAGGTCAGGAGTTCAAGACCAGCCTAGTCAACATGGCGAAACCCCATCTCTACTAAAAATATAAAAATTAGCTGGGTGTGGTGGCGGGCACCTGTAATCCCAGCTACTCGGGAGGCTGAGGCAGGAGAATTTCTTGAACTGGGGAGGCGGAGGTTGCAGTGAGCTGAGATCGCACCATTGTACTCCAACCTGGGTGACAAAGCAAGACTCTGTCTCAAAAAAATAAATAATTAAATAAAAATAAAATGTACAAGTTAAAGTAAAAACGTTGAACATTTTACTTTTATTTGTCTAATATAATTTCTAAAAGAAGAAAAAGGGACAATAGTGAATAGATCATATTTAAAGAGATAATGCTAAGAGTTTTCTAGAATTATTAAAAAAATAATTTCTCAGATTAATGAAGTTTTTAGAAGAATAAATGTAAGTAAATCCATACTACAGCTGACACTTGAACAACTCTGGGACTAGGGATGCCGACCTCTATATAGTCAACAATCTGTATATAACTTTTGACTCCCTGAAAACGTGACTGATAGCCTACTGTGGCGTTACTGATAACATAAACAGTCAACTAATATGTATTTTATGTTATATTTATTATTACATACTGTATATTCTAAAATAAACTAGATAAAAGAAAATGTTACTATAAAAATTATAAGAAAGAAAAAATATATTTGCTATTCATTAAGTGGAAATGGATCATCGTGAAGGTCTTCATCCTCCTTGTTATTGTTGAGTAGTTGAGGAGGAAGAGGAAGGGTTGGTGTTGATGTCTCAAAGGTGGAAGAAGCAGAAGAAAAGTTCCTTATAAGTGGACCTACATAGTTTAACCCTGTGTTATTTAAGGGTCAACTCTGTGTATATATTGAAGTGATCCTGTAGAACAATAAATGCAAAGGGAAATTTTTTAAAGCAATTATATACAAAGATAATTTACCTACAAAGAAACAAACATCAGGCAACAGCAGATTCTCAAAAGCAACAAAAGAAGTAAGGAAAGTAATGAATATTTTCAGATTGTGGAGGGAAAGTAAATGTGACTTAAGAATTCTATACCATCCAAACTATTATAACAGAATGAAGGAAAACAATCGACATTCTCAAAGACTGAGACCATTTATTACTCTCATACATTTGCTGAAAGAGCAATAAATAAATATATTTCAAGAAAAAGAATTTGATGGTGTATATTATTTTGTGCTTATGGTTAAATGTTTCAAAGTTAAAACTTGAGAATAGAGATATCTTCATACCACTAAATTGCAAGTTTTCATAAAGTCTTTGTTTTATTAAACTTTGTATGCTCAATCTTGTCTAATGCATGTCATAAAATCATGCCCCCAAAACATTTTTTGTTTGTTTGCTTTCATTGAATTGACAATAACAAAAAGAGTAAGATTGATGGAAAAACATTGGATTTAAGTTATAGTAGTCCCTCAAGTTTTCCTAGAAGTTTTTTGTTTTATGACCTGCATGCCTCTGTGCGTGCACACACACAACCACACACATTAATGAGGGATAGTTATCACTGAAGTAGTGTATTGTAGGACTTGTATTTGTTAAGCTGGTAGGGTGGATTGTTTACTGCATTAGGATATCCCATTCTTATTTCCCTTCTGCATCTCCACACCTAATTACTTGGAACAATTATCAGTCTCACAACAAACTGCCCTTTGTTTCCTGTAGAAAGAGACATAATTTGTTTCAGCTGGTTCCTTTTCCTGCCATCACCCCACTCTTAGTATAGTCGGTCTTCTGCCAGTCCTGGACAAAGTCTTTAAATGTTCATGATGCAAAACTTTGAAATTTTTCAGAAAAAAATTTTTCTAAATGTGAGTTTATATCATGTATGTGAGAGTTTGTCTAAAAATTCGAAAAAGCAACCTGGTCATAAGTCACATGCCTATGTCCTAAGAGAGAGTTCCTTTCATGTATTGCAGTTGTAGAATGTGAAAGAAATTATTTTGGTGTCAATGCCAACATGTTCAAATTTCAATTTAATTCCTTAACTTAAAATAATATTTTTTAAGCAGAAAGGAAATCAAGGTTATTAAAGGGATGTAAACTTCAATGGGTAAACTTTAATGGAAAAGCAATTTTGTCTGTTTAATAAAAGGTAATTTTATTTGTATAGTATTTTTAAACCCCTGAAGAAGGTAACTTTTATGAAAACCCGTAGGAAGTAATATTTTTTCCTCTGGTAATGAAAGTTCAAATGAGGTCATCTATGTATGTGCCTGGTACAGAGGCTGACACGTGCATATTGAATGTGATGGACAATCAATAAACTTTCATTCTCAACCCTGCATATTGAATGTGATGGATAATCAATAAACTCATTCTCAACCCTCTGCTCTACTTAAAATTGACTAAGATAATAGCTAATAATTATTGGGCACTTATACATTGCCAGGTATTATCCTATGCTTTTTACATAAATTATCTCATTTAATTTCCATAAAAACTCTGTGAATTAAGTACTAGCTTAACTCCATTTTAGATCTCTGAAAGTTGAAGCATCTAGCCATTTGTAATTTGCCCATAGTCACACAGCTAGTAAGGGGTAGACCAAGAATTTGAACTCAAATCTGTCTAGCTCCAGAATGTGTACTCTTTTTTATAATTGTCTATAGCTGTATGGTACAATGTGATTTTTTGATATAAGTATATATTATGGAATAATCAAATGAGGTTAATTAGCACGTCTGTCACCGTAAATATTTGTCATTTGCTTGCATGAGATTATTTAAAATCTCTTTTAGCTATTTTGAAATATACATGATTATTACTTATAGTCACTGTGTAATATAATAGAACACCAGAATTTATTCCTCTATTTAACTGAAATTTCGTACCTGTCTACCGATGTCTCCCTTTTCTTTGTTCACTCCCCACTCCCAGTCTTTGGCAACCACCATTCTACTCTCTACTTCTGAGTTCAACTTTTTCACTTAGCATAATGTCCTCTATGTTCAGACATGTCACAAATGACAGAAGTTCTTGTTCTTGTTCGTTTTTTTTTTTTTTGAGACAGAGTCTTCCTGTGTCACCCAGGCTGGAGTGCAATGATGTGATCTCAGCTCACTGCAACCTCTGCCTCCTGGGTTCAAGCAATTTTCCTGCCCCAGCCTGCTGAGTAGCTGGGATTACAGGCATGCACCACCATGCCTGGCTAATTTTTGTATTTTTAGTAGAGGTAGGGTTTCACCATGTTGGCCAAGCTGGTCTCGAACTCCTGACCTCATGATCCACCCACCTCATTCTTCTTTTTTAAAGGCCGAACAGTATTCCATTGTGTGTATATATATCATGTTATAAAATTCATTCATCCATTAATGGATTCTTAGGTTGTTTTCATATCTTCACTGTTGTGTATAGTGCTGCAATGAAGATGGAAGTGCAGATATCTCTTTGACATACTGATTTCAATTCCATTGGGTATAGAACCAATAGTGGGATTGCTGGGACATATGATAGTTCTATTTTTAGTTTTGCAAGAAAACTCCATGCTGTTTTCCAAAATGACTGTACTAATTTACAATATCACCAACAGTATACAAGCATTCCCTTTTCTCCACATCCTCACCAGCACTTGTTATCTTTCATCTTTTTGATAGTGGCCAATCCAATAGGTATGAGGTGATGTCTCATTGCGGTCTTAATTTGCACTTCTCTGATGATTAGAGATGTTGAACACTTTTTCATATATTTGTTGGCCATTTTTATGTCCTCATTTGAGAAATGTCTGTCTATGTGTTTCATCCATTTTTATAGGGTTATTTATTTTCTTGCTATTGAGTAGTTTGAGTTCCTTGTACATTTTGAATATTAGCCCTTTATCTGATGGATGATTTACAAATATTTTCTCCAAATCTGTGGGCTGTTTCTTGACTTTATTATTTCCTTGGCTATGCAGAAGCTTTTAGTTTGAGGGAATTTCATTTGTCTATTTTTGTTTTCATTGTCTGTGCCTTTGGAGTCATAACCAAGAAATCACTGCCCAGACCAATGTCATGTGGCTTTTCCTGTATGTTTTCTTCTAGTTATTTTACAGTTTCAGGTCTTACATTTAAGTCATGAATTCATTTTGAGTTGATTCTAGTACAAAGGGTGAGATAAGAATTCATTTTCATTCTTCTGCATATGGATATAGTTTTCTCAACACTGTTTATTGAAGAGACTGTACCCACTGTGTTCTTGGCACATTTGTCAAGAATTAGTTGACTGTAGGCATGTGGGTTTATTTCTGGGTTCTCTACCATATTCCTTTGTTCGGTGTATCTGTTTTTATGCCAGTGTCATATTGTTTTGAGGACTATAGCTTTGTAGTACATTTTAAAGTCCAGCAGTGTGATGCCTACTGCTTCATTCTTTTTTGGTAAAGGTTACTTTGGCTATTCAGGATGTTTTGTGGTTCCATACAAATTTTAGGATTGTTTTTTATTTATCTTTGAAGAATGCCATTGGGATTGCATTGTTGTTATTGTTGTAGAGACAGGGTCTCACTGTGTTGTCCCGGTTGGTCTTGAATTTCTGGTATCAAGCAATCCTCCTACTTTGGCCTCTCAAAGTGCTGAGATTACAAGAATGAGCTACCATGCCCATCCAGCATTGGAATTTTAATAGAGGTTGCATTGAGTCTAAAGATTTCTGTGGGTAGTATGGATATTTTAAAAATATTAATTTTGCCAGTCCATGAACAAGGATATGAACAAGGATATATTTCCATGTATTTGAGTCATCTTCAATTTCTTTCATGAATATTTTATTGTTTTCAGTATATAGCTCTTTCACTTCCTTGGTTAAATTTACTACTGAGTTGTTTTTGGTTTTTTGGTGTTGTTTTTGTTTTTGTTCATTGTTGTTTTTGTTGTTTTTTGCTGCCATCGTAAATGGGATTATCTTAATTTCTCTTTCATGTGGTTGATCATTAATATTTAGAAATGCTATTTTCGTAAGTCAATTTTGTATTCTATAACTTTAGTGAATTTGTTTATGAGTTCTAATGCATTTTATTGTGGAGTTTTTATTATTTTATCTATAAGATCAAGTCATCAGCAAACAGAATTGTGCTCTTTGTGTATTATGCCTTTCACCCCCAAGCTATCATTTTAGCTTGGAATGGCTAGGTAAAAGCTTCAAAGAAGAGAAACAATTTAAGTCTCTACATCAAGTCTGTAGTACATCACAACATTTGTATAAATATCAGAAAGTTCAGTCAGTAAGGCATACTGGAAAACATACAGCCACTGTAAGAAATTCAGTTTTTATTTATACTGCCGAACAATAAAGAGACGTTGTCTAAATTTCCAAGTTGGAATGTAAAACTTTGGCCACTGGATTTCCAGTTGACTCTGACAAAATTCATACCAGAGAAAATATAGTAAACTTCAAGAGATGAGAATCCTATGTAATATAGACTACCACCTTTAGAAAATCAGAGGACAGTAGTAAAATTCAGCACTTTTCAAATCCTGCATGACTCTTTATCTAGAATTAGCAATATAGATGCAGTTGCCTAAGGTACAGTTGGGTAACAGAACAAATATAACTAGATGTTATTTATTCAGAAAACATCTGGTCACCACTAACCTAGATCAAAGTACTGTGTTTGGGGAGACCCAGTAAACAAAAGTAAATTAAATAGATCGGCATGCTACACAAGGAGTTTATAATCTTAAGTTTATAATAAAATGAATTCACTGATGGCAGCAATCCAGAGCAGTATGCTAAATTCATTGATATGTTGATAATTATCACGAAAGTTGTACAAAGAGCAATAGGAGTTCAAAGAAGGAGGAAAGATCGTCTAAAGTTGAGATGATCAGAAAAGTATCAAGGTAACATCTGAGCTGAGCATTGAATGGATGGATAATATTTGGGGAGGAACTGTCAGAATGAAAATCCAGACATTAAGGAATAATGCAAGCAAATCATTCTGGTAACTAACTACCAGGCCTTGAATGTACCTGAATACACCCCTATTAAAGATTTCACTACTTTTTTATTAGTTTACTTTACTAATGTTTTCCAAAGCTAAGAAAAATTGATTTCTACTGAATGTACCTTAATGTTCATAAAATTTATTCCTTTAATTATTTCTTCTATGTGTCAGAAACTCTGTTATGGCTGAGAGATAGGGAGAAGAAAGCCCGTCTCCTGTCTCTAAGGAAACTGGTCTGTTTAATAGATAAGTAAGCACATTGTTAATTAAATATATGTGTGTGTGTTTATATATATACACACATATATACACATATATATACACACACACGTATATAGTAATAACACAATTTGACATTTTCTGGATTTGGGAATAAAAGATCATGTCAAGCTGAAAAAAAATAATTTTTAATGACTCCCAAAAGAATCTACTCATTTCTAAGTTAAAAAACTTATTTTCGTCTAGAATAGAGAACAATGGGGAGGAAGGGCAAAGAGACTCAAATATCTGCAGTTAAAGGAAAAGGAAAATGAGTCAGGAAAGGTATTAAAAGAATTTGAGGATAGTTTTGGTTTGAGAAGAATAGCATTTTGGAATAGCAGAAGATTCCTGGGATCAAGGCAAAGATAACATCCAAAGAAAGAATTAATGTCAGGAAATCTGGTAAAGAGCCAAATTAAATGAAATAACTACCAAGACTATCTATTCCAGTAGCTGCTATGCGTGTATCACCTTATAATGGATTTGGGGGATGGAAATTTAAGATTAAAAATATGAACTCATATTACTATGATCATACATTGACAATATAATTTTTCTCTCTCCTCCTGATGACAGAGCTGAGGTTCACTAGTCTCAAAATTTTAAGTGTTTTAATCTCTAAAGCTGTTGTATTTTTAAGCCATAGGAACCTCATCAAGGCATAATGTTCATTGTTGTTGTTGTTGTTGTTGTTTGAGATGGAGTTTTGCTCTTGTTGCCCAGGCTGGAGGGTAATGGCATGATCTCAACTCACTGCAACCTCTGCCTCCCAGGTTCAAGCGATTCTCCTGTCTCAGTCTCCCAGATAGCTCAGATCACGGGCATGCACCACCATACCTGGCTAATTTTTTTTGTATTTAGTAGAGACGGGATTTCACCACTTTAGTCAGGCTGGTGGTGAACTCCTAACTTCAGGTGATCCACCTGGCCCAGTCTCCTAAAATGCTGGGATTACAGATGTGCTCCACCGCGCCTGGCTGGCATAATGTTTTAATATACACTATATAAAGAAAATGGTGACCAAATAAAATATATAGCATTTATACCAAATTGTCCATATTGGAGAAGAGGAAGTATTGAAGGGTAACTAATCAAAATACATGTTAAAATAACAAGGTTGGACAATGGCAGAAGACAAGTTTAGCTGCCAATCTGACAATGGCCCTTGGCATTTGCACTGTACAGGGTCCAGTCTTCTAGTCACGGTTCATTAAAATAGTGATGACATCTGACTCAAGACATACCAAAGAGTCTTTTCAAGAATTTAAATGACTCACTGACTCCAGGGAGTCAACTCCTGGAACTTGAACTAAGAAGCCCTGTTGGGAACTGGGGTAACCACAAGCAAGCAGAGATAAGCACCCAAAATCAGACAGTAGCAGGGAAGGGTAGTGAGAGAAAAGGAGAAGCACAGAAAGAAGTCAATACACACCATTTGGAGATAGGGAAGTAAGTATAGGAGAAGGTGGTGAAGAGAGAGGGGAAAGTTTCTGATGGCTTTCCTTCTTTTGCAGATGGTTCTTTGTGTAGTTCAAATGTACTTCCTGCCTTGTATTCTACGAGCAATTGCGTTGAAATTCCCCTTTATTTCCAAGTACGCTATTTTGAATAACTTTTTAAAAATTAAGTTAGTGTGAATAAAAAGAAGTAGCCCCTGAGAAACAGAATGTCCTGTATTTCAAAGTCATACTATTTTAAAATACTTGTTCTTATTCATCCAGGTCATAGTGTCACTATCTCTGATATCACTAAGGATTTCGTATCTCTATCTCTGATATCACTAGGGATGTCATAGTTACTTGCTACTCTTTTTAAAACGGGTGGATGGAAGAACTTTTATAAATGTCTAGTAACTTCAGGGTTTTTATATATTAAAAGATGCCAGGTGAGAGAAGACAAAGAGAAAACAAGTGGAAATACAGTTTTCTGTGGAAGGTATAATAGAAAAATGCCCCACTTCCAACCCCAAAGATGTCTGCATCCTAATCCCCAGACACTGTGATGTGAAATGTGTTATTTCACATAGTCAAAGGGACTTGCAAATGTAAAAGTGAAGAACCTTGAGATCAGGAGATTGTCTTGGACTATTCATGTGATTCCTACTAGGGAAGAAGAATGTACCAGAGAAGTGAGATGAAAGGAGGAAAGATTCAAATACAAAAGGACTTCAAATCATAATTTCTTACTTTGAAGATGGAAGAAGGGAACCATAAGCCAAGGAATGTTGGGGCCTCTAGAAGCTGGGAAAGGCCCTCAGTGGATAACTGCAATAAAAAAGGAGACCTCAGTCCTAAAACCACAAGGAATTGAATTCTGCCCACAGCCCAAAGGAGCAAGAAAATGAATCCTGTCCTAGAGCCTACAAAAGGAATGCAGGTGCCCTGTCAGTGCCTTGATTTTAGCCCAGTGAAATTCATGTCCCACTACAAAACAGTACGATAATACACTTGTGATGTTTTAAGCCACTAAGTTTGTGGAAAATTGTCAAAGCAGCCATAGAAAACTACTATACTTTTTAAATCAAATTCTGTGATTCTCAGTCTAGTAGGACATGACAGAAAAATGAAGTCAGACTTTTCCCTCAAGAACTGTTTTGTCTTCAATTGCTTTAACGATGACGTTTTCCTACTATGGTACTGATTAGCTTTTTGGTAAGGTTCTTGATCACAGAAGATATCAAATACACAGACTGAAGTTGAATGTGTATTTTGAAGCTAGAAAATGAAAATATATATACATTCTTGGAATAATCTATTGCATACATACAGTATGAAAAAATGAAATAACTTCATAAAACAATATCCATTTGTAAAATTCACTAGAGAATCCCAGTATATTTCCATGGAACTATGCATTCTCAAGTTTTTAATTAGTCACACTAATTTCCTCCTTTGGTCTTAACCATCAAAGAGTACTCAGATCTTCCTCATTGGCATTACACATTGGAGTTGCTCAATAAATGTATGTTGGACTTCAGTGTGGTGTTCTACTAAGTACTGGAAATTCAATAGGGAAAAATAATCACAAGAATTTCTCTTAGAAGTTTGAGATAATTTGGTGCCTTCCTATTGCTGCTGGAGAGTAACAGTTGTCATGTATGACCCAAGTGCAGTTGTGAAGTGTGGTTTTGCGCATTCTTCAAAGATAACTAAGCATCTTTCATGCGTTAGGACCTGTGTAGCCCTGAGTTGATGAATCACTTTGATCCTTGAATCAAATGGGCTCTTAGGTGAAAGAAATATAAACACTTATGCAATGGGACTAGGGCTATAATTCAGTTATCTAGGATTCAATTATTAAGAATCTACTATGCACTGGGTACTGGGGAGGAGGGTAGGCCCTGGGGAAACACAGATTAATCCCCTTGAGTATGGGCCAGGTGTAGTGACTTGTTTCTAATAAAGGAAGCTGCATAGATGAGGCTGCTGACTTCCAAGTCAGGTCATAAAAGGCATCCTGCTTTCACCTGCTTCTCTAACCGCTCTTCCTGCCACCATTCCTTAAGGAAGCCAAACAGCCACATGGAAAGACCACATTTAGGTGATCTGAACACAGTCCCAACTGAGCCAATATCACCTGTCAGACATGTAAGTCTATAAGATCTCAGATAATTCTAGCCCCCAATCTGGGAACTGCCACAGGTGGCAATGAAAGGACCAGAGATGAATTACCATTGGTGAGCCAGATCCATACTACAGATTTTTGAGTAAAGTAAATGTTGCTTTAAGGCTCTAGGCTTAAGACAGCTTGTTACATAGCTATAGATAGTAGAAACATAGTTTTTTAAGAATGTCTCTTATTTATGCCTGCATTTATTTATGTTCTTTTTCCATTTGACTTTAATTTGCTTGAGGACAGAGAACCCATCTGTTTTCAGTGCTTAGGACAGTAGCTTGTTTGCATATAATGGTTAGTTAATATTTCTGAAAAAAAAGAATAAATTTATTATATGATATACATCTTAGAAAACACTATTCTGGCTACAGAAAAGATAATTATGCAGATCCAAGACAGAAGACAAGCTGGGAAACTTGCAGTAATCCAGGTAAGAACTGACAGTAGAAACTGTGGGTACGATTGAAATCACTTGGCAGAAAATGTAGAATGAGGAGGAAAGAAAAAAATCCAGATCGAATCTTCAAGAAAGACAAAGCTCAGCAAGGAGCAATTAAAGGTTTTTAAAAGTTTGTTAATTACGGAAAATTTCAGATATTCTCAAAAGTAGAGAGAATAGTAAAATGAACTCTTATGCATCCATCCCCAAAGTTCAAAATTTAGCCGTTTTGTGTTGCTTGTATTTTGTCTACAATTATGTTATTTTAGGCTGTTCACAAGGATATAAGATTCAATCAATATTTCTTGGTGCCTACTATTGAGAGGGACTACTTAGTGGTTTAGGATGATAAAAATATGAATAAAACCGGGTATCACAGACTTCAGATTGCTGATAGAGTTGGGAAAGTGTACTATATCAGCAAGTCCAAGAAGAAAACACATACACAGGCAAACAGGGTATTTAAGGAGTGTTTAATAAAGGCATTATTTACAAAGCTGTGAGTAAGGTTAAAGAAAACAAACAAGGAATGGTAAAATACACCAGCAAGGAGGTGTTTCTATCCTCAGGCCTGAAGAAGTAAAGGGAGAGAGCTCAGAGAGGGCAGCTGCAGCCTTTGCCAGGGCCAGCTAAAACAGCCATGGCCTTTAATAGGGAGGGATCCAATTGGGAGCAGCTGGCAGCGAAGGAGGGGGTAAATAAACACTCCCTCCTCACTCTCCTTTCACTCTGCTCTTGCTGGTGCTTCCAGTTGGTTGAACTCAACTGGAGTAAAAGCAAGCTTATTGATACACTCAATCCAGGAAAGCTTCCTGGAATACAGAGTGTGCCAGAGAAGGAAGCAAAGGGAATCTAGAGGTGCAAACAGAAAATATCCAACAAAAAGGCATGTAGCCCTGTACATTTCAATTCAGTGTGACCAAAGAAACTACAAAGAAAGAATGCACACAACACAGAGATAGTTAGAAGTAAATAATTCCCTTTATCTTGCAAAAATAGTGCTTGAGTTGACTTTGGGTTTTCTTTCAACATTTTGTTAAAACATATTCACAAAGGTTAAAAAATCATAATACATCTCAATAAATTTTCAAAAACACACATATATAATTAGCACCCAGATCAAAGAAGAAAATACTACCAGCATCCCAGAATTCCCCATATTGCCTCCTCCAGCCATCATTCTCCTCAAGGGAAACCACTATCCTGTCTTCTAATACCACAGATGAATTTTGTATGATTGTTGAACTTGATATGAAGTGAATTAAGTAGCATATATTCTTTTGTATCTGGCTTGTTTTGTTCAATTATTTGTGAGTGTTACCTATGCTGTTGTGTGTGTGTAGTTGCATTCTGCTCTATTTCATTGTTATATCCTATTGTGTGAATATGCAACAATTGATTCATTCTATGGTAGTGGAAATCCATAAGATTCCTAGTTTTTACATATTAAAAATAATACAGAGATGAACATTTGGGTTTTGAACAAAAACTAGGAAGTGACATTTGCGAAGTGGACACAGAAGTAGGACTTTCCTGTGAAGGACAAACCGTGAACAATGGGATGGAGACATGAAATAGCACAGCGCTTTGGGGCACCTCTAGGAAGTTTGACATCTCTGGGTTGTGGCAGGTGAGGTAAGAGTGACAGGACCCGAGTCTGGAGAAGCAGGAAGGGTCCAGATTCTTTAACAAGGTATGGGGAAGGGCTTCAGTGAAGACTGAAAACAAAGGACTGGGTGTACCTGATAAGGATTTTAGAAAATCACTGTCACAGTGATATTGAGAATGGATTGGAGTAAGAATCAGACAGAAAATAGGAGGGCTACTTCGTGGGTTTCTTCCACATTCCAACACGGATAATTAACTGTGCTACAATGTTTAAATACTGGAATTTCCCCAGTCTTTAGAAATATCTTCCTTAGGAATGCTGCATTCTTGTGTCCTCAACTTTTGAAAGACTTTGGTTCTAGGTCAGCTTGCATTCTCTTGGGACTTTAATGCAGAAATCAGCAAAAGCCACTTGAGACTCAGCACAAAGTGGAAATTTCACTGCAGTTTTATTCATTTAAGTATTTTTGAGGAGAAATCTGGCGTCTTATGTATATGCTGGATGGGGAATCTAATTAGGCCAGAGCAGGAGAATCTTGTCTGTCATAAAGAGTAGTCACTTCCCTTTTAAGAGGCAGCAGGATCCCAATGGCAATAGCTGAGGTTGAGCAAAAAGGCTCAGTAAGTCACATGGGGGAAGTGGTTCCTGTAATAATTTGGGGGTAGTCAGCAGGGAGACGGTGTTGTTGTTGCCTCCACTACCTTTTGTTTTGCTTTGTTGAAAAATAGCACTTATATGAAGATTCATCTATCAGTAGTAAAACATTAAGTTCATGCCTCACACCTGTATATGTTGTAGTTCAAAGAAAATACTGGGGACATATAACCAAAGGACACAAAACATGACACTTTACTTTCATGAGTGAGCCAGAGAGAACAAGATATAGAAGTGGATGGGCAAGGATATAGACAATATCATTACAAATAATGAAAGTGCTACTTACAAAGACAAAGCCAGTTAGTGCTATTTTGCAAGTCAATGCTAAACCAGACTAAGATTAGTGAATTTAGTGAATTTTAAGAAGTTAGGAAGGGTGATGTTATCAATTTAGACAGAAAACAGAACAAATTTTTTGATGCCAACTGTTCAGAATTGGTGCATAATTCTGGACTTCCCACGCAGTCAAGCAGTTTCATGGCCATGCTGGGTATGGGGTCTATCACCAGCCAGAAACTTGCAGCCCAGGCAGCCATTCAGAAGTATTTAATAAAATCTGAATTCTTTAGAAACTACAATATTTAACTTTGTGATCTGATAATACCTGAAGTTTTAGTAGGATCTGGGGCTCAACAAAGCAACCCATGACTAAAGCTTGGCACCTCACCACATTCAGAAGAATGTGTGAGGTGGTTTTTGAGTTTGATTATGTATCTAGCTCTTAGCAAAGAAAGAAAAATAAGGGGAAAAATAAGACATGTGTCCTATCCCTCTCACATACACTCTGTTATCAAATATCAAACTCCATAGAAGGGGTGATAAATGTTCAGTAATAAGAGAGATCAATTCGGATGAAATGGAGAAGGCTTTTGGAACAGATATGAGGCTGGAAGAACTGGTGGAATTTGGACGTGTGAAGAGGAGGAAACCAGTTATTCTGGAGTAGAGTGTGTATGTATATGTATGTGCTATGTTCTGGGAGTTTTAGGGGAACAGTAACAGCACCAATGTGTCTAGAAGAAATGATAAGTGCTCAGCCTTGGACAGTGCTCAGCCTCAGACAAAGGTTCAGATGATGAAGGCCCTAAACAATGAAGCAGAGGGGTGCGCCTTGCTAGGCCAGGCAACAATGAGTCATTGTAATTTACTGGCTAGGAGGAAGGTATGGCGTATTTGTTTCCAGTGGCTGTATAAGAAATCATCACAAATTTAGTGGCTTAAAAGCAACACAAATGTATTATACAGTTCTCAATGTTAGAAATCTAAAATGAGTCTTACCGGCCTAAACCAATGTACAGGCAGGACTGTACTCTTTCTGCAGGCTCTAGGAAGCAATCTGTTTACTTCCCTTTCCAGTTTCTGGAGGCTACCTACATTTGTTGCCTTGTTGCCCCTTCCTCTAGCGTCAAAGCCAGTAATGACATCACTCCAGCTTCTGCTTCCATCCTGACTTCTCCTCTGACTGTTTGCTTCTCCTACCTTTTAAAGATCTTTGTGGTTATACTAGGCCCACCTGTATAATCTAGGATACTCTCCCTGTGTTAAGATCCTTAACTTAATCACAGCTGCCATGAAAGGTAACCTATTCATAGGTTCTGGGGATTAGGATGTGGATGCTTTTGGGGGACCATTATTCTGCCTGTCACATATGATCTAGTGACCTAATCGTAGCCCTGAATCAGTAAATAGGTGTTAGCTCTTTAAAGTTGTCACCAATGCAAAGATACTAAGGTGGAATGTATAATAGGTCTTAATCTTTATAATGACTGCTTTCGTACCCCTGTGTTTCTGATGCACATAAAAATTCCAGAAGCCACCTGCATAGAAGAGAGTACTGTGTACCTAAAAAATACACCTTTCTCTCCATTCCTCACCACAGGGATTTCAGACTGGCTTATAACTTGCAAATTCCGCAAGCACAGAGAAGTTGGAAAGGTCAGTATCCCCAGCAGATGGAAAACTACAGTACTCTGAGACTTTAGGAAATGGTACAGTCATAACTAAAGTGAGTGACCATAGGAAGGAACCAGATCATGTTAACAAATCCACTGAGTCCTGTATTTCACTTCTTCTTTTAACATTAGTTTTATTTCCTTCATTAGTTACAAATATAAGTTGTTATTTTGTAGTGCATAAGTAGATGTTATCTCCTGTTGCAAGGAGAAGTAATGACGTTTATTTTCCATGTTTTTTTTTTTTTCTTTTTTTTTTTTTTGAGATGGAGTCTCACTCTGTTGCCCAGGCTGGAGTGCAATCTCGGCCGCACAACCTCTCCTCCCAGGTTCAAGCAATTCCTCCTGCCTCCGATGCTCCCTGGCTGGGTTACAGAATGCAGCCATGCTAAGTAATTGTTGTGTTTTAGTAGAATTTCACCACATTGGCTAGGCTGGTCTCGAACTCCTGGTGATCCTCAGGTGATCCTCCTGCCACGGCCTCCCAAAGTGCTGGGATTACAGGCGTGAGCCACTGTGCCTGGTGTAATGACATTTCTAACTTATTTCATAGTAATAACTGAGAGCTAACTCAATCATTTTTTAACAAATACATATTACAAACTAACTTAGTGCCAGACACAAAGGACAGAAAAATGAGCATCAGTCAATCAATTTCCTAATGTTTCTAGTAATCCTCACAATAGTCATGTGAGATAGTTGTATTATCTCCCACTTCCAGGTAAAGGAAAAAAGCCTCCAAAAAGTTAAATAACTCATCCTAGGACATACAGCTAAGAAATGAAAGGACGGGAATTTAAAAACAGGTCCCCTTGTAGCTAAAACCCATCTTATTCCTACCATACCATAAGCTTTCTCCTGGCCTCAGACCCTTTTTTAAATTCTCAAGTTTCTGGTTCATATTCTGCCAAATACTTATATTCACTAACATGGAGAGAGTTCATAACACTGCAAAAATTTACAAATCTTTTTTTTTCAGTCAGTCATATGTAACAGGGCCCTAGAATTCTGACTTCTATTGACTCAGATGTCAGCGATATTTATGGCATGTTCGCCCCATCTTACACTGATACACACAGCTGATGATTTAAAAAATACTTAAGAGAACTTTATAGTCAATAAATGCTGCTGGAGCTCAGAGGGGGCACATAGAGCTGTGGCCTGGGGAAGGTCAGTGAAAGCTTCAGGAAGGTCAGATTTTAACTGAGTCTTAAGGAGTGGTTCACATTTGGATAGGCAGATGGGGTAAGAGCAGCCAGATCATATGAAGAGTAGAAGGCAAGAAAGATGGGAAGCCCCTAGCCTTTCAAAGACAATGAGACAATTAGTTTGGAAGGAGAAGGTGATAGGCAAATATGTAATGTAACCTAAAGATTTGTATAAAAGCTCTTAATCCTTCCAGACAATTAATCCCTTCCTTCTCTATGTTCTTATAACATTTTGAAAACGTATTTCTATTGTAGCATTTAATACTTTGCATCATAAATATTTTTGTGTGATATCTTTTTTACTATTAAATCCATGGCATGAAGCTCAAAGTAGGGGAGCAAGAAATTATTAATTGATTAATCGAATCAGTGAATGAACGAATGAATACCTCTTCCATTAGTTGTGAACTCTAAGAACAAAACTTGTGTCTTACTCATCTTTGTATCTGTAGCTCTGAGTCAATGCCTATAGGTTCTCAATAAATGTTCACAGAAATGGACATTTATTCAGTCTAATTCCTACTCTTTCTTTAAGGATTCTCCATTATTTCCTTCTTACTTTCCTCCATTTTCCCCCTTTGAAGTCTTTTCTAATGACTAGCCAGACAAATGTAACACAAACCCACAAAGAAGGCAACCCTCCCCTCTGCACCAGTAGTTCCCCATGCACAAGGGTACTATTTACAATGGTGTGCTGGAGCCACCTTATATCAGATCCCAAGAGCTGATTATAAATGATCAGGAATTTTTCAAGCCAGTTGTTAAACCTAACCACTCTAAAAGAGCAAATTGTATAAGCTTAAAATTAATTATATTTTTAAACTCATTACTTTGTGATTATTTTCCCATATTTTACTATTATCTATGTCCCTGTGATTATTTATGCTGATCATAACTATATGGTGAAAATATATACTCATGAACTACTGTGCATCTCTTCCCAACTCCATGTTCAGTGATGTCATGTAGGTAGCTGGAAATTGGCCTTGGAGTATTTACAACGTGTAAATTGGCAAGCACTACAGAACAGAGTGTGATTTACCATTTTGTCAATTGTCTATACCATGGATTAGTAAACTTTTTAAATAAAGATCCAGGTAATAAATATTTTAAACTTTATAGGCGATCTCTGTTGCAACTACTCAACTGTGTAGTTGTAACTTGGAAGCAGCTACAACTAAAAACAGAGACAACATAAAAACAAATGGATATGCTTGTGTTCTAATAAAACTTTTTTATACAATCAAGGTGGATTGGAATGATGGAGTATTTTTGGTCATAATTTGACAATACTTGGTCTATACCTAAGAAAGCAATGGAGAAACCTTAACTATGCAGATTAAACTTAAAAGTGGATCATAACTTTTACATTGTGAATAGTACCAACAATTAGGAAATATTTCTCTATTATTCTAAAACCAATTCAGCAACAAAGCCGCCCACAGAACTGGTGAATGAGTGAGGTTCTAACATATGTCATTATTTTTTCACTTTCATCTTATTCATTAATGTACATGAAGATATCAATAACCATTCAGATCAAAGCTACCTTCTTTTGTCAGTTGTAACCAGAAGTTGATGATGGATGCAAGAGTTCAGCAAAAAAAAAATAAAAATGTTATTAGTAAAATTTATAATAATTGTACATACATATGTATGTATTCCTCCTGCCCCCAGATTGCTGGTTGTTAAGCATTTACCAGCAGACACTGGTACTATTATTCACGTAGTAATTTCCAATGGTTTATATACATCTTTTTATTTATCTCAAGACTTTCAGCATCTTGAAAATAGAAGTCATGTCTTATTTATTTCTTTGGTCTCCAAGTCTAAGACAAAGTTTAGCCCTTATTAGCTCAGTAAAGATGTATTTTTGAAAGTAATTATATGAATGATCATGATGGCACTGTCTTATGTATACTAAGCCTTTACTATTTGACAGAAACAGTGCAAAGCATTTTATATGTTCATTTAATCCTCATAACAACTTACAAAGTAGGTAGTATTTTCTCCATTTTACAGCTGAGGAGAGTGAGGATTTGAAAACCTAAGTGGCTTGTTCAAAGCAATACACTTAGTAAACAGTGAAGCTACGATTTGAAACCATACAGTGTCACATTACAACCTGAACCCTCAATGATGGCTTTGGAGCTTCCACACCACCTCCCATTTGCTTAACATTTTTTAATTGATTCCCTTCTTTCATTTAAATGTGGTCAGCCTCGTTTGTGAAATCACAGGTTTGATAATCTACACATATATTTCCAAATATATCAAAATATACATGCAATTATAAATTAAAATGTTTCACCTTTCATGGCTTACTTTTAGAAACGTTAGTCCTTTCTATACTGCTCTGTAGGATGACATCAGTGAAAATGCCTATTAGAATACCCTAAGCCATCACCCTATGCCACCTCAGTAGTGAGTTAGCTGGCTAAGATTTCTCCTGAAGGGCAGTGGTTTGTCAGCATGGAAGACAAATATAATTTGCGGTGTTAGACTGGTATTTGGCTTTAGGAACAAGAAAGAGGTTGTTTAGCTCACTAGCCAAACCACTTTCTCAAGTTACCAGGGATGTATGGATTATGGTTTTGGACCCTAGATGAGATTAAATTAAATGGTATTTTGTCTTTTCCTGTCCTTGGTCCTTGGCTGTGACTCAATCTTTGTTACTTAAGCGGTAAAATTTAGTTATATCTGAGTCTTCTGTCAAATGACACTGCATGGAACCCTAATCTCAAATTAGTATCTAAAAGACATGTTTTCTGAAAACAACTCCATGTCGACACAGACACTCTGTGGAGAATTAAATTAAATTTTAAAAAGAATTAAAGATTGTTTATGAAATGGCTAAAGTCTTTAAACAAAAGTCCCATCCAAACAAGTTTTATTACTATTTAGTCTGACTTACATAATCCAGTCATCTTTTATTTTGTGGAAGCACAACTGACTTGATTAATCTCCACCCCAGAGTGGGTCTAAAAATAAGAGACAACATTCTGAGACAGGATGGCTTTAAAGGGGAGCGATAGTGTTTGATCACTTGCCCTGTCCCTCTGCTTTAAGAAGTCATTATCCCTGCCAAGAAAGATATCTCTGGTTTGTTTAAAGCATCAAAGATTAAAAGATTATATAATAGCTTGGAATCAAAATGTGATTCTGATGAAGAAAACACAGTGGTTGAAGAAAAATTCTCAGCATATACAGTTAGTAGAGAAAAGAAAATTACACTCACTGCTGCTCCGCTTCAGTGCTCAAATATGTCTTCAAATGAGTGTGTGTGACCAGTGTGATCAGCTCAGAGCCCTAAGCATCTGAGAACAGGCTTCCCTGAGAAGACTTCAGTGATGCTCCCTAGGAAACTCAGTCCCCTTAGCTCAATCATGTGGGGAGTACAACTCTAGGTTGGCAGTACCATATTGGGTTGCCATTGTTTCCCTGGCTATTGCTCCATCTGTGAACAATTTGGCATGAAAAAAATTATATCCTAGTTACCTTTGTAAACCAATCCCTAAAATAGTTGCGGAAGCATAGTCAATGTCCTATGAAAATGTTATTGCCTGGAAGCATGAAAGTAAATTAGAGAGTTTCTGAAAAGGTTAGGTGTCTTTTTACCAGTTTTATGTCTTATAAAAATTGATAAGTCTTATCAAATAATACTGTGAGAGTGAGAAGGCGGAAATAATTTAAATTATTTGATGAAAAAAATGGACACACAGGGAGGTTGAGTTTGACTAGTCACAAAGATGTTGGCTGGAAGATCAAGAATAAACTTCTAGGCTTGATGCGAAGAGTTGAGTTCTAATCATGACAGACAGGAAATTTAGGAGGCCAAATAGGGCAAAAATGTTTATAACCAATGGATTATAGAAGTTGTAGATGAGATGCAAGAAGCTTGGCTTAAAAAGAACGTTCAATAATGCTAGAAAAAATAATGATGAGTCAGTCGTTTTGTTTGGGTTTGCTCAGGCAGTCAGATACTTGAAAATTCCAATAATTAGAATTATTCCATAAAGATCATCTAAAAGAATAGGTTCCCTTTTCCTTTCCTTATGGCAAAATGATTATTTTATCCTTTTAGCAAGGATTGATTTATCTGATTATCACACTCCATTGCTAACACTCTTTTTAGCCTCAAATACAAGCCAGGTATAACCAGAAAAAGGTTAGGCAGGTGTGGATCTGTTTAGGACAATAATTCTCAATATTGACTATACAGCAAATCACCAGAGAGGCTTTTAATAATAGAGATTCCCAGGCCACAGCCAGAGCATTTGGATTAGACTCTTTGGAGGGAATTACACTTCAGGCATCTGTCTTCTGAAAGCTTTGAGAGTAACTGTAATGCACAGGGAAAGTTAAAAACCACTTCACTTGTGGGTCTTAGCATTAATTTTGTGGGTCACAGCCATCATTATAAAATATTGGTTGTAAAAGAAAATGTAAGACAGTATTCTGCATAATAAACGTATAATTTGTTTTGTACCTGTTTTGTAACTTCTATTTCAGCTGTGTGTGTGCTTGCACTGTGTTGCAATGCAGAGTACACTTACTCTGTGTGTAGTCCAGAACGTTCAATATATACCAGTTTGGGTGTATGAGACTCTGTGGTTGAGAGTTCTAGCAGGCAGAAGCAGCAGGGGAAACAGGTAGACGGGGCAGTGTTCTCATTTCCTTCTCCATTTCACTTAGAACCAGGTTTGTGGGTCAGTCATACCTCAGAAAACTAGATTCATAGGGCTAGAAGGAGCTTACTTTTTAGTAAATTACCCTCATTTCATGGATTGACAAATTTTCCTAAAACAATGGATTTGTCTTTAATTAAAAATTGTGTTTCAACAGAAAACTACATGTTGTCTACAGCACACTGTTCTAGGTTATCTTAATGTAATTCTGCAGAAAGTACTTCATAAATCTGAAAAGTATGAATAACGACAAATAAATTCTTGTCTATAGCCTTGCAATTTTGTCCTGTCTAGTAGAGGCTTAATTGGCTTCTTTCTCCAACTAGGAAGAAATTAGTGTTGCCTCCTCATGCACATTCATTCCAGCATTCCTTTACTTAATATAAGCGTGTGCTTTTGTGATTTCTCCTTTTAACTGCTTAGAACATGACCATAGTTATACCTGTATGAGTTAAATAAAATATTTAACACATGTTCATTTTCTTCTCCATAAGAGCAATGATCCTTTTATCCATTATCCTTGATCCTTTATTTGAAAATTAACTTTTAACAGTGATAATTCTCTCTTTAGAACAACATGGCAGGTCTTTTTACTTTCTGGTATCTTTCTGAGGGCCAGATTGACACCACTTCCTGATCCCATACCACCCTTACAACCGGCCATGGTCCAGCCACAAACAGGATCTGAACTCACCACAGATGTTGGACCTGGACCTAACCCAAGAAAAGCATGCCCATGGCTAAGGTTGAGTAACACTATGGCGTGTCTGTGGTTTCATGTAAAACGGAATGCATACTGATGAAATCTTGGAAATCAAATTATATATAAAACTAGCAAACTGCTGAATTTGCTAATTCCTCTTTTACTTTTTCCTAACAGATTCAATTTCCTGTATTTTTTCTAGTCATGTGCTGCATTCATTTAAACAAACATTTTTAGGGGACTTTCTTTTCTAGCACCATGATGAAATAGATACACTGAAAAACTCCCCCTTTAAAATAGCTGGAAATGACGGGGAAAATAAAATAAGGATCCTTTTAAATACACAGCTAAGCTTAAAAGGAAATAGGACAAATAGTGCTGAAACAATTGAACATCTACATGAAAAAAAAAAAAAAAAACCTAGACATACGTCTTACACTCTTCGTAAAAATAAACACCGAATAGATCATAGACCTAAATGTAAAACAAAAAATTGTAAAACTCCTTAAAGATAGCATAGGAGAAAATCTAGACAACCTGAGATGTGGTGATAACATTTCAGATACGACACCAAAGAAGCAATCTGTGAAATAAATAACTGATAAGCTAAACTTCATTAAAATTAAAAACTTCTCTGCAAAACACACCGTCAAGAGATTGAGACAAGCAACAGACTAGCAGAGAATATTTGGAAAATATATATCTGATAAAGAATTATCCAAAACATACGAAGAAGTCTTAAAATTCAACAATAAAAAAAAATTTTGGCCAGGCTCAGTGGCTCACGCCTGTAATCCCAGCACTCTGGGAGGGTGAGGCAAGTGGATCACCTGAGGTCAGGAGTTCGAGGCCAGCCTGGTCAACATGGCGAAACCTTGTCTCTACTAAAAAATACAAAAATTAGCTGGGCGTGCTGGCAGGCACCTGCAATCCCAGCTACTCGGGAGGCTAAGGCAGGAGAATAGCTTGAACCTGGGAGGCAGAGGTTGCAGTGAGCCAAGATCACGCCATTGCACTCTATCCTGGGAGACAAGAGCAAAACTTTATCTCAAAAAAACAAACAAACAAAAATAACAAAGATCTGAACAGACACCTCACCAAAGATGATATGTAAATGATAAATAAGCATAACAAAAGATGCTTAATATCATGTCATTAGATAAATGCAAATTGAAACAATATTAAGATATTAATATCATTACATATCTATTATAATGGTCAAAATTCAAAGCACTGACAACATCAAACTCTGGCGAGGATGTGAAGTAACAGGAACTCTCATTTATTGCTGGTGAAAATGTAAAATGGTACACCTACATTAGAAGACAGTTCGGCAGTTTCATATAAAACTAAACATACTCTTACCATATGATCCAGCAATTGTGTTCTTTTCTATTTACCCAAAATGAGATGAAAACTGATGTCCATACAAAACCTGCACATAGACATTTACAGTAGCTTTAAATGGATCATTTGGCAATTATAAAATTGCCAAAACTTGAACACAGCCAAGATGTTCTACAGTTGGTGAAGAGATAGAAATTCTGTGGTGATTCGAGACAATGGAATATTACTCAGTACTAAAAAGAAACATGCTATCAAGCCATGAAAAGACATGAAGAAACCTTACATGTATATTACTAAGTGAAATAAGCCAATCTGAGAAGGCTAAATAATTCCAATTATATGACATCCTGGAGAAGGCAAAACTGTGGAGACAGTAAAAAAAATCAGTGATACCCAGGAATGGTGGCTCATGGCTGTAATCTCAGCACTTTGGGAGGCTGAGGTAGGCAGATCACTTGAGGTCAGGAGTTCAAGACCAGCCTAGCCAACATGGTGAAACCCTGTCTCTACTAAAATTACAAAAATTAGCTGGGTGTAGTGGTGCATGCCTGTAGTCCTAGTTTCTCTGGAGGCTGAGGCAGGAGAATTGCTTGAACCCCGGAAGCAGAGGCTGCAGTGAGCTGAGATTTTACCAGTGCAATCCAGCATGAGCGACAGAGTGAGACTCTGTCACAAAAAAAAAAAAAAAATCAGTGATTACCAGGGCAAAATAATTACCAGATTATCAGAATAAGAGAGCACAGCGGACTTTTAGGGCAGTGAAACCATTGTGCTGGATACATGTCATTATGCATTTGCCCAAGCTGTAAACTATGGACTTTGGGTGATAATGATGCATCAATGTAGATTCATCAATTGTAAAAAATGTAGTACTCTGGTGTGTGATGTTGAGTCCAGGATGTGGATGGTATGGAGGGTCTAGAGGATATATGGGAGATCTCTGACTTTTCACCTAATTTTGCTGTGAATCTAAAACCACTCTAAAAAATAAGATCTATCCTGGGAGGCAGAGGTTGCGGTGAGCCAAGATCGCTCCACTACACTCCAGCCTGGGCAACAGAGTGAGACTCCATCTCAAAAAGTAATAATAATGATAATAATAATAAGATCTATTTTAAAAAAAGATTAAAGAACAGAAAACAGGAAAATTAAATCAAAGCTAACTAATCTTCCTACAAAGAAAACACCAGTCCTAGACAATTTTAAAAGGGAAGTATTCACAAATACTGAAATAATACATAATTCTAATTTTACTCAAAGTATGTCATACTGTAGAAAATTAAGGCGCACTTCATAGCTCATTTTATCAATTTTGCACAATCTTGACAGAGCTCCAAAGAATAGACACTGTCTACCTTACATTCAGCCTGGACACTATGAACCAAAACCACACCTTATGGGCTATGTTATCATGACTTAGTGCTATCCCTTTGTCTTCATTAGCATGACTTTTGCCTTCTAGGAGTATCTTGCTCAGGCACATAGTTTTCTGATTCATTACAGAAAGTTCCTAAAAGACCCAATAACTCTTCAATGGTAAACATCAACAAACAGTTTGCACTCTACAGTTGTTTGAATCCTTCCCAGTCTTTTCCCCTGTGCTGAACAGTTATATCTTGATGTTTACCCAATCCTAATTAGCCAGCCTCCACCACCTTTGAAAGAGCCTTCTTAAATCAATCTTCCAATTCAATAAATTTGCCCTTACCTCTGCTCTTCAGAGACATTGCTAAAGCTTTGCAGATTTAGTATTCTCTTACTGCTGTGAGCGTTTGTCTCATCAAACTGTCATCTTTGTCTCATCAACAGGTTGTGTTGGTAATGTTTGGGGAGCCAGCTTTTGACATTTCAAAACAGTGAGCTATGATCGCGCCACTGCACTCCAGCCTGGGTGACAGAGCAAGAATTACAGGTCAATCCTACTTACGGAGAAAGATGCAAAAATTCTAAATGAAATATTATATAACTAAATATAGTAACGTATAATGTATAACTTATTATAATTCAATAACAATTAATATGTGATGACCAAGTTCTGTTTATCCCAGGAAGATAAAGTTGGATTAATATTAAAATATCAATTAGTGTAATTTACTACATTAATAAAGAAGAAAAATTATTTGATCAATTTAATGCAGAAAACCTTCTGATAAAAGTCAACATTTTCACACATAAATAAAATAAATCTAAAACTAATTTTGACCACAATTACAGAAATTTATTAAGCAAATATGTATTTATAAGCAGATTCAAAACAGCTTATATAACCTGTCCTAAACCTTGTACCTGACCAAATAGACTTAGGTCAGTCCGTCACTAAGGATAGGTAAAGTAAACATATGTAATAGTAAAGTGCTGAAAGCTTTTCCTTTTAGATCACCATGAGACAGGGGTACTTTTTATCACCATCTTTTCTTTTCAACATTGTATTAGAAGTCTTAGCCAATGCAGTAAGAAAAAAAAGGCTATAGATTAGAAAGGACAAAATAAAATCTCTTTAATTCAATGATAAATCTATAATCTTAGAAACCCAAGGAATCTTTAAAATGATTTGAATTTATCAGAGTTGGACTGATTAAGTGGCTGGGAAAATTTAAAAAAAAGGAAAAAAATGAATTTATAAGAGTTTAGCTAATTGTAAAATCAGAATAATAAATTGTTTCCATTTCTATACAACACACAAAAACTGTAATTTTAAGAAAAAATACTGTCATTTACAATAACTTCCAGAAATGTAAAGTACCTAATAGTACAGCTAACAAAAAATGTGTAAGATATTTATGGGGGAAAATTAAAACATTATTCAAAAGTGGTTTTAAGGACCTAAATTAATTAAGAGAAAAAACAGGTTCAATGCATTAGAAGATGTAATAATACAAAGATATTCATTCTTCCCCAAATTCATCTAAAAATTCAAAATGATTCCAATCAGAATACAAACAGGTTTTTGTTTTTTGTTTTGGGAGCATTTATTTTTTAGAAACTGGTAATGTAATGTGAAAAGTAAAAATGCTACAAATGGTCAAAACATTTCTAAAAATCAAAGAACAAGGAGGGGCAATGGCCCTTACTAGATAGCTAGAATTATTATAAAATTGTGATTATTAAAACCATGTATTATTAGTGGAATAAAAACATAAAAGTGTGAATGAAACAATAGATGGCCTAGAAAATGAATGCATATGTATATGTACCCTTGATGTATACTATATGTGGCTGTGAAAGTCAGGGAGGATAGTTTTTTTTTAAGTGTGCTGGGAAAATTGTTATCTATACTTTTAAAAAATAAAATTAGATCACTATCTCAATCAAAATTCTAGCAGGTTTTTTTTTTTGTAGAAACTGAAAAGCTGATTCTAAAATTTATATGGCATTTAAAAAGGCCTAGAGGAGCCTAAACTGTTTAGAAAAAGTAGGACAAAGTAGCAAGATGTATATACCTGATTAAAAGTTAACTATACAATTACAGAAATAGAGTGTGGTGTTGATGTCAGAATAAGCAAATAGGTCAATGGAGCAGAACGGAAAGTCCAGAAATAGAAGCACACATATGTACAATCATTTAACTTTAGACCAGTTGGGAAATGAAGAAATGGAGAAAGGACTGTCTTTTTAACAAATGGTGCTGAAAACCTTAAATCTCTATATGGAAAACAACAAACTTCAACCCTTACCTCACACCATGCACAATAATTAACTCTATAGAAATCCCAAATTTACACTTAGAATTTAAAATTATAAAACTTCTAGAATAAAAATTGTAGAAAATCTTTGCAAAGTTGGGTTAGAATTTCTTTTTCTTTTTTCTTTTTTTTTTTTTTTGAGACGGAGTCTCGCTCTGTCGCCCAGGCTGGAGTGCAGTGGCCAGATCTCAGCTCACTGCAAGCTCTGCCTCCCGGGTTTACGCCATTCTCCTGCCTCAGCCTCCCGAGTAGCTGGGACTACAGGCGCCCGCCACCTCGCCCGGCTAGTTTTTTGTATTTTTTTAGTAGAGACGGGGTTTCACCGTGTTAGCCAGATTGGTCTGCATCTCCTGACCTCGTGATCCGCCCGTCTCAGCCTCCCAAAGTGCTGGGATTACAGGCTTGAGTCACTGCGCCCGGCCTGGGTTAGAATTTCTTAGATAGGGCCGGGTCACTACGAACCATAAAATAAAACACTGATAAAATTTACTTCATCAAAATATAAAACAACCTCTTCATGAAAGACACCGTTAAGAAAACAAAAAGGCAAGTTACAAAGACAGGCAGAAAATATTCATAATAAGAGTACTCAAATAATCCTTACAACTCAAGAATAAGAAGAAAACAAATTTTTTAATGTACAAAAAATTGAATAGATGCTTCATGGAAGAAAGTATATGAGGCCGGGTGTGGTGGCTACTGCCTGTAATCCCAGCACTTTGGGAGGCGGAGGCAGATGGATCACATGAGTTGAGGGGTTTGAAACCAGCCTGGCCAACATGGTGAAACCCTGTCTCTACTAAAATACAAAAAATTAGCCGGGTGTGGTGGCTCATGCCTGTAATCCCAGCTACTGAGGAGGCTAAGGCATGAGAACCGTTTGAACCTGGGAGGTGGAAGTTGCAGTAAGCCAAGATCAGGCCACTGCACTCCAGCCTGTGCAACAAAGTGATACTCTGTCTCAAAAAAAAAAAAAAAGTATATGAATGTCCATAGGACACAAAAAGATTCTCCACATGACTAGTCTTGAGGAAATTTTAATTTTAAAATGACAATGTACCACCATATAGCCACAGAACAGCTAAAATAAAAAAGACTGGTAATTCCAAGGATTAATGAGGATGTAGAGAAACTGGAACATATAGCCACAGAACAGCTAAAATAAAAAAGACTGGTAATTCCAAGGATTAATGAGGATGTAGAGAAACTGGAACTCTCATATTTTGCAGGTGGATACACAAAATGGTGCAACTAACTTTTAAAAACACTTTAGAAGTTTCTTATAAAAATAAACATACATTTACCTGACTTACCTCCACACTCTTGATATCATAGTATATAACACAGCTTTGAAAATATTTGTATTTTTAAAGCATATGTAATATTAATATGTGAACTGATTAGAATTATAGTGATAATGTTTTTTAAAAAAATCGTACACTTACAATAAAACTCAGCAATTCAACTTCTAGGTAATTATCCAAGAGAAATACTTATATCCACTCAAAAAATTGTTTATAAATGCATAGCAGCTTTATTCATAATATTCTCAAATTGGAAATAACCCAAATGTTTATCAATTGATTAATGAATAAAAATAGTTGTGGTATTGGTATATCCTTATCATGGAATTCTTGGTAATAAAAAAATTGAAACACACAACATGGATGGCTCTCAACAACATTAAACTATGTGAACGGAGTTAGAAACAAAACAATACATAATGTGTTATTTAATTTTTGTGAAGCTCTAGAAAAGACAAATCTCATCAGTAGTGGTAGGAAGCAGATCAATGGTTGCCTGGGACCATGATGAATAGGTATTGACTGCAATGAGCATAAAGAAACTGTGCTGGGTAAAGATATATTCTATGCTATGTCTGTGGTAGTGATTAAATGATTGCATAAATTTGTAAACTTGTATACTTAAAATTGATAAATTTTATTGTGGATATATTATATATCAATAGATGAATGGCACAAAATAGCTCAAAATTAAACCCATTCATATATAGTCTGTTGCTTTTTGGCAAAAGTAAATTTCATTTTAAAATAAACATACAATAATAATAAAATAAACTGCAATATTAGGCAATGATATGCCAAATTAGAGTGATGAGATCTAAAGCATCATTGCATTAAGATTCTCAGGACAGGCTAGGCGTGGTGACTCACGCCTGTAATTCCAGCACTTTGGGACGCCACGGTGGGTGGATCACGAGGTCAGGAGATCAAGACCTTCCTGGCTAACAGGATGGTGAAACCCCATCTCTACTAAAAATACAAGAAAATTAGCCGGGCGAGGTGGCGGGCGCCTGTAGTCCCAGCTACTTGGGAGGCTGAGGCAGGAGAATGGCGTGAACCCGGGAGGCAGAGCTTGCAGTGAGCCAAGATCCCGCCACTGCACTCCAGCCTGGGCCACAGAGTGGGACTGCATCTCAAGAAAAAAAAAAAGATACTAAGGGCATTGAACTGTTTAGGAAGAGTACAGATGTTCATTTACTTGACTTTTTTTTTTTTTTTTTTGAGACGGAGTCTCGCTCTGCCGCCCAGGCTGGAGTGCAGTGGCCGGATCTCAGCTCACTGCAAGCTCTGCCTCCCGGGTTCACGCCATTCTCCTGCCTCAGCCTCCCAAGTAGCTGGGACTACAGGCGCCTGCCACCTCACCTGGCTAGTTTTTTGTAGTGTTTAGTAGAGACGGGGTTTCACCGTGTTAGCCAGGATGGTCTCGATCTCCTGACCTCGTGATCCGCCCGTCTCGGCCTCCCAAAGTGCTGGGATTACAGGCTTGAGCCACCGCGCCCAGCCCATTTACTTGACTTTTTAAAGTGAAGTATACATTTTTAAAATGTTAAGTTTAGCCACCAAAATAGACTACAGTAGAAATAAAATGTACGGCTTCAAGCCACAATGAGAAGTAAAAATATTTTTTTTAATCAGGAAGATTTTTAACTCAGGAAGATTTTTAAAATAAGGCATAGAAAAACAGTTTAAATAGAACAAAACAAAACCATAGAAATAAATCCAAAAATGTCCATTAATCACAGAATATACATTTGCCTGGTAAAAGACAGATAGTGTCAGATTGTGGTGCCTGCCAAGCAACACAGAAGGGATAGCAAAGGTCAGGAGCTCATGATACAGTAAGAAGTCAGGCAATGATAAACTCCATCTTCAGTACCATAAGGTTAGTCTGAGGGCAGACATCATTCCAAGGAGTTACGGGAGCACTGACAAGAGGGACACGGTTCTCTCTGTGAAGTCATGTGTGTCGGCAGGTAGCCACTAAGTTGAGTTACCCAGGTTAAGAAGAAGGTGAAGGCCATCAAAAAGTGGGCAAAGGACATGAACAGACACTTCTCAAAAGAAGACATTCATGAGGCCAACAAACATATGAAAATAAAAAAGCTCAACCTCACTGATCATTAGAGAAATGCAAATCCAAACCACAATGAGATACTATCTCACACCAGTCAGAATGGTGATTATTGAAAAGTCCAGAAACAACAGATACTGCCGAGGTTGCAGAGAAAAAGGAATGCTTTTACACTGTTGGCAGAAGTATAAATTAGCTCAACCATTGTGGAAAACAGTGTGATGATTCCTCAAAGACCTAGAGCCAGAGATACCATTTGACCCAGCAATCCCATTACTGGGTATGCAACCAAAGGAATATAAAGTATTTTATTATAAAGAAACATAGATGTGTATGTTTATTGCAGCCCTATTCACAATATCAAAGACATGGAATCAGCACAAATGCCCATCAGTGATAGACTGGATAAAGAAAATGTGGTACATATACACCATGGAATACTATGCAGCCATAAAAAGAAATGAGATTATGTCCTTTGCAGGGACATGGATGGAGCTGGAAGTCATTATCTCAGCAAACTAATGCAGAACAGAAAACCAAATACCACATACTCTCACTTATGCGTGGAAGTTGAATGATGAGAACACATGGACACAGGGAGGGGAACAACACACACTGGGGCCTGTTGGAGGGAGGGGTTGGGGAGGAAGATCATTAGGAAGAATAGGTAATGGACACTGGGTTTAATACTTAGGTGATGGGATGATCTGTGCAGCAAACCATCATGGCACATGTTTGCCTATGTAACAAACCTGCACATCCTGCACATGTACCCCTGAACTTAAAATAAATGTTGAAGGAAAAAAAAAAAGTAGAGGAAGGACATTCTTGGCAGAAGGAACAGCCTGAGCACAAGCACAGAGGAGAGAAACAGCTTGCTGTTTTGGAGACAAGTACAATCATGTAACTGATATGCTCTTATGTGCGCATGTCAGAAATTCATGTCATTCTCCTTCTCAGAAGGACAGCGTTACAGAAGATTATTCTGAGCATAGTACCTAACTCAGTGGAATCTCTCCACAGTGGAAGTCACTTGTAATTACTAAATAAGGATCTTTATCTCCAAAAACTCCTGGGCCTCAAAGAGTTAGTCTAATTAGTACACATGAATTCATAAATCCAAGTTTGCAAACTGAGTGAATGTTGATGATTCATTTCTGTATCCTATCTAACCCTTAAGACTGAAGTCACCTGTTTATCCTATGAATTTCCTTGAAAAAATTTTTCTCTGAGCTGTTAGTGTATTTACACTTGGCTTAAGAAATTTTCTATTTTCTACCTCATTCTTTACTTATTCTTAACCTCTGCATTTCTGCAATTTCTTGGGAGAGAGAGCCATGTTCATTTTATTTTGGTTACAATGCTTTGCACATAATGGCTAGGCACTTTAAGATGCTGAAATAGTTGATAAAGTTTCTGCAACTATGGCGTTATTAGTAGAGAAAGCAATCAGCAGTGCTTCTAGCCCTCAAGGCCCTGGGGATGCACTGAAAAGAGGTTTTGAGTCCATTTCTTCAGGGATTAGTTTTAAAGGTAGTCCTGGGCTTCTGGATCTTTGTGAAAAGGATCCCTTTGATACCTTGGCAACAGTGACTGACCAGCGGTGTGAAGACATCACATCCAGTGCACAGTTTGCATTCAGACTCCTTGCATTCCGCCAGATATACAAAGTTATAGACATGGATCCATTATCACAAATGAGCCAACATTTTAACATCCACAACAACAGGAAACGAAGAAGGGATAGTGATGGAGTTGATGGATTTGAAGCTGAGGGGAAAAAAAGACAGAAAAGATTGTGATAACTTTTAAAATGTGCCTGTAAATCTTCAGTGTTAAAAAAACAAAAGGTGCCCATTTGTTGGCTGTTTGTCATTCCTAATAATGTCTACATTGAAAAATTTATCAAGAATTTAAAGGATTTCATGGAAGAACCAAGTTTTTCTATGATATTAAAAATATACAGTGTTACATATTATTTGAATGGAAAGACATACACACACACACACACACACACACACACAACAGAATGTGCTCTGACTAGGCAGGAAACAGCGGTTCAGATTTTTTCCCATTATTTTGATTTTATTTTCTGGTTGCCCTAGCTTCCCCACTCTATTTTTGTGTCTTTTGTTAACTAGTGCATTGTCTTATTAAATCTTTACTGTATTTAATGCAGGATTTGTGCTTCAGTTGCTCTGTGTATTTTGATACTTTTATTTACAGGTTTTGTTTGCTTTTTGACACTAGTTGTAAGTTAGTTTGTGTTATAGATGATATCCTTTACCCCTTCTTAATATTTTACAGCAGTACTTTTTTTGTAACGTGAGACTGCAGAATTTCTTTTGTTTTTCTATATGTGAAGCATTACAACTCAAAAAGTTATCCTGCCATTCAAGTGCTCAGAACGGAACGTTTCTGCAGATCTTGTGACATTTGTCTTTAGCGTGATATATAAACGTGTAATTAAGACAGATTTCTATTAATCTAATCAAGTTTGCTGTTAGTTGTGCATTAGCAGTATAAAAACTAATATGTACTATCTAGTATTGCAACAGTTTTAAAGCCTCCGCAAAATTGATAGTAAAAATGCATGACATTTTTGTCTTTAATAGACTTTTAAAATTATAATTGTAGGTTTGACACATAGATCTTTGTACAGTTGACTTTTTTGACATAGCAAGGCCAAAAGTAAATTTCTGAATATTTTTTTCCTGTGTATAAGTGGAAAGGGCATTTTTCATGCATAAATGGGCTAACCAATATTTTCAAGAGAACTTTATCATTGTGCAACTAACAACAGTAACTAGCCCTTAGTTATGGTGGCAGTTTCTTATTGGTATGTGTGAGATTACTCTAGCAACTATTACAGTACAACACAGTTAATCTTCTCCACACACCCTATCACCCAGATAATTTACAATTCTGTTAACAGTGAGGTTGATAAAGTATTATTGATAAAAAAATAAGATAATATAAGAAAAAAACAGAAAATTATTTGATGTGGCCACCTTACATGCTTATATGTCTCCTACACAAAGCTAAATATTCTAGCAGTGATGTAATGAAAAATTATATCTTACTGTTGATGTAACATGCTCTGGTACACAGGTGTCATTTCATTGTCATAGCACTACAGTGAAATACACAAATAAAAATTAAATTTAAAAAAATCATCTTAGGGCCAGGTGTGGTGGCTCATGCCTGTAATCCCAGCACTTTGGGAGGCAGTGAGCCAGATCATGAGGTCAAAAGAAATCAAGACCATCACAAGCTAACATGGGTGAAACCATCTCCCCTAAAAATACAAAATTAACTGGGTATTTGGCACACCTGTAATCCCCAGCCTTCTCGGGAGGCTGAGGCAGGAGAATTGCACTGAACCCTGGGAGACAGAGGTTGTGTGACGAGACTGGTCACTGCCGCCAGCCTGGCGACAAGAGAGACTCCGTCTCAAAAATCTTAAAATGATATATTTGCTTTTTGATCATTACTGATAAAATCCAGATTAATATAACCCATAGATTTTAATGGTTTTTAATTCTTCAAAGTAGATTTTTAAATACTAAATATGTCTTTCCATATAATATTTGGAGACCTAGGAGTTGAAATAGTAGTATTTCAAATTGGCTTGAATAAAATTTTATTGAACCATATACTGCAAGATTGCTTTACTTCATCCTTCTAGTATTCCCTATTGCCCAAAGGGAAAAAAAATCTTTATGATTCCTTTGAATTTCTTCTATTCTTCAGTTATGCTTCAGGCTAAAGCCTAAATTAATTTTATTTCTAGATTTTGGATACTTAAGATACTTCTTTTAAAATTGTTTTTTATTAACAAACTTCATCCAATAACCCCAGAGATTAGGGGGAAAGGAACACAAAGATGTACAGGGTGCCTCCTCCATGAAAGAGGCTGTGCTGTGTGTTTTCACATCTGTGTCTCAATCACTTCTCACAAAAGCCCTGTAAAAATAGCATTTAATATTAATAACAAGAGCTAACATTGATTGATCTCTACATAAAAGATCTCATGTGTTTGAACACCAATCTTAGGAAGTAAGGTTAATCTCCCAATTGTACAGATGAGAAACACTAAAGCTTATGGGAGTTAAAAACACAACTGGGAAACCATAGTATTAAGATTTAAGCTCTTATATTAATTCTTCCAATGGCTATGCTTTTAACCATGATGCAGTACTGCTTATTTGTAAATTAGAGAGCATAATCTCCATTTTAGAGATGAGAATATATTAGGTTGGTGCAAAAGTAATTGTACTTTTTGCCACAGAGTGATGGCAAAACTGCAATTATTTTTGCACCAGCCTATAGGTTCAAAATGTGCTCAGATCATGCATTTAATAAATAGCAGGGCCCAGATCAGAATTAAAACTGACTACATCTAACTCCCAAATCTGAGTGCTCCACCTTGCACCACACCTTACTGATGCAAAGAGCAAGTTTTCAAGCTGGACTACAATAAAGCTATTTTTCCATTTGAGTCTACATGTGGGACTAACTTTTATATATTATACTACCAAGGCAGAGAATGAGCTGGGATGAGCTGACACTTCATCATGACTGGAAAAGCCTGTCTGGCCAGGTGTGGTGACTCGTGCTTGTAATCTCAGCAATTTGGGAGGCCAAGATGGGAGGATTGTTTGAGCCCAGAAGTTTGAGGCCATCCTGGGCAACATAGCAAGTCCTCATTCCTACAAAGAAAAATTTAAAGAATATCCAGCTGCACTGGCATATGCCTATAGTCCCAGTTACTCAGGAGGCTGAGGTAGGAGAATCACTTGAGCCCAGGGGTTTGGGGTTGCAGTGAGCTATGATTGCACCACTGCACTACAGCCTGGGCAACAGAGGGACACTGTAGGAGAGAAAGAGAGAGAGTAGAGGGGAAAGGAGAAGAGAGAGGAAGGGGGAGGAGGGAAAGAGAGGGGAAATAGGGGAGGGAAGGAAGAGGGGGAGGTGAAGGGGAAGGGAAAGACAAGGCAAGGAGAAAGGCAAGGCAAGGAGAAAGGAAAGGCAAGGAGAAAGGAAAGGCAAGGAGAAAAGCAAGGCAAGGAGAAAGGCAAGGCAAGGCAAGGCAAGGAGAAAGGCAAGGCAAGGCAAGGCAAGGAGAAAGGAAAGGCAAGGAAAGGAGAAAGGAAAGGCAAGGAACGGAAAGGGAGGAGAGGGAAAGGGAGGGGAGGGGAGGGGAGGGGAGGGAAGTGGGGGGAAGGGAAGAAAAAGCCTGTCTGGTCCAGACACTCTTCTGAGATGGCCCAGTGGGGGAATCTTGGTCCTTCCAATGGGCCAGTAATGAGCATATGCTTTGGTGTGCCAATCTGCCTGTGCCACTTTCCTCAGGATTCTTCCCACAAGACAGCAGGAAAAAAAAAAAAAAAAAAAAAAAATGTTGGTTTTCCTTCCTCCCTGGGTTTCTCTTTGGGTTTCCTTGGGTTTCTGTTTCACTTTGGTTTTTCTAATTTGTAACCCAACCAAGATCACGGGAGGATACACGGCACCTGTTAAAGGGACTTGGGATTTTTGTCAAACAGACCAGGAATTCAGTACCATCCACATGATCTTTTCTAGACTCCATTTAGTCTTCGTGTGGTCCAGTAGCATCAGCATCACCTGGGATCATATTAGGAATGCAGATTCTCAGGACCCCACTCAGACCTACTGAATCAAACTGCATTTTAACAAGATCCCCGGGTGATGTGCACATACATTGGAGTTTGAGAACTCTTGCTCTAGAGCATGATAACTAACATTCCAAGCCCCAATTTTCTGGCCTGTAAAATGGGAATGATAAGCAGGGCATTTTAGAGGATGATAATAAATGCAAAGAGCCAAGTAAAGAAACCTGATTCAGAGTAGGCATTTAATTTGAAAGATCAATTACAATTTTATGGTTATTATTATTATTATCCCAATTATCTCCAGATACTATTTCATTATTCAGAAACCTCATCTGTTTTTCCTGTTAGATTTTTTCCACTAACATGCAAACATATTTGGGACTATTTTCCCCATCAGAACAATAAATAGACATAACTCCTCTCCTGATGCTACTTTATCTCCATCATAGCCACATTTCTGTCTTTCCCTCCCTTGATATCGAAGCATCTCAAACAAGTTGTCTAGACATACTCTTCGGTCTCTCCTTCCCTTCTCTCTTGAGCCCATTCCAAGCAGGATTTTGTCCCCAACACTCCACCAAAACGAGCTTTTCTCAGGGACACCTGTGACCACCATGTTTCTGAATCCAGATTTCCTTTCTCAGTCTTCATCTCACTTATTTAGTGTATCAGCAGCACTTTTTTGCCTTAAAATACATTTTCATTTTGATTCCAGGACACCACGCTCACCTGGCCATCTTCTTACATCCCTTGCTATTCCTTCTCAGTCTCATTTACAGGTACTTTCTCTCTTTTATACTTGTACATATTGACATGCTGTAGGGCTCAGTATTTGGACCAATTTTTTTCTGTCTACAAATCACTCCCTGACGACCTCATTCAATCTCAATGGCTTTAATTATAATATCATCTATAAGGTAATGACTTCTAAATTATATCTGTAGCTTGGAACTTTCCCTTAAACAATAAACTCATCTATATAACCACCTACTATCATCTCCAGCCATCTGCATAGCTCGTTCGTTCACTTCCTTAGTCTCTTTACTTTAAAAAATAACTTCCTCATTGAGACCTGCTCTGGGCATCCTAAAATTCTAACTACCCTTCCTCCACATGAAAATACACATCTTTCTTTCATTTTTATTTTGTCTTCCTAGCACTTATCACTATTGAATGTATTACATGTTTTAGCTTTATATGCCTTACTTATTATTTCTCCCTCCTCCCTCACTTGAATGTAAACTCCACTAGAAAAGGATTTTTGTTTTCCTTTTTCTCTGCTGTATGCCCTGTGCCTAGAATACTGCATGGCATATAATTGTTGCTAAACAGTCACTAAACAAATGTAGGATTCCACTTTACAGCTAAAAGAACACAGGTTCAGGATGGGCGTTCCCAAGGTCACAGAGCCAGATGATTGCACAGCTGTGAATTGAATGCTAGTATGTCTGACACCAAATCTCCATATCAAATACTACCTATATTTGAAAGAGTTTTTCCATGGCCACTTTCATTCTTCAGCTTTTGTTTTTGTAAATATGTTTTGTTGGATTCAGTGCTCTCCTCTTCAGCAGGACTACATTTTCTACTAAGACATGTTAACACGCCATCAAATAATTAGGAAGTGTAAGGTTATCTCACCTGAAGCATCATGTTTCCAAGTAATCTGTTTCAGAGAACTTGAATCAAAGCAAAATGGGAAATGAATAATGTTTCCTCTTTATTCCTTCCTGTCACCTTTTCTTTCCTCTGCCTCAACAAACAGTACTTGGATATTCTTCTCACAGAAACAGCATAGGAAGGGGAGGTTTATCACATTCTATGGCTTCTCTAAAAATAAGGTCTGATTTAAAACATCAGGAAACACACTTCTTTTCTCTTGACTACAGAGTTAGCAGTAAATACCCTTTCCTCTTCCTGTCACTGCAGCCTCAGCAATAGGACTTGTGGAAAGTGAGTCTAACTCATGCAAAAGTATTACTTCTAGTTCTGCCATTTTCCAGCAGGGCTGTCTGGATTTCGTCAAGTTTCATTTTCCCTGTATAAAGCGGGAATAATAGCACTACTTTGGAAGGTTGCTGCAAGTAAGTATTAATAAAGATAACACACACAAAGAGCTTAGGGTGAGGCTTATAAGCTGTTATAAAAGTCAACTTTCTTCTGACTTCAATGAAACCAGATTATATTTGTAGGACTTGTTGCTGCTTATTCACTCCAGCAGTATAAAGCAGATGGATTGGGTCTCCTAGTGGGGAAAGCAAAGAACCAGGTTCCATGTAGCTGTGGGGGCACTTGGCATATATTATCTCTAGTTCTCATAATGGCACTATAAGGTGAGTAGAATTAGCTCCATCTCAGAGAGGAGAAAACTTAGGTTCAGAGATGGTAAAGAAGTGGCTTTGGGTCATGGATCCAACCAGGAGCAGAACAAGGATTCAAACTCAAGCCTAACTCCAAAGAGCCCATTATTTCCACTAGAGTAGCACCTCCATCATCCCTCAAGCCCAAGTAACACCTTTCCCGGACACAATTTGCCTGTAATGGACTCTCTCAGCCTTGGAAAAATATAATCACCCAAACAAGCCCAGCCATCACCCAAACAGAAAAATGTATATCTCATTGCATTTTTTTTATTTTCCTAAGGCATTTCATATCCATTTTGTCCTCTACCATCCCTGATGGCGCTTCCTGTTCAGCTGTCTACATTTCTCACCTGAGTCATTATAATTTCACCCTAACTCATCTCTGTGCCTCCAGTTTCCCAGCTGCGTAATTTATCTTCATGTTTCTGTCAGACACGGCTCACTGAACATAGGTAGGGCCTTCTCTGACTCTGAATTCTTTGAAAGCTCCCAATTGCCTACAGAGTAAATTTCAAACTTCCTATCATGACGTGCAACAATCTCTCCATGCTCACCTCCTGCCACATCTACCATGTACCCTTTGCTCTTTCATAGTGGGATCCTTATTGTTCCCCAAATATGTTGAGCTCAAGTCATGCTTGTCCATGTAGTTCAATAAACTGAAGTGTTAGTCTCTAACCAGCAAAATCTTTCTCATAGTCATGCTCACCCATGCATATGGGAGTATGGTTGAGGATAGATTTTCTGGAAGACTATTTGGCAAAAGATACCAGAATGCTTGTGAATATCTAAATCTTTATCTCTGTATTCCACTTCTAAGAATTTATCCTGAGGATAGTTCAGAGATGAGTACAACTATGTCTAATGTTGTTTGTTTATAATTCTTTCACGTTGTATGCAATCTAAATGTCCAATCAAAGGGAATTTATTTTAAACATATAAAAATGTATAAATTATGATACATGCATATGATAGGAGTGACTGGGTCACTAAATACTAAAAATATTTAGTCCCCTGAAAATATTTCTACAGTATAAGAATGGAAAAATGTGAGTTTAAAAAAGGGTGCATACCTTATAATTCCAATTCTTTTTTCTTTTCTTTTCTTTTCTTTTTTTTTTTTTTTTTTTGAGATAGAGTTTCACTCTGTTGCTCAGGCTAGAGTGCAGTGGTTTTTTTTTTTTTTTTAATAATAGAATGATTTATATTACTTTGGGTATATACACAGTAATGGGATTACTGGGTTTAATGGTATTTCTGTCTTTAGGTCTGAAAGTCTCCACACTACCTTCTACAATGGGTTGAACTAATTTACCTCCCACCAATAGTGTATAAAGTGTTTTGCTTACCCTTACAACCTTATAGCATCTGTTATTTTTGACTTTTTTAATAATAACCATTCGGTGGTATGAGATGGTATCCTGTGGTTTTGATTTGCATTTGTCTAATGATCAGCGATGTTGAGCTTTTTTTTTTCATATGATTCTTGACCTCATGTATATCTTCTTTTGAGGTGTCTGTTCATGTTCTTTTTGCCTGCTTTTTTCTTTTTAATTTATTTATTATTATTATACTTTAAATTCTAGGGTACATGTGCATAATGTGCAGGTTTGTTACATGTCTTATGCCCATTGCCATGTTGGTGTGCTGCACCCACATCAACTCGTCATTTACATCAGGTATAACTCCAATGCAATCCCTCCCCGCTCCCCTTCCCCATGATAGGCGATTGTGTGATGTTCCCCTTCCTGAGTCAAGTGATCTCATTGTTCCAGTTCCCACCTATGGTGAGAACATGCGGTGTTTAGTTTTCTGTTCTTGTGATGGTTTATGAAATGATGGTTTCCAGCTGCATCCACATGTCCTACAAAGGACACAAACTCGTATCCTTTTTTGTGCATAGTATTCCATGGTGTATGTGTTTCTTAATCAGTCTGAAATGCTGATGGACATTTGGGACGATTCAAGTCTTTGCTATTGTGAATAGTGCTTGCAATAAACATGCGTGTGCATGTGTCTTTATAGCAGCTGAGTTGCCTATAATCCTTTGAATTATATACCCAGTAATGGGATAGCTGGGTCATATGGTACATCTAGTTCTAGATCTTGAGGAATCCCGCCATACTGTTTTCCATAATGGTTGAACTAGTTTACAATCCACCAACAGTGTAAAAGTGTTCCTATTTCTCCACATCCTCTCAGCACCTGTTGTTTCCTGACTTTTAATGATCGCCATTCTAACTGGTGTGAGATGGTATCATTGTGGTTTTGATTTGCATTTCTCTGATGGCCAGTGATGATGAGCATTTTTTCATGTGTCTGTTGGCTGTATGAATGTCTTCTTTTGAGAAATGTCATATTTCACTTATCCTTTGCCCACTTTGTGATGGGGTTGTTTGTTTTCTTGTAAATTTGTTTGAGTTCTTTGTAGGTTCTGGATATTAGCCCTTTGTCAGATGAGTAGATTGCAAAAATTTTCTCCCATTCTGTAGGTTGCCTGTTCCTCTGATGGTGGTTTCTTTTTGCTGTGCAGAAGCTCTTTAGTTTAATTAGATCCCATTTGTCAATTTTAGCTTTTGCTGCCGTTGCTTTTGGTGTTTTAGACGCCCAGAGTCTTTGCCCATGCCTATGTCCTGAATGAATTTTCTAGGTTTTCCTCTAGGATTTTTTATGGTATTAGGTCTAACATTTAAGTCTCTAATCCATCTTGAATTAATTTTCATTATAAGGAGTAAGGGAAAGGATCAGTTTCCGGCTTTCTGCTTATGGCTAGCCAATTTTCCCAGCACCATTTATTAAATAGGAATCCTTTCCCATTTCTTGCTTCTCTCAGGTTTGTCAAAGATCAGATGGCTGTAGATGTGGTATTATTTCTGAGGACTCTGTTCTGTTCCATTGGTCTATATCTGTTTTTGGTACCAGTACCATGCTGTTTTGGTTACTGTAGCCTTGTGAGTATAGTTTGAAGTCAGGTAAGCGTGATGCCTCCAACTTGTTCTTTTGACTTAGGATTGTCTTGGAGATGTAGGCTCTTTTTTTGGTTCTATATGAACTTTAAAAGCAGTTTTTTTCCAAATTCTGTGAAGAAACTCATTGGTAGCTTGATGGGGATGTGAATCTATAAATTACCTTGGGCGCTATGGCCATTTTCACGATATTAATTCTTCTATCCACTTGAGCATGGTATGTTCTTCCATTTTGTTTGTGTCCTCTTTTATTTCACTGAGCAATGGTTTGTAGTTCTCCTTGAAGAGGTCCTTTACATCCCTTGTCAGTTTAGTTCCTAGGTATTTGATTCTCTTTGGAAGCAATTGTGAATGGAAGTTCATTCATGATTTGGCTCTCTGTTGTCTGTTACTGGTGTATAAGAATGCTTGTGATTTTAGCACATTAATTTTGTATCCTGAGACTTTGCTGAAGTTGCTTATCAGCTTAAGGAGATTTTGGGCTGAGACAATGGGGTTTCTAAATATACAATCATGTCATCTGCAAAAGAGGGACAATTTGATTTCTTCTTTTCCTAACTGAATACCCTTGATTTCTTTCTCTCTTGCCTAGTACCTAGCCAGAACTTCCAACACTATGTTGAATAGAATTAGTGAGAGAGAGTCATCCTGTCTTGTGCCAGTTTTCAAAGGGAATTTTCCAGTTTTGCCCATTCAGTATGATATTGGCTGTGGGTTTTGTCATAAATAGCTCTTATTATTTTGAGGTACGTTCCATCAATACCGTTTGTGAGCGTTTTTAGCATGAAAGGGCTGTTGAATTTTGTCCAAAGCCTTTTCTGCATCTATTGAGATAATCATGTGGTTCTTGTCTTTGGTTCTGTTTATATGCTGGATTATGTTTATTGATTTGTGAATGTTGAACCAGCCTTGCATCCCAGGGATGAAGCCCGCGTCATGGTGGATAAGCTTTTTGATGTGTTGCTGAATCGGTTTGCCAGTATTTTGTGGGGATTTTTTGCATCGATGTTCATCAGGGGATATTGGTCTAAAATTCTCTTTTTCATTGTATCTCTGCCAGGCTTTGGTATCAGGATGATGTTGGCCTCATAAAATGAGTTAGGAGGATTCCCTCTTTTTTCTAATGATTGGAATAGTTTCAGAAGGAATGGTACCAACTCCTCCTTGTACCTCTGGTAGAATTCGGCTGTGAATCCATCTGGTCCTGGACTTTTTTTTTTTGGTTGGTAGGCTATTAATTATTGCCTCAATTTCAGAGCCTGCTATTGGTCTATTCAGGGATTCAACTTCTTCCTGGTTTAGTCTTGGGAAAGTGTAAGTGTCAGGAAATTTATCCATTTCTTCTAGATTTTCCAGTTTATTTCGTGAGGGTGTTTATAGTATTCTCTGATGGTAGTTTGTATTTCTGTGGAGATTCGATTGGTGATATCCCTTTATCATTTTTAATTCGTCGATTTGATTCTTCTCTCTTTTCTTCTTTATTAGTCTTGCTAGTGGTCTGTCAATTTTGTTGATCTTTCAAGAAGCAACTCCCGGATTCATTGATTTTTGGAGGTTTTTATGTCTCTATCTCCTTCAGTTCTGCTCTGATCTTGGTTATTTCTTGCCTTCTGCTAGCTTTGAATGTGTTTGCTCTTGCTTCTCTAGTTCTTTTCATTGTGATGTTAAGTGTCAATTTTAGATCTTTCCTGCTTTCTCTTGTGGGCATTTTAATTATATAAATTTCCCTCTACACTGCTTTAAATGTCCAGAGATTCTGGTATGTTGTATCTTTGTTCTCATTGGTTCAAGACATCTTTATTTCTGCCTTCATTTCGTTATGTGTACCCAGTAGTCATTCGAACCCAGGTTGTTCAGTTTCCATGTAGTTGAGCGGTTTTGATTGAGTTTCTTAGTCCTGAGTTCTAGTTTGATTGCACTGTGGTCTGAGAGACAGTTTGTTATAATTTCTGTTCTTGTACATTTGCTGAGGAGTGCACTTTAATTATATGGTCAATTTTGGAGTAAGTACAATGTAGTGCTGAGAAGAATGTATATTCTGTTGATTTGGGGTGGAGGTTTATAGATGTCTATTAGGTCTGCTTGCTGCAGAGATGAGTTCAATTCCTGGATATCCTTGTTAACTTTCTGTCTCGTTGATCTGTCTAATGTTGACAGTGGAGTGTTGAAGTGGTTTGATCTCAGCTCACTGCAACCTCTGCCTCCCGGGTTCAAGCAATTCTCCTGCCTCAGCCTCCTGAGTAGCTGAGATTACAGGTGCCCGCCACCATGATTGGCTAATTTTTGTTTATTTTTCTGTAGAGACAGGGTTTCACCATGTTGGTCAGGCTAGTCTCAAACTCCTGACCTCGTGATCTGCCTGCCTCAGCCTCCCACAGTGCTGGGATATAGGCGTGAGCCACCACACCCGGCCTATAATTCCAATTCTACTAAGGAAAAATATAAATACACATGTATGTGTGTATATACATGTTCGTTAGAAAGACTGGAAGTATATATGCCAAATACAAATGTTGATTATCTTTAGTGTAGATACTGTAAGTTATTTTAATTTTATTCATTGTATTTTTTATATTTTTTAAACATGTAATGAACATGTATTTCTTTATATGCAAAAAAAAAAATACTTTAAAAGTTCCTATTTGTCCTTCAAACCCAGCACAAAATCCTCCTCTGAAGGCTTTCCTAATTTTCATGGTCTGAATAAATCCATCTTCTTTCAACTTTCACAGTAGTCTTGCTCCACTTCATCTTATAGTATAGTAAATTATTTATATGTCTTACTTAACAACTAGACTGAGAGTGTCTGAGCACAGGCTCCAAGTCTGACTCACCTGGCACAAGCTTCACCCATTCCAGGAGGCCTTCCTCAGCAGGAACTTAATGAGATACTTACTGAAAAGAGCGACTCTGACACGTCTTTATAGATGTAGCCTCATAACTGACTTATGACTGGGACTTATTTGGAACAGAAACGGGTGTGTGTAAGAAAACATTTGGACATTTGTGCTCAGAGTTGGAATGTCAACGTTTGGAATTTTATGCTCAGTGTTGCAATGTCTAGTTTCGGATTATAATTTCCTGTATCCTTATTTCTCTCTTCCTTGGGCACAAGTTTCCACCAACCATGAGTCCATGCTGCCCACACACCGCTGTCTTATATTGTGAGGGAGAGATGAGGGACAAGAAAATCAAGAACCATGTAGGGGTGAGTGTGGAGGAAGCTTGTATTGAGTTGAATTTGAGAGGCAAAGAGAAAGTCTTCATGACAGCAATGGGTTGAGAAATCTTAAGAGCAAAAGAAATGAGAAATAAGTTTTTTTTTCCTGACTTTTATTTTTCGGTTTAGGGTGTACATGTGCAAGTTTGTTAGATGAGTAAAGTACGTGTTGCTAAGGTTTTGGATACAAATAATCCTGTCACCCAGGTAGTGTGTGTAGTTTGTACCTCATAGGTAGTTTTTCAACGCTCACTCCTTCTCACTCTGCTCCCTCAACTAATCCCTAGTGTCTATTGTTCTTACCTTTGTGTTCACATGTATTCAATATTTAGCTCCTGCTTATACGTGAGAACAGGTGGTATTTGGTTTTCTGTTCCTGCGTTAGTTCACTTAGGATAATGGTCTCCAGCTGCATCCATGTTGCTAAAAAGGACATGATTTTGTTTTGTTTTTTATGGCTGCATAGTATTCCATGGTATATATATACCACATTTTCTTTACACAGTCCACTGTTGATGGGTATCTAGGATGATTCCATGTCTTTGCTATTGCGAATAGTGCTATGGTGAACATACAAATTCATGAGTCTCTATGGTAAACAGTTTATTTTCCTTTGGATATAGGCCCAGTAATGGGATTGCTGGATCAAGTGATAGTTCTATTTTAATTTCTTTAAGAAATCTCTACACTTCTTTCCACACTTGCTGAACTAATTTACATTCCCACCAGCAGTGTATAAGAGTTTCTTTTTCTCCACAGCCTCACTGACAACTGTTATTTTATGACTTTTGATAGTAGCCATTCTGACTGGTGTAAGATGATATCTCACTGTGGTTTTGATTTCCATTTATCTAATTATTAGTGATGCTGACCATTTTTCATGTGTTTGTTGGCCGCTTGTGTGTCTTCTTTTGAGATGTGTCTGTTCATATCTTTTGTCCATTTTTTAATGGGGTTACATGATTGTTGTTTGTTAAATTGTTATGCATCCTATAGATTCCAGATATTAGGACTTTACTGGATGCACATTTTGCAAATATTTTCTCCCATTCTGTAGGTTGTCTTTTTACTCTGTTGATAGTCTCTTTTGCTGTGCAGAAGCTCTTTAGTTTACTCAGATACCACTTGTCAATGTTTGGTTTTGTTGCAATTGCTTTTGGGGACTTCTTAGTCATAAATTCTTTGCCAAGGCTAACGTCCTGAATAGCATTTCCTGGATTTTCTTCTAGGGTTTTTATAGTTCTAGGTCTTACATTTAAGTCTCTAACCCATCTTGAGTTAATTTTTGTGTATAGTGAAAGGAAGGGGTCCAGTTTCATTCTTCCGCATATGGCTAGCCAGTTATCCCAACATCATTTATTGAATAGAGAGTTCTTTCCCCGTTGTTTGTTATAAAAGGTCAGCTTTGTTGAAGATCAGGTGGTTGTGTGTGGCTTTATTGTTAGGTTCTCTATTCTATTTTGTTGATCTACTTGTCTGGTTTTTTTTTTTTTCCCACTACTGTGCTGCTTTGATTACCGTAGCCTTGTAGTATAGTTTGAAGTTGGGCAGTGTGATGCCTCTGGCTTTCTTCTTTTTGCATAGCATTGTTTTGCCTATTCAGGCTCTTTCTTGGTTCCATATGAATTTTAGAATAGCTTTTTTCTAATTTTGTGGAAAATGATGTTGGTAACTTCAATAGCATTAAATCTGTAAATTGCTTTGGGCAGTACAGCTGTCATAACAATATTGATTCTTCTTATCCATGAACATGGAATGTTTGTCCATTTGTTTGTGTCATCTCTGATTTCTTTCAGCAATGTTTTGTAGTTCTTATCATAGAGATCTTTTGCCTCCTTGGTTAGGTGTATTCCTAGGTGTTTTGTCCATTGTGTAGCTATTGTAAACGGAATTGTGTTCCTGATTTGACTCTCAGCTTGAACATTATTGGTGTATAGAAATGCTACTGATTTTTACACATTGATTTTGTATCCTGAAGCTTTACTGAAATTATTTATCAGTTCCAGGAGCCCTTTGGCAGAGACTAGGGTTTTCTAGGTTTAGAATCTTGTCATCTGTAAAGAGAGGTAGTTTGACTTCCTCTCTTACTATTTGGATGCCTTTTATTTCTTTCTCTTGCCTGATTGCTCTGGCTAAAACTTTCAGTACCATGTCGAATAGGTGTGGTGAGAGTGGGCATTCTTGTCATATTCTGGTTCTCACTGGGAATAGTTCTAGCTTTTGCCTGTTCAGTATGATGTTGGCTGTGGGTTTGTCATAGACGGCTCACATTACTTTGAGGTATGTTCTTTCAACACCTAATTGGTTGAGGGTTTTTAACATGAAAGGATGTTGAATTTTATTAAAAACCCTTTCTGCATCGAGATGATCATGTGGTTTTTGTTTTTAATTCTGTTTATGTGGTGAATCACGTTTATTGATTTGGATATGTTGAACCAACAGAAAATACAATTTTATAAAGGAATGGGAAATGAAAATTTTGCTGTGGGATATAAATTCTGTCCTCATAGATGTTTTAAAAGAGATTTTAAAAACATGGAAAATGCTTGAATCCCTTTCATTTAGCAGACTGTGTTTCTTTGACTGAGATTCCATGCTAGGCTATGAGAAGCCCCAGCTTTTATTTACTTAGCACAATCAGTAGCGAGACCCAGAGCTTTTCTTTCATCTTTTGAATAGCCTAATGAAATAGTAGATTAACCTTCAATAAGGATCTGAGTTAGACACAACTATGACATTTCCTAACTTTGAACTGGACTCGTAGTAACTCAGTGCAACACATTTGTTCACTCATGCCAATCAGACCGATTTATATATTTCTGTACCTATGGTAAGTATTTATAAAATCAAATATATTGATTAATATATTCTGTTTAGTAGCCAAAAAGAAATCTTTTAAATTCTGAAGTGTCTGCAGTTAGGAAAAATACAAAAGGTGGGCCATTTGTGATATAAAAGTTTGAAGTATGAAGGTCAGTCATTTAAATCCTACAGCATGATGGAGCAGATCATGTATTCAAGAAGCATAGAATCTGGCTTCTAGGATTATGTTTCTGTGTTTATTATAAGAAAGATGGTTATCCCAAGGAGAGCTTCTAACAGCCAAATAGCAGAGACACACAAAGCTGGAAGGTGTGTCCCAAAGCCAGATCAAAACACATTAAACCAAGATAGGGTGCTTCTAGGCAAATATCCACTATTAATAATCAGGACAATGTCAAGTACTAATTCTATAGGGAATGACACCTAACCTATTTCTAATTTGTGTCTTTAAGCATTTGCTTTGTAAAATAAGTGCTTAATATTCTCATGTAAGCAAGGAGATATAGTCAAGTATTGTAGGATTTAAAATAGTAATAGATAAATAGATAGATGATAAATCGATAGGTAGGTAGGTAGATAGGTAGATTAAATAAGTGATCCATTCTAAAGAGTTTGACATAGGATTGTCTTGGAGATGTGGGCTCTTTTTTGGTTCCATATGAACTTTAAAAGCAGTTTTTTCCAATTCTGTGCCAGAAGAAACTCGTTGGTAGCAGTGGGGATGGCATTGAATCTATAAAATTACCTTGGGCAGTATGGCCATTTTCACAATATTGATTCTTCCTATCCATGAGGCATGGTATGTTCTTCCATTTGCTTGTGTGTCCTCTTTTTATTTCACTGAGCAGTGGTTTGTAGTTCTCCTTGAAGGAGTCCTTTACATCCCTTGTCAGTTTAGTTCCTAGGTATTTTATTCCTTTGAAGCAATTGTGAATGGAAGTTCATTCATGATTTGGCTCTCTGTTTGTCTGTTACTGGTGTATTGTATACGAATGCTTGTGATTTTTGCACATTAATTTTGTATCCTGAGACTTTGCTGAAGTTGCTTATCAGCTTAAGGAGATTTTGGGCTGAGACAATGGATTTTCTAAATATACAATGATGTCATCTGCAAGAGGGACAATTTGACTTCTTCTTTTCCTAACTGAATACCTTGATTTCTTTCTCTTGCTTGCCTAATTGCCCTAGCCAGAACTTCCAACACTATGTTGAATAGAATTGGTGAGAGGGCATCCCTGTCTTATTGCCAGTTTTTCAAAGGGAATTTTTCCAGTTTTGCCCATTCAGTATGATATTGGCTGTGGGTTTTGTCATAAATAGCTCTTTATTATTTTGAAATTACGTTCCATCAATGCCGAATTTATTGACGTTTTTTAGCATGAAGGGCTGTTGAATTTTGTCAAAGCCTTTTCTGCATCTATTGAGATAATCATGTGGTTCTTGTCTTTGGTTCTGTTTATATGCTGGATTATGTTTTTATTGATTTGCTTGAATGTTGAACCAGCCTTGCATCCAGGGATGAAGCCCACTTGATCATGTTGGATAAGCTTTTGATGTGCTGCTGAATCCTGTTTGCCAGTATTTTATTGAGGAAAGCTAGAGCATCACGCTAGCTGGCTTCAGAAAACTATATACTACAAGGCTACAGTAACCAAAACAGCATGGTATAGTGCCAAAACAGAGATATAGACCAATGGAACAGAATAGAGTCCTCCAGAAATAATACCACACTTCTACAACCATCTGATCTTTGTGAACCTGAGAGGAAACAAGAAATGGGGAAAAGGATTCCCTATTTAATAAATGGTGCTGGAAAATTGGCTAATATAAGTAGAAAGCTGAAACTGGATCCTTTCCTTACTCCTTATACGAAAATTAATTCAAGATGGATTAGAGACTTAAATGTTAGACCTAATACCATAAAACCTAGAGGAAAACCTAGGTAGTACCATTCAGGACATAGGCATGGGCAAAGACTTCATGTCACAAAACACCAAAAGCAACGGCCAAAGCCAAAATTGACAAATGGGATCTAATTAAACTAAAGAGCTTCTGCACAGCAAAAGAAACTACCATCAGAGTGATTAGGCAACCTACAGAATGGGAGAAAATTTTTTGCAATCTACTCATCTGACAAAGGCTAATATCCAGAACCTACAAAGAACTCAAACAAATTTACAAGAAAAACAAACAGCCCCATCACAAAGTGGGCAAGGATGAACAGACATTTCTCAAAGAAGACATTCATACAGCCAACAGACACATGAAAAATGCTCATCATCACTGGCCATCAGAGAAATGCAAATCAAAACCACAATGAATACCATCTCACACACCAGTTAGAATGGCGATCATTAAAAAGTCCAGGAAACAACAGGTGCTGGAGAGGATGTGGAGAAATAGGAACACTTTTACACTGTTGGTGGGATTGTAAACTAGTTCAACCATTATGGAAAACAGTGCGGCGATTCCTCAAGGACCTAGAACTAGATGTACCATATGGCCCAGCCATCCCATTACTGGGTATATACCCAAAAGGATTATAAATCATGCTGCTATAAAGACACATGCACACGTATGTTTATTTACATACTATTCTAATAGCAAAGACTTGGAATCAACCCAAATGTCCATCAGTGACAGACTGGATTAAGAAAATGTGGCACATATACACCATGGAATACTAGCGGCCATAAAAAAGGATGAGTTTGTGTCCTTTGTAGGGACATGGATGCAGCTGGAAACCATCATTCTTAGCAAACTATCACAAGAACAGAAAACCAAACACCGCATGTTCTCACTCCTTAGGTTAGAACTGAACAATGAGATCACTTGGACTCAGGGAAGGGGAACATCACACACGAGGGCTATCATGAGGAAGGGGGCGGGGAGGAGTTGCATTGGGAGTTATACCTGATGTAAATGACGAGTTGATGGGTGCTGACGAGTTGATGGGTGCAACCACAACAACATAGCACAAACATACATATATATAACAAACCTGCACGTTATGCACATGTACCCTAGAACTTAAAGTATAATAATTTAAAAAAAAAAAAAGAGTTTGACAAGTTGTTATAAAGAATAGGGTAAAGATACATGTACTGACCTAGATGATATCCAGGATATATTCCTGTGCTGGAAATTGCACATAAATTATGTGTAATTGCAATAAAATATGTGTAATGTGATTCTATTTATGTTTTTTGAATCCACAAAATGACACTCTACACCTCTACAGATAGATAGATGAATCTTATAAAATAAAAAGTTATTGCATGTAACACCTTTATGCATTTGTGAAAGAAAATAAACATAATTATGCACAATGATATTTGGTCATTTGTGTCCTACAAAAGCAGCAATTTTATGTTATCTAACAACAATTACAGAGGAAAAGATATCAAAGGCCATACCACTAATAACCATGGTTATCTCCAGAAAGCAGACTGAGACTAAGGGTTGACACTTGCAGTGCCATTTTGATTACCTGAATTGTCTGAATTTTTGTAATGTGAAGAGTATATGTATTACTTAGATAATTACTTACATAAAGGTGAGATTTACATTTAATTATTAAAGAAGGAAAGAAGACAGGTGGACAGGCAAAAAGACAAACATTATGTGTGCTGGAGGTTTAGAAAAATTGAGGAGCAATGAGGAGAAGGGGAAAGGAGAGTTTTGAAGACAGAGACATATTGAGATAAGGACGACTCAAGAAAATTTTAAGGCAATATTGCTATAATCATGTACGCAGTTTTTTCTCTCCACTCTCAAATACACCTCAGATGTTTTCTTGCAAGATTAAACAAGGATGAGGGAGCTGGAGTTAGAAATGAAGCAGCTATGAGATCAGTGCCATTGGGTGAGTTTCAAACAAATCGTTATATGAGTCACATATAAAATGCTAATTGTCTCCCAGAGCAAATAATTATAGTGGCAAGACAGAGTAGAAAATCAATCACACATTTTGTATAAATGAGTTTTAAAAGTGGGAAAAATCTCTATGGGGCAAGGCGGTAATTCCAAACATCCTGCTCAGTAGTGCGTCACCAACTGGACACCACAACCATTCTTTCCCAGGTCACTCTCAGGAGCCCCGCTAGTTGTATATGCATAATTGTACATACAAAGAGCTCGGTAAGTAATGGATAGCTTGATTTTATTCATCAGGACTTAGCTTTTATGTTTTGTGGTGTGCTTTGGAGTGAAAATGACTTTGAAGTCAATCCCAGACACTGGGATTGGAACCTGACATGTATTGTCTCACCCAACTCACCTGATGATCCCATAGGAGGAAAACCTTACTGTGGTTCCTAAAAGAGGAAAAGGAGGCTTACAGATATCAAGTAACCTTCCTGAAGTCACACAGCAAATAAGCAGAGTGGTTGAAAATTGAATGCAGAACTGTCTAATCCAAAGGCTCCGTTCTATTTCAGAAGGAAATCAAGTTCCAGATCACCATTTCTCTACCTCCAGCCCATAAAGCACTGGGGTAAATTCTGATTGTGTCAGGCCCAGGCATCCAGCCCTGGCCCACTCCTTTGTCCCTCTGCATCTATGGCAGAGAATTTAGAGAGCTCTCCTATCTTGATCCAGATAGGGAAATACCAATCTAAAGAATATAATAAATACATAGGTTTTCAAACATGTACTTGCGTGTTCATTTATCAATAAAAGTTATCGCATATAGGCCTGGGTGCAGTGGCTCATGTCTGTAATCCCAGCACTTTGGGAGGCCTAGGTGGATGGATCGCTTAAGGTCAGGAGTTTGAGACCAGGAGAATTGCTTGAACCTGGGAGGCAGATGTTCAGAGGTTGCAGTGCACCACTGCACTCCAACCTGGGTGACAGAGTGAGACTCCATCTAAAATATACATATATATATAAAATATAAAAAAGTTATTAGATGTAATACCTTTATACATTTGTGAAAGAAAATAAAGGGAATTATGCACATACACAGTTGCAGCCACTTGACTATGTCTCCCTCACACATACTCACCTTACCATATCTAACTCCATAACACTGTGTGCTGCCTTGAACTCTCATTTGGAAATGGTACCAGCTCAGAACATGATACTGCTATACGTACCTGTGAATTTTGGAAAATCCTGAAATACAGGAAGCTGTGGGTGGATGAGACATTCACCAGTTATCGATGTTAAATCTAATCCTGTTGGCACATCAGATTGGGTTAGCTGAATGCCAGCTACCTGTGAAGCCTAAGGGAGAGAAATATTTAGAGAAATCACTCTTTCCAAATGTGTCAGAATTGGGCTTGCCCTCTGGGGCCCACTGATTTAACTTAGACTTGATGTTGCACCAGAAAGGGCAATGGACTGAAGGCACCAAGATTGGAGTTCTTTCCCCAGCGTTTTTTCTATTTAGCCATGTGAATTGAACCAAGTCATTTTTCTCTTGTGATCTCATTTCCTCAAAAATAAAATGAGACATCTGTAACACATTAAATGATTTAATTTTAATTCCTTTTGAAAATGAAATTTTTGTTCTGGTAAAAACCACATAACATAAATTTACTCTCTTCAATTTTTAAGTGTATAGCACAATATTGTTAACTATATGCACGTTGTCGTATAACATATCTACAACTTTTTCATCTTGCATGACTGAAACTCTGTATCCATTGAACAGCAAATGCCCATGTTCCCTTTTTCCCAGCTCCTGGCAACCATTATTCTACTCTCTGTTTCTGTGAGTTTGACTATTTTAGATACTTCCTATAAGTGGAATCATGCAGTATCTGTCTTTTTGTTATTGGCTTATATCACTTAGCACAATGTTCTCCGGGTTCAATGTGACAGAATTTCCCTTCATTTTAAAAGGCTGAATAATATTCCATTTATTTGTGTGTTTAAGTGTGTGTGTGTGTATATATATATATGTATGTATGTATATATGTATGTTTGTATATATGACATTTTCTTTATCCATTCATCCAATGACATTTAGTTTGCCTCCACATCTTGGCTATTGTGAATAATGCTCAATTAAAATTAGTGTGCAAATATCTCTATGAGGTCCTGTTTCCAATTTGTTTGGCTATATACCCAGAAGTGGGATTGCTGAATCCTATGGTAGTTCTATTTAACTTTTGGAGAAACCTATATTTTGTTTTTCATAGAGGCTGCACCGTTTCACAATCCCACCACCAGTGTGAAGAGTTTCATTTCTCCGCATCCTCTCCAACACCTGTTGTTTTCCGGTTGTTTGATAGTAGCCGTCTTAACCGGTATAAAGTGGTATCTCATTGTACTTTTGATTTGTATTTCCCTGATAATTAGTGATACTGAGCATCTGTCCTATAACTGTGGTATATCTTCTTTGGAGAAATGTCTATTTGAATCCTTTGCCCATTTTTCACTGTTTTTTGGGGTTATAGAGTTGTAGTATAAAATACTTTTTAAACTAAGAAAAATGAAATGCTTATCTTTTGGATTTTAAAAAGTAGTATCCATCTCTAGGGTGGTTTTGGGAGTGAATTGGAGAGTGAATGTAAATCATGTAGATCAGTCCATGGCACATGGTAGCTATCAATAAATGTTCGTCTTTTATTCTTTTGCACCATGCAGCCAAACTGATTCTTGTCTTTCTTTCCTTTTTTGTTTGCAAGCATTAGAATAAAGCTTCTCTCACTGTCTTCATGAATATATTTGTACTTCTTGGAAGTGTATCATTGTTAAGAAAGTGAAATATTTTATGGCATTTTGAGGAGTTCAGGCTGATGCATATCTGTTCATGTAAAATTACTAGTTGAGTATGATACTGTGTGATAGCTCTCAGCATTCAAGTAAATGTTAGACAAGGTTCAGACACATCTACTTTTCTCACGTATAGTTGTGCAACAAAATGTGAGTTCCAGATATGTTGTATTATTAATACATAATATATTCACAGTAGTCTTATCACATATTTTAGTTGCACATCTGACATTTGCAATGTGATACAATCACTTGTGTGATGTTGATGATTCATTCAATTGCATTACAAAACTTTGCTAATCACTCCTGATTCAAAGTACTAACATTTTATGAGGTAGGTGTTACTTTTATCACCATTTCACAGGTGACGAAACTGAGACACAAAGAAGTTAATTTACTCCCAAGCCCACACATCTAATAAGTGGTACAGTAAAGCCTTCACCATTATGTCTTCACCATTCTAGGGGAAAAGACCAACAGGTCTCTGGGTACCAGAAAAGGGGAAGGAGTTACCCTAGAGAGAGAAATGAGAGGACTAAAGAGAGCATTTCATCTACTTTCAGTTGTGTCTAAGAATGTAAGAAGGAAAGAAGAAGAATAAAGGCCAGTGATAAGAAAGTGGAGGTGGGGTGAACTGTAGGACCTGGACGGACTAAATTCTACAATGAATTAGAGTGAAATGGAGACCCTGGAACTGTCAGGGGCAGGATGAGGCAACCCTAGGAATACGGAAGTAGAAGACTCATTAAAGAATAACTGAGAAACAGGAAGAAAGAAGGTACAACCTAGCTCATCTTCTGCCTGGTCACTCTTCCTGGGAGCTAATGCTGTGTAAAATAATCTGTAAATACTGAATATGTTATCTTCTATCCATGGATGCCAGCAGCTTTGTTATAGAGGGCCAGGACTATTTCCAACATGAACAGAAAAATTAAAAATTATATTTTACAAGTATTTAAGATATAATTTTAAATATTATATTTAAATTTTTAAAATTATAATTTTAATTTTAAAATTATAAATTTAAAATTTATATTTTAAATTTAAATCTGAGCCAAAAGTGGTGAGGTCATAGAAATGTTTTTGATAGAAGAGCTGATAGAATTTACTGACATATTAATGTGTTATGAATGAAAAAGAAGCATCAAGGATTTTTTTTTAACTGAGCTAGTAGAAAAATGAAGATGCCAGTTACGGAGACAGAAATGACCATGGAAAGGTGCAGACTTGACTGAAAAAAGGCGAACAAAGAAGAGTTCAATTTTGGATATGTATAGTGGAAGATGCCCATTGGACATTAATGTGAAGATATTGATTAGGTATTTGGATATACAAGTATAAGTCAAAGAAGAGGTCCAGGTTGGAGATACAAATTTGGAAGTTATCTGCCACAGAGATAGACAGGTTTACTTAAAAGATCTGTGCTGATAGAGAAGTGAAGAGATTTAAGGATGGAACTCCTAAGTTCTTCAAAGTTTAGAGTTTGAGAAAATGAAGAACTGAAAGGAGAATGAAAAGGAGCTACTAGTGTGGTGGGAAAAGTCCCATGTGAGAGTGGGTTGTTTAAGCCAAGAGATGAATAGGTTTCCAAAAGAAGAAAATAAACCTTCTACGTCGGTATATAGAGTAAGGTGAGGCCTGAGAACTAATCATTGAATGTAGGGCTTGCAGGGCTTGTTAGTGACCTTGAAAACCACTGTTTTGGCAAAGGAGTGGTGATGTAGCCTCATTGAATAGATTCAAGGCAGAAGGAAGGAGAACTGGAGACACTGAGTTTAGACAACACATTCAGGGAGTTCTGCCACAAATAGAGAAATAGGGGGAATTAATGGGAAGCAGAGAATTAAGATATGATCTTACTTTTTAAATGTGGGGGTTATTAAAGCACGTTTGAAAGCTGAATGGAGTGATCCTATAAAAGGAGAAAAAATGAGTGATACTGAAATAAGAGGACACAATTGCAAGAGCCATGTCTCTGAGTGGGAGAAATATGGGATCCAGGAGACAAATGGAGGAATTGGCTTGGATAGGGACATGACCACTCATCCTTAGAAGGAGGAAAAGCAGAGTCTAGGCAGTGAGGTATATTCATGGGACTACAGGAAAAGTCTGTCCATATGGCTTCCCTTTTCTCAGAAAAGTAAGAGAAAAGGTCCTCAGATGAGATAAGAAGAGTGGAGGAGGTGTTGAACCTCAAGGAGTGAGGAGAGGCACTTCAGACACTTGGCAAATGATTGGACTAAAGAAAAGATAGAAGGATTACTGGTCAGCCCTAAACACCCTCTTCAGGTTAGTAGTGAGTAAAAACATTTGCCAGTGACATACTAACATTTTTGTTACTAAGTTTGCAACATCATTTGATGGAATTTTTCAAATTAATTAATGATCTTAAACTTATATTTAAGAAGTTTTTCTCAAATAATATGTAGTTCTATACTTGTTATTAAATGTAGAAATTGATACTTTTAAAGAATATTATTGTAATCACTTGGAAGTTGTGTCTTTATTTCATGCATCTTCAGCAAAAGTTGGGACTCAGAAATGTAGACACAAAATATTACGTGCTCATTGCTTCATTTATTCAACTTCTTTAAAAAAAAAATAGAGACAGGGTCTTGCTCTGTCACCCAGTCTGGAGTGCAGTGGGACAGTCATGGCTCATTGTAACCTTGAACTCCTGGCCTCAAGTAGTCTTCCCACTTCAGCCTCCCAAGTAGTCAGGACTACTGGCATCTGCCTCCATTCCTGGCTAAAGTTTTGTGGTTTTTTTTAGAAGGAGTCTCACTGTTACCCAGATTAGTCTTAAACTCCTGGCCTCAAACGCCCCTTTCACTTCAGCCTCCCAAAGTGCTGGGATTACAGGCATGAGCCATTGCACCCAGCTCATTTACTCATCTTCTATTCTGCCCTTTTCTTTCCCAGATTGCAAGTTTTTATCTTAGAATCCCCCACTTTTCTCTGCATCTCTCTGTCTCTAACTGTGATAACTAGTACTGTATAAATACCAGACTTCAAGGGTGTTTCAATATCTTGAGGAACTAACCTTGTAACTTCTAAAAGAGTCTGTAATTTTGATTGGTTGTCTTATTTAATAATATTCTGCCCTGATAGTGATATTTAAATTTATATTTCTGTCACCTGAAAAGAAAATAAATTCTTTGAGTTATCTTTAAGTCAGAACCTTAATTTGAAATTCTCTTGCCTCCCACACTGCTTGAAGTTTAAAAAATAAAATTAAATCTAAGATTGTTGTATTTCTTCTTTAAACGAAGAGTTCGAAAGTGTGATCTTATTTAAATTAACAATGATTAACTCAATAAGAAAGGAATCTTTTGATAGCAAAAATCTATGTTGAAAATATTTCTTTAAACAGATTAGAATTAAGCAATGATAAAGTCTAAGCCATTTTATTGGCTATTTTTTTTTTATTTGAGACTTGATTCCAAAATTAGTGTAATAGATACTAGGGCTCCATATATTTCTAACCTCAAGATAAATCCTATTGACAATTTAATCAAGATTTTTGATTAAGAAAATAAATGTGAAAATACATTTATTAACTCTAGAAAGAATAATTGGCATGAGAATCCTTTATATATGTATTTTACTATGTGATTCATTTTTGTTTTATAAAAATCACAAGTACTAACATAACTAAATTGACTTGCTCTTTAATGGTTTCCATATTTAACAGCTATATCCAACATTTAGACTTTGTAATACTCTTGGGGAAATGGGCCTACTTACGGGAAAATAGCTTTATTTTATTTGGGGGGAAGAAAAAAAGAGAATGAGAAAACTGATTCATGAGCCTTCAAAGCAATAAAACTGAAAATACATAGCATGTGGTTTTCATTGCTTTCCAAAAAACCACACACATTTTACAGCACAGGGAGATCAGCTAGACAGAAAGTAATCTGGATTCCACTTCTTAACAAATCTGGCTTTTCTGATTCTAGCAGGAATGAGACCAATTACTTACATAAAATCTGTAAGACTCATGGCTTCAAGGAAAACAAATCATTAGGACTGTGGACACTACTGTAATGAAAAAAGACTCAGTTATACTGATCAGTCAGAAATGACTGACTGCTGCAAGAACATTTTGATATATTTAAACAAGTGGATTTCAGGTAGATGAAGAGGATTTCAAGAAACTATGCACCCTCCCATGGGTATACATGTCATAATATGGTTATGGCCAGTTTTCACATATACATTTAAAATTTTGGATCTTTATACAAATTGATATTTGAAGAAAAAAACAGAGAGAGAGAGTAAGGAAGGAAGGAAAGAAGGAAGAAAGAAAGGAGGGAAGGAAGGAGGCAAAGAAAGAAGGAGAGAAGTGAAGGAAGAAGGAAAAGAAAAAGAAAAAAGAAGCCAACTAGAAATGAAACAAAATGATTTAGGAACAGTTAAGAATGAACTCTATGGTAGATCTCAACCTTTTGTGGACTATAATCCACCAATTACTCCATCAAAGTAATTGGATCCAAAGATATCAGCAATATTAATAAAAGTAAAACTAAATATACTAAGAACACTTTACATTATAATTAAATATATAATATATTTATATTATTTAGTTTTTACAACTCCATGAATAGCTTTTAGAAGGAACTTTATCTTAAAGTTGAAGATAAACCTAGGAGAGAGTAGATAATTTTTTCAAGGTCACTTGGCCAGTTAAGTTGCAAAATCGAGACCTGAACTAAGCTGCCTAATGCCAATGTTCTTCTTTCCTAATCCTTGCGAGAACGGGACCAGTTAGTCAGTACTATTCTACCTCCTTCAAATGTATGGTTTTTTAGCATGCTATAAATTGTTGTATAATTCTAAATAATGCCTGTGTGTTTCCTGGATGACCTGTTTCTACTATGTTGTATGTGTAATAGATGAGAGCCAAGGAAAAAAGGGTTGCCATTGTTCTACCCACTTCATTTTGAAGAAGAAAAGAAAAAAATCCCATACCTTGGTTCTACCCAAACCAATTAAATCAGACTTTCACTGAAGCTCCCAGGTGACTCAAATGGTGGCTACAGTTGAAAACTTATCTATCTAGAACCTATATTTGTCTTAAAGTAGCCCATGATATCATGAGCTATTTCGGTAGCCACGTCACATTTTTTGAAAGATTTTGATCACAATACATTGTCACAGATACTGTTTCTCAACCACAAATTCCTCCACACTGAATCTGTGCATATGCCTTTTGGGATTTCAGAGCAGATCTTACTTTTAGCCCAGTTGTCTTTTCCACCATGTTAGGTGGCTAAGAGATTTTCCAACACTGTTTCTACCAATGAACTTCACATTCTTCTCAGTTTCACGTCATACTCAAACCCAATCATCAAAATTTATGGATTTTTCTAAGTTACTGACTAATATAAAACAAGGTAGATCCAAGAGTAGAATCTATATGGCACAGTATGAGAGACCTCCCTCCAATTTGGTATTGATCTACTTATTAATCATCTCCTTTTGCCATTCATCCTATCCAAATTCCATCAACTTTTCTTGTTTCATAAACTACTTATACTACCTTGACCATAATAATAAGATGTCTTAAAATGACTTCCTTCTAGGAAGGTCTTGAGTGCCCCTGTGGCCGGTGAAATAGTAACACTTCTGGGATGAGAACTTCATAGCCTAGCTGATGAATATCCAGCTCAGAGTTGATCAAACTATTGTCTTTTAATGAGCAACATTATCTACTTAAAATGGTATGACTCCTCTCTCTCAGGCTTGGCAATTAAAAGTTGGGAGCTGCTAACTAGAACAGGAATTTCCACTGGGAGGTAAGATGAAGAAAAATTAGAGACATAACCATATGTGCAAACAGCAGCCTCAACACTGAGGGTGGTTGGCTGTGTTTGCAGCATGAACAAGGCTCCTTCTTAAAGACACACCTCTCCAGGACAAGAGACCTGTTCTCATCACCAATCTGATAAATATGGCTTTTTAATTTTTTTCAGAAAAAAAAGCAAGATAGAACTTTTGAAATTAAGAAAAAAAAAAAAGAACCTTTGCAATTTGGGCGGGGTGGCTCACACCTGTAACCCTGGCACTTTGGGAGGCCAAGGCAGGTGGATCACCTGAGGTCAAGAGTTCAAGACCAACCTGGTCAACATGGTGAAACCCTATCTCTACTAAAAAATTAGCCAGGCATGGTGGTGCACACCTGTAATACCAGCTACTTGAGAGACTGAGGCAGGAGAATTGTTTGAACCCGGGAGACAGAGGTTACAGTAAGATCATGCCACTGCACTCCAACCTGGGCAATAGAGTGAGACTCCATCTCAAAAAAAAAAAAAAAAAGACCTTTGGAATCTTGAGAAACAATAAGAAAGCAATCTTCAGGCATTCCCCAAAATAGCTATATCAGAAGAGTATAAATGTGACCATCCAACCATCCATAGCCTAAAATCATATTTTGACCAGTTGTCTCTTGAATAAACAATCTCTCCTTTTTTCTTTTATGAAACAACTAAGTGTTTTATTTCTGATGCCTCTCTAAGGCTTTTAGAGAAATATATGTGTATATATGTGTATGTGTGTTGAAAAATTTAAACAATATAAAAAGAGATACTGAAGCCTCTTCTATCCTTCCTATTCCCCAGAGGTAACTATTAATGATATCTGAGTACTTATGTTTCAAGGCTCTTTTTCGGAATATATAGAAACACAGTTTTATAACACAAATAGAATAAAACTGTTCAGCAAGATGCTTTTCTTTCTTTTTTTTTTTTTTTTTTGAGACGGAGTCTCACTCTGTCACCCCAGGCTGGAGTGCAGTGGTACAATCTCGGTTCACTGTAAGCTCGGCCTCCCAGGTTCATGCCATTCTCCTGCCTCAGCCTCCCGAGTAGCTGGGACTACAGGTGCCTGCCACCACGCCCAGCTAATTTTTTTTTATTTTTAGTAGAGACGGTATTTCACCGTGTTAGCCAGGATGGTGTCGATCTCCTGACCTTGTGATCTGCCCGCCTCAGCCTCCCAAAGGGCTGGGATTACAGGTGTGAGCTACTGTGCCCAGCCAGCAAAGTGCTTTTTAGTTGTATCATAAATTACATTCTTCTTATCAGAACACATAGGTCAACCTATTTTTTGAATGGCTGCAAAGTCCATCATATGAAACACCACAAGTTATTTAATCAATCTTCTGTTGTTCATTTTTTCTATTTTTCTCTACTTCATGCAATACAACCTTATGGTTGTAACTTGTTATTTGTCAGTAAAGTTAATGGTTTTACCATGATAGTTATATTCTTATTATTACTCTAACTGGTTTTCTTTACTAACTTATTAGCTCATTGTTTTCTTCATTAACTTAGGTTTTTTATATGTAATAGATATTAATCCTTTGTTATCTAGATTACACATTTTTTCTCAGTTATCATTTCACCTTTAACTTTATTAAAGTGAATAAAGTTTATTTAAGTAAACTTAAGTTTACTTAAGTTAACTTTGTTGAAGTAAATAAAGTTAACATTTTAATTAGTCTTATCAGTCATTACTTTCTTTTATGATTTTTGGGCTTTATACCATACTTTAAAGGGCTTCTTCACTCACTATATTTGTATAAAAAATAATTCTCTTCTATTTTAATATTTTCTTGTGATTTTGTATTTTATGTTGAGATATTTTACCTATCTGGAATTTATTCATAATGTGAGAATTTAATATTTTCTGAAATTGGTTCATAAGTAATTTTATTTTTAGATAAATGCTTGTAGTGTTCTGGTTAAAGCACGGGGTTTTCCAGTTATAACAATCTTTACCTGAATCCCTGCTTTGCCTCTTTTATATAATGTGACTTTTGGCAAGTTGTTCTCTAACTAACTCTTTCAGCTCTAAAATATGAATATTAAACTATATCCGGAAGAATTGTGAAGCATAAATAGGAACATCTAGGAAACTGCTTGGCATGGAGTTGGGGTATGAAAAATAAATTTATCAGTTATTCTCATCATTTTTATTTGATTCTGTAATAAAGGTCAAGGCAATTGTTTTCTGTAATGTTAACAACATCTTACTGTTTAATTCTTTTATGTCTGTTGGTTGGTTGATTTGTTGCTAACTAGTTGCTTTGTTTGGTTTGGATGTAAGCAAAACAAAGGATTATCCACCAGACTCCTCTTTGAACTTTTCTGGTACATATCATAAAACCCATTATGTAATGGCTCCAATTTGCTGCAAAGAAATGAACTGCCAATGTGCGATGTTACTTGCCTCATATTATATTTAGAGAGATTACAAATTCTAATATATTTTGAATTTAGCAGTGAACCTAAGGTTAAGAGGTGGCAGCAACTAATTTCCTCTGCTTGTTTTCTTAATTTTTATTGTAACTATTGCATTCTTAGTAGAATTATCTGTAAAAAATTGTTGTCTCCTCCATGAGATTACCTATAGTCACATTAAGTGCAAGACTCCATACCTAGCACAGTACCTGGCTCATAGTAGATGCTCAATAAACATTCCATGAATAATAAATAGAATGTCTATTGCACATCTAATGTATGCCCTGAAATTATTTAATTTTTAAAACAATCATGCAAGGTAAATGTTATTATTCTCATTTCACAGATGAAGAAGTTGAGCTCAGAATTAATGAACTGCCGAAGAGACTGAAATTACATGACCTGAACTCAGGCCATAGTAACCTTGGGGCTGGTGGCTGAGGTAGGAGTAGTCCTGGATAGAATGTAGTAAGTGTGGCTCTCAGCTTGGCATGTCTCAGAGGCAACTTTCTATTTTCCTTCCTGGTAAGGCCAATCTTAGTGGTTTCCTTTATGTAAAGTAGAACTAGGTCCTGTGCCAAGCAAGACAAGCAGCTCTATGCATGTCCCTGAGAAACTAAAATGATGCTCATCATCCCAGTCTGCAAATTAAGCCAGAATTTCAGTGTCGCTAGCAGTCAACTCCCCAAAGACAAATAGGTTATAATCTAGTTTCAGAAAGGAAAAAGTGACTAGTTGTCTGAAAGAACTGACATCACCTGCAAGCTAAGTACCTTTTCCCGTATCTGTGGGCTTTCTGCTCACCCTGGCTGTCTTGCTGAGCTCACTTGTACCAGATGGACGGCGAAACAAGACTTGCCAGGAAACTGAAACTTGCAACCAAATAGGAGAGACCAATTGCCAGACAGCATGTCTCAACACTGCTTCGTCAGCACACAACTTACGTAATCGCCTGTTTATGCAACAGGGTACATGAATTTTAATTGACAGCACTGTTAGGTTTGATTCAGTGTCATCTAATAGAGAGTTCTTGATTGGATATTCTACTTGTGGTTCTATCACTACATTTGTCGTATTAGGGGGTGGGAGGAAAAATCAGAACCAGCTCTGTTTGCAATAATGTGATAATGCAACTCAATGCTGTATTCAAGGAGAAGCGGAGTGAACAGAGGGATGCTTCTCCAAAGTTAGACTCATTGGAAAAAATGAAGAATTTGTAGCAGGGTTAGAGGCAATACAATAAGATGTCAAGAATCTTATAACGTCTAAGGAACCAAAGCTGGGACAAGAGTGTTAGAAAAAGGAAGCTGTGTCTTTAGAACTAAGTAACAGTAAGTATACAGTTCTCCACAGAGGAAACATCTGCATGCTTAGGTCTCACTTTAAATATCAGATCTTCTAGGAAGCCTTCACTACTTCCCCTACACCCCAACACTGGCTTAGAGAGTCATTGTGTGTGTTCAAGTAGCACCTTCTCTTTCACCTGTTATAGCCTGCATTGCACAACATCCTAATCATCGGCTTACTTGTCTCTCTTTCCACAAGTGTCAAAAATTTACCAGGACATGGTTGGGACCTCACTCACTGTCATAACACTTGCACCAAGCTCAAATCCTGGTATGTAATGAGCGCCTCGGAAGAATTTGTTGAATTAATGAATAAACAGTGTCCCATATTACACACAATAGCGATGATGCCACTGAAGACCATCAAAGCCAAAGATGAAGGGAATGTAAAAGAAGATACAGAACAACAAGAAGGAAGAGGAGGAAGAGTTGAAGGGAAAAGAGTTGGAGCAAGGAGAGGAGGGTGAAAAGAAATGAAGAAAGAGGATGATAAGGAAGAAGAGGAAGGGAAGAGGAGGAGGTGAATGGAGAAGAAGAGGAAAGAGGAGAAGGAGGAGGAGTGACAAGAGGAGGCTGAGAATAAGAGATGAATGAGGAGGAGGAGGAGGAGGAGAAGTAAAAACAGCTTCAAAGAAAAGAAGCAAGAATAAACTCTGCCTTACAGAATATCATGACAGACATGAGGCTCATCCTCCAGATGGAAAAAAATGCAAAGCAATAGAAGTGCTTGGAGGATCCCAAGCACTTCCAGGTCCTGGTACGCAAAGTCCTGCAGTGGGAATGGTAGCAGCTGTGTGGAGTCCTGATGTGGCCACTAGGGATGTCTTACTGGAGCAAGTGTACATGCGCTACCTGAACCTTATCTCACTGCTCTCTTCTGCTGCGTCAGGGAGTAGATAACTCTCTCAGAAGGGTCTGAGGGACAATGAAGTTTGAAGGGAAGAAGCTGAATGAGCTAAAGAGACGTAGAGGACCAACATGGCACCTGGTGACCTAGGTGTGAATCCTAGTTCCTTCAATTATCATCAAATGGTCTTTGGAAAATTATTGCATTTTCTGTAGTCTCAGTTTACCTACCTATAAATCTATCACAATAACAGCATTCTCTTCGCATTGTAATGAAGATTAAATTCAATGAGATAGCAATAATTACCACAAACCATCTAGCCCAAAAGCTCCTGATGTGTAGCAGTCACTCAACAAATACTTGTTTCCTTTCTTCCTCCTGGTTGAAAAGAGGTTTTGTTTTCCTTATTTCTGCCTACAGGCATTTGGAAATCAAAAGGAAAAATCTGATGGGAATAGCTGCTCTAAAGGTGGTAGTGGATATTGGGAGATCCATTGCAGGGATCTGTCCTCAGTGTTACCCTGTTTACATTTTCCCCCCAATAACTTAAATGCAGTTAGAAAGAGACTGAATATCAAAATGTATGAGACAAAAAGCGAAGTTTAGGACTGTGAACGATGGCAGCATTAGGTTCCAAAAAGATTTTAGCCAGAGGAATAGGCTGACTAAAGTTCAGAGAATGCAAAATGAAAGTGTAAGTTCCCACACCTGGGTTTAACAACTCAAGTGTGTAAAGATAAACATCATACCTAGATTGATTGATACTGAACATTATGTTTTTGATATGGTTTACACTAATTTGTATGTAGCATGACATCTCAGCCAAGTGTAACTATATGAAATTTGGTACCTTTGCTTGAGTTTAAATTTATGAAGCAAGTAAAATGAATTTCATGCCTGCATGACTCAAATAGATGGAGTGGTCTTTTTCATTTTCCCAAAGTATCTTCAGGCTGTTCTAACACAACATGGTCAAGATGACTCAGAGGACAAAGCAACCTGCCCTATCCTCCTACACGAGTCTCATCTTTCCTGATGAATGCTTTCTTATAAGCCTGAAAGAAAGACACTCAGAAGCTACACTTACTCCTAAGAAAAGGCTGGGCGTGGTGGCTCACTCCTATAATCCCAGCACTTTGAGAGGCCAAGGCTGGGATTATCACCTGAAGTCAGGAGTTCAAGATCAGCCTGGCCAACATGGCAAAACTCCATTTCTACTAAAAATACAAAACTAGTCAGGCACGGTGGCACACACCTGTTATCTCAGCTACTGGGGAGGCTGAGGCACAAGAATCACTTGAATCCGGGTGGCAGAGGCTGCAGTGAGCCGAGATCATACCACTGCACTCCAGCCTGAGTGACAGAATGAGACTCTGTTTTAAAAACAAAACAAAACAAAAAAACAAAAAACAAAACAAAACAAAATCATGGGAAAAAAGTCTGAGGACCATTATAACAATGATGACCAAAGAGTACCACTGTTATAGAGCCAAGAAATAAATTGTATAAGAAAAGATCTCTGATTAATGCTGAAAATGAAAAAAATTGATAGTTCCTTCAGGGCAATATTGGAGATACATGAGTACAACAGTCCCATTCTCTCCAATAGCTAAGAAATAAGGGAAATTAGGGTTGCCCTTTGAGAATGGACTTTTAGGATGAAGAGGAAGAAAATATTATAAATCCATAAACATCACTACCTCAGTGGGAATAGCTATCTATATTAATGAGGAATAATAATTCAAGTAAGCCAAGAATTTAGCAATGAATAAGGTTGAGAACTTAGAGAAATGCAGTTTCGAGAAGCAAAGATGAGGTGAGGATGGCTTACTAGAACCAACATGGTGGAGGTAGCTACCACCTGGCACCTAGTCCAGCTTTCAGCTTCTTAGGTGCTGAAATACCAAAAACTGGGCATCGTGGATAAAGGAAGTCCTTCCCTGTTAGTTTTGTTGTTGTTGTTGTTGTTTTGTTTGTTTGTTTGTTTGATGAACTAATTAACTCATGGGAGTTTCCAGTAAAGCTAGTAATCTGGGTTTGCAGTTTGAGCCCAGGGTCTGGACTGTGTACTGGATGCTACACAATGCTGAATCCACTTTTATTTGAAAAATATTGAGCTCTGTATATCCAGCATCATGCCAGGTTCTGAGAATAAAGAACAAGACAAAGATCCTATTCTCATGGAGCTTGTGATTCAATTTTGTGCTGTAAGATTTCTTCACAGGCAGCTAGTTTCCTCCTTGGCAACATCCTCACAATAACCAAGACCCTCAAAAGTGGTTAAATCTGGTTAAGGTTTCCCAGGCTCCCAGGCACTGATGACCCACCAGAGTCAGGCGTAAGAAGCCGGATTTCACTCTCCTGACTCACAGAGCTTTCAAAAAATGTAGCCATGCACTCTATTTAGACATCTCTTAATTCCAGTATTAGGGACTGAATATTGAAAATGAACTGGATTCACCAGGGATTAACACTAGGGGCTTGCGCTCCCTGGGATTCTGATACAATCCCACCAGGAAAGTATGCCTTCTCCCTTTATTTTGTGTAATAAAAATAGTAAAATGAAAATAATGGAAAGTTACTGCTGGGTATGTGTTGGATAGATGAATAATGTGGAAGCATTAAAAGGGGTTTGCAAACTAGGGCCACACTATGGATCTGATTGGGAAGACAATTCTTAATTTCAAGAAAGTAGCATCTTATCATGTAAAGAAAAATAAACTTTGTAATTCAAAGTCCTGGCTTACAGCCTCTCTCCTTCATTCTGTGGCACTGTAACTTTTGCTGAGGATTTCTTTATCTAGAAATAGTATGTACCTAATTGACTTTCCAATTTGAAGTAACCATTTTCCTTACACAAATGAGAATAAGAATTAAAATGTATAAAGGAATAAGCACATTTCTCTGTTAGACAGTTCGCTGTGAGAATGAGTCTGGGCAAAGGCATGGCGCTGAGAGGGAGGGTGGATTACCACAGCAGAGATTCAATTAAGCCTCTCCCAACTTACAACCTTTGCCCAGCCCATCCCTTGAACTAATCTCTACTTGGAAAGAAATCTCTAGCAGGCCGTTGTCATGCTGAAGAAAGAAATGCCTTGTCATTGCATTTGTGAAAGAAACCGGTATTGATTTCTGATTGGACCAAAACCAGAACACTCAGCTACCAAAACTGGGGCTAGCACCTTCCACAGAGAGACACAAAATTTGTTCAATGCCTGGCATCACATGATTTCTCTTCAAAGAGATGTTCGGCCAGAACTGCAGGTGGGTAGGAAAGTGTAAAAGCAGAAATAGGCCAGGCATGCTGGCTCACGCCTGTAGTCCCAGCACTTTAGGAGGCCAAGGTGGGCAGATCACCTGAAGTCAGGAGTTTGAGACCAGCCTGGCCAACATGGCGAAACCCTGTCTCTGCTAATAATACAAATATTAGCTGGGCATGGTGGGGTGTGCCTGTAATCCCAGCTACTCAGGAGGCTGAGGTAGGAGATTCGCTTGAACCCAGGAGGTAGAGGTTGCAGTGAACCGAGATTGCGCCACTGCACTCCAGCCTGGGCCACAGAGCAAGACTGCGTCTCAATAAAACAAAAACAAAACCAGAAATAAATCAGAAGCTGGTGTTGCAATATTCTTTGCCAAGAGATATTAACTATGCAAAAACAATTCTGTGTCCAATAAACTTGGAAAAGTGTTGAAAACCAAATTATCTCCTTGAAGATTCCCATTTCACAAAAGCACATAAAAGGCTCTTTCCTCAATCTCTGTGCTTGCCTTGCGTTGGTCTTCTTTCGATCAGATCAATATATGACATGAGGATTTCTGAATGAACAGTTCCCTCTGCCTCAAATTATCTTCCTTCTAATCATCACATGACTGCCCCTTTCTTGTTATTGGAATCTCAGGTTAAATGGCACCTTTTCAGAGAAACGTTCCTGAATACCAAATTTAAACTCGCCATTAGTCCATTCTGTTATATTTCAGTGATGCCTAATTTTCTGCATGTTACATAAAAACTCCAGGTAAACATGAATCTTTTCTTCTTTGTTCACCACTGTATCCTCAGCACACAGAAGTGCCTGAAACAAATTTAGCACTCAAAAACTGTTCGTGATAAATTGTTCAAAAAACATCTGTTGTTTCACAAAATATAGTTTGGAAAATAAGATCTGGTTTCAACCATTTATTGGATAGGTGGGGAAATGTTTGCCCACAGAGGTAAATTGGCTTGCCCAAGTCATGGCATCCTCTGGAAGCACAAGGAAAATCAAGATAGGTTTAAATCCCAGAATGTGGGAGAAGAAATCAATATTAATAGGGTGACCCTTCTGCGCTTTTCCGTGGTAGAGCTTATACCATCACTTAATACTTAAAACAACTGTACAAGAGGGGCATTATCATGTTTATTTCTTCAGATGAGGGAGAAAGGGCTCAAGCTAATAAAAGGTAGTACTAAAATTTGAACCCAGGTGCAAGGCAGTTCAAAGCCCATGACTGTTGACATTGTACCACATTGCCCTTTTGTAGTAGAAGGATCTACTATAGCATTAATTATCTGGAGTAAAAAGTGGGAGCATGCCCTAAACAAGGGAAATGCAAGTGCCTAGCACAGGTGCAGAAGTCTAAAGTCAGGGCATGCTCAGGAATGAGTGATGCCTTCTGATTACCCAAAACTGCAGAGTAAAAGTTTCTCAAGTGTTGCCTTCCAGAACATCACTGGTCCCAAAAGCGGAGTCCCAATTAGCCTGCAGACAGGAGCCAAGTGCCTTCCACTTAAAAGGTTTCTAATGTGGCAGTAATAAATAAGGCAGGTAATTGTAAATACTTTAGGCGTGGAGCAAACTAGGAAGCTGAAAACCCTCTGCCGATGTTATGGTTTACTTATTTATGCAACTGACACACCAATAGGCAATTTATACATCATTCATCTAACAAGTATTTGAATGTTTTCCATATCCCAGGCACTGTGGTATATGCTGGTAATATAGTAGTAAACAGGACAAAGAGAGTCCCTGCCCTATTCAATAAGTAGTTCATGAATGAATAAATTAATATAGGAAATAATGAATATGTTTGAAGATTTGCAGGGCATCAAGGTATACTAGCTATGCTTCAAGGGTTATGTACTGAGCTATGGCAAAATAAATAAATAAATAAATAATCTGGGAAAAAGCATTTTAGGACCTCACTGCTACTCTTCTAAGTGTCAGTGTACCTTGGGTGAATTTGGTTTTGAAATCTCCTCCAAATGAAGCTATTATACTGTGCCTCTGTTTCATGAGGCAAGTCTAATGAAGCATCCCCTATCACCTGCTTCTTCTCATCCCTAGTAAACCAATACCTGAGAACTTATCTGAATGACTTTCATGTAAAACCCATTGTCACTGTCAGGAAAAGATGTGGTATGATCTCTATATCTTTCAGGGTTCTCCAGAGAATCAGAACCAAGAAGAAAGTATGTCTTTATAGAGATTTATTTTAAGGAATTGGCTCATGTAGTTGTGGACATTGGCAAGTCCTAAGTGTGCAAGGCAAACCAGAAACCTGGAAACTCCGTAATCTATTGATTACTAAATTTCTCACTTGCAATTCTTCTGAAAATTCCTTTACTTTATCTTCATTTTTTTAAAGATATTTCAACTGAGTTAAAAATTCTAGGTCGGTAGTTTTTCTTAATCAACACATTAAAGATACCATTCCACTGGTTTCTACCTTCCACTGTTGTTTTCATTGGGTCAGCCATCATTCTAATTGTCATTGCTTTGAAAGTAAGATGTCTTTTCTCTGGATTCTTTCAAAACCTTTCTCCTGGATTTTGTATTTCTCTACATGTATGATGTTTAAATGTAGATTTTTAAACATTTATCTTGCTCACATAGGCTTATGAATGGTTGGGTACCAACAGCTCTGGAAAGTTTTTGGTTATCTCTTGAAAATTTGCCTTTTCCTTATTTTTTCACTAATCAAACATGCATTAGTCCTTCTGTACATGTTCTGTACTTTATTCATTAGTAATTCTTAAAGTATTTTCCATATTCTTACTGTTTCCTATATTTTTCAACATTTTGTCTCTTTGTGCCATAATCCAGATAATTTCTTCTTTCTATCTTCTAATTTACTAATTCTCTATTCTCTAATGTCCAATCTGTGCCATATCCTAAGTTTCCATTTTAGTTATTTGTTTACCATATCTATACTTTTTCCAAATTTACTCTGTGGTTTTTCTAGTGGCCTGTTCTTTGCAGATATTTCCAAACCCAATGAATTCTTTAAACCCAGTAAGTGTATTTTTTTTCAGTCTGCCTCTAAAATTCCAATGCCTGAAGTCAGTAAGAGTCTTTTTCCTATGTCTGTTGTTTCAGTTGCTTAGCAGCCGTGTAGCCATGTCTCCTTGCATACCTGCTAAATTTACCTGCATGCTAGTCATTGCTCTTGAAAAAAAAAATTATTTGCGAGTGATCCCTGAGGGCTAACGTTGAGTATATCCTCTTTCAGAAAGTCCTTACATTTGCTTCTGCCAGACATCTCTGCTGTTTGCAGCTGATGACAACCTCAAGTCAAGTTCATTGCTCAATGTCCCCTGGCAGGTGTGGATTGTGTGAACCCAAGATGCAGATCCATATGAAAGCCAGTCTGCAACCACAAATTCCCGGGGATGTCTTTTCTGCTCTTTGTCTTTATTTTCTGCCTCTACAAGAGCTTTCTCTAAAGTCTCCTAAAATTGATGAGGGAGAGAGAGTTTAGTTCTGACTCTCCTTTATGCCAATAATTTTGTGAATGCCATTTAATTCAGAAAAGGCTTCCTTTAAGATTTCTGAGTTACAAACCACCCCAAAACTTAGGGCTTTAAAACAACAAGCAATTATTCTCAAGCACATGAGTCTGCAGGTAATCCATACTTGGGCTAATTTTGAATGGACTTGTCTCGGCAGCTCTGCTTCAGGCTATACTTCGACTAGGCTTGGCTTCAAGCTGTCATTTGGTTCAAGTCTCTTCCATGTGTGTTTATTCTGGGGCACAGACAAAGAGGCAGCCGTGATCCTTCCATGTTCTCAGAAGGATCACCAGAGCACAAGGGAGCACACCTACCAGACATCTAAGTCAGTATTACAGAATGCAGAACACCCAGTTCATCTGTGGACTATCTTTTCACTATTCTCTTCCCATCCACTGCCTACTCTATGTGAAAAAAAACCTTTGTGTAGCAATTAAGTGCCAGACTGCTTAAAGACATTGTCTCTTTAATGCTCAGATTCACCCTAGGAATTCAGTATTACTGATGCTCAGAGAGGTCAAGTAAACTTGAATAGGGTCAAACATCTTGTACATGGCAAAGTCAAGATTCTGTTTCTAATATCTGAGTCTTCCCCATCATCCTCATGGTGATGAAATGCAGAGAATGGCTGCATTAGGAAGAAGGTGCCCATTTGAGTAGAAGGTAGTCTCTGGAAGTTAAAAGGTAGAGGCAGGGTGCAGTGTGTGTGTGTGTGTGTGTGTGTGTGTGTGTGTGTATAACATCATTCACTCCTATGTTGCAGTTTGTCCTCAGGACTATCTTGATTAATATTCCCTTGTGGCACATAATTAGTATACAAGAAGAAGGAGAATGCTCATTATTTGCCAAAAAAAAAAAGGATCAAAAGAGTAAAGCAAATTGAAATCATATATGGGTTACATATTTTCTTCAGATTTTTATTTAAATTGAAACAACTGTGGAAAGATCAGAGAGTTCCCCTCTACTGCCATGGTCAGCTCATTATAAAAATAATTTGCATCTGCTGAGAGAGAGTGAGAGAAGCATTTAGAATTTTTTAACTTCTTAGCAAGAAGTATACAATACACAAAAGGGGTTTAAGGAATGAATGACAGTTGGGGGCCAAACAACAATGGTAGCCACGTAGCGTTTCTACTACGGTATTTGCAGACAGAGGAAAGGAGAGGAAAGAGGGTTTAGAAGAGCAAAGAAAAGAGAAACTTGTGATGTTAGAGGCCACAGTATAAGAGACACAATTATTAACAAGTATCTCTAGAAGATTAAAATATGAAAAGTAAACCCATAGTTGGCATTTTTAAAAGATAACTCTACATACATAATTTATTTTTAAATTAACACAACCTTGCCACATAAAAATGGTTTTGAGTCAGCATTTTTTTCACTCTTGAAAGCATGCAGAGGAAGAGGAAAACAAAGAGGAGGAGAAGGAGGAGGAGGAGAACAATGACTACAACAAAAGTATATTTTCAGTAAAGCCAGGAAAGAGATGTAAAAAACACTCCACAATGGATAGAATGTCAAAATGTGGTAAGATTGGGAAGAAGCCAATCAAGAAGAAGCATAAAGAATTATAAGAGAGCTAGTAGTGGCAGATCTTAGAATGTGCCAGCAAATAAATTTTCTAAAAGAGAAGAGACCATTTTGAAAGACAAACTTTAGTTTTCAACAAAAGTTGAGGGATAAACCAATACAGAAATAGGAAAAAAAAAATCCAAAGAAGACAGAAAGAATGAAAGTGTGAAACATTTACAAACAAAGATAGATTATAAAATTTATAATTTTTTAAATTGCTGAAATAAAAGAAGTAACAAATCTTCATAATGTAAGAGTACAACTTACCCTGGAAAAAATGACCTAGAATGTATTTAGACATAAAGACATATCCTAATAAAGTTATGCACTTCAAAGATTTTTTTTAAAAATCATCTGGACAGCCAAGCAGGAAAGCCAAATTACTAAGTGGCAGAAAATCAGGTTGACCTCAGATTTGTCCATAGCTACATGCAATTCCAAAAAAAAAAAAGTAGACCAAGACTATAAGACGTTCGAGAGAATGTGAACCAAGGATTTTATATCCATTCAAACTTTCCTTCCAAGTATGAAGTCTGCAGACCAGTCTATTTTAATGTGGGAGAACTCAAGGAACAGTTTTCTAGTGAGTCTTTCTTGAGAAAACCACAGGATGACAAATTTTATCCAAACAAGGGATGACTGAGTAAACTAGAGGAAAAATGATTAGTGATAATGAATATATTTTGCTATAGAACTAAAAATAAAACAAATGTAGTAGGTGCAATGTAAGTTTTCTAGACCTTGGCAATAATGGAATATAAATTTTCTAGACTCTGACAATGTAGAAATGAGCAAACTACAAAAAATTAGGAAAGCAGTAGAAAGAAGGGAACACATAAGTAAATTACATAAGTAAATTTGCTGATTGCCTCATCTGCAAAACTTGGGAGTCAGAGATATTTAAAGCTGACAAAATCGATCGTAAATGTGGTAACATATTAACATTATGAACAAAAACACTAAGAAAAATAATTTTGACTAAAACAATGTGATGGGAACTAATATATAATGTCTAAGGAAAGAGAGCTCTAAAATTACTATGTATATGGCTAATCACTAAACAAAAATTCAACTGTTTTTAACTATCAAAAGAACTAAAAACAAAAAAGGACAAAATAGTCAACAATTTTAAAAGAAATCATGAAAACAGAAAGCATAATGTAAAGTAATATGGCAAGATTAAGATCAAATATATTTGTAAAATAATAAATATACATTTTTTAACACATCAATTAAAAGAAAAGGATTTTGGAGGGGAACACAAAACACAACTCTAAGCTAAATAGAAGTCACTCCTAAAACAAAGCTAATTAGAAAGACTGAAAATAGATCAGATTGATCTTGGAGGAGCACCCAAGATGACCAAATAGAAACAGCTCCAGCCTCCAGTTCCCAGCGTGAGCGACACAGAAGATGGGTGATTTCAGCATTTTCAACTGAGGTACCAGGTTCTTCTCACTGGGGTGTGTTGGACAGTCGGTGCTGGTCAGTGAGTGCAGCCCAACCAGTGAGAGCTGAAGCAGGGCAAGGCATCGCCTCACTTGGGAAGCGCAAGGGGGAAGGGAATTCCTTTTCCTAGCCAAGGGAAACTGAAACACACAACACCTGGAAAATTGGGTAACTCTCACCCTAATACGGCACTTTACCAAGGGTCTTAGCAAAGGCACACCAGGAGATCAAGCCTGGTGGAATTCAGGTTGAAAAATACTAAAGGAGACACTAAAAGAATACTTTATAATGCTAAAAAGTATAATTCATAATTAATATATAATAATTACAAATATCTGTAAGTAAAATAATATAGGAACATTCATAAATCAAAGATATAGGAAATATGATAAGAAATAGAAATTTGATAGATGTGAGAAACATTAATTCATCTCTTTCAGTACATGAAAAGTAAATGTATTCAAAGTAAGACAACATATATAAGATCTAAACGGTAACCAATAATGTTGTTTGTATATACATATATTCTAAAATTAGAGAACATTCTTTATTTTCAAGAGTCCTTAGGATAGTCACAAAATTGACTATAACCCCCAAATTTCCAAAAACACAAAAATAGTAAAAAATCAGACCAAATAAAGCCTCTACCATAAAAGTTTAGAAAAAATAACAACATAATAAATCAAAGGAAAGCAGGAGGAAATAATAAAGATAAATCCAGAAATCTATAAATTAGAAAACCAAAAAGATAGAAATAATAAATATATAAGCTAGTTATTTTAGGAAAAGAGGAAAAATAAATAAAATAAACCACCAACAAATCTACTCTACAAAAAGTATGGGCATAGGGAAAAGGAGTGTTTAATAGACAAATTTCGTATTTAATAGACAAAATATAACATAAGAGAAAATAAACTCAGAAACAATAAATTAAAACAATCATGAGAGACTTTTGCTAAAAATTGTGCAAGTAAATTTGCAACTCTCACCAAAATTAGTAGAATTCTAAGAAAATACGAAATGGGTAATTTTCTAGAAAACGTATCATTTAAGTATAAAATAAGTATAAAATATAAGTGTCCTTGGCTGGTGTGCATCCCACATGGTGTCTAGCTGAGTGCCTGACACTTGGTGGTAGTCAATACATACTAATATTTGAATTGAATGAGTATCTTATCACGTCAGAAAGCAGAAGTCTTGTCCCACAGAGGGGAAATTGAGAACACAGATTCGGGGTAGAGGAAAAGCGTTGCAGCCACAAATCCCTCGTGCTGTTTCTGATGGCTACCTTGTTAATGTAGAGACTGAAGTTCTAGCTTTGTGTGCTGAATAGGCAGCAGGAGACTTTGATCAAAACAGGACTAAATGGTATGTTGCAAGATGGAGAACTTTAGGGATAATCCAAAAAGAAGCAAGTTACTCACGCCTTAAAAATGATGTGCTCGGCCGGGCACGGTGGCTCAAACCTGTAATCCCAGCACTTTAGGAGGCCGAGTAGGGCGGATCACGAGGTCAGGAGATCAAGACCATCCTGGCTAACACGGTGAAACCCCATCTCTACTAAAAAATACAAAAAAACTACCCAGGCGAGGTGGCAGGCACCTGTAGTCCCAGCTACTCGGGAGGCTGAGGCAGGAGAATGGCATAAACCCGGGAGGCGGAGCTTGCAGTGAGCCGAGATCTGGCCCCTGCACTCCAGGCTGGGCAACAGAGCCAGACTCCGTCTCAAAAAAAAAAAAAAAAAAAAAAAGATGTGCTATAATCCCCACTGCCTATTCTGATCCCATCTCCTACCTCCCTCCATCTCCTGTAACCAAAATGAAAATCAGCTCCCAGACTCATTGTCTAAGACGGATCAGCAAAATCTCCCCATCTGCAAATATTTTTGTGAGGATTCCTTTCACCTCCATGTCCTACCTGAAACTTGGCTCCCCACTGAGGATACTACTTCCCCCCAGGCCTCTTAAATGCCATCCTGTCTCACCCACACTGTACACTGGATCTGAAGATGAGGAAGTAGGAGTCTTTCTTGCTCTTTAAGGCTTCTTCCAACCATTTTCCCTTCCTCCTCCTTAAAATCAACTAGCTTTGATTATCATGTCATCGGATTATAACATTCTCCATCCATCCTTGTTTCAGCCTTCTAAAGATGCCTGAGTTACTTCCTCTCATTGCTTGAAGATTTTAGCTCCTGGCTTACTGTCATTCTGTCAAAAATTCTTGATGATTTTAATATTCACCAAAAAAATTATCTTTGCAATTCCCCGATCTTTGAATTTTATTACTTGCTGTGCTCCAATGATCTTGTCCACCACAAGATCAATCTGAGTCACTCACTCTCATAGTCGTACCAAGATATTGTCATTATCAATAACTACTTCCAACCAGAATATTATTTTAACCATTTCATTTTTGACCACCCCACTACCTATCTTTGCACCTCATTCTTCCTAATATTCCAGCTTCATCAATCTTCTCACCCTAACTCATAGATTCTTCTCACTTTTCAGTGGCCTCACCAGTTGTATTCTCACTTTCCTCCTTTCCAAGGTTAAATGTCATGGTTAGTTATTATAATCATTCCCCCCATCTTTATTACCTTCTATTGTTTGATATAGCTGCTTGGCAAAACCCTAAGCCTTGTTAAATCCAGCTCTCCACCTATTTTGTACCTGCCCCCACACAACTGCTTGAACTGGAGAAAAAACACAATCATGCTGACTGCCTATGCTTTAAACTCATGGTCACTCACCCTAGGTGGGACTGTAATGTTGCTTGTCACTCACACTCTTTTATTCCCGTAGTTCATTCATTTTCCCACTCTCCTAGATGATTATTTTATTCCCTCTCCTCTTTCCTTGAACTCCCAATCCCTTTTCCCTTATGTTCTCCTTCAGGTAATAATTTTGATTGCTATTTCACTGAGAAAATAGAAGCAATCATAAACTTCCACAAGTACCCACTACCACCTCTACCCACTGATCTGCATGGATATACATACTGCTTCCTTCTCCCCATTATTGTGGGAAGAATTTCCCATGCTTCTAGCAAAGACCAGCACATCCACTAGTGCACTGGGTCCCACCTCATCCCACCTCCTCACGGATACAGCTCTAACAACTCTCCACTTTCCTCCACCAACAATTCCCATAACCATGCCATGTGCTGTTACTTTACCTATCTTTTAAAAAATTTTCACTTCACTTTTCTCATTTCTCTCCTTTTACAGGAAAAGTATCTGTGAAAATTGTCTATAATTTGTCTTCTCCTCTTATCCTTTGTACTCACTCCAATCAGAATTTCACTCTGACCACTCAGCCAAAATGACTCTTGCTGACCACCAGAGTCTCAATACCATGAAATCCAGTCAGTGCTCAATTGCCTTCCTTCTCAAACTATCAGTAGCATTTGGCTGGCAGCTCCCCTACTCCTTCTGGCAACTTTCTCTTCACTTGGCTTTGAAGATACCACTCACTCCTGGTTTTCTTCCCATCTCTCCATCTATTCCTTTTCAGTTTCTTCTGTTCATTCCTCACAGTAAATATTAAAATGAAGTCTTCTCTTTTCTATTTATGTTCTTTCCTTTGTGAATCACATTGAGTTTCATAGATTCTAATGCTTTCTATATGCTAATTAGTCTCAAATTTGTATTTCTGTGTCAACACTTCTCCCTTGAACCCTAGATTTTTGTATTCATCTGCCTAAATGAAATCTTCATCTAGATTTCTATAGACATCTTAAACCTAATATATCAAAAGCTGAGCTTCTATATTTTCACCTCTCCCAAATTCTGTTCCTTCTATAGATGTTCCCATCTTAGTAACCCAAAATCCTATTCTTCCACCTTCTCATGACAAACTCGTCAATTTTGCTCATACCTTACATTCAGTCGACCCTGTAATTCTGGTTGTTCTACCTTCAAATTTTATCTAGAATCACAGTATTTCTCACCATCTTCACAGTTATACCCTGGTGCAAGCCATCTCCCAACTCTCTACTTAATTCCAACCTTGCCTCTGTAGTCTATTCTCCACCCAGCAGCCAGAGTGAGCATGTTAAAGAGTCAGAGTATGACATGCCTTTGCACAAACCCCTCCATGGCTTTTCAAGGATGAACCTTAATGTCCTCATAATATCTACAAGGATCTATATGATCTGTCCTCTCTGAACTCTTCTTCTATATACCCCTTCTGTATACTTCAGCCTTTCTGTTCCTCACAGCACTGAGCATGTGTTCACCTCAGAAACTATTACCCTTGGGATCCCTCTAACTAGGATTCCCTCCTGTTAATTTCGTGGTTCCCTCACTTCTTTTAGGTATTATTTAAATATTACCTGCTTGGGGAAGCTTTCCCTCCCTTGCTCCTTACATGAAATTGCGTGACAACCCCACCACCATGGCCAACCAGTCCTCTACTCCTCCCTTGCTGTTTACTCCCCTTAATATTAGGTAGTCTGTAACATAGTGTGAAATGTACACATTCATCTTGGTTATTGCCTGTCTCCCCCACTATGATGTAAGTTCTATGAAGGCTGGAATGTTTTTTAATTCACAACTATATTACAGTGTTTAGAACAGTGTCTGGCCCATGGTAGGTGCTGATTTGGTGAATGAATTAATAAATTAGTGAAAATATACCTACATACATTCTAGGCATTGAGGACTATCGTGGGAGCGGAAGGCCACTGAAACATGATTCCTGCCTTTGAAGTGTTAATAGTACTGAAGAGGAGATGCTAAGTGAACACAAATCACAATAACACAAAACATTGTGTATTAAGTGCTATGACAAGGGGCGGACAGGGAGTAATAAAAATCTCAAGGTTGATTGGATTGAGAAGACTCAGAATGTGTGACGAGTAACCACTTTGTGTCAAGGAAGGCAGACTCAGATTTGCTTAACCAGTTTTGGAATGACCTGAGAATAGAATCTTTACACTGAAGTTTAAGTGACTACATTCGTTTGTTTTGTACAAGTCACTGGAGATTCCATGGTAAAGATGGCACACATGGTCCTTCCCCCACAATGAGGTTTACAGCCAAGTTAGAGAGAAAAGTGGTTTTGAAGTGGATTCGAGATGTCAATGTAAGCATCCAAATCAAAATTCAGAGCTTAAGGAACTATGAAGTTGGTAGCAGAATTCAATTAAATCTGTTAAGAAAGAGATTTATGAGACAGGGTGTGGTGGCTTACACCTGTAATCCCAGCACTTTGGGATGCCAAGGCGGGAGGATCACCTGAAGTCGGGAGTTCGAGACCAGTCTGATCAACATGAAGAAACCCCGTCTCTACTAGAAATTCAAAATTAGCCGGGCACGGTGACACATGCCTGTAATCCCAGCTACTCGGGAGGCTGAGGCAGGAGAATCGCTCGAACCCGGGAGGTGGAGGTTGCAGTGAGCCAAGATTGCACCATTGCACTCCAGCCTGGGCAACAAGAGCGAAACTCCGTCTCAAAAAAAAAAAAAAAAAAGGAAAAGAAAGAGATTTATGGATTAAAGTTTTATGCTAAATGAACTCAATGAAGCTTTAATCTATGAATGTAAGTTTTAACCCAGCAGCCTATAAGAGCTTTTGCATTCTAAAATGCAGAAGACCACCATTCTGATTGCTTAGTACCTGTGCTGTGTTTGATGTTAGATATTTTTAATATCACCTTTGTGTATAAATATCTCATTGACTTCTCTCCCGTAGGAAATATAATAAGGCTTCCATTAAACAGAACATGTCAAAAGAACCGTTATTCAATGAAAAGTATGTGAGTTCTCTCCTTTTAGAAAGGGAGAGGTAACTCACAAGAAAACTCAAAATAAAAAATTTGGGAAAATAACTAATTTTCTCACATTCATTAATTTTCAGCCAGCCTCTTAGGCCACGTAAAAAGTCCTGACAAATGAGAATGAATCTGAGAATCATTTTTCTTGTCATTTGCTCAAAAGATTAATCTCCTGATATTCTAGGTTTAAAAAAAGAGGAGTAAGATGGTAAAATGTGAAGGAAATTTCTGATGCTTAAAATAATTCAGAATTTATCATGTTGTAGAGATATTTTAGAGATATCCCATAAAGGGTATTAGGATTTGACAACAATAAAAGTTGAAGAGGTGTTCTGATTCTATTAATAGAATCAAGGACAAAAGCCCTAGGATCACAAGAAACCTGAATTCTCTGTTGACTAAAGAAAATAGCAAGGTTTTTAAAAATTAGCATATGTTTTATTAATTAATTAATTAACGTGTTTATTCATTCAAGTTTGTTTTCGGAAGCCTTGAGGGCTATCAATTGAGAACTACAGCCCTGGAAGTGCCTATCATAGAGGTTCTGTCAGATGGCTCTGACACAGTATTCCAGCTCACAGCTTACAAAAAGGTAGTGGAAGTTCAGTATGTGTTCAGAAGTTACATCAAATTTGTTCAGAAGTTACATTAAAGCATAATCACCTAAAGTTTAGGTGCAAGAGTACATCTGGTTACAGATTACAGAGGCATAGTCACTAACTCTGTCAGAAATTATTTTATGTGTAGGAAAAGGCAAGGACTAGAGTTATATATCTTTTAAGGATGTAGTGACTTGAGAAAGAGACATGAGGGGCCAGGTGCTCTATCCTGTTTTGTCTTCAGAGCATTCTTCCATAGAGCAGCTCATAGAGTCAGGGGCTGTGTGAAATTATGCTGGAGAGCAGAAATGAACAAACATGGTTTCTTACGTTTGCTACTTTGTCTCACAGTTTAAATCTCGGCTTTGCCATGTATTTCACATATTCAACCTTAGGTAAGTCACTGAACCTAGATAAACCCGTTCCTTAATTGGTTGAATGTGGACAAACCAAGTTCTACTCTCAAAATGTCTTTGCGGGAGGGTTAAAAATAGACAATGTGTAGAATACTGAGCACAGAGCTTGACGCAGATAAAGTTGACAATTATTAGCAGTTATTACTAAATTGTCTTTATACAACATCTATATTTCTTTTAATATATAAGTAATATATGCTTGTGTTTTTTGAAAAATTGAAAATATAAGAAAAGAACACATAAAGAAACCATTATAACTTTATTATCCAGAGACTACCTCTTTTAAAATTTTGTTGTATATTTTTTAGACTGTATTACAACTCTCTACTTTTTTTAAGTATCTACAAATGTTATAAGCATTTGAATGTAATTTTAATGGGAAAAATATATAATGCAATTCTTTGATGAGAAAAATTATTGATTTCCTAGTGACTCCTTAATGTAATAATTTGTTCAATGTGCAGTTCATCTGTAGCATATTTATTATAAGAATTGGAAGACAGGTGTAGGTAAAGGCCAAATTTCATACAAATACCAAGAATCATTTAGAAAGAACTTGTCCTGTGACTCTTCCCTGCCATTTTCCTGTTCCCACGGAACTATCAGCCTATTCCTTAGTTGCTTTCCATCATATCAGGAGGCTCATATTCAGCTGCGGGATGACAGGCTAGTCAGCATTCTTTTTTTTTTTTAATACTTTAAGTTCTAGGGTACATGTGCATAACGTGCAGGTTTGTTACATATGTACACATGTGCCATGTTGGTATGCTGCACCCATCAACTCGTCAGCACCTATCAACTCGTCATTTACATCAGGTATAACTCCCAATGCAATCCCTCCCCACTCCCCCCTCCCCATAATAGGACCTGGTGTGTGATGCTCCCCTTCCCGAGTCCAAGTATTCTTAAAAGGGCAAGAATCACTCAGTCCTCATCAGAGTGTGCACACACCTACACCCCCACTGTCTGCAAAGAGTACTGCTGCAACCAGCTACAACCTATGTGCCAGTTTCACATGCAGCTATCTCTGAGTACAAACTGACAGTATTGAGGGATAGATGAGATGATAGACTTCAGCAGTAATCTATAAATATTTTGGCTATCAAGACTGATTATTCCCTATTTTGTTCAAACAAGCATACCATAACTGATCCATTTCAATGACACCTGATGGGACTAATTTACACCTCCTATTCTGATGCCACTGTTGCTCAGAATATTCTAGGAAATCTCTCTCTCTCTCTCTCTCTCTCTCTCTCTATCTCTCTCTCGAAACTACCTTCAGAGGATTTTGTCTGCTATATAGTATTTTAACCATTTTCCAATGTATTGAAAAACTTTTTGACATTGGAACTGACTATAAAACCAAAACCATGTAAAATGAGATTTCTTTGTTTAAAAATACACTTGATAATCTAAAGTCAAATCTGCCTTTACCTCCCTTCTCAAGGTTTCTTTGTGGACTGATTAAAAGAGTCCTTTGTTAACACACTGTATACAAGTGTAGGTTGTTTTTACCATGTATGCCTTTATAGTCATAATATTTAGAAACCAGGAAATATTGTAATCACAAAGGAATTTCATTTTGCCATTCTGTCTACTGATGGATTTGAATATACTCTCTGTAAGAATGGCTTTCTCTGTAAGAATGTGATTACAGAGAAAGTTGCTCTGTCACTCTTTCCACATTATTTTGGCTTCATTCTGACTACTACTTGGTATTTTTGGAGGCTGTTCCAAACTTTGGAAAGAAATGTGTCAACTCTAGGCTTCAGCTACAATTGGAGTCATCTTCCCAGGCCTCCACCCCTGCGAGCCCTACCACAGCATGGGAGCTGGGAACCTGCAAGGTGGAAGCTACCATTCTGAGAAACTCTTGGGAGATGGGGGTATTTCTAGGGCTGCCCTCATTGTTAATGTTGGGGTTTTTGGTTGGCCGAGAATTCACACAATCTGGAAATGCAGTTGTCACCTCAAAGAACAAGCAGTTACTTTTCATCTCCTGCACGTTTCATCCAGTGCAGTCAAGATTTCCTGAATTGTGGCCCGTGAACCATTTATTTAAGAACTCTTGGTCCTTACCCTAGATCCACTGAAGCAGAACCTATGGAGTTACAGACCATGAATCACACTTACAGTGTGCTGATTTGGTTTTGTTTTTGTTTTTGCAGTTTCTCCTAGTGATTCCTATGCATTCTAAAATTTGAGAATTATAGTTGATGAATTCTTTAAGCCTGACTGCTAGGGCACAATATGAACTAGACCTGATAATTTGTCAATGTCAAGCTATATTAAGTAGGAAGATGCATTAATGTCATGTGTTTCATTCTTCATTAGGACCAAGTAGGAAGGAAATCATGAGGACATCAAGGCAACATCAAACCCACATTCTTTCTCTTTAATATACTCACTTTCCTGTGCTCCCTTGGTTCTAGATACCTTTGGTCACTCAAATGCATAGTTTTAAAGATGAATTCATTTATTCGACAACTATTAATCAGCCCCTGACAAGACCTGGATCTTGCACTTGTCAACAACAGCATAGAGATTAATGAAAATGGATGCTTCCCATCAAAGAGTTTAGAATCGGATCCTTTCTTCCTGGTCCCCACTCCAGCAATGGCTGGAGAACAAACACTTTATTCCAAACAAAGAAATTCTAGAAATCTCCTAGTTCACTGGTTTTTCACTGTGTTCCTTAGAGTTCTGAGGAGCCTCAATGTTCCCGTGGGGATGTGTGGGTGGCAGGTCAAGCAGACTCTGTACAACTACTTCCCATTCAACCACAACAGCTCTGTTTTTCTATATTTATTTTTATTACATTTCCACACAAGATTTCAGCTAAGACGAGATAAAAAGTTTATAAAACAACAGTGTAGAATTGACACATTTTCAAATATTTATCTCCAACAAAGTTTCCAACTCTGTATTCAGCCCTCCCCTTCTTGCCTTCTTTCAGTGTTTCTGGCAAATCGGAGAAAATATGCCTCAAATTGGTGCTTACGTGCAAAACCTCTTTCCCCACCAGCTAAGCTTTATAAAGGTATTTGCCCTCAAGTGAGCTGGAAGCAATAGAAATCTTAACTTTCAGGGAAAAGACTGTCCTATATTATATTACTTGGAAGAAGAAGTTTTTGGAACCATGTCAAGCCACACAGATGATACTTGAAACTACCAACGTTAATTTTCCCATGTCCTGAATTATCTCTCTCCTTCCAACCTGCTCCAGTTTTTCTTGGTCTAGGCCAATCTCTTTGCTTAACTCTGTATTGAACTATGAATCAACACCAACTTTCATTTTCCAAAATAATGTTTGCCTTTCACATCAAGAGCCTAGCCTCAAGTTTGTTCAGTTGTTCACAGGAAGCTAGATGTTGAAAAAGAATGACAGCCTCTTTGACATCAATGAATCATGTATAAATATGTATGCTTCTATCAACATACACATTTAGACACAGAAGACCCGTGCTTCCTGGGAGACCACAGTTTAAGATAGGAGTAGTAGAGGAGACCAATCGGGGTTGTAAACACAGGTTTCCTGGAGAGGATGGTTATTTCCAAATCCCAGTGGATGAAAATAGCATCATAATCTGGCTGCATGACAACCAACAGGCTGGGCTGTCTTCATTCTAGCTACCTGTAACTCCATAGGCCAATAGGAGGCCAATGTAAAGTTTACAGGAGTGCAATGTAAAGTTTACATTGGGCTCCTATCACACCTCTATTTATATCCCAGGGTAACAATGTAAACACCCCATGTTTACATTGGGGTATGAATATCTGCTTGGTCTTGAGGTAGTCCTTGTTGAAGCAATTATCAATAGACAGTGATTGGAGTTCCTCCCACTTACTGTTTATGTTGGCACTTGCTGTTGAGATAAAGGGCTGTTATTGTAGAAGGGGCTGTTTCTGGATAAGGCTGCTTACACTGTTATGGATTTACTCTACTGGAATGGTCACTCAAGTATAATTAGTCTAGAATCACTGTAATAATTTGGAGAGGTTTTAAATGTTATCCATCTTTGGGTTTAGGACTAGAGAAAGCAAAGGATTTAAATCTCCATGACCTCCAAATGGATACAGCAGTTGCTATGGGGATCCTGGAGAGAAAGTGAAAATGTTTTATGAACTTGGACATCTTGTTTGACATCTCCAGCTTCAGGCTCCAGATGACTTGTTTGCTAGATGAAAAACTGTCTATCAATCCCAACTCACAAGGTTATAATATATATAAACATTCCTGACTGGAAAGCATTCTATAAAACCCTTTACAAAGGTAAGGGAAATATAATATTTCTGTAACTACTACTGAGGTAACTAAACCATATCATTAACTGGGCCTAACCCAGACCCTAAACCCTTCTCAGTTGCACCAAAAGTGCTTCTACTGCCTGCACTCCCCTGAGTACAAACACCTTTATTAAAACCTAGCTGGTAGGAAGGGCCTCTATACCATAGCATTTAGGGAGCTGTCCTAGAAAGGAAAGAAATGTGCCCAAATGATAAGTGTTCATGTTCTCTAATTTATCCCTTAATTCATACTTCCTCCCATATATGGATGAAGTCATATCTCATAGCCAAAAGCACAGAGTGGTGCTAATCTGCATTTTCTGGAAAATAAGACATGAAAGAGCTTCTTTCTTTGAACAGTACCTCTAAGTCCTTTAATGGTTTAAACACTCACAAGTGCATTAAGGCAACCTGTCAAAGCAAACTCAAAGACAGTAGTTCACTTTTTGCCTGTTTTGGCCTCTTCCTGCCAAATCTAGCCAATTTCTTTCACGGTAATTTTTGGAAGCTGGCAGGCAGGTAGAAACATGTGGAAAGCAAACACTCAAATAATAGAACAAATGCAGGCATATGAATTACCACAACATTGAGAAAGTCCCACCACATAGTGAGAGGTGGTGTGATCAGATAGATTCCTTTAGGTGATTTACTCAGACTTATAAAAGCATTGAAAGCAACTCCAGAATGATTGAAAGAAGGCTGGGGTAAAGATATGGTTGTCAATAAAATCTTAACTCTGAACAAAACACATTACAGGCTCCAGGGCCTCCTTATACAGCTCTGTAAGTTGAGCACTCCACACCTCTAGGGGGTGCCATTCACACTACCACCTAAAGAAATGGCACTCCCTGGAGCTGTTCAATGTACAACCTGTATGGCTGTACATGGCTGACCCAGAGAGCATATTATTGGAGGGAGGGGAGAGAAGGGAATGGGTGGGGAAAAAAGGCTTTACTTACAAACTGAATTTGTATCCTGGTTTTCCACATACACTCTGGGTAGTTATAGGTAAGTCATGTAATCTCTCTGAACCTCAATTTCCTCCTCTGGCAATTGTGAAAAAGATTCTATAAGGTTGATGGGTTAATGAGGGCTTAATGAGGTGATGTAGATGAAAGTGCCTGATAAATGGAAGGAACTTATTAAATAATATTTATTTGTAATGACTTACAGACTGCCAAGCAGATACTGGAGGAAGCAGGCATCCTTTATTTAAAAGAAGAAAAATAAGAATAAGGAAAATGCCCCATATTTAAATAGTGCTTTATGTATTAGCATCAAAATAACCTTTTTTGTTTGTAGGTAGTATAGTAGATTGATGGTACAGATTAGTTAAGTCACTTTTTCATAGTCACAAAGTTAGTAGGTGAAAAAGCTAAAACTCAAATCTCTTATTTTCATTAGAAGTCCAGTGTCCTATCTCTAAATGATTTAACAAGAAACAGAGGAGGTTGTAGGAGGCATTTGAATAAAGCCCTATTGGCCAACTGGGGTTGACTACTGAGCTTCCTTGGCAATGGCTTTTACAGGACTAAAATTTTTTAAAGATATATCCTTTCTTCTCATCGGCCACCTTGGGACTGCTTTTGTATAACCCAGGGATAGGAAAAGAGAGATCAGCTCTAAGATCACACATACCTACCAAGAGAGAAACAGAAATATGTGAAATTTAAATGATGGCCCCAAGCTAAATTACTTTTATTTTGCAAGAAAATATGTTTTGTGATTTCATCTAGTAATAGATGTACTTGATATGCTATGATTTGAACCAGTTCAACAACTACTACAACAAAGACTCAGTTTCCAGGGAAGCTTGCAATTTGATTATATTCCTCTGCTTGACCTTACTCTAAGTTCAAATCCTCACTCCACACCTAAAATAACATACTAGTTAAAATTGAGAGCACTGCAGCCTCATGTTTGGGTTTTTATTCTGCTATATAAAACTTTGTGTGAGGTTCTTCACCACTTTGTGCCTCCGTTTTTTTCTCCTCTTTAAAAATAAGATGCCATTTACTGAATAAGCTTTAACAGTGAAGGAGTTTACATGTAAAAAGCAAGTAGAAGAATGTTTGTCACACAGTAGTTGCTTGGTAAATCAGGAGTGCATTATGATCCTAAATTTTGTTATGCCTCATATAAAAATATACCTCATAGAGTTCAAAATAAATGAAGCAAAAATTGATAAAACTAAAAGAAGAAATAGACACATCTACAGTTATAATCAGAGATTTCCAAAACCCACTTTCAATAATTGATAGAACAAGTAGAAAGAAAATATGGATATAAGAAATGTGGAATACACTTCAATCAACTTGATGTACTTAACAACTATAGAACACTTCATCCAAGAAGAGAATGCATATTCTTTGCAAATATTATTATAGATTGAATGTTTGTTTCCACTACAAAAAAAAGAATTATTTTGGAGCCCTAAATATTGAAGCACTAACCCCCAGTGTGATAGTATTTGGAGGTGGGACCTCTGGGAGATAATTAGGTTTAGATGAGGTCATGAGAGTGGGGCTCCCATGACAGAATTTGTGTTCTTCTAAGAAGAGAAAGAGTGACCATTGCTTGCCCTCTCAGCATCACTTGAGAAGGTGGTTGTCTGCAAGCCAGGAAGGGAACCCTCACCAGAAACTGAATTGTCCAGCACCTCATAGCCTCCAGAACTACGAGAAATAAATGTCTGTTGTTTAAGCCAGCCAGTCTGTAGTATTTTGTTATAGCAGCCCAAGCTGACTTATACAGGCACATGTGAAACATTTTCCAAGATAGATCATATTCTCAACCACAAACAGCCTTCAGAAATTTTAAATTATTCAAAACATACAAAGTAGGAGTTGAAATGGAGGGTAAGAAACTTGAAAAAATTATCCCTTCTTAAAGGTACCGGAAAAACTATCAAAAACTATCAGAATCAACTTTCATTGGAACATTGGAAACTAAACAAAAGCTTGCAAGAACCAGGAAAATGCTTAATGAATAAAATTTGGCTGACTCTCAATAAGAACAGAGAACTTTTTGTCTTTTTAATTTACCCTGGCTTCATGCCCCACTTCCCGTCTCAACAGTTGCCTTAAAGATAACATTCTGCATTCTTATTACAGGTACTGGTACTGCCAGGAGCAGAATGCACTTCGTTTCCAAAGAACTTTGGTCATTTGTTATGACCAGTTTGGTGTCCACCTGGAGGATAAGCCCAAAAAACCTGCCTTTATCTAATCTAATTTGAACTTACCCAGTGCTGCTGCTTGGGCAATAGATAGCAGTTGGGCAAGCAATTAACCAACCAAAACCTTGGGAGGAAAGAATTGAAAGGAAAAGTTTAGGAGAAGCTGTCTCAAAAAAAAAAAATCCACAAATATTTTTATAAGAGACAAAAATGACTGTATTGTGATAAAAGATTGAATTCATCAAGAAGATACAGCTTTTCAACACACATATGCACCTAGCACAGATCCCCAAAACGTGTGAAGCAAAAACTGACAGAATTGAAGGGAGAAACAGTTTAGCAATAACTTCAAAACCCCACTTTAGATAATGGACAGAATAATTAGATGGAAGATCAGCAAGGAAATAGAAGACTTTTTTAATATGTTGCAGGGTTTATTACCTTTTTTAAAAAAATTATTTCCATAGGTTTTTGGGGGAAAAGGTGGTATTTGGTTACATGACTAAGTTCCTTAGTGGTGATTTATGAGATTTTGATGCACCCATCACCTGAACAGTATACACTGAACCCAATTTGTAGTCTTTTATCCCTCACCCCCTTCCCACCCTTTCCCCTCCCAGAGTCCCCAAGGTCCCTTGTATCAGTGTTATGCCTTTGCATCCCCATAGCTTAGCACCCAATCATGAGTGAGAACATACAATGCTGGGTTTTCCATTCCTGAGTTACTTTACTTAGAATAACAGTCTCCAATTCCATCCAAGTTGCTGTGAATGTCATTAACTCATTCCTTTTTCTGGTTTAGTAGTGTTCCATTAAATATATCTATATCTATATCTATATATAGATATACACACACACATATATATATCACAGTTTCTTTATCCACTAATTGATTGATGGGCATTTGGGCTTGTTCCACATTTTTGCAATTGTACTGCTATAAACATGCATGTGCAAGTATCTTTTCTGTATGACTTCTTGTCCTCTGGGCAGATAACCAGTAGTGGGACTGCTGAATCAAATGGTAGTTCTACTTTTAGTTCTTTGTTGTACTAGTCTACATTCCCACCAGCAATGCAGAAGTGTTCCTTTTTCACCTCATCCTTGCCAGCATCTTTTTTTTTTTTTTTTTTTTTTTTTTTTTTTTTATTATGGCCATCCTTGCAGAAGTCGGGCGGTATTGCATTATGGTTTTGACTTGCTTTTCACTGATCATTCCTGATGCTGAGCATGTTTTCATGTTTGTTGGCCATTTGTATATCTTCTTTTGAGAATTGTCTATTTATGTCCGTAGCCCACTTTTTGATGGGATTGTTTGTTTTTTTCTTGCTAATTTGTTTGAGTTCCTTGTAGATTCTGGATATTAGTCCTTTGTTGGATGTATAGATTATGAATATTTTCTCCCACTCTGTGGGTTGTGGGTTGTCCATTGACTCTGATGACTGTTCCTTTGGCCATGCAGAAGCTCTTTAGTTTAATTAAGTTGCACCTATTTATCTTTGCTTTTATTGCATTTGTTTTTGGGTTCTTCATCATGAAATCTTTGTCTAAGCCAATGTCTAAAAGGGTTTTTCCATGTTTTCCTCTAGAATGTTTATAGTTTCAGGCCTCAAATTTAAGTCCTTGATCCATTTTGAGTTGATTTTTTTTAAGGTGAGAGATGAGGATCCAGTTTCATTCCCTACATGTGGCTTGCCAATTATCTCAGCACTATTTGTTGAGTAGGGTGTCCTTTCCCCACTTTGTTTTTGCTTGCTTTGTCAAAGATCAGTTGGCTGTAAATATTTGCGTTTATTTCTGGATTCTCTATTTTGTTCCATTGGCCTATGTGCCTATTTTTATGCCAGTACCATGCTGTTTGGTGACTATGCCCTTATAGTATAGTTTGAAGTTGGGTAATGTGATGCCTCCGGATGTTGGGAGCAAGCCCCCCCAAGTCTGGCCATAAACTGGCCCCAAAACTAGCCATAAATAAAATCTCTGCAGCACTATAACATATTCTTAATGGTCCTAACGCCCAAGCTGGTAGGTTGTGGGTTTACAGGAATGAGGGCAAGGAACACCTGGCCTGCCCAGGGTGGAAGATGCTTAAAGACATTCTTAAGCCACAAACAATTAGCATGAGCAATCTGTGTCTTAAGGGCATGTTCCTGCTGCAGTTAATTCAGCCCATCCCTTCGTTTCCCATCAGGGATACTTTTAGTTAATTTAATATCTATAGAAACAATGCTAATGACTGGTTTGCTGTTAATAAATATGTGGGTAAATCTCTGTTTGGGGCGAAGCTCTGAAGGCTGTGAGACCCTTGATTCCCCACCTCACACCTCTATATTTCTGTGTGTGTGTCTTTAATTCCTCTAGCACCACTGGGTTAGGGTTTCCCCGACCGAGCTGGTCTCGGCATCCAGATTTGTTCTTTTTGCTGAATCTTGCTTTGGTTATGCAACATCTTTTGTGCTTCCATATGAATTTTGGGATTGTTTTTTCTAGTTCTGTGAAGAATGACAGTGGTATTTTGATGGGAATTGCATTGAATTTGTAGCTCGCTTTTGGCAGTATGATCATTTTCACAATATCAATTCTACCCATCAATGAGTATGGGATGTGTTTCCATTTGTTTGTGTCATCTGTGATTTCTTTCAGCAGTGTTTTGTAGTTTTCCTTGTAGAGGTCTCCCACCTCCTTGGTTAGGTATATTCCTAAGTATTTTATTCTTTTGCAGCTATTGTAAAAGGAGTTGAGTACTTGATTTGATTCTCAGCTTGGTTGCTCTTGGTGTATAGCAGAGCTACTGATTTGTATATTAATTTTGTATCCTGAAACTTTACTGAATTTGTTTATTGGTTCAAGGAGCTTTTTGGAGGAGTCTTCAGGGTTTTCTAGGTATACAATCATATAATCAGCAAACAGCGACAATTTGACTTCCTCTTTACTGATTTGGATACCCCTGATTTCTTTCTCTTGTCTGATTGCTCTGGCTAGGACTTCCAGTATGATGTTGAATAGAAGTGGTGAGAGTGGGCATCCTTGTCTTGTTCCTGTTCTCAGAAGGAATGATTTTAACTTTTTCCCATTCAGTATTATGTTGGCTGTTGGTTTGTCATAGATGGCATTTATTACATTGAGGGATGCCCCTTGTATGCCGATTTTGCTGAGGATTTCAGTCATAAACTGTGATGGTTAATACTGAGCATCAACTTGATTGGATTGAAGGATACAACGTTTTGATCTTGGATGTGTCTTTGAGGGTATTGCCAAAGGAGATTCACATTTGAGTCAGTGGGCTGGGAAAAGCAGATCTAACCTTAATCTGGGTGGGCACAATCTAATCAGCTGCCAGCACGGCCAGAATAAAAAGCAGGCAGAAGAATGTGAAAAAACTAGACTGGCTTAGCCTCTCAGCCTACATCTTTCTCCCGTTGTAATATCTTGTAATGTCTCCTGTTTCTTTTCTAATTGAGCTTATTTGGATCTTCTCTCTTCTTTTCTTGGTTAATCTTGCTAATGGTCTATCAATTTTACTTATCTTTGTATATATGTATATAAAGTACATATATGTGTATATGTATATATAGGTGTATGTATATATATAAAGGGGAGTTTATATATAAATTAACATATATATTAGTTCTGTCCCTCTAGAGAAAAGGATGCTAGATTTTGTCGAATGCTTTTTCTGCCTCTATTGAGATGATCATGTGATTTTTGTTTTTAATTCTGTTTATGTGGTATATCACAATGATTGACTTGTGTACGTTAAACCATCCCTGCATCTCTGGTATGAAACCCACTTGATCATGGTGGATTATCTTTTTGATATGCTGTTGCATTCAGTTAGATAGCATTTTGTTAAGAATTTTTGCATCATGTTCATCAGGGATATTGGTCTGTAGTTTTCTTTTTTTGTTATGTTCTTAGGCATTAGGGTGATACTGGCTTCATAGAGTAATTTAGGGAGAATTCCTTCTTTCTCTATCTTGTGAAGTAGTGTCAATAGGATTGGTAGCAATTCATCGTTGAATGTCTAGTAGAATTTAGCTGTGAATCTATCTGGTCCTGAACTTTTTTTGTTGGTAATTTTTTTATTATCATTTCAATCTCGCTGCTGGTTGTTGGTTTGTTCAAGGTTTCTAACTCTTCCTGATTTAAGCTAGGAGGATTGTATCTTTCCAAGAATTTATCCATCACCTCTAAGTTTTTTAGTTTAGGTGCATAAAGTTGTTCATAGTAGCCTTAAATGATCTTTTGTATTTCTGTGGTGTCAGTTGTAATATCTCCCGTTTCATTTCTAATTGAGCTTATTTGGATCTTCTCTCTTCTTTTCTTGGTTAACCTTGCTAATGGTCTATTAATTTTAGTTATCTTTTCAAAGAACCAGCTTTTTGTTTCATTTATCTTTTGTATTTGTTTGTTTGTTTCAGTTTCATTTAGTTCTGTTCTGGTGTTGGTTATTTCCTTTCTTCTGCTGGGTTTGAGTTTGGTTTGTTTTTGTTTCTCTAGTTCCTTGTGGTGTGACCTTAGATTGTCTATTTGTGCTGTTTCAGACTTTTTGATGTAGGCACGTAAGGCTATGAACATTCCTCTTAGCACTGCTTTGCTGTATCCCAGAGGTTTTGATAGGTTTTGTCACTATTATTGTTCAGTTGGAAGAATTTTTTAATTTCCATCTTGGTTTCATTGTTGACCCAGTGATCATTCAGGAACAGGTTATTTAATTTCCATGTATTAGCATGGTTTTGGAGGTTCCTTCTGGAGTTGATTTTCAGCTTTATTCCACTGTGATCTGAGAGAGTATTTGATGTAATTTCAATTTTCTTAAATTTATTGAGGCTTGTTTTGTGACCTATCATATGGTCTATCTTGGAGAAAGTTCCATGCACTGATGGATAGAATATATATTCTTCAGTTGTTGGGTAGAATGTTCTGTAAATATCTGTTAAGTCCATTTGTTTCAGGGTGTAGTTTAAATCCATTGTTTCTTTGTTGACTTTTTGTATTGATGACCTGTCTAGTGCTATCAGTAGAGTATTAAAGTCCCCCACTGTTACTAGGTTGCTGTCAATCTCATTTCTTAGGTCTAGTAGTAATTGTTTTATAAATTTGGGAGCTCCAGTGTTAGGTGCATATATATTTAGGATTGTGATATTTTCATGTTGGACAAGGCCTTTTATCATTATATAATGTCTCTCTTTGTCTTTTTTAACTGCTGTTGCTTTGAAGTTTGTTTTGTCTGATATAAGAAGAGCTACTTCTGCTCGCTTTTGGTGTACATTTGCATGGAATGTCTTTTTCCCTCCCTCTACCTTCCAAGGAATAAAGTTATGTGAAATATATTTTCTCCCCACAAAAGAATTAAATTAGAAACCAATAACAAAAAAATTTAAAAATTCACAAATATGTGGAAATTAAATAATGTTTATAAATTACCAATAGGTCAAAGAAAAAACCACATGGGAACTAGAAAATTAATTGAGATGGAAAAAAAAAATGGAAACATGACATGCCAAAGTTATCAGAGGCAGCAAGAGTGCTCATAGGGAAAATTATACCTGTAAGTTTCTACATTTTAAAAATAGAAAGACTAGCCAGGCGTGGTAGTGTGCACCTGTAGTCCCAGCTACTTGGGAAGCTGAGGCAGGAGAATTGCTTCAACCCAGGAGGTGGAGGTTGCAGTAAGCTGAGATTGTGTCACTGCACTCTAGCTGGGGTGACAGAAAAAGACTTGGTCTCCAAAAATAAAAAAATAAAAAATAAAATAAAAGGAGAAAGACTTCAAATCAAGAACTTTACACCTTCAAAAACAAGAAAAAGAGGAGCAAACAAAACTCAAAGCCAGCAGAAGACAAGAAGTAATAAAAATTAGAATAGAGATAAATGAAATGGAGAATTTAAAAAGAACAAAAAAATAGAAACTGATGAAACCAAAAGATGAATCTTTGAAAATATTAATAAAATTGAAAAATCTTGAGCTCTGTTGATCAATAAAAAAGGGAAGACTAAAGTAAGTAAAATAAGAAATAAAAATGAAGATATTACAGCCAACCTTACAGAAATAAAAATGATTATAGGAGAATACAATGAACAATTTTATGACAACAAATTAGATGACCTAGATGAAATGAACGATGTTCTAGAATCATACAAACTATCAAAACTAACTCAAGAAGAAATAGAAAATCTGAATAAACCTTTAACAATTAAAGATAATGAATTAGTAATCAAAATACCCCAATAAAGAAAAGTCCAGGTTCTAATTGCTTCACTTGTGAATTCTATCAAACATTCAGAGAATAATTAACACCAAACCTTCTCAAACTACTCCAAAACATAGATGAGGAGAGAACATGTTCTAACTCAATCTAGAAAGACAGCATAATTACCCTGATACCAAAGTCAATACAGAAAACTGCAAGTCAAAATCCCTTATAAGCATAGATGTAAACATACACCACAAAATACTAAGTAACCAAATCCAGCAGCATATTAAAAGGACGATTATGCATCATGACAAAGTGGAATTTATTCCATTGTGCTTCAACCTCAATCAGATTAAATTGATAGAATAAAAGGGAAAAATCCTACACGATTATCTCCATATATACAGAGAAAGCATTTGGCAAAAATCAAACACTCTTTCTTGTCAAAAACACAGAACAAATTAGGAACAGAGGGACCTTCTTCACCATGATAAGGAGCATAAAAACCCCACAGATAACATCACACTCCATGGTGAAAGACTGTAAGTGCTCTCCCTAATAATAAGACAAGGATGTCTAATCTCATCACTTCTATTCAACATTATATTTGAAGTTCCACACTATTTTATCAGTAAGAACATAAATAGGCAGTGGTTCATGCCTGTAATTCCAGCACTTTGGGAGGCCTAGGCGGGTGGATCCTCTGAGGTCAGGAGTTCAATACCAGGCTGGCCAACCTGGTGAAACCCTGTCTTTACTAAAAATACAAAAATTAGACAGATGTGGTTTGGAGCACCTGTAATCCCCAACTACTTGGGAGGCTGAGGCAGGAGAATCACTTGAACCTGTGAGGCGGAGGTTGCAGTAAGCCAAAATCACAGCATTGCACTCCAGCCTGGACAACAGAGCAAAACTCCGTCTCAAAAAAAAAAATTTAAAAAAAAACATAAATAGATGCTCAACATCATTAGTCATTAGAAAATGCAAATCAAAATCACAATGAGATACTATTGCCCCATCAAAATAGCTATAATATTTAAATTATAATATTTTTAATAAAATGGCAGAAAAAATAAAGCCATAGAGATAGAAAGTAGATTAGTGTTCCCTACTGGAAACTATCAGGAGCAGTGAATGAGGAGTAACTGGTAAGGAGTATGGATTTTTGGGTGGGAGTGATAAAAATCCTCTGGAATTCGATAGTGGTGACAGCAACACAACTTTGTGAATATACTAACATCTACTGAGTTGGGCACGTTAAAGTAATTGAAATGGTGAATTTTAAGTTATGTAAATTGTATCTCATTTTTTAAAAAAAACATGCAAAGTATGGTCTCTGAACAAAATGGAATTAAATTAGAAATCAGTAACAGAAAGATATTTGGAAGCTCTCCAAATGTTGGAAACTAAATAACATACTTGACATGGTTATGGGACAACAAATAAAAGTGAAATTAGAAATTATTTTGAATTATATTAAAATGAAAACACAACGTAACAAAATTTTTAGGTTACAGCCAAAGCAGTACTTGTAGGAAACTTTATAGCATTAAAATATCTATATCACTAGAAAAGAAAATATTAAAGCAATGACATCAACTTTCACTCTCCTCTTAAATAGCACTTCCTGGAAGAGGACTTCCCTCTTACCCTTTGGGCAGGAACTCCCCCTAACCTCCCAGTTCTTCTCCATACATCAACCCAGTTCATGTTTTAAGAACCTACAGAAAGAAGAGCAAATTCAACTCAAAGTAAGCTGAATACAGGAAATACTATAGATGAAAATAGAAATAAGTGAAATATAAAAAGTAAATGAAAGCAAAAGCACGTTCTTTGAGAAGACCAGTAAAATTGATAAGCCTCTATTTAAAGTGATGAGGGAAAAAAGACACAACTTATCTATGTTAGGTATGGGGAGGTGAGATAAATATACATTCTACAGATATTACAAGGATAATAAGAAAATTTTATTTTTAACATTATATCCATTTTTTATTTGAAACTCTCAGAAAGCTAGGAATAAAAAGGGAATTATTCAATCTGATGGAGGGCATGTACAAAAAATTTAGAGATAATTTCATACATAACAGTGCAACAATGAGTGTTTTTTCTCTAAGATTAAGAACAAGGCAAGGATATCCTCTCTTATGTTACTTCTATTCAATTTTTACTGTAGGTTCTAGCCTTCTAGCCAGAGCAAGAAAGCAAGAAAAAGGAGGGAGGGGGGGAAGGCATCTAGATCGAAAAGGAAGAGTAAAATGTCATTATCTGCATACACACTTTATTTGCACTACATATCCCATTTACTTCCACTCCATTCCATATCCCAACCTGTCAGAGTTTAGTTATCTTTATTCTGCAGGCTGGGATCTGGGATGGAATGGAAACTCTTCAGCCCCAAGGGCATCCTACAGACACACTGCCTCTGTACAAGGCATGTACAACCCTAGCCCACAGTTACTACAGAGGCCGGATACCACTTTAGAAGATAATCTTTATCTAAGGTTAAAACCTGCCTTAACAACGGGCTAATGAGCTTGAACCTGGAAAATCAGAGGTCAGAGAGAAATGGATAACAGGAAAGGAATTTGAATGGCAAGAGCCAGAAACAATGAAGAACCCTTGGACAGGTGAAACAATGGCAGCTGAAAGAGAGCATGACATGCTGAGTGGACACATTGGAAGAGACTGGAGCAAAATGATAGGACCAACCTGGGCCCCAACTCTGGCTTTTCGTGTACAGCTATTTGATCTTAGGCAATTACTTTAAATTTTCCTTCTTGTCTGTGAAATAGGAATGAACACACAACGTACTTCACCTGACTGGCTCCCTCTTGTCATTCAGGTCTCCTCTTAAACATCACTTTCTCAAAGATGCGTTCCCTTATCCCCCTTCTGCAGGAACCCTCCCCACCTCCCAGGTCCTCTCCATCATATCAAACCAGTTCATTGTTTTTCATAGTATTAACATAATCTGAAATTAATTTATGTATTTGTTTATCATCTGGGGTGGATCTTTGAGGTGAGTTAATAAAGGTATTACTTAACCAAGCAGATTGTTAGCTTTGAAAATGAGATTGTTTTGGCCGGGCATGGTGGCTCATGCCTGTAATCCCAGCACTTTGGGAGGCCAAGGCAGGCAGATCACCTGAGATCAGGAGTTCAAGACCACCCTGGCCAATATGGTGAAACCCCATCTCTACTAAAAATAAAAAAATTAGTCGGGCGTAGTGGTGCATGTCTGTAATCCCAGCTACTTAGGAGGCTGAGGCAGGAGAATTGCTTGAACCCAGAAGGTAGAGGTTGCAGTGAGCCAAGATCATGACACTACACTCCAGCCTGGTTGACAGAGTAAGATTCCATCTAAAAAAAAAAAAAAAAGGCAAAGAAGGTTGCTTTAAGGATAAAAAGGAATCATACGTGCAAAGCATTTAGCGCAACACCTGAGCCATAGTCAGCAATTGTTATATAATAGCCATTATTATCATTATTCTTGTTACGGTTATCATGATTATTTATTATTGCACTGTAGGTGCTCATTAAGCTGTTGGTTAAATTGAAGTGCTGAGCATTATGCCAGGGAGGCAACATAGAGTAGTCTTGAGTAGACTGATGTGCTGGGCTCTGTGCTGGTAACGTGGTCAAAGCCCTCAATCAGAGCAGCCCACTAGGAGGGTCAAACCAGAAAGAAGCACCAACCTTGGACAACCAGACCACAGCTCCTGGCTGGATGCACAACTGGCTGGCTGCTCAGCTACCAGATCTGAAACCCCCCTCTGCAGTCCCTTTCCCATACCTCTTCATTGCCCTTCAGGAGGTCTCCACCCCATCTCACCAGAATAATGCATGTTATACCTGAACTGTACACAAATTGTGTTTTGCAAACTTTTTTCATTTATGGTCCACTTTTTTCTTTCATTAATGAACACTAGTCCTTCCATCCAATCTCGTAAAATCCCCATGAGCAAGTACAGTAGTGGGTTATATGGAAAAAGCTGCCTAAGGACATATGCCTTTGAATGGATTGATTCACAGTCTAGCTTCTCATTATGAAAATATAATCTGCTCTTGTAGCAACTCACCTTTTCCTTGCAGAAAAAGGAACAAGTTCTCAAAGACAAAACTCTTCTAAGCAAACTTTGGCTCATTTTTCTATGAGATCATGAGAAGAAGATGAGACAAAGAAAAACTGAGCTCCTGAGGGGATGGCAGAGTCCAGTGATGACAAGTGATAAAGGCAGGTTCCAGAAGGATGTGCCTGGTGTGTACCATGGCTCGGCCACTTACTAGCTAAAAGATACGAGGTGAGTTTCTGAATGTCTCTGTGTCATTCATGGGTTGCTGTTAGGAATTAAATGAGTTACTAGACATAAAATGAGTTGAGAGAATCTCATACCTAGTAAGCATTTGATAAATGTCAGCCAAGAACAAAACAAAAGAACAAGGCAGCAAAAGAGACACAGCTGGAAACAAACACGCAGAGACAGGAAAAATACCAAGTGGCATCAAGATGTGTCAAATGGAAAGTTAGCCCAACAGAGGAAGTCAAGATGTGTGTTAGAAAGCTGCTAGCATCAGCTGGGACCTCAAACCCTTGGGGAACACAGTGTGGCACTATAGGACCCATTACCCATAAGAGGCCTGTTAGGAAATAAGGATATGCCCTCTATAGGAAGGATAGGATTGAGGTAAAGTTTGGGCTTCCAATTAGGCTTAGGTTCAAAGTCTTTTTTATGAGACTTGAGATGTCTTTGGCAAACATTTGGAATAAACTCTGTACTCAAATTGCTATAAAATAGCACTTGCTCACCTTGGGTAATAGAAGGTCAAGATGGAGTTGGCTGGTACTAAATCATGTCAGAACACTCATTTTGTTCTTCACATTGGCCCCTAACAACCACACATAGTCAGTTTCCCTTCCTGGCCTGTGGGGCACCACAGACTCTGCCTGTGAATTAGGATGTGGCTATTCATTGTCCACTGACGTCAACCACAAAAAACCTCCTATAGTGGTTTGCGCTACAGGGCTTCCTCCTACAATCTAAAGGCAAAAGGACACCACAGAACCCTTAGGTTTTAACCAATGTCCTCTTTACATACAAGAACCAGAAAGGTATTTAACCAGCCGGAGAAGAGGAATCTATTAGAAAGTCATGTAACCCAAAGGCAAAAAGTGTAGCAGGTTTAGGGTCGAGAACCTGGGCCTATACAGCTTCTTCCAGAAACCAGGTCAGTGGTCTACTCCCAGAACTGCCATTCCCCTTTCCTCTCCTTCTAGGGGTATGTGTCTCTCATTTCCCCCTCCCTGAAAATCTGCTCATCCTCCTTTCATTCTATGTACAGATGGGCTTTCTTGGCATCATTATTCACACAGTACAAATGGCAGCCCCAAAACGGTCACCTGGATCTGCTGGTTTACATATCCTAAATGCCTGGAAAACAGCCTAATTCTTCCTAGGTGGATCAGATTTCCAACTATGGTACAGAAAGCTGTGGCCATGATGTGGGGATCATATAATATAACGATAGATACAGGGACCCAATCTGTGTTTGTGCGTGTGCATAATGGGGGTTGAGGAAGTTATTAAAGAAAGGGGTCTGGGTTTTGCAGACTCCCAGACATGCATGCCTTCTTCTTCCTGAGAGGCTTTCTCCAGTAAGTCAGGAGAAAGGATGAGCAAAGGATGGATTATAGACTCTGTGTATGTGTGTGTGTGTGTGTGTGTGTGTGTATGAGTGTTTGTGTATGTGTGTGTGTTCATGGTAAACTAGCTTCAAAGCTAAAACTCAGAACATGAGGTCCTAGATTAAATTGTCATCACCATCAACATTTGGTCTAATTGACGTACTATATACCACACATATTTAAAGTATACAATTTGGTAATTATTGGCATTTGTGAACACCTGTAAAACCATCCCCACAATCAAGATAGTGAACATATCCCTCATTACTATGTTTTCTCCGACCCATTAGGTAATTCATGTTTGCTGCCCTTCCCTTCACCAAACAACTACTGGTCTACTTTCTGTCCCCATTAATTCATTTGCATTTTCTGGCATTTTATATGAATTGAACTATATAGTAAATAATCTTTTTTGTCTGGCTTCTTTTACTCAGCATAATTAGGACACAACCTTATTGCTGCATGTATTAATCATCTTTTTCTGTTTATTGCTGAGTCATATTCCATTGTGTGAATGCTTTTTAAAACATTTTTTAAACAAAACTTTTCAGAGTTCACAGATATTAAAAAAATATTCACACTAAGTACCCACAAAAATATGTGGCAGGGTAGATCTTAGCAAAATTGGAAATAAATACTTCACTCAAGTTGCTACAGGTCGGCAGAGCTATTTATATTGGGTTTATGCAAATGATTAGCAAAGAATATTGATTGTAGCACTTTCTAAGTAGTGTCCCATAACTGCATTCTTAATACTCAGCAAGAGCCAGTAAGTAACTTGTTCAGGGTCAAAAAGTTTATAAACAGTGGAGCCAGGATTGGAATCCAGGCAGAACTTGCAACAGTCGCCTAACTGGAATCACTGCCGCTGTTCCCTGCTGCCAGTTAACTTCTTGAACCAGATCTCATATCACTTCCTTGCTTGAAATCTGTGGACCACCCTTCCTAGTCCCTCAATTGCCCAAGTTCAGGTTTCAATGCATTTATCTGTCTATTCATTATAAATCAACAGATAACAAGAAGCTCTAACGTTTGTTTCAAAGCAATTTTACATCTCTCAAAAACCCTGGGACATAAGCAGGTGAGTTTCAACGGCTCGTGAAGAGGCAAGACAGCAAATGTTTGTTGCTGGGACCCAATCCTAGGCCCTAAGTGCCTTGTTAGACATATGCCTTGAGTGTCAGACACATTTCTTCCTTGTTCATTCAGTGCTAAGAGCTTCCTGCCATGTTTCAAGAATGTCAAATTCTTTCATCTCTCTCTCTAATTTTGCAACTGCTGTTTCTTCTGCTAGGTATGCCTTTACCCTGCTTAGTGAAGACACAAAAATCCTTCTTGATTTAGCTCAAATGTCCCATCTCTTTTTGAACTCCCTTAACAACCTGTTAACATCCTCCATTACAGCACTGGCCACATTAGATTAAATGCATTCGCTTGCCTGACTCTCCCAGTAGAGTGTGACCTCCTCTAGAACAGAGATTATGAGTGGTGATCATGGCCTGAGTTAGAAATCTGGGATTGACTAGTGATGGAAGATGGAGAAGAACAAGAAGGAATGTTTGAGAAATGCACGATTAATGGCAAAGGTGTGTTTCTAGTTCTTCCAGGATTCATGCAACACTGAACCAATGTTTATTAAGAACTAGGCATAGTACGAGAGGCAGAGATAAATGGTAGATAGGGCAAAAATAGTTGTGTGTTTATGTTTATGTATGTGAAGAGAGAGAGAAGAGGAGACATAGTGTGTGTGTGTACACATCTAGTACAAAGATAGCAAGTTTGTACATGTTTACATAGATAGTGTGTGTACATATAATGTGTACGCATATATAGTATATAGTGTGCTTATACATGTGTGCATATATACAGCATATGTACACAGGCTATAAATACATCTATGTGTACACATAATAGCATATAGGCATAGAGTTTTTGTGTATAGTGTGTACATATATAGCGCTTTTACATGTTACATGTATATGCACATATACACGGTGTATGTGAATATACATGCATACATACATTGTGTGTATCTACTAGAATGCTATGCAGTAGGACATTTATAGAGTATATTGGGAGATGGTAGGGAGGATATTAATTATAAACAATACAGGTATATTTTAGTAAAATGAGAAGCACCTTGAGGCTTGCCTCTCTATTGTGGCGAAAGAGGAGCCATTGAAGAGAGAAGAAACAGCTGGAGAATGAAAATGGAAAGGAGTTGAGAGAAACCTCACTAAAGCCAAGCAAGAACCACATTCTAAGTTGAGCTGGTTTAAAAATCAAATTCCTCAAAAAAAAAAAAAAAAAAAAAGAAAGAAAGAAAAAGAAGAAGAAGAAGAAGAAGAAGAAGAAGAAGAAGAAGAAGAAGAAGAAGAAGAAGAAGAAGAAGAAAAAGAAGAAGAAGAAGAAAGAAAGTCAAGGAAATGGAAACCCAAGGGGGAAAATGTCACTGGATTTGATAATTAGGAAATTAGTAGGCAACCCAGAGCAAAAGTTTCCGGAGGAGTGGGAGTAGAATGACTCAGAGGTAAGAAAGTAGAATCAAACAAACAGATTTCTGTCTCTTTCTAAAACTTTTGCCTTGAAAGGATGATGGGAGAAGTACCTTGTGATGGAAGCAGAACCAACAACTTGGCTTTATTTGATTCCCCGAAGATGAGAGAGCACAAGCATGTTTGTGAACAAAAGCTTTTAGCATTCTGAACTGCAGTCCTAGCACTCACATTGGGAAGCATCAGTCACTGCAAACATGACTACAGCCAGGATTTTGGATTCATCTAGCACTTTGCGTCTAGTAACTCAAAAATCCCTCACAACAACTCAGCAAGGGACGGTCTGTGATCAATAGAAAAGGAAGCTAAGGCACAGAGAGGTTAAGCAACTTATCCAAAGTCACTCAGCTGGTAAGTCCCAGAACCCAGATTACCACCCAGGTAATCTGGCTGCAGTAGTTGCGTTTGTAGCACAGGTGCAATGAAGGATGCAGAAAACACAGTTATTGAACTGCCTCCTGCTCTCCCAGTGCCTGCTTAGACTGGCCTTGATCTACCTCCCCTGGCTTTCTCCCCTACTCAGGCACAGGCTTTGGCAGCCTTGTGGAAGTGAAGTAGTGGGCCAGGGTGACACTGTTTTAGGGGTAGTAACAAAGGAGGAACAGAGGGAGGCCATTTGTTGGTGTTGCAGGGTTTGCAGCTCTCTGGCAGTTATATTATCAGAAAAGATGCACAGTATACACTACCAGACCTAAGTTTAGTAGAACTGGCTCCCACTCCTCGTATTTTGTAACCTGGAAAAATGTACTTAACCTGTGTGGGTACCAATCCTCTATCCATAACATAGGATGATGATGAGAATAATAATTATTATTATTCTACATCCCTATGGTGTTGTTGAAACGAGCAAGTGAGAAATTGTGTGAAAGCTCACGTGCATATGAACTTTTTCTTTACTATTTTTATTAACAGGTTCTCAAGCTATCTGAAAAACTGCTCACCCTCTCCACTTCCCCAGTTCTACCTTCCAAGGCATTAAAAACTGTTAAGACATTCGATTGTGAGAAAGTGTTTCTAAATCCAAATTGTGCACTTTCCATGTGTATAATCTGACCCAAACCTAAAATTCCCTTATGCAGTGATGCAACATGATACATTTTTACAATTCTCTGAGGATAAGCTTTAATAAATTGTCATTATCCATGATTTACAGGACAGCTTTTGCGTGCCTACAGCTGCTTACAACTAATAGTTGCACCACAGACTCCACATCTGCCTGTTTATTCTTCTCTTCTTACTCCAGGCGCCACGTGCATCATGATAATAATATTCTACCGTCAATGTAGCATTTTCTCCTCACATCACACTTCCTCTTTTCATGGATTTCACTTTTATAAATCAATACCATCTTTAAATCCCAGTCTGGTCCTGATACAGACAGAGGAGGAGGTAACTTCAGTCAAGAAGCTAAAGGAATACACACGTTGAAGGGAACATGGGAAAACTGGCTGTGAGGCTCCACACGCTGGGGCATTCTGCCAAATATTTGGAGGCCCTAACCATATTTCTTGGGAGTCTCATTTGGCAGACTGTGGAGACCAGGTCTCTAAATGGATGTTTTACCTTTAAACATGACAGTTTGATTAAAAAATAATGAGCCAAGAATTACACACAAAGCTGCCATTCTTTATATTTTGTCGAAATTGTCTTGATTTTTAACTTTACACTATATAAACTATATTCCAAAAACAAAATTAAAATGAATAGGCAGGAGTTAGATGGGGCGCATGATGGGTGATGGATGTGTGGTTAGTAATAAGAATATTTACTGTCATCTGCAAGAACATCTGGGACACCTCCTCCTTTTCCAGATGAGGAACCAGGGATCCAGGGCCAAATTTCACTTTATCTTTCTTTTAGAAAGGGCTGTACCTGCCGCATGTGTGTTTTAATTAAGAAAACTGAATATACAAAAATTCCAGATTTCAGAAGCAATGCTTTGAGGTTCATTTGCAGTAGCTACGGATGGCTTCACGAAACAGGAGCCTCCTCAGAATCGCCTTCTGCATCTATCAGCTGCTCTAGTGTATGCAATTGACTCACCAGTTCTGCAAAGCAAGGCACATCTCCGATTCTGTTCCTCCCCCAGTCCTTTCTTACAAATAATAAAATGATTGATTGCTTAGTGTTAATCTCTTTATGAAACTTTACAGAGTAATCCTATCACTTGCCATTTATGCAGAAATCAGCTGAAACGCATTAGGAGCATTAGCATTTTTTTCCTCCATGAAATTGCTAGAGCACAACGACAAACAGACCCCCTTCTCCTGCCTCCTTTTCTCCAACAACCCCCGACAGAACACCCTACACCCAGATTCCTCTCTTTCCATGGTAAGGCTGATGGAGGCCTAGAAGCACATTTGGTATGCCCACTCCCTCTTCCCTTTTTGTCAGTCAAAATGCCAGTGAAATGGGAGTCAATACTTATTTGATTCATGTTCTTTTTTTTTTTTTTTTAAAGCACGAATAACATTTCTTTCCAAATAAATATACAGTTCTATAAAAAATATTAAAACGTACTATAATCTTGGTCACTGTCCAGCAGAAACATGTTTGATTGTTTTTAGAGTCAGAAGTCAACACCACCCATAAAAATACGTTCTTTAAGCCAGGTTTTAGAACACTTTGAAACATAGAAAATTCCTTATTCTACAAACAAGTCCTTTTAGAGATACTCTAAATATGCCAGTGATGAATGTCTAATTCATATCCAGGATTCAAGGCTATTGCGGTGAGCTAGACTAAGAATACCAAGAACACAAAATTGTATTGATACACAAACAGTATGTAAATTACTTTGTCACATTACAAAAATACATCAGGTTTTATCTGTGGTTTTCATCGGTTAATAAGTTAGTTGCCGTAAAAAATATCTATAGCTCAGGCGTTTCTCTTGATTCAAGTGTGAAAGGCACAGCAGTCCCACGTCTTCGGGGCACCCACCGCAGCCACATCACCGCGCTGTGACAGATGCAGTCCGCAGCGTTCCCAATATTTTGTCCCAGTGTGTAAAGTACGGAGCGAAGTTGCAGTTAAAGTGAGAGTGATGCAGGTCGTGGTGCACCACACCCCCGTACCACCCGAACGGCACCAGTCTGTGAGTGGACCAAGGAAAGTTGTAGCCGGAGTGGTCCTCCACGGACAGCCAGATGTTGACCACGTGGAAGGTCAGGGAGGTGAGCGGATGGCACCCGAGCAGCGTGACGTTCATCACGTCGAAGAAGCCCAAAGAAAACAGTTCCCAGACGCTCATATACTGCGTGGCCAGCGCGAACGAGGACGGGTTCTGGTGGTGCACCTTGTGGAAGGTGCGGTACAGCCAGGGCACTTTGTGGTGCAGCAGGTGCCACACGAAGAACTCCGTGTCGAAGAGTAGCAGGCAGAACACGATGTGGTGCAGCAGCAGGAGCAGCTCGGGGGCTTCGTGGGGCAGGAGGGCCGGCCTGCTGGCCCAATGCAGCAGCGTCACGGGGAACACAAACATCACATGCTGGTAGAGGGTCTGCCCCAGGCAGGGTAGCAGCTGCCTCGCGGACGGCGAGAAGTCGGGGTGGATCTTGTAGCGCCGCAGGGCGGGCACCCAGGAGCACAGGATGTCCAGAACCACGAAGGGCAGGCAAAAGGCCACGTATGTGGTGATGGAGAAGATGACCGGGAAGAAGGGCGACTGTATGAGGGCCTCCCAGCTCCTCAGGTGGTCCCACAGGGGCTGCAGGAACAGCTGCTCGGAGCTGCAAAGGACCTGGGGGTCGGAGGAGTTCTGGGAGCTCATGACGAGGCTGTGCAGGCAGCTGCGGCTGCTGCTCGCTTCCCACCGACTTTTCACAGGACTCGCGGCCCCGCCCCAAGTGATGTCAGCTGCCTTTCCATGCCTTTCCCGGCGATACGAAGCTTGAATAAGAAAGCAGCCCGGCAGAGTGGCGCTTGATTGCTGTAAATGTGCTCATCTATAACGGCATCTTATCGGGTTTTAAATGTGCGTGTGTGCAGTGGCACTTAGTGCTTTTCACGTAAGTTCTGATTTTTCAGTTGACTACAATTAACACACGATAATGTGTTCATGTACAGATCTACCGTGTGGAGTTTCTATGAGTTTGGCAACTCAGTTCACGTGTGTCATCACAGGTCCCAAACTAGACCGTTTCCATTGCCACCAGAAAGCGCTCCTTTGCAATCAGTGCAGAATAGTTTGTATTTTTTAATGCACACGTATAACTGCATCCATGTGCTTTCATAAAGACGCAAGCATAATCGCATTTTTAAAAACTTTAAAACGACATGCAGTCTGTAGCTCGGGTGTTTTCTGTATGCAAACCCGGTTGCGGTCTGTCCAGCGGCGATCGGGAAACAAGCCCTTCGCACAGGGAACCGCTGGTTCCCGACCGCCGGCGGTGGCGGTCAGCTCAGGAAATCAGACGGGACGGGTGGCCAGATGGGAACCTCCGCCAGCTCCAGCTTCTCCGGAGAGTTTTCCCGGCCGGCGGTCAGCAAGCTGGAGAGACCCCGCACGCAGGCTCTCCTGGAGGGGCCGCGGCCCGGCCGCTGAGCTACCCTCAGCTGCTCGTCCCGGGGCGCTAGGTCAGCGATCGGAGCCGGGAGGCACCACACAGCGGAAAGAGGGCTTCGCGGCAGCCAGGCTCCGCTTTGCCGGGTAAATGCTGGATTTAACGCCCAAATGCTGGATTTAACGCCCAGTCTGCGCCAATCTGGCTAAAAAGCCATTGTATCTCAATTTGGGGTGGGAACACTTAATTCAGCAAACCACCTGCGTTGTTCATCAAGGGAAAGAGATGTGCGTTACTGAAGCCTCCCGGGAGGCTGTTGAACCCTGCCCTTCCTCTTGTTGGCTTTGCGGGGCCAACTGGCCCTTGCCCTCCGCCTCCCTTCCTTGAGTCCACTCGAGTCCACAGAGCCGGGCTACGGGGCTCGTCTCTATCCCCTGCGTTTCTCCGCCACCCAACTGGGGTCCTCCGGCCAGGGGCCACCCAGCACAAAGAGGTAGGTACAAGGAGAGCTCTTGGGAGACCCTGGAAACAGCACAAAAATCGTCGCGTTCAACCCAGAGTCTGACACATGACACGACACAAGGGTGCCTTAGAGGACAGACGTTTTGGACACCAGCTTTGAAGCCGAGGAGCACTCCTGATTCTTGCTTAGAGTCTTGTATCTATGTGGTTGGGTCCAGCCCTTCACTCCTTGAAGCTTGCATTTTCTTATTCTCCCCGATTCCCCACAAAGGGAAATTGAGAGTATTAAATGGAAAAATAATGTCTACCGTGTAAAACCCACTTACTAGGTGCCACAGATTGGCTGAATGTTTTATTTGAATAGATTTTATCCAATCCTCAAAAGAGCTGACTTCCTCACCCTGCCGAGAAGTAGGATTATTATCACTGCTGTGGGTTTACAGGAGTAAAATCATAGGCCCTAGCACACAGAAAACACACAAAGTAATATGCATGGTATTTTAAGTTTGTACTCCACATGTTACCTAAAGAATAACTGAGAAGTTTGAAATTAAAATCAAGTAAGGTTATGTAAAGAGAAATAAAAGATATAAAGCAATCTATTATGAGGAAAGAACAAATACTACAAAAATATGGACCAAAATATGGACCTAAAACTATGATAATAGATGGTATATATGCATACATATGATATATATAATAGGCCAATTCATAATATATAATGTATAGGATATAGATGCATATAATAGGCCAATTTGTAATTCAGAATCTCCTAACCGGTGTGTGTCCACTAACTGCCACTGATGGAATACTGACATTCCTTAGATGCTCATTCCCAGGAGCCCTCAGCAGTAGCCTCCAGCCCTACAGTAGCCTTTTTATTTAACCCAGTGTGCCATGAAAATGTTATTATATTCTGCTGACATATTTGCTGTTGATGAGATAAAGGTCCAGAAGCAGCATTGAGTTTCTTGACAGCCAATGCAAAAAGGGAACGAGGTTGAATTTTTCTGATGCTGCTGCTTTGATTTCTCTATGATAGCAGAAAATAGGTATAATGTAGGCCCTTGGTTTCTTCCAATTAAACAACCTGTCCTTGCTAGGCTGTCCACCTCCACCGCACCACCACCCCCCCATCCTCTCCCTTCCCCAGTTCTGTTTTCAGTTCACTTTTAGGGCAACCCAGAAACTTTTCTTTCTCATTCCTGCTAGATGTGGTCTTGTCCTTGATGCGGTGTTTCAGAGAAGAGCGTCCTTCTCACTGCTCCAAAGGGACCATTAGAGCTCACTTTCTCAGCCTTACAATTGGGTTTCTGCTCATAAGTAAAATATCGTTCAAATTTACCCTCAACAGAAGTTAGCCCTCAAATTTCCTTTCAGCACACATTGTCCTTTTCTTGTGGTCTCAGTTATCATGCTTGGGTGCTTTGGTTGCTCTTGCAGATTTTTTTTTTTAAGTGAGTGGGATTGGCAGGTTTGCTTAATTTGGATTTAGCTGCTAGATTTGCTGTCAAGACTGTCTCCTTTGAGCCCCCAGCCCCAACCAACCCATTCATTTTCTGCTTTGGTGCATCCATCGTCTATTGCTGTTAGAATAGTGTCCATGTACTGATTACAGAAAGCTGTGAACAGTAAAACTTGAGAGCTCTGGCTTCAGCCTGCTTTGTCCAGACTCTGCCCGCTGACTTTGTGGCATTTTGAAGAATTGCAACTAAGCTTCTCTGCCATCTCTGCACTTGCAGCTGACCAGGACAGAAATTTTGGTCTAACATACAAATGCAAACATCCCAGGGGAATTGATGAATTACAGTCGTATTAGTTCTCCACTCTATATCATGTGGAATGCTGAACAATATATCAGGTAACCAAAAACAGTATCACTTAATGGACCGAAATAAAATTGAACACTATCAAGTGCTGACTAAGATGGTATCATTTCTTGAATTTGGCACACTTGCACCTTTGAACAGTTTTCATTTGCACAAGCATGTAATAGCTTGCTAGATGAATAGGTCTTTTTAGAGCACCGGGTGTACCTTCTAGGACTTCTCACAGTGCCAAGCATTGCGTCTTTTATATAATGAGTGTTCAAAAGATATTTGTGGACTCAAGATTCATTTTAAAGAATATTAGCTGTAAATTGAGGCTATAAAATAAAATCTTTTTTAAATTTTTCTGGAGTGCTGCTTGATGTAGTTTGGATCTACTCACCTATAAAGATGGTCTTCCCTAAAACGGTGTGTTTTCTGATTAGAACTTTGGCCCACACCATTTCTTGTCCAGTTGATGGTTTTCCGCAAAAGGGGGTGTTTTCTGACAGGTAGCATTAGAACTTTGGCCATGCCATCTCTTCTCCAGTTGATCATGGCTTCCTGCGTATCATTTTTGTATTGGCATGGTTTTTCTGGCAGGGTTGGAGGACAGGAATCCTTTATTTTCTGCTTATCACAGGAGTCAAGTCACTTTTCTGAGAGTACAACAATCAAGTCTGTGCACACTAATCACAATCTCAAAGTTATATGGCACCAACTTACCAAAAGACTGCGGACACTGCTCCCCTTCCCCCAGCAAATAGAACATGTAGGTAACAAAGCCTGTCACCAATCACATCATCCCTTTTTTAAAATGACCTTTATGATTTCTTTTTCTTTCTCAAATTAGGTAAAGCCATGTGGGCATCTGTCTAACCAAAACTGTTCCTGGATATTAGAGATGTATAGTGTTGTGTAACACGGAAGACTCACAGAGGTGGAATGATCTCGAATATCAAAATCTAATCCTTCATTTTAAGGACTAAAGATTAAAAATTCAGTCTTGGAAAAGTCAAGACAAGACTAACTAGGGTTAAAAAGCAAGTCACAGCCAAACTGAGCAGAAAAGGGCCAGTGTTGGTTCCAAGGTATCTCTTCAGGAGGAGTTTGGTGTCGGAAGGGGTCATTGAAGCTGCTTTTGTGTGACATCTTACAAAAGACTCAGAAAACATTAATTAGTCATGCCAAAAACAATAGGAGATGCTGATGAAGAACGTGGGGATGTCAGCTTCCTCCAGACACTCCCTTGATGCTCCTATTAGTCCAAATACTGGTGCATATTTGGTTTTAAACACTTCATATTTTGATCCACGTACATGTCACATATAACTGGGCGCTTCTACTCACTCATACTGGTGAAACTCTCACCAACCTCTCTGAAACGTTTAAGGCATATAAAATCATCCCCATTAAAAAGGCATTCCCTTGCCTGTAGAGAAACAAATACTCGCCTCACCCGTCAAAGGGGTTATTGCAAATATCAAAGCCTTATGAAAAGGCTTTGAAACCCCTCAAGGCGCAATGCAAAATACAAAGTATTATTTTTATTAATGCTAAGACAATTTGACAGAGAAAGAGTTTTGCTTACTTAATTTGGAATTGAGCTTGAAATCTGCACCTAGCACAACATAATGAAGTACTGGTTGAGTAACTTTTTAAAAATCAGAATTACTATTCAAAGGTGACTTTTAGTGTCACAACATATCAGGGTGACTTATCTTTTGAAAATCTCTTAATACATTAAAAACTAAATGACAAGAGATCAAATTACAGTATATTTTTAATGTTTACATTTAACAGATTAACACCTTTAATACCCACAAACACAAAATAATCATTATTTGGGGATGTCACTAGTCTAAATTTCAGTCCTATATAAGTGTGAGGCCTGAGTTAAAACCTTTTCCTGCCATCCATCCCCCAACCACATCTGAAGTTCTGATCACTCATTTACCTATTAGGCAAATTTTCATTTTCAGTTTACATTTGAGGGGCAGCTATTCCTTGAGAAGGTTTGCCAGATGTTATCCACTAGGCAATAGTTAATTATACTCCTGAACAGAAATAATACTACCATGGCTGACCATCAAATTACCAACCCGCTCATAAAGCAACAAAGTCCTCTACCTTCCCTAGAGGAAGAACGCTGGAGAAAATCTTAGAAAAAGTAGTGAGGGAAAGGAGCGTGGGAAGATTTGCAAGCAAAGCCAAGAGTGCCCTCTTGTGGCAAACAAAAAAATGATTTTTAAAAATCACTAGTTACTTGGTAGCCCTTCATTTCCCAGAGTAAACACATTACCTTAGAGAACAGTTCCAAGTCCTGCCACCAGAGAAAGGGGAGAACCAGACGGCTATTAAATAAAAGAGAAAAAACATACACACAATTCTTTGGGCCTATAAGGCTCACTCAATTTTATTGAAAAGTTTAAGTAAGACTTTAAAAGTTACAAAGTAGTATTCTGCCTGCCTGTATTAGCCAATAACAAGCACTGTATTGTTACTGCAGCCAAAGTAACTGTATCAGAAAAACATTAATTGTCATTTTGTCCACTGGACATTATTGTAAGGAAACGATGCTGCAAGAAAAGCAGACAAATATGGACTTCCCAACATAGAGACGTGAAGCAGGCATATTAAAAATAAGGACACATATAAAACTAAGACACAAAATGAATCCCTGAGCTGAGCTTTCATCTGAAAACATCACGTTCACACTTCATTTGGCTGAAAATGAACTAGGACACTTCTCATGGGCAACCACGGGGCTTTGGTTTCACACAGATGTGATCAGTAATGACAGTAGCTGGCTCCAAGAGTACATTAATCTCAGAAAAAATAGTGGTATAGTCTCCACAGGGATTTGCTTCTCAGATAAGTAGAATTATGGCCTGCCATGAAATTGAGAGTTCATGAACATAGATGGTTGAGTGTATCGGTCTTCAAGCATTTAAAACATAGTTTTTTTGGTTTTTTATCAGTGCAATTTGTTTTTGAAGACTCCAGAAAACTATTTCATTTAACCTGAGCAATTAAAACATGTGTCAAATCACAGCTGTCACAGTTAGGTTTCATAAAATTAATTGTAGAATCCTTATTACTGGCACAGCTGTGTTATTTCTGGATTTGACTATGCACCTACTGCAGGAAAACATAATAATATGTCATTTAGATCTCTAACTACAAGACCATTAGACTAGAGCACTCTTTAAGGCAAGGGCATGAAAACTGCATAATTTTATACCTAGCTCAAGTCAGTGACAGATTTACCAATAACACAATTTTAAAATTCCAACACTTGTATTACTTTGTCCTATGAAGGGCAAAAAGTCAATATAGTATATTTTAAATTTTTAAAATAGAATGGATATAATGACCTTTTCATACATCAATGATATTTAAAAGACTTAAAGAGACAATACAATGGTTGAGACACTGGCTTACCTATTCCAGTCCTAATCAAAGAAAAAATAGCTAGTATGTGTCTAATTGTAACTAGAGAGAACTGGGCATCTTCAAAGTTATCATTTTCTTGGATATAAAAATATAAAAGGCCTGGGAAAGAAAAACGAATGTTTTACAGAAATTAAGCAAACACATTTTCACATGACATAATCATTGACTTGGTGGTACGCAGCTCACATTCAGCTTTCACTGATATTTCCTCATTAGATTAATAATTTTATTATAAAGCCTCCAAGGGGCATCCAGGCCCCAGATGAAGTCAAGGTGCTCCCACTCCGGAATGCTCTCATGGAACACCAAGTTGGTGATCTGAGTCAGTAAGATATTGATGTCGTAGACATCCGCAAGCCAGTCATGACCCCCACTCCAGACTGCAGTCGGCACAAGCATGTCCTTCACATTGTATGTGGGAGGGTAACTCTACAATGAAAAGGAACCACAGAAAGCCTCGTTGTTGTTGTTTTAATTTTCAAAATCACAATAAGCACAATCTCCATTAAACATTGTGTAATAAGTTTGACTAAGAATAACAAACTAAATTTTTAAAATCCCTTTGAGTATCTTTTCAAGTTACCATCACCAGCACAAAAAAAGAAATCTAACCCCAAATGAAAGAATGCTAATTATAATCGCCACTAGCTGTGGAGCTGCTACCCTAGGCTGGGCACCAAAATGAATGTTTAATCCCCGGCAAGGAAGGTGTTGTACTCCATAGGTAGTAGACGCAAGGCAACAGAACCAAGTGGCTGGAAAGAGTTTGGAGTCATGCCCTCCTACTTCCTCCCTTTGGGTGTAAGACAAGTCACAGAAATTCTCTAAGCCTCATTGTCCTCATGTTTAAGTCAGAGATAATCATGTTTATGTCACAGAGATGTTCTGGGAATTAAATTTAAAAAACAGAGCAAAGTGTCTCACACTTCCGTGTATTTAGCGTGCTCAAAAATGCTAATTTTATTAGTACAGGGAAGAAGAGGCTTGAGCAATGTAATCTGGCCAAGGCCCCACAGCTACCAGATAACAGACCTAGTACTATCTGACTCTACAGGCTGTGTTCGTGATTACTCTGAATAATGCATAACAGTGATGATTCTTATTTAGAGCTGGGGACAAGACAGAGAGGAGGCCCAGCCCACAATATCAGCTACAAAGCTAGGATTGTTCTGAATGGACTGATGAAAAACAAACACTAGTCAACTCCCCCCAAACATTTCCCACAGCACCCGAGCCTAGCCAGAATCCTGATAGGCCAGGCTGGCTTTCTTGATGAGTTTTCAGGGCCCCCTTTAATGAAAAGACCAAAAACTTTACCTGGTTGTAATGAAAATAATTCTTGGCACTGCTTCCCCAGTCAAAAGCTTGAAACTTTTGGAATTTAACAGCCTAAAAAGAAGATAATTTAGGAAAGAATTATCTGACACCGAAGTTAGAGATAACATCCTAGGTTGCTGGAGCTAGCCACGACCTCGGAAATCAACTTTATACCAATATCCAGATTTACTCTTGATTTCCAAGGCGTTATTTTAAATGAAATGGCATGGTTTTGTTCTGCTTTACTGAATGACTCAATTTCTCACTGTATGGTTGTTAAGCAGCCACCACCTGACACAAGAAAGCAGCTATGCACATATGCTGTCAATTATACTAGATCAACAGTTGCTCCTGCTAGGGGAACTTTAGGCTGACATTTTCTGCTGAAATTTGCATCCTAAGCTTTTTCAAAGAGTTAGTGATTTTACTTGAGAAATATAGGTAGACAGATAGATACAGATCTACATACATACATCTATATATACATATATAGAGAGAGAGAGATGGATATATAGAGATAAAATAATTGTAATATACAATTGGCCCTCCATATCCACAGTTTTGCATCTGTGGATTCAACCAAGTGATATTTTGCAGTTTGAAAATATTTGGAAAAAACAATAAAAGGTAACAATAAAACAATAAAAAATACAAATTTTAAAACACAGTATAACACCTACTTACATAGCATTTACATTGTATTAAGCATCATAAGTAATCTAGAGATGATTTAAAGCACATGAAAGGATGTGCATAGGGTATATGCAAATACTACACCATTTTATATAAGGAACTTGAGTATCTCTGAATTTTGGTTTGGGGGTGATGTCTGGAGCCAGTCCCCAAAGATACTTGAGGGACAACTGTATATTTTCTGTGTACCCATTCTACTTGTCTAGTTATATTACTTAGTCAAATTTTAATGATCGTATTGATTAAACACTTTTTCTTGAGTATTGGTACCAGTATAATCACCAAGTAGTACTGCATGCCAGCACAATTCTAACTAGTTAGGGATACTAGAGCCATGAAATTGAAATTGTATTGAAATTTACATTTATTCATATTTAAAACAGTATAATATAAAATATTAGCAAAAAGTCATTTATTTTTAAAATTCAAAATAGTGCAAATCCATATTTCCTCTACATTCTCAAATTAAATGTATGTCAAGAATTAAACTCAAAAATTGGCAAGCCTGATGAATTGGAAATAGTAAGTTTTGGTCACAAGGTGGCGCCTGGTAAAAAGAAATGCCCAGACATTCTTTGTCAAAACTGCTTTTGATTTATGTGAAGTCTGTTCTTATCAACTACATACAATGCTACTGTTTGATGTAATAAAAGACAGAGTGAGATGATACACTACAGGGGATTGTTACAGGACAAATGTTTGGCATCTGTTTTTGCCATTGCAAATGACAGATATTAAATACCTGTGGCATATTTAACAAGCAAAACAAAATTTGGATTCACAGCACCTGTTGGTACATCTGTTCCCCATCTTTGTCAGTGAAAATATATTGATGCAAACTATTCTGCCACTGAACGCAGATAGCAGTTCATCACTTTGTCACATGTCCTTCAGCATTTATAGGAAGCACCAGCGAGAGCACAGAATACAAAGCTGAAACTTGCCTATAGCTCAGACTGAAGTTCTAACTTTGACTTTGTGCTCAGAGTCACTTAGGACATCAAGCTATCCACTTGAAAGGGTATTTCAAAAGAAAAGTATTAAGATGATTTACAGTAACAAAAACCTGGAAATAAACTAAAGCCCAATAATAGATATTTGGGTAAATATGTTACAGAAATATATACAAGGAGTATGCCACTGTCATAAATACAAATAAAATAGAAACAGAAAATGGCTTATAAATAATCTCATAAACAATACTAAGTGGAAAAAGAAAATGAAACTGAATATACACTAAGGTTATACTTCTGTGATAATCATATCACAGACTATATGTAGATAATGATCAGGAGGAAACACTTAATAGTGTTAGGATAAATGGTTTTAAAATGAAATTTAAAAAATTGTATTTAGGTCTTGAATGGTAATAAAAATGTAAACAGGTTCAACTTTTCTAAAGTACAATATGTATCAGAAGTGTTAAAGCTATGCCTACCCTCTCCCTACTAAGTCTACTACTATGAATGTATCATCCTAAGAAAATACTCTCACTAACATATAAGGACAGATGACTTATGACTGCAAAACAACTATCGTTGTAAAAAAAAAAAAAGATAATAAAATTCAAGCAACAGAAAACTGCCCTTTATGACAAATATTTTAAAAATTTAGTTACTGACCTGGAAAGGCATTTTTAATTGGGACAGAGACTGTCCCCATGCCCATTCTTGCCTTCTTCCTTTCAGTAACAATCCCCAAAGCTTTCCCTAAGCACATGGCTGCCAGGATAGAAACCACATCCTCATCCTCCTGCGAGCAGCCAGTCTATGGCCATAACGCTCACTTCTGAGCTGTCTCCTTCACACACAGTCACTTGCCCTGAGCTCCCTCTCCCCTGCCTTCCCGTGAGTTGGAAGAGACATGGAGGTGACCCAGGTGCAACCGGGCAGAAGAGAACAGCACCCCAAGGATGGCAGAGCTATAGTCTGGAGGGAATTGGGTCCCTGCACGGCCTCATGGAACATAGCCAAACCCCCCACTGTCATCAGTCTGGGACACTGCTCTCTAAACTTTATTATGAGAAAGAAAGAAACTCTTTATTTATGAGGTGTATTTTAGGGTCTCTAATACAACAACTAAGCTTGTATCTAACAAATATAATGGCATTTCATTAAATGAATATTTACTTAAAAGCAGATGTAGTATGATCTGATTTTTGTAATGGAAATGATTATATTACAAAATTGTAAGATTATACCAAAATATGAATAGTGGCTATTCCTGGGTGCTAGATGTACAAGTCATTTTTCTTTCACTCACATATTTTCTAAAATTTCATAAAACGTATTACATATATAACAAAATGAGCCCCATGCTCAGTGGAGGCCCAAGACACAGAAGGGTGAAGCAACACAGGTCTGTAATATAAAATAGAGTTGGTCTAGGACAGCCTTGGTTTCAACATTCCCAAGGGCCTCTGACATCCCAGGTCTGTTGGCCATTTGTCTTTTGCTGAGGCCTGGCGTGTACTGCGCGTGGGCTGCTGGCAGTCACTAAGCTGGTGGGAAAGCTCAGGATCTGCCTCCAGGCAGTTCAGTCACCCTCCATCATCTCTGGGGGTGCAAAAACTGCTGAGGTGACAGACATTGGGCCTTTTAGGAAAATGTCCATTAGGTAAGAGGTTCTAGGCATCCTCAAAAATGTAGGGGGATTCTAGTGACAGGGTATATGAAGAAAACAAGTGACTATAAGCATAAATGTGACCAAGGAGAAAAGCAGAGACCTGAACCAAGAACCAAAATCCTTAATCTCTGTGAATTTGAGGATTTTTGAAGGTTTGGGGGCATTCCTTAAGTGGTAAGCATGTGCTGTTCAGCATGTCATGAACTATTTGCATTCCAGATGCCCCTCTTTTAGGCCACAACAAACTGCCCCTGAGGGACTGACATTTAACTCTCAGCCTTCTAGTTACTATAAAGGGCCAAGAGCCTGAGGCCAGGCTCTTCCTAGTTTCTTAGAGATGAGACCCAGGGAGAGGAGAACTATGGCACTGTCAGAGTTCCTGGGGCAACTGAAGAAGGAGATGAAAGTATCAGGATGTGCCGACCAGGTTTGCTCCCAGTGTATACTGATATACACAACAGAGGTAAATTTCAAAACAAGTATTCTGAGTGGAAGAAGCTGGACAAAAACAAGTATAAACTGCATGACTGTTCTCCTACAAGCTCTAGAAAATGCAAACTAAGCTACAACGACAGGAAGCAGATCAGTGGGATGGAGGGGAGGAATGGGGGAGGTGTCACAAAGGGGCAGCAGGGACCTTTTAGGATGATGATATATTTGCTGTGTCGATTATGGTGATGGTTTCACAGGTGTATACAAACACTGAAATATATCAAATTGTACACTTTAAATACTGTATGTCACTTATACCTCAATAAAATTTTTTTTAAAAAAATAATAAAACTACTCGGGAGGCTGAGGCAGGAGAAACATGAACCTAGGAGGTGGAGGTTGCAGTGAGCCGAGATCGCACCACTACACTCCAGCCTGGCGACAGACAAAAAAATAAAATAAAACAAAAAATAAAAGTACAGATTCTCTAGTCCAAATGATTGGGACACAGGAGTCTTTGTTTTATAAGCCTGGAGGGTAGCCAATCCAAGAGTTCCACTATAATCCCAACTCCCAATACTTTTTTAAAGCAATGATTTATTAAAGGGTGTACTTTCTAAAGCAATTTGGTGATTCCGATGCAAGCAGTGACTGCCAGGTGTTTTTTGAAATTACTATTCAAGACACCTACAGTATCTTGGTTTAGGGCTTAAATGGTGAGTTGTTTCATATTGAAAATGAAGTTAGCTGAAAAATAAATAGCACAAAATTATGTCCTGAGGTAGAAAGAAGTCCCTGACATATTGTCAGGTGAAAAAAACAAAAGCAAGCTATAAAACAGTAAGCAGAAGAAAAATCAATCTATTTCTACATCTACTATTTCTATCCATGTCTTTAACAGCATCGTTTTGAAAAGAGGTATAGAATAGAATGCAGAGACATTCAATATCTATGGATATGCATCTCCTCTCTGTCTAGGGTTATAGAATGATTCTATTTTTATTTTAAGATAATTTTTTTCTACATGTAGTTTCTAAATTTTCTAGAATGAACATGACTTATTTAAGTGATAAAATAATCAAAACTGTATTTCAAAAGTCAGGGGCCCCCATTCACATCTATCATTGGTTTAGCTCCAGTTTATTCACTGCTGTTCTAAGCATATTGCGATCAGGGGTTAATGTTGCAACAGCAGTTTCTATCTTCGAAACAGCTTTAAAATCACTCTTTATGAAGCAACACACAAATAAAACAAATCTAGGACTCAATGAGAAAAAGATGGAGGGGAGGAAACGGGGAGGAAAAGAAAAACAGGGAGAAGGAAAGGGAGAGAATATATTAACCTGAGATTTGAGGAAGGGAGAGGAGGGAAAAGAAAAATGTCAACCCCAGTAGCTGTTTGTGAACCCACATATAACACAGTGTGCCCCACTACAGATATCAAAAGCAACACAAGCACGATGACAAAAACCCAGGACTCTGCGGAAGAAAACCAGATCAGATGTGTAAGCAGGTTGTCTTTCTATTTGGGAAGGGTTTTCATGCCCAGACCTTTCTGATGTTGATTTTACATGAGCCCCAAATGCACTCCCGGAATGCCTACCTGGCTCCAGTGTAACATGTTTTGCACAGAAGTTCCAGCGGGAGAATGTGTTGTATATACATCCACTCTAGACTGCAAAATAAATACATTGAAATGAAGAATGAAAACAGCATTAAGGTGACATTGATAATAAACATTGCATTTTGCCCTTCAAAGCACTAAAAACTAGAGCCATAATCTCAAGTTTATGAGATCAGAGATAGAAAAAAATTATTTGACTAAAAATCTGTCCTATAAAAATACATACAACCACATACGGAGTCCATAAGAAGGAGGTGCAACAATATAGTAAGCACGGGACTGTGTGGGTTGTGTTTACAGGGCATTTTCATTTTCTTCTTCATGCTTTCCTGAATTTCCCAAATTTCATATAACAATCACACCTTGCTTTAATTATCAGACAAAAGAAAAATGGCACTTAAATTCCTTAGGGCCTTTATTCCAGGATTTTAACCCTTTTTTTCAAAATGCCACATGACAAACTAACAAATACATTCAGAAACACGAGCATAGTATTGGCCAAGGGTTTACATTTTATAAAATAAAATAGGTTTACATTTTATAAAATGTATTTTTATAAATACACACACACACTGCAAGCATACACATATGTGTATGTAAATGGCCATTCCAAATTTAAATACTTAAGAGTAATTTTTTGGGGGGGGGTACATGTGCAGGTTTGTTATAAGGGTAGCTTGCATGATGTTGAGATGCGGGCTTCTATTGATCCCATAACCACAGTACTCAATATTGGCTATAGTACTCAATAGGAAGTTCTTCAGCCCTTGTCACTCTCCCTCCTTCCTCCCTCTCCCTCCTTCCTTTTGGAGTGCCCAGTGTCTACTGTTCCCATCTTTATGTCTACCACTTATAATAATTTCTAAAAGAAACAAATCACTAGAGTAAATATAAATATTACAACTTAATTTGTGACAGATCTCCTCATTCAATAGACTCCATCCAGGTACAACATAAGAAGGTGACCACAGCCAGCCTGAGGATAGCAGCAGGTGGTACCATATTCTAGGCATTGGCCAAAGTTCATGCTTGTGCCTCTCAAATGAAAGACCCTTCAGAGTTCTGATGAGGTCATTCCTGCCTCTCCCACATCATTCAACACAAATAAGCACATTCACAGATGAAAGAAAATCAAGTCTTACTATAAACATGCATACCATATTTAAATTTCTCTCATTAAATCCACACAGAAGAAAAAAGAGATTTCCACAGAGCTCCTTCAGTATGACATGAGTGCAAACGTGGGTACCCAGCCACTTCAAAAATGCACTCTGGGGAAGAAATTCTTTGTCTCCAAATAAGTCCTACAAAATAAAAAGAAACCCAAGAACATCTCAGCATTTCATGCTGGTGCATAGGTCTCCATGACTTACCTCAGAAGCAGAGACAAGTACCCAATGTCTCCACGAATGGTCTCAGGAAAGAATGGCAGCCAGTGGACATCAAACCAGGATGCTTTTGCAGAAGTTTACCAAAGCAAAATTCACACACTACAGAGGTGTATTTAAATTCTCCAAATGAAGAGATGGAGGAAGAAAATAAGTTTACAGCAGACTTCTACAATGGGAAAGGGCCTTAATGATCACCCTTGCCAGGGCCATCCCAAGTAGTTTTCATCTGACTGATGGATTGGTGGTTACTTCTAAGAAACAGTCAAGACTATGATTGATCAGTAATGTCTGCCGGAGGTGTGTCCATCTAATTCAATGTTATTGGCCAGCAGGCCAAATTCAGCCCACTGCTTGTTTTTTGTTTTATTTTGTTTTTAAAACTTTTTTTATTGGCCGGGCATGGTGACTCATGCCTGTAATCCCAGCGCTTTGGGAGGCCAAGGCAGGAGGACTGCCTTGAGTTTCCATCTTTCCTATTAAAGTCTTCTAAATGGTCCATGAGAGATGTTATACCTGATTTCATGTATATATTTCTATATAGGATTTCATATATGTGTGTGTAAACATATATTTCATAAAAGACATATACTGCATGCATAATAGACCATCTGCTATTACCTGGCTTAAAACTCTTTTTCATGAAATCTATTTCCTCCTTGAACAGAGGTTCGGGTGCTACAGCTTTAGGGCAGAGCCCTGACGAAGCTACTGACTGTGTTTAGGAGCCGTATTATAAAATACAATAATGATAGCGTTGTTAGGTCACCCTCAGTGTAGCTAGGGATGGGCTTTTGGGAACATTTTCTACCTGCCATCTCCTATATCCTCTGTGCACTGGCTCCCCTCATGGGATAAAGGGAAACTCCACCAATGCTTAAATTATTTTCTCCCAGACTCTCCTTGCTCTCCCTGTGAGGTGGGCAGAGCTATACTGACACATGCTAACCATGAGTACACGTGGCACCAGTGTGCAGGGAACGACAGGCGTCCCTGGCCACCCCGGGTCTGGAAGGAGGGGTAAACGGAAGAAGAAAAGCCCACTGCTCCACTGATACCAAAATGCAGGGGAAGAAGGCGCAGATTCTCCCTCCACTTGCCAGTTCTTCAGATCTCGGAGGAAATCTGTGGGGAGAGGAGAGGGATGGGAGGGGTCCAAGTACCTTAATGAGAAGATCTGGAAATCGCCCTAATTTGGCCATAGGGCTAGTACAGAAGTCGACTGAAACCACAGGAGCCAGGGCAAAAAACATTTTAATCCTTTTGGCCAGCTCAGGGATCTGTGAAAATGCTATAAAACCTGTGAGAACAAAGGGAAGAAAACAGGAATTCCATCTTCTGGGATTTCCTTCTCAGGAAACACAAAGGCCCACCCTCTCGTGGCGGCCTGAGACCCATGCAAGCACCACCACCGGCAGGAGGCAAAACACTTGACATGGCGCCCTCTGAACTTCCGTGTGCCCTAACACTGAATTTGGTTAAACTAGTAAATCAAGCATTTGTTACTGCTTGTTCCAAATCTCAACCTAGATAAGCACTGTAAGAAATCCAGGCTGGGGGAAAATCTTCCCAGTTCCTTTTACAATGTAAATAATGGACTGTATTTCCAAGAGCCTTACTCCATCACCTTTATCCCCCCATGCCCCTCCTCCAAAGAACAATTTACAGACACCACGTTCAAATAAACCACCAAGGATTTCAAAGGAACTCACACATTTAGAATCCCCTAGCTTTAAAATATATTTTAACCCTTGCTGTGGTTTGACTGTGTCCCCAACCAAATCTCATCTCTAATTGTAGTTCCCATAATTCCCATGTGTTGTGGGAGGGACCTGGTGGGAGATAATTGAACCATGGAGGCGGTTTCCCCAGTACTGTTCTTGTGGTAGTGAGTAAGTCTCAAGAGATTTGATGGGGCTTTTTTGTTGTTTTCTTGTTTTTTGTTTTCAGACGGAGTCTGGCTCTGTGGCCCAGGCTGGAGTGCAGTGGCCGCGATCTCTGCTCACTGCAAGCTCCGCCTCCTGGGTTTGCGCCATTCTCCTGCCTCAGCCTCCTGAGTAGCTGGGACTACAGGCGCCCACCACCATGCCTGGTTAATTTTTTGTATTTTTAGTAGAGATGGGATTTCACTGTATTAGCCAGGATGGTCTCGATCTCCAGACCTCATGATCCGCCCGTCTCGGCCTCCCAAAGTGCTGGGATTACAGCCGTGAGCCACCGTGCCCAGCGGAGATTTGATGGTTTTATAAGGGGAAACCCCTTTTCGCTTGGCTCTCACTCTCTTGTCTGCCCTTGCTCTTCTGCCATGATTGTAAGGCCTCCCTAGCTCACAATCCATTAAACTGTGAGTCCGTTAAACCTCTTTTTCTTTATATATTACACAGTCTCGGGTATGTCTTTATTAGCAGCATGAAAACGAATTAATACAACCCTCTCTGACGTCTTGCCACCTGGTCCCAGAATGTCACTTCAGGAAGCAGTGGGGCAAAGGGCTCAAGCAGGCAAGTCGTGAAAGAAGAAATATAAATAAAGAAAAATGCCTAACTCCATCTTTTTCTGGCAATATAACCACATGTTTTGAGACCCTTAAAAACATTCATATCTTTCATATAGTAAGGCTCCTTCTAGGAATATGTTCTAAGGAAAGCATGTGACGGGAACACTAAGGTGTTAGTCATAGTAAACATTAAAAGGGAGATTAAATAAATTATAGGACAGGTTCCTAGCCCCTAATTACAAAAACTCTTGCTTGCTAGAATTATGGGCAATTTTTATTTTCTTTCTTTAATTTTGCTAAATCTTCTGTTCTGCTTTTCTATTGTGAATATGCATTACTTATATAATCAGCATAAATTAAAATCATATAACTTTTCAAAATTTTTTGTAAACCAAATGTACCTGTAGTTAGTTATATTCCACTTAACTTCAGAAGGCAGTATATTTTCTTGTTTTCTTTATATAAGCCTCTGAATTTAGAGGCTTATATAAGCCTTGTTTTCTACCCTCTCACATCCCTATCTTGCTTTATCTAGGAAAACATATAATATATTGTGGCTTACATTAATTTCTTCAATTTCAAGAGAACCATATACCATGAATTTTCACAGAAGACTAAATGTTACCAAAATTCCTTATCTTATTCATTATTTCTGCTTGGCATTTAAAAACAAATGGAATTTGAACTAACATCTTTTTATATATCACTTTGAAGAAAAGTACAAACTCTGTAATGAAGAATTTATATCAACTTCTAGTTTTATTTACATACATACCTATTGTGGTGCCTTGAGAATGACCCACATAATACACTTGTTCTTGGCCAGTTTTATTCAGAATGAAGTTAATGGAAGCTGGTAGGTCATATTTTGCCATCTCATCGTAACTGTAATCCAAGAAAGGAACTCTTTCATTGAAATAGTACATAAAATAGAAGAGCACACCCATACTGAGTATGCAGTTTGATGAGTTATCACAAACTAAACACAGCTGGGAAAACCAGCAGTGAGTCCAGGAAACAACACCAGCAGGACCGCAGAAGCCCCCTTGGGCTCTCTTCCAGTTGTGTCTACCAAAGGTAACTATTGTCCTCATTTTTCACACCAGAAATTAGTTTCACCTGTTTTTAAATATTTCTGTAAGTAGAATTATACAGCGTGTATTCTTCTGTATCTGGCTTCATCCATTTTTTGCTGCATATAATTGTAAGTTGTTCATTCTTATTCTACTATAAAAATATACAACATTTTATCCATTCACTGCCGACATGCATTTGGGTAGTTTCCTGTTTTTCACTGTTACAAATAGCGTGACCATAAACCTATTCTTGTATATGCCTTTTGGTAAAAACTCTCATTCTTGTGTTTCACGTCCTCAGGGGTGCCTCTGGTTTTAAAAATGGGAAGCCAGCCTGGAGGCTGCTATAGTGCTGCTGACTTTCTCTGATACCTGGTACCAGAATATAGACCAAAAACCCAAGTGTGCATATAGGTATATGTGTGCGCATGTTGCCATGGCAGGAGAAGAGCCAACCCCTAGCAAGTTCACACAATGTGCCAGGTTCTGTGGAGGCTCCTTCTCTGCATCCTCTCCTTTAAGCCCCCAGTGACCTTATGAGGTAGGTGTTTCTTATGCTCCATTTTACAAATGAGGAAACCGAGACACAGGAGACTTATGTAAGATGTCCAGTGTCATACAGCAATTAACTGGTAGAGCCAGAAGTAAGAGGGAGGAAAGGAGAATTTCTGGAAAGAAGAAACGTGAACATCTGGATTACATATTTATGGAGAAAGCAGGAAAGTTATGGAGCAACATTTACCCAGCAGCACCCACACCACCAGAAATGCCAAAATAACTTAAGAATTCCTAACTAAATGTAAATCTTAATGTAATCATTTGCTTAAAATTTACCTAACTGCTAGTCATTAAATTCCTAGCAACGTTTAAAACCTTTCAAAAGATACCAACTTTCCCTCTCCTACAACTTCAGAGTTACCCACCTATCTGCCTCTTCTGCTGGAATCCTGTTGCCTGCTTTAAGAGTACTAAGGAAATACATGCATGCCATTATCAATTCAAATATACCTGAAAGCCCAGAATTCGTCCTGAGAAACTGAGAGCGTCTTATGTTTCCGAGACCAGGTATTTCCTCTGCTGTTGCCCATCCACACATCAAAACCAGCATCAGCAAGAATGAAGCCCAGGCTGCTGTTGGCAAGGTTTGTGACCCAGTTACTAGAATCCGCCAGCAAGCCATGTTGCAGGAAGACAACCGGTTTGGGACCTGAAAAACATTCATCGTTTAGGAGGCAGTAGCACCAAGCTTCAAAACAAATATGACATCTTGCTAAATAGAACATTCGTAAAAGATCCATAAGCAAATAACGAACTAGAAATAAATTGAAAGATTGAGGTGTTGATGTACTCCCATATAACATTAGTAAAGAATTTTTTTAAAACAGCACTGGCAAGGTAGCAGTGAAACTGGACCATTTTTTGCATGTCCTCTAATAAGACACACTTATATAAGCAGCAAAAACAAAAATCAATATATTTTTAAGAACTTGTAAAATGTTTTTACAATTTGCTTTCATAATTGCATTTCTCACAATAATTCCTAACAAAATAAACCAAAAGAAAGAAAAAGATCACACATAATGAGACACCACTATACATGTATCAGAATGAGCAACATCCAAAAACACTGAAAACACCAACTGCTGAACAGGATGGGGAGGAATAGGAAGTCTCATTCATTGTTGGTGAAAACGCAAACTGGTAGCACCACATTGGAAAAGTTTGGCAGTTTCTTACAAAACTAAACATACTCTTACCATATAATCCAGTAATCACGTTCCCTGGTATTTTACCCAAAGGAGTTGAAAACTTACATCTACACAAAGACCTGCATACAGATGTCTATAGTAGCTTTACTCATAATTGCCAAAATTTCGAAGCAACCAAGATGTGCTCCAGTAAATGAATGGGTAACTAAACTGTGCTACATCCAGACAATGGAGTGTTACTCAGCCCTAAAAGGAATTGAGCTATCAAGTCATGAAAAGATGTAGAGAAACCTTAAATACATATTACTAAGATCTGTAAAGGCTGCATTCTATATGACATGCTGGAAAAGACAAAACTATAGAGACAGTAAAAAAGATCCTGGTTGCCAGGGGTTAGGAGGGAGGAAGGCATTCATAGACACAGCAAAGAGGATTTTTTAGGTCAGTGAGACTACTCTGTATGATACTATAGTGGTAGATACATGCCATCATACATTTGTCCAAAACTATAGAATATACAACATCAAGAGTGAACTGTAACGGCCGGGTGTGGTGGCTCACGCCTATAATCCCAGCACTTTGGGAGGCTGAGGCGGGTGGATCACTTGAGGTCAGTAGTTTGAGACTAGCCTGGCCAACATGGCAAAATCCTGTCTCTACTAAAAATACAAAAAAGATAGCTGGGTGTGGTGGTGCACGCCTGTAATCCCAGCTATTCAGGATGCTGAGGCAGGAGAATTGCTTGAACCTGGGACGCAGAGGTTGCAGTGAGCCAAGATTGCACCACTGTACTCCAGCCTAGGGGGCAGAGCGAGACTGAGTCTCAAAAAAAAAAAAAAAAAGTGAACCCTAATATAAACTATGGACTTTGTGTGAATGTAGGTTCATCAGCTGTAACAATTACAATTCCACTCTGCAGGGGATGTTCATAACAGGGGAGTGTGGGGACCAGAGGGTATATGGGAAATCTCTGTACCTTCCACTCAATTTTGCTGTGAACTTAAAACTGCTTTAAAAAATAAAATTTAATAAAAATTTTTAAAGCTGAATAAAAGTTAAATAGATAAAAAGGCTCACACACACAAATTCATAAATATATGTGTCTGTGTCTACCTGTAAGAATTTATTTTCTACTCACCTGTACCTGAGACAGTGATACAGCAGAAAAAAAACAAAGATGTAGGAGCCAAAGAAACCTGACCTCAGGCTGCTTACCTATTGCTGAGACCATTCAGTTATTCAAAATAAGCCTTGCCGGGTGCAGTGGCTCAAGCCTGTAATCCCAGCACTTTGGGAGGCCGAGACGGGCGGATCACGAGGTCAGGAGATCGAGACCATCCTGGCTAACACGGTGAAACCCCGTCTCTACTAAAAATACAAAAAACTAGCCGGGCGAGGTGGTGGGCGCCTGTAGTCCCAGCTACTTGGGAGGCTGAGGCAGGAGAATGGCATGAACCCGGGAGGCGGAGCTTGCAGTGAGCTGAGATCCGGCCACTGCACTCCAGCCTGGGCGACAAAGCGAGACTCTGTCTTTAAAAAAAAAAAAAAAAAAAAAAAAACAAGCCTTCACTGAGTACCAACTATGTGCCAGGCATTCTTCTCAGCACTGAGAACACAGCAGAGAACAAAAACAAGAGGAAAAACAAATACCCCCGTGGAGCTGACATTATACTGACCATGAGTTTTATTCACTCATTTGATTGATTGATTGATTGATTGATTGAGATAGGGTCTTGCTCTGTGGCCCAGGATGGAGTGCAGTGGCATGATCTCCCCTCACAGCAACCTCCACCTCCTGGGCTCAAGTGATCCTTCCATCTCAACCTCCTAAGTAGCTGGGATTTCGGGCATGCACCACCACACCCAGCTAATTTTTGTGTTTTTTGTAGAGACAGTGTTTCACCATGTTCCCAGGCTGTTCTCGAACTCCTGACTCAAGCAATCCACCCCCACCTCAGCTTCCCAAAGTGCTGGGATTACATCCAGGTGTGAGCCACCATGCCCAGTCTGACCATGAGTTTTAGACAGCTCAGACAAACCTAGGCTCAACTCTGTCCTCTCCAAGTTCTGACGTGACACCTTGGGGAAACTTCTCCTAAAATTAATATCACTTCCTGAAGAGTAGAAATGATAATACACATTTTATAGGACATAGTGAGATATGAGATATTATATGAAAAGTAGGTAGCAAAGTGTCTGACACACAGTAAGAGTTGACTATACATCAACTCATAGAATTAAGTTGCTTAACCAGCCTGCATCTCAGTTCCAAAAATAATTATTAAGAGGAATAAGTGAGGTAAGTACCCAGCATAGTGACTGACACACAGGTCACAGTAAACAAATGAGAGCTTCCTTTGCCCTCTGCTCATTCTTTACAATAGTGAAAAACTGGAAATAAGCTAATTGTCAAGTGGTCAAATAATTCATTGAAATCCACTTGGTACAATAATTATCTATCGACCATGACAAGGACAGTGACAGCATAGAAAAGCTTATAACATACCTTGCAAAAGGAAAAAAAAAGCAAAATACAAAATTATAGACTACTCTGAATTATAGCTATGCAAAAATAATGTACACCAAATAGGAGTGTAAAATACCAAGGAAAAATGAGAAGAATTATTTGTCCGGATGATAAGACTATAAGTGAATTGACAAATGTTCACTTCTGCTAATGTCCTAATATAGATTTGGTAACTAGCAAATTGTTTTTAAATGACAGTTCTGCTGCAAGGTAGCTTCTGTGGACCACTCTGGAAGGCACTGCTCACATACCTGAAAATATACATGGTACTCCCTGGAGTTGTACAACCTAGGGGTGCTGTACCCTCATGTTGTTAAAATAGAAGGACCCCAGGCGAAGAGTATAAAATGATTCCCATAACTTTTTTTTTTTTTTTTTTTTAAAAGAGACAAGGTCTCGTCTTATCACCTAGATGGGAGTGCAGTAGCATGAGTGCTCACTGCAGCCTCAAACTCCTGGACTCAAGTGATCCTCCCACCTCAGGTCCCTGAAGAACTGGGATTACAGGCATGTACCACAACATCCAGCCAATTTTTTAAAAAAAATTTCATAGAGGTGAGGTCTTACTATGTTGCCTAGGCTGGTCTCAAACTCCTGGCCTCAAGTGATTCTCTTGCCTTGGCCTCTCAAAGTGCGGGGATTACAGAAGTGAGCCATCATGTCTGGCTGCTGTGATTTTCTAATGACAAAATAGAAATGCCAGGGCCATGTAGATGAACTTATACCCATGGGGAGAAAATAGAAAGCAAATAGGACAATAATAGGGCTGCTTTATGTGCTCATCTTTGCCTTCAAAGGTTCATTTTAATGTGATAGTAACAAGACTAAATTTACTACGAAAAGTGTATGTGGAAGGCACTGTGGTAGATACAGCGTCTTATGCACAGGCTTCTTGGCTACAATGAAGAAGATGACAATCCAGCTGGGAAAATCTGAAAAATGATCATTAAAAATTCAAAATTATAAACATCAGTGTGACAATAATAATTACCAAAATTAATTCATCACTAAATTATAGTTGAAAAATGTGTAACTACAGGCAGCAGCAGCATCTCATGGTAACTGTACAATGCAGTGAGAATGGTGACTGGGAGCTGTACGATGCAGTGGCTCTGCCCTACTGATGGCGCCCAACACTTCCTAGAAAGAGGGGCTTTCCTGCTCATGCCACAGCTCCTTAGGTATGTTGAGACACTTTTCACCCACCAAGAGTGATCAGGGACTAGGCCATGAGGAAGGCGACTTGACTTTCAAAGGCCAGGAACGGGATGCTCCCACAGGTCAGGTCATTTCCAACAAAAACAACTGCAATCGTCTTCCCTCAGGATGGAGAGTCAGAGTGAGGCAAGAGGAAGGCTCGTAGGTGGCCTAATTCCTTGGCACTTGTTCCAATCTGTGCCTTTGTAGTTAACATGGAAAGCCCAGGGCTGCCTAGTCCACTCCTCAGGGGAGAGTGTCCAGAGAAAGGCAGGAATGGTTTGAAAGCAGAGAGGGCCCTGGGGCAAGGATAATTGCGAGAGGAGGAGGAGGGTGATGTGTGGCAGCCAGGCCAGGACAGAGGCTGGGAGGGGAGATGTTGGCCAGTGCATGGGACCAGGACTCAGCTCCCCACCTTCTCTCGATGGGGAATGTTCAAAATTTCCCTGAAGTCCCTGTACTTCCCTCTGTAACCTCCAGGAGCTTTGAATGGGGAAATGTGGAAGTTGACAAGTTGAAGACATATCAGGAAAGTCTTTAAACATCCCCAATAAATAACTCCTGGATTCCCAAGGGCAATGAGGAGCTACTGCAGTTTTCCTGGGAGGTGAGTGTGAAGCAAGGAATGGCATGTGGACAGCTGGAGCACGTGCTACCCAGGAGACCATGCCTAGGGCGGCTGAGCAGCTTCTAAGAACATCTGTAAATACCCTTGTTCCACCAGACCTAATTCACACCTGCACAACACTTTTCTCAGGGAATTACTTTATCCTTTGAAGGAGTCTTCTAAAGAACAAGTCAAAGCCACTATTTTTCTAATTGTCCTTTTTTGTTTGTTTGGGTTCGTCCATCCCCTACTTCAAGCTGAATACAAAAGCTCAATTAACAACAGACACAAAAGAGGCACCAGATGGGAAGGAAACAGTGAATCTATTCTTTACAAGCTAAATGTTTTCAAATCTGGAGAATCCGGGCCAAGCACTGCAAAGGGTACTGCAGACCACACTGTTTCCTCATGGGAAATGCTGGCAGATGAGGAAAGCGACTGATGAAGAAAGGTAAATGTCTGACAAATGGCATGGCTTTAGAGCAATGAAGGCCACTCAGCTGTGTCCTCCACATTCAGGTGAAAAGTTTTTAATGGAAATCTGCTGTATCTTAAGCAGTACACCAGAAGGTAAAATATCAAGAGGTGATTTGAAAACACACATTATATTTTGTGCAAACCTTTAGTGGTGCCTACTGAGTAGCAGCCACTGCTATTAGGTTGTTGCAAAAGTCATTGCGGTTTTTGCCCCTAAAAAGCAATGGCAGTCCCGGGCGCGGTAGCTCGCCTGTAATCCCAGCACTTTGGGAGGCCAAGGCGGGCGGATCACCTGAGGTCAAGAGTTTGAGGCCTGCCTAGCCAACATGGCAAAACCCTAGTGGTGGGTGCCTGTTATCCCAGCTACTCAGGAGGCTGAGGCAGGAGAATTGTTGGAACCCAAGAGGTGGAGGTTGTGGTCAGCCAAGATCGCACCACTGGACTCTAGCCTAGGTGACAGAGAGGGATTCCATTAGCCCCCACCCCCAAGACATAAAAAAGTAAGGCAAAAACCACAATTACTTTTGCCCCAACCTAATAGATGCTAGGAATGCAAAGATGGGTAACCCCGCTCCCTCCCACAGGGAGCTGCATCCTCTAGGGAGACAGACACACAATGACTGTCTAGCCCAGGAAGAAGAAGGCTAGAACACCACTCAGGAAGGCCCAGAAGAAGGAGAAAGTTACTTGGCCAGAGGCACAAATATTTGACCTGGATTCTAAGTAAGAGACAGATGTTTCCACAAAGGGTTCTAGAGAAAACATAGGAGCCAGATGAATAGAGAGCTGACACCGCACCCAGGCCTTGGCCAGGTGGGACCAGTGTGCACACGAAAGGCTCCCTGCCTGATTCTGATGCGCAGCCAGGCTGGGGAACAACTAGGAAAAGTCCAGTGCCTTGTCTGACCTGGAAACACAGGGAACAGGAAGGACTTCATGGGATGCACATCCTTCCAGGCTGGGCCAGTTTCCTTTCATCCGAGAACAAAAAAGTCTCTTCTGAGGAGGGAGATGCAGAGGATATAACTTACTGAGCTTCCAGAGATGGCGGTTCCATTAGGCATCATGGATCCTCAACAAAGAAAATAGTACCAAATCTTAGCGTGGAAAACCTTTAAAAATGGCTGCTAAACTGCTTGCCCCTTCCCTCTGGCACCGGGTGAATACAAAAGGGAATGATATTGACTGGACGCTGGAAGCAGGCCCAGCCAACTGTCTGCCAGCTTCTCTCACCTGCTCCCAGCAGGCGGAAGAAAGGAAGGTACAACGTGGTTCTTTCCCATCCCACCACCAAACAAGGATTTAAGGATTTACTGGCAAAGGATGTTTCCCTCTGGGAAGGTAAAACCTATTGCCGCTCACATCTTCCAGGGAACTATTTCAGATTTCACTTCACCTTGCTGAGAATAGCTGATTGAAATGATAGCTAGCGCTGACTGCACGCTTACATGCTGTAGGTACTGTACTGAAAATCCTTTGAAGTTGGCACTACTGCCATTGAACAGAACAGGGAATTGTGGCAGAGAAGTCAAGCAACTTGCCTAAGGCTGAACCAGAGCTAGGAAGCGGGGGAGTTGGAATCTAACAAGGTGTGTCTGACACCACAGGCCATGCTTTTCACCGCTTTGCTAGGGACAGAAGGTTAACAAGAGAGAAGTCTCTAGAACACACTGAGGGCTTCTGGCTGAAGGCAGGAAGCTATTTTTGAGAGGATATGGACAAAGTGCTTGAAGAAAGTAATCTCTAGTAGATGGAGGGGATAGGGAATGAAAGGAGAGGCACCCACTCAGCCTCGCCTGCTCCGGCAGCTGCTCCAAGGCCCAACCTGCTCAATGCACTCAGGCACCCTGAAACCCTGTTTGTCTGAGTGACAAACCAGCATGACAGATCAAGGGCTGCCTTCCCCAGCTGTGCCCTACGGGTGGCTCTAGGAGGGCTGGGGATTAAGGGAAAAGACTAAAGGACCATTTCTCAGCCTGGAGATGGCAAGTGAGTTCATCATGGCTCTATAGGACAAAACTGACAAAGAAGCAGCCCAGTGCCAGCCCACCACGACGCTGCCTTCCCAGTGTGGGTGGAAGCCAGGAGGGGATTACTCAGGCTCCGAAACTGAATGTGCTGAGCCCACAGTTCCGCAGGAGGAAGATGACCGGGTGGGTGGGGAAGTTCCTCCTGCCTCCCAAGGCACTGGCCTTCTCTGCCAGGATGCTGAGTCCGGACAGGACCCTGTCACACTCCAAAACACATGTGAGAAACCAGCTGAGGTCCAGGGCAGAACCAAAACAGAGAACAAGGAGGAGGTCGCACACCGGGGCATTAGCATGAAGCAGACCTCAGTTCTTACTGCTACAAAATTTCGTAGGATTTGCTCAACTCTCTCTGAAGTATAGGTGTTCTTTTCTAAAGTGAGAATGATGAAGTAGTTAATACATAGTAGAGCTGAATAAATAATGGTCCCTTATAGTAACATAATAAATCTATACAGTTGGTCCTTAAACAATACAGGTTTGAACTGCACAGGTCCACTCATACATGAATTTTTTTTCAATAAACATTGAAAAATTTGTTGGAGATTTGCAACAATTTGAGAAAAACAGACCAACTCTAGTCTAGAAATAATAACAAGTTACTAAAAGTTTAGGTATGTCATGAATGTATAAAATATATTTAGATATTGGCCTATTTTTTATTTATTACCATAAATATACACGAAGTATAAAAAGTTAACATTTTCAAAACTTAGACACACACTTACAGACCATACATGGTGCCATTGACAGTTAAGAGAAATGTAAACAAATGTAAAGATGCGGTATTAAATCATAACTGCATAAAATTAACTAGAATATATTGTGTACTACTGTAATAATTTTGTAGCCACCTCCTGTTGCTCTTGTGGTGAGTGTTGTAAATATCTGCTTAAATTTCCCGTGACACTAATCATCTCCACGTGAGCAGTTCGTCTCTCCAGTAAATGCATATTGCAGTAAACAGTGATCTCTTGCAGTTCTCATATGTTTTTCATCATGTTTAGTGCAATATCATAAACCTTGAGTAACACCATGGGACCCATACAAAGAACTAATAGTGATCTGGGAGTGCTCCCAAAAGCAGAGAAAAATCCAGACAAGAAAAAGTTGGATTGCTTGATATGTGTCATAGATTAAGGTCTGCAGCTTCAATTATCTTCATTTCAAGATAAATGACATATAACGACAACTGTTTAAAAAAAAAAAGGGGAAATAAAGTTTGTGAAGCCATTTGTCATCGTAGCTATGACAGCAAGTGCCAAAACCTTGCACTTTTTCTGAAATACCTTTGATCTTATATTGAAAATGCAGCTTTGATGTGGGTGCGGAATTGCCCTAATATGATTCTAGACTCTTATATTCAAGATAAAGCGAGAATAGATTCTAGACTCTAAGAGTCAAGAAAAAGCAAAGTCATTATGTGACAACTTAAAGAAAAAAGAAGGCGAAGAATCTAAAGTTGGAGAATTTCATGCCAATAAAAGATGTTTTGATAATTTTACAAAGAGGTTTGTTTGGCTTTTAAAATGCCAAGACAGACCAGGCACGGTGGCTCATGTTTGTAATCCCAGCACTTTGGGAGGCCAAAGTGGGAGGATCTCTTGAGGCCAGGATTTCGAAACCAGCCTGGAAAACACAGTGAGATCCCATCTCTATCAAAAATTGCTTTAAAAATTAGCCGAGTATGTTTGGCACGTGTTTGTAGTCCTAGTTACTTAGAAGGCTGAAGTAAGAAGACTGCTTGAGCCTAGGAGTTTGAGGTTACAGTGAGCTATAATGGTGCCACTGCACTCCAGCTGGGTGACAGAGCAAGATGTCATCTCTAAAAAGCCAAAAATTAATTAATTTTAAGAATTAAAAATTTTAAAAACTTTAAAAATATGCTAAGATAACAGAAGCAGCAGCTTCTGCCAGCCAAGAGGCCACATATAAGTTCCTGGAGGAAAACGTGTCTGCCTGAACAGGTTTTTAATGCAGATGAAAGTGTTCCATTCTGAAAAAAAACAAATCCCACAAAGGACATTTATTAGTAAGGAAGAGAAGCAAGCACCAGGATTTAAGACAGGAAGGGATAGGCTAACTCTACTGTTCTGTGCAAATGCAGTAGGGTTGATGGTCAGGTCTGCCCTTATCTATAAATCTGCTAATCCCTGAGCCTTGAAGGGAAAATATAGACATCAGCTGTCAGTCTTTTGGCTGTACAATAAGAAGGTCTGGACAATGAGAACTATTTTTCCAGATTGGTTCCATTGATGCTTTTTTTCCTGAAGTCAGGAAGCACCTTGCCAGTAAGGGAATGTCTTTCAAAGTTCTTTTGATATTGGACAATGCCTCCGGCCACACAGAACCCCATGAATTCAATACCAAAGGCATCGAAGTGGTCTACTTGCCCCCAAACACATCTTTAATTCAGTCTCTAAATTAGGAGGTCATAAAGTCCTTTAAGGCTCTTTACACACATACACTATGGAAACGATGGACAATGTTATGGAAGAGAATCCCAACAGAGAGAACATCATGAAGGTCTGGAAGAATTACACCACTGAAGACGCCACTGCTGTTACAGAAAAAGCTGTTAAAGTTATCAAGCCTGAAACAATAAATTCCTGCTGGAGAAAATTGTGTCCAGATGTTGTGCATGACTTCACAGAATCCATATCCATGACTTAGCCAATCAAGGAAATCAAGAAAAAGATTGTGGATATGACAAAAAGGTGGAGGGTGGGAGCAGGTAAAGAGTTTCAAGATATGCATCTTAAATAAAATCAAGAGCTAAAAGGCACACCAGAGGAATTTACAGAAGATAACTTGATGGAGATGAGTGCTTTCTAAAACAGCACCAGACTATGGGAAAGAAGACATGGGAGATACAGTACCAGAAAACAAACTGATATTAGACAATTCAGGAGAAGGGTGGCAACTGCAATTATTCAAGACTTCCTTTACAACACTGATGCTTCTACGACACAGGCACTGAAACTAAAGCGAATGATGGAAGAATTGCTATTCTATAGAAACATTTCTAGGGAAATGAAAAAAGGTCAGAAATTACAATGTATTTTTATGAAGTTACCCTGAATGTGCCTACTTCTCCTGTCTCCCCTTCCACTTCCTCCCCCTCTTCCACCTCTGCTATAGGACAGCAAGACCAACTCTTCCTCTTCCTCCTCTTCCTTAGCCTGTTCCAACATGAGAATGAAGACCTTTATGATGATCCACTTCCACTTAATGAATAGTAAATACATTTTCTTTTCTTTATGATTTCCTTATAACATTTTCTTTCTCTAGTTTACTTATGGTAAGAATATAGTATATAATACATATAATATATAAAATATATGTTAATCGGCTATGTACATTATAGGTAAGCCCTCTGGTCAACTAGGTTATTAGTTAAATTTTGAGGAATGCAAAAGTTATATGCAGTTTTCAATAGCTCTGGAGGCCAGCACCCCTAACCCCCATGTTGTTAAAGAGTCAACTGTAAGTAATAAAATATTATTAGAACATAACTGCTATGAAGAAGGATAAAGTGAAGTGGTATTCTTTGGTCCAGGTAATATAATCATAGTAACAGCAAGAGTGTACTAAATGTTGACAATGTGTCAGGCACCATGCTAAGCACTTAAGCGCTTTACATGCATTATCTCAGATAAGTCACCTAACAGCTCTCTGAGTTGGTGTAGTAGGCAGAAGCAGGACATCTAGAAGATACAGGACACCTAAGTCAGATACTTTCCATAGTGTGACTTTATCAGGGACATCATAGCTGTTCTGAGGCCTGAGAAGAGGACCAAGTGGGCAGGAACAGTCACGGGCTGTGTGACTCCCACCTTCACTACCCATCAGCTGCTTTATCTTGGGCAAGTTAATTAACCCCTATAAACCTTGGTTTCCTCATCTGTAAAACAGGAGGTAATAGGAGTTCTTACACCCTAGAATTGTATGAAAGTTCACCTGATGATTCACACAGAGCACAGCGCTTGACCAGTCCACAGGACACATTCAGAGAGTCACATGGCCTTTGCCACTGTGCAGTCCATGGTACTCACACTTCACTGTCACCCTGCTAGGGAGCAGGTGGCCTGCAAGAGTGAACACAACAAGAGCGCCCTGCATCACAGAGCAGGGAAGAAAACCGTTCCATGCCTCAGAATGCTGTTTTCCCCACCACTAGCAATAGTCACTCTGATCACCAGGCAACATGAAAGCAGTAATGTGGTCTGTCTTGTTCACTGCAGAACTTTCCAGGACATTGTCATAATTAGAGTTTTCCATACACCCAGGATGGTGCTGGGCCATTTACATCATTCTTCCTCCTTTGGCGCCTCTGAGTCTTAGAGAGAATAAATCATTTGACCCAGGACACACAATTAGTATATGATGGAGCTGGGAATCAAACCCAGGTCATGTGACAAACGTGCCCATCATCTCCATGCCAAATTGCCTTTCTGTCTTCCCTGACCCTCTCTGTCACCACGGCCTGTCCTCAGACAGCTTTGCAGCACAGCAACTTGAGTTCCAGAGTTTCAGAGTTGACCGAATTTTCGGAAATTATCTAGCTCTCATCCAAAATGCTCCCTCAACAGAAGGAGCAGAGGGTCCACAGAAGAAGGCACTTTCAGGGGACGCAGGGCTAGAGATGACACAGTGCGTGTCACCGGACCCCCCAGACATAGTTCTATGACATTTCTTACTTTTCTTACTTCTGTCCACTGTAAACAAAGGCATCTTCCTCCTTTCCATACAATTTAGAATACATCCCTGTCATGGAGGGCTTAATCCTGAAGAAGTCAATATCAAAGACCACCATCAAATCCACGTTGATATTTCAAAATTAAAAACAGAGGCTGGGCACCATGGTTCATGTCTGTTATCCCAGCCCTTTGGGAGGCTGAGGGAGGATCATTTGAGGCTGCAGTAAGCTATGATCATACCACTGCACTCTAGCCTGGGAGACAGGACGAGACTTTTAAAATATTTATTTATTCATTTAAATATTTTAGATAAATAAATGTCTTAAAAGCAACTGTATCACCTGCACTTATTATAATATATTTCACAGGCCTTATCAAATTTTCACAACAGTCTATGAAGGAGCCAGTATCATTCTTCCTGTTTAATAATTGAATAAGTCAAAACTTCGAGAGGTAAAGAAAATTGCCAAGTCACACAGCTAGTTAAATAGTAGAGCCAGAACTTACACCCATGACTGGTGGCTCTTCACATGTTCACCTTAATCACGAGGCAATACAGCTTCAAGTTTTACCCACCACAGGAAGCTTTCAAGTTGTGTTCGTGGACTCCTAGGAGTCCAGGAGTAGGAAATCCTTAATGCAGTGTGGCCTTGAGCAGGGGACACTATTGCAGTGTCACAGGAGGGTTGCAGGAGCATACTTGGGTAGACTGCAGCCTGGAGTTAAAGCAATTTACCATTTAAAGAGAATCAGAAAAGTCTTCACCCCCACAGAGTCTGGTGGGGATGACAGAGGTCACACACATCATCATCTACATAATAATATATTGTTTATTGTCTTAATTGTAATGGAGAAAAACACAGAGAACTATGAGAATATGTAGCCAGGTGCCTGATCTGTTGTGAGAGGCTGAGGAAATCCTCCCTGAAGATGTGAAAATTAGGTTGAAGACAGAGGACAGGTCAGAGCGGTAACCAGGAGGAAGAGGAGGGAAGGGGACAGGGCAGAGTACTGTCTTCCTTTCCACTCGGCTCTCTGCTCTGATCCCATCCTGGGCCTATGAGACAAACTGTACGGCTGACCTCACTTATGCTGCTCCATTAGGCAAAGGTTCTGAATGCAATCCCCTACCCAACGCACCATCAGAGTGCTACATGAGCCTGAGTTCAGCCCAAGTCATCAAGCTCAGGCATTGATTAATGAACCCGCATCTGTTCGGCACCATCAGGGGTGAGGAATTACATCCCCGATCACCAAGGCCTATGTGTAGCCTGTTAGAGCACTGCAGTGATTCAAAAAATAGTTTCTTTAGAGGTGAAGGATTTTTCTATAAAGAAAGAAAAATCTAGAAATCAATCAGAATTCTAAAATAAACAATCAAAGCAAAATACAAGTTGATAGACTCCTTCTAAAGACTTAACTCACAAGCCATGCTGTGAATTTTCAGGTATGACTCTTAATATCTCAATGGGCAACCCCTGGGGAATCTTTGCTGAGGCCACAGTTGAAAAGCCTGTTTCTGGATGCTGAAGGCAGTCATTCCAGGCTTTCACAGTCTAGAGCGCCACTTCACCCACTTGGCAATCTGATGCGTAACTTTCAGATACAAATGTGCCACTCTTGGTGTTTTGATGATTGGCCAATATCCTAGTAGGCAAGAAGTAAATCTGCCTTGTTGTTGCTGTTTTACGTATTTAATGCAAGACCAGTGTGTATTTCCTTATTTCAGTCAAATAAAATATATATTGTACGTATCACGGGATCAATTGGTTAATATTTATTATGTAAGGCCACATTCTCCAGTTCAAAGATCACTGAATCTGTAGTTAGACAGGCCAGACCATGACCCTCCGACCTGCGGCAAATTCCTTTCCCTATTTGAACCTGGCTATCTTATCCAACAAAATGAGGGTGTTAGTCTAGAACACAGGTTGCCAAAACCAAGAATTCTACCTTGGAACCCACCAGTGAAGTGTGTTAAAAAAAACAAAAATCCCTAGCCCAGGCAGGAATCTGAGATCCCTCTAGTGCTAACTCCCTATGACTTTCTGAAATAAGGCTGAGCAGATGAAAACAGAGCCACTTCCCTGTGAAGGATTAATTTCTGAATCTCAGTTCCCTTCAGGAGCAAAGGGTTGCTCAACACTTTCTAAGAAGGTTGCTTAATGATGGGAAACAACACGCACATACTGCACAAGTAGCCAAGGGCTACTACCATACAGAATGGAGGTGAAAAGTACAAATACCAGCTAGGACGGAATATTTAAGGAACAGCATATATCTTCATTTCTGAGACTCCTGAAGCTTGCTGAATGGCAATTTCACATAATTATAGCTGAGTTTTAAGAAACTTAATCCTGCAAAACCATGTAGGATGAACGAGAACAGGAAGGCTGGCAGAGAAAAGAGCAGTTAGGTAAAGCTTTTAAGCAAATATGGGCAGAGAAGCCATGTGGCCAAGCCCTGTGTTAATAAAAAAAAATCCGATCTCCAAGTGAGGCTACACAGTAAGTCAAAGAGGCCTACGGCAACAGGACTGAAAGATGCTCACCATTCAGCTGTAGACTCAGGTTCCACAAGGAATGTGGTACCAAAAAATGAATACTGTTTTAATATATTTTTTAATTACTTGGAAATAGTATGAATGTATAGCAGTATTTTTGTGTGTATTAAAAGCATTAATTTCTTAAACTATATAAGCAAACTGAATTTTCAAAATCCTGTTTGGAAATTATTTCTTTTTGTTAACATACGAGGAGCCTTGAAAAGGGAAATGGCTCAAGACTCTCTCAGCTGCTGCGCTTATTTCAGGCACCCAGTTAAGTGGTAACAAGAGCCCAATGTAGGATGGTGATCAGGGAAACAGAAGAAAAATATGAACTGAAGCAATTTAATGTGGGTGGCCTAGAAAGGACCCGTGGTCAAGAATGATTCTGCAGATTCCAGGCTAGGTCATTAGGAGGATGCTGGTGCTATTAATAATAGAGGAGGAAGTCAGGAGGGGAAGTGGGACGCATGAGAAGAGGACGTGTTTCACTTTGGGTGTGAAAGGCCTTTTCCATTCTTTTTATCTATTTGTCTTTAAACAGCCGAAATAACACCAGTGGCAACAACCTCGCTCTTGAATACGAGTGGAGGACAGTAAAGAGCCTCTGTCCATGCTCTGTTTTAGACTGTGGAAATGCAAACCATCAGAAAAGTACCCATGCAGTTCTTAGGAAAATCACAATTCCTTTAGAGAACTGAGTTGTTCACCGTAGACTTCCTTGAAAACTCCCCATTGAGATTAGCTCACAGCAGGTATGACATTCATATCAGTGATCCCCTACAGGGAGGGCCTCTTCAGAATACAGAAAGAACATAAGGATCAAATGCTATGAACAGATTTAGCTTAGAGTAAGTACTTTCGGTCTATATTCCCCCATTCTAAAGACCTAGACTCTCCACTCTCCCAATCCCCAACCCTCCTGCCAAAAATAAAATAAAGTATATATAATATATCCCACAGAGGTTTAAAAAAATGAAAAACAAAAGCACACAAGAAGTCAGGGGCAGACCCAGGTCTAGCACCAAGGTCCCATAAGTCTCCTTTCTATTACCTGGGAGCATATCAAGACTCATGCTCACTTTCTTCATATTCCAGGGCACTGCACCTTCCCCTCCAACAGTGTGATACACACAGGTAGAGCATGTGACTCAGTGTTTTAACCACTGTATGGAGAAAAAAGTCTGAAGGTGGATATAGGAGGAGAGCTCTCAGCATGTTTTATTGAAATTCTTACCATCGTTTAACAGTGATTCACATTACTAATTAATCAACTATAATTTTAAGAAAAATAATACAAAACATTTTTCTTTATATAGTGTCTGAAATCAGTATACAGAGGTTATTCTTTGGCAGAAAAAAGGAAGGAAACCAAGATTATATGCTTGCTCTAGCGTAAAATATGTTTTGAGTGTTTTGAGCACAGGAAAAACTAAAAGCTCTCACTATAAATTATCACTCATTTTATAACGTATGTATAAAAAGGAAGCTTAATGGCATATATCTGTAAACCATAAAAATCTCAAGAGTTAGAAATCAAATTTCAAAAATAATGGTTGTCATGGCCACCTAAACATTATTAAAATCTTATTATAGCTAGAACACATGGAAGAAAAAAGCTAAATTAGGATAAATTAAGAAAAAACAAAGCAAATAATAATACAATGCTCACATTAACACAGAGGGTTTTTAAGTTTGCTTTGAATAACAATTTGGGCAGGAATTGAGGCAAAGATGGCTCTGCTGCCCGTATAACACTTAAGTTAAAGAATAGCTACCTAACTACCTTAATCTAAACTTTAATTTCCCCAAGAAAAGTCTCCAGAAACAAAAAAATGTTATAGAATAAGCTACATCTTACTTGAACCCGGGAAGTGGAGGTTGCAGTGAGCCAAGATTGCACCATTGCATTCCAGCCTGGGCAACAAGAGCGAAAATCCGTCTCAAAAAAGTAAATAAATAAATAAGCTACATCTGGAGAGTTAATTGAATAAAGATTAGCTCCTTCTTCTGATACCTGCTTAATAATTTCAATCAGTCTGTCTAGAAATTCCTTTATCCGCACTGCAAACTGCAGTTTTGCTTGAGTTATAAAATGAGAGAAAAAAGATATACATATACATGTACATATATGCTTTTTAAGCCAAAGCTACAAGAACTTTCATATATTCATAGTGATAGTTATCATCAGGACACGTGCACATGAAAATCAGCATGGCAATATATATCAAAATCACAAATGCATATATCCTGTGATCCAAAAATTCTATTTCTGGACATGTATCGTATACATAAACTTGCATACACAAAGGCTTATTTAGAGCAGCAATATTTGTTAACAGAAGACTGAAAATAGCACAAATGCTCATTAATAGGACACTTGGTAAATAAATCATGATACAGCCATATAGTGAAATACCATGCACCTCTGGAAGATGTGCTTTATGTACTGTATGGAAAGATCTCCAAGTGCTAAGTAAAAAATTCAAAGAAGACAATAGTGCCATCTTTTGCATTAAAATGGAGGCAAGAGAAAAATAAGAATCTGTGTTTGTACTTGTTTCTAATGAGATTTTTGGAAACAAAAAGATTTTAAAATGAAGTTATTTTAGAAAGACACACAAAAAAGCAGCAAGTAGGGAGTGAGCGAGAATGGAGGCATTTTACTGTATGTCTTCTAATTCTCTGATTTTTAGATTATGTGAATTCAAAAAAAATTAAATAATTTTTAGATAGCAAAAGTCATCTACTTAATGCTCAAAACGGTTCATTAAACGAGATGGATGCTTCCTTAAAAAAACAAAGCCACAGAGATTTCAGCATATCCTCAAATGAATCTGACCTTCGAACAAAAAATTGGATGACCCTTGTCCTTACTTCTTTAAAAGAAAATTATTTGTCTGTGCCTTGCAAAACTGCAACACAGCTAGTGCTCTGGTCTAAAAATAGTCCCATTTCAATGTTTGTAAGTTAAATCTGAACTTGGTTACTAACACAAAACCCAGCCAAATTCTGGTTTTTACTTTTAAGAGCGTTCCCATACCTTTGTCAGAATGGTTCTTCCTCCCATGAGGAATTCGGTTAAGGCACAGAATATATCCATCTTCTGTCTCAACCAGGTATTCCTCACTAGGGAATCCCCAGTAAGAGATAATTTCACTCTGTAGAGAAAAAGGACAATGGAAATTGGGTGGACAGAATCTGAAACAGTCTCCCACATTAACAAGTAAAGGAACAGAAAAACTATGTTCTCCAGGCTTTAAGAAAGCATTTGTCATTGAAAGTTTAGCCTGCTAAATCTAGTAGCCCATCACAACAGTAAATCCTCCCTTGTTTCACGCTTGGATTCTACCTACAGATGTTTGATTAAACTTCAGTTTCATCATTCTAGCATGTTTATACCAAATGTGTCTAACTTTACCACAGCTTGGCCTCTTTGTTTCCATCCTGCCTACCAGGCACAAATAAATGCTCATTTCTTTCTTTTCTAAATATGCCAGCTAGAACTGTCAATGTATAAAACACTTCATTTGTTTTGAGAGATCCCCTGCTGGCCAATAAAGCATAAAAAATATTAACCTGTTTTTATCAATGGACTAAAAAGATTACATAGAATGTCAAGGTGGGATGGAAGAAAAGTTGAACAAAATAGGGAATTATGGTCACATTCACTTCTCTACAGGAAAAGATTCATGGGACAATTGTTAATCAGGAGCTCAGTGGGATATGGATAATTCAAGTATCCAGAGGATTTAATGTAAATAAGTGCACATACCCTCTCTTATGTAAGTACTTGAAAGAATTTAATTTTATCATTCTTATTAAAAAAATTATTTTAAAAGTTGGAAAAATTGGGAGGCAAAAGAAAAGCTTTGACCTAAGAAGTAAAACTTAACTCTAAGACCCTGCTATCAGGTCATACTCTCCTGGCTCACTGTGAATTTCTCTCCGAGTCCCTAAGCTTGCCAGATTCTTCAGCTGGGTCACTGCAACGTCTATTTTAAAGTTGCTGTTTTCTTTAATAATTTGTACTTTTCTGATATTTCATGCCTAAATGAAGTATTTCCAGAATTTGTTGTTTACTTAAGATTAATAACTTTCAGATGTTTTAATTAGTCGACTGGTTATTTTTGCATATTTGTTCTAACAAAATTTTACTCAGATACTTTGACTTCTGTATAGAAATATGTTCCCTGGACGTTCTTAATCACAATCTTTGTTCAATGCATTCTAAAACCATCACTCAATAGCGGTAAAGTTCTTGCAAAGTTTAAATACTTTTTTATAGTTTAAACAAACTTATTGAGACTTAAAAATGAAATGAATTAATAAATATCATAATTTAGCTTATTAAGAAGTATATATAACATTAAACTGAGGTTTGTTAACTACAGATTACCTGATGAGAAAAAGCTAGCCAACTGAATCTAGGATTCAGAGAAATTGGGCAAATTGTGGTGGCTCACGCCTGTAATGCCAGCACTTTGGAAGGCCGAGGCAGGCAGATCACCTGAGCTTAAGAGTTCAAGACCACCCTGGGCAACATGGTGAAACCCTGTCTCTACTAAAATAAAAAATAAGGTAGCCAGGCATGGTGGCGCATGCCTGTAGTTCCAGCTACTCGGGAGGCTGAGGCTTGAGAATCGCTTGAGCCCCTGAGGTGGAGATTGCAATGAGCCAAGATGGCACCACTGCACTCCAGCCTGGGTGGGCGGGTGACAGAGTAAGACTCCGTCTCAAAAAAAAAAAAAAAAAAAAGATTCAGAGAATTGAAAAGCAAAGGAGTTGTAAAGAGATGAATGTATGAGTACAGCTTCATGTAGCTCACATAACTGGATCTGAGAAAATAACATGTGTCACAGATGCATTTTAAAAGTACATAACTTTGAGAAACTTACCACATTCATGTTTGTTTCAGGATCCACAGCTGTCAGTTTCCCTCCGGACCCCTCAGAATGCAGGGTCCAGAGAACCAAACAGACCACCAACCCCAAGAACCGCATTTTCATTCTGTATAATAAAACAGTCTATTATTATTTGCTTTTATTTTACTACACAAAAATATTCTGGTAAATTAATGCTCCCACAAAAAGTTCTGAACCAGATTTAGGGCAAGTAAAAGGTGAAGGGAAAATATGAAACAAATGACTCCAGCCATATCTGAAAGGAGAAAATAAGGAATTTTTTATTTTATTAATTTTTTATTTATTTTTATTTTATTTTATTTTATTTTATTTATTTTTTATTTTTTTGAGACAGAGTCTTACTCTGCCACCCAGGCTGGAGTGTAGTGGCGCAATCTCAGCTCACTGCAACCTCCACCTCCTGGGTTCAAGCAATTCTTCTGCTTCAGCCTCCCGAGTAGCTGGGACAACAGGTGCACACCACCACACCAGGCTAATTTTTGTATTTTTAGTAGAGACAGGGTTTCACCATATTGGCCAAACTGGTCTCGAACTCCTGACTTCGTGATTCACCCACCTCAGATTCTCAAAGTGCTGGGATTACAGGCATAAGCCACCACGCCTGGCCAGGAATTTTTTGTTTTGTTTTGTTTTGTTTTGTTTTGTTTTGAGACTGAGTCCCGCTCTGTTACCCAGGCTGGAGTGCAATGGCGTGATCTCCGCTCACCACAACCTCCACCTCCCGGGTTCAAGTGGTTCTGCTGCCTCAGCCTCCAGAGTAGCTGGGATTACAGGAGCAGGCCACCATGCCCAGCTAATTTTTGTATTTTTAGTAGAGACGGGGTTTCACCATATTGGCAAGACTGGTCTCAAACTCCTGACCTGGTGATCTGCCCGCCTCCGCCTCCCAAAGGAATTACTTTTAACTAAGAAACTTCCCACCCACCACCTCCAGTTAATATATGACCTTTGGAGTCCAGCGTACCCACACACTTCCTAACCCCAAAGTTAAAAACAAATTGTTCATGGAGAAATAACAAAAGGCAAGACTTAGAAGAGGATAGTTTGAGAAAAAGAAAGAGCTACAAAATTTCTGAGCTTGCTTATTTCCCACCTCTTGCCCTCCACCTGTGATTTAGACATGTTTAAGTTCAGCCACTATTAGCTTTTCCCTCCTACTTATTTAACCACTTCTGTTCTTGCCCCAATTATATGTCAGCAATTAAATTTGTCATTCATGGGGGAAAGAAAATGAAATGAAAGAAAATAGAGCCTTCAAAAGAAACAGAAAGGAAAAATTTGACCCGTTTCTCTCCTTCTGAAATTCTCTAACCATCAAATCAACAAAGACCATCTTGGTTTCTGGCAGTGATGACTCAAAATCACAGCAAAGACCTTGAGGATGCTGAAGGCAAAGTTAAATGCCTCTCCTAAGAAAACACAAATGGTTAGAGAAAAACCTATGACTATAGTCCAGAACTTCTACATTTTCAAAAAATAAATAGAACCACTTAAAAAGATGCAGGCATGTATGCCCACACAAAGACTTGTACATAAATGTTTATAGCAGCTTTGGGTGTAATAGCCAAAAACTGGAAAAACCCAAATGCTTTAAATGGATGATTGGATAAATTATGGTATATACCTATTACTCAGCTATAAAAGAGAATGAACACAAAACAATATAGATGAATCTCAAACTAATTATGCTGAAAGAAGCCAGATCAAAATAAAGAAAAAAAAAAGTACTGTCTGATTCCCTTCATATAAAACTCCACAAAATGCAGTCTAATCTATATTCATAGAAAGCAGATCAGTGGTTTCCTGGGGAGAGAAGGGGCAGTAAGAAAGGATTACAAAGGAGTATGCACAAATAATCTTTTGGGGGTGATGTACAGGTTCATAATATTGAATGTACCAATGGTTTCACACGTGTGTACACATGTAAAAACTTATACAATTGTACAATTGAAATATGCCATGCTATCGTATGTCAATAATACTCCAATACAGCTGTTCGTTTTTAGTCTTGTGTTTAAACTAAATATTCCACAAGTCTTAAGAAACTGATTCTCAGGAGATTGCAAAAGTGAACTGACTCCCTTCTGTTGATGGAATTCTTCCTGGGATTATTTTTTTTCCAAGAATTAGTGAACTCTGAAATTCTTTTTTTCTTTTCTTTTTTTTTTTTTTTTTCCAGACAGAGTCTGGCTTTGTCGCCCAGGCTGGAGTGCAGTAGCGAGATCTTGGCTCACTGCAAGCTCCGCCTCGTGGGTTCACGCCATTCTCCTGCCTCAGCCTCCCGAGTAGCTGGAACTACAGGCGCCCTCCACCACGCCCGGCTAATTTTGTTTTTGTATTTTTAGTAAAGACGGGGTTTCACCGTGTTAGCCAGGATGGTCTTGATCTCCTGACCTCGTGATCCGCTGGCCTCGGCCTCCAAAAGTGCTAAGATTACAGGCGTGAGCCACCGCGCCGGCCGTAAACTCCGAAATTCTAAAAAGGGGCAAACGTTATCCCCTTCAGTGTGCACTGGCAAAGCAAGGCCACTGCTTCTACTTACAACTTTGTACTTCTTTATGATAGGAAAGATTGTACAGCCACAGGCTATTTTTTTTATCATAAACGCAACCTCCCAAAAGTCTATCATTACTAGAGAACAAGGAGTAAACTGAAAGGGAAAAAATCAAAGGAATTACCACAATTTAAAACAGTAGCATCTGCAGTAGCTGCTTTCATTCAGCAGTTTTCCTACAGAACCTGCACCAGCTGCCTAGAGGAAGGTCCATGAGAGTAACAGCTAAATCTACTCAGCTGAAAATCTCACCCAGTTAAGTTTTCCTTCCAACACAACACTACATACTTAGTATGTTTTTCTCAACATACAAAGCCAAGCAATTCTTACAAAGGAGATAACTGTGAAAATCTCGAAGGAGGGGGAAAAAAACCCCTCCAGGCTGAATTCAGTGTGCTTTTCTGAGCTGTATTAACACCTTTATCTCAGTTCTCTAGACTTTGTAACAATGCAATTAGATACTTGTCTGCCCTCATTTCACCCCAGCCCAAGGCCACAGGCACAGCCTCAGTCTGACTCAGCTTTGCACCCCCAGAACCAAGCGAAGTGCCATGTATGTATTGGACGCATAGTACAAATTCTGAAAAAAGATAGGAGCAGCCCAACAGTTCAGTGGCAGAAGAAAAGGCCCCAACGCAGCATGCCATTTAGCTTTCTACTAACAACAATTATTACGACTCACATTTAAGCTCTAGCGAGGCGCCAGCCACCGCAGGGAGCGCTTCTGATCTACTATGTCAATTACTCCTCCAACGACCCTATGGCAGTACCATTAATTCCATTTTTCAGGAATCTGAGGTTCACCCAGCTTAAGTACTGGAAGCAAAGTGTCAGCTGTTTAAAAAGCAATATCGCTGGGACTTTAACCAGGATTGATACCCAAGTCTGCTTTCGACCACGCCGTTGGCTAACAAGAGAGGTAGGATGGGATGCCTGGAGGAGCTAATGGGAGGAGAGCACGAGGATATAGAGAGAGGACTCAGACATCCCTGCTGTCCTCACGGTCCAGGAGCACTGGGCAACTTCACTGACCGGCGACCGCGCCTGTCCAGGAAAGTGAACAGCGCCCAGGGAAGAGTGGGCAACTTCAGCTCTCTGATTGGCAGATGCCTTGAGCCAACGCTCGCAGAAAAAGCACCCGCAGGCACCCCAGGCAAGACTCGCCGGGTTCAAACGCAGAGGGTCCTGCCGGCCGGCAGAGCCTCAGGGCGCGACCCTCCCCTTGGTGGAGGCACCAGCTTCCAAGCCGCACCCGCACCTGGCAGCGCCGCGGGGCCGGCACTCTCACCTGGAGCTGTCCTGCCGGGCCGCTGTCTCGAGTCGCAGTGCCAGCTCTCAGGGGCCGGGGTGCGGATAGGGTACCTGCAGGGGGCCTGGTCGGCCTCGTTCGGCGGGCGGGTGCCCACCACCCTTGGGCTATTTGTTCAGCCAATCAGAGCAGCCAGCCACCGGGAAGTGCCGCGGAGACTCCGCCCCAGCCCAGCGCGGCCGCTTGCCAGCTAGCCAGTTGATCCTGCAGAGCATGCGCTGTAGGCGGTCCTAAGAGATGGGACCCGTCCTCCGCCTCCCAGGCTGGCAGGTCCCCAGCTCTACCAGCGCGCCGCCTACGCATGCTCTCTTAGCAGAGGCTCTTTTAGGCGGCCTTCTGCTCCGCCCCCGAAGCTCCTGCAGGGCTGGCACCCTCAGCGCCTGACAAAGAGCATGTGGGCTCTATAAATGAAAGTGAATCATGTGCTCTATTTAAAGCGTTTATCATTGTGCCTGATGCAAAGCAATCTTGTGCTTTTAATTTATTATTATTAAAGATTTGTTAAAAGAGGAAACAATATTCAATATGCACATATTATTTATTAATCATTTTCTAAAACAAAGATTTTATTGAGCACCTACTAAATGCCAGGCAGTAGTAAGATAGTGGAGATATGGAAACGAACTAAGCAAGGTCCCTGTTCTCTTGTGTATATTCTGATGGGAAGAGACACATCATGAATAACTACATAATACATGAGGTGGTGATAAGTGCTATAAAGAACAACAACAAAAACAACAACAACAACAAAAACAAGGGCTGGGCACAGTGGCTTATGCCTGTAATCCCAGCACTTTGGGAAGCTGAGGAGGGCAGATCACCTGAGGACAGGAGTTCAAGACCAGCCTGGCCAACATGGGGAAACTCCGTCTCTACTAAAAATACAAAATCAGCAGGTGTGGTGGTGGGCGCCTTTAATCCCAGCTACTTGGGAGGCTGAGGTAGGAAAATTGATTGAACCAGGCAGGTGGAGGTTGCAGTGAGTGGAGTTAATGCCACTGCACTCCAGCCTGGACAACAGGGTGAGACTCCATCTCAAAAAAACAAACAAACAAACAAACAAAAAAAACAGGGATAAGAAGGAGGATGATATGTATATGGTAATCAGAAAAGGACTCTGATGAAGTGACATCTAAGCACAGGCAAGGAGGTAGTCAACAGCCTTAGATACTGGAGAAAGCACATTCCGGGTGCAAATAGCAAGTACAAAGGCCCTGTGGTAGGAATATTCCTGGTGGGTCCTAGTCAGAGTGGTGAGGTCTTTGAGGCTAAAACAGAATGTACATAGTAGAAAGTAGTGGAACATGAAGTCCCAGAAATTTGGTACCTTGGGATCCACTTGTTAAGATTTTACCATATCTTCTGACTAAGATGAGAAGCCAGTGGAATATTTTCAATAGAAGGGCAGCATAATCTAGTTTAGAAAGATCATTCTGAACTACAGAAGCAGGGACACTAATTAGAAGGTGTATTAGTCTGTTCTCATGCTGCTAATAAAGACATACCCAAGACTGGGTAATGTATAAAGGAAAAAGGTTTAATTGACTCACAGTTCCACAGGACTGGGGAGGCCTCACAATCATGGCAGAAGGCAAAGGCATATCTTACATGGCGGCAGATCTGAGAGAAAGAACCAAATGAAAGGGTTTTCCTCTTATAAAACCATCAGACCTTGTGAGACTTATTTACTACCACAAGAACAGTATGGGGTAAACTGTCCCCATGATTCAATTATCTCCCACCAGCTCCCTCCTACAACACATAGGAACTATGGGAGCTAAAATTCAAGATGAGATTTGGGTGGGGACACAACCAAACCATATCGTTCTGCCCCGGCAACTCCCAAATCTCATGTCCTCACATTTCAAAAACCAATCATGCCGTCCCAATAGTCCCCCCAAGTCTTAACTCATTTCAGCATTAACTCAAAAGTCCACAGTCCAAAGTCTCATGTGAGACAAGGCAAGTCCCTTCTACCTATTAGCCTGTAAAATCAAAAGCAAGTTAGTTGCTTCTTAGATACAATGGGGGTACTGGCATGGGATAAATACACCCATTTCAAATGGGAGAAACTGGCCAAAATGAAGGAGCTAAAAACCCCATGCAAGTCTAGATCCATCAAGGCAGTCAATTCTTAAAGCTGCAAAATGACCTCCTTTGACTCTATGTCTCACATCCAGGTCCCACTGATGCAAGAGGTAGGTTTCCATGGTCTTGGGCAGCTCTGCCCCTGTGGCTTTGCAGGGACAACCCTTCCTCCTGGCTGCTTTTACAGGCTGGTGTTGAGTGTCTGCAGCTTTCCCAGGTGCACAGAGCAAGCTGTCAGTGGATCTACCATTCTGGGGTCTGGAGGACAGTGGTCCTTTTCTCACAGCTCCACTAGGCAGTGCCCTAGTGGGGACTCTGTGTGGGGCCTCCAATCCCACATTTCCCTTCTGCACTGCCCTAGCCCAGGTTCTCGTTAAGGGCCACACCCCTGCAGCAAACTTCTGCCTGGACATCCAGGCATTTCCATACACTCTCTGAAATACAGGTGGAGGTTCTCAAACCTTAATTCTTGACTTCTGTGCACCCACAGGCTCAACACTACATGGAAACTGCCAAGGCTTAGGGATTGTACCCTCTGAAGTCATGGGCTGAGCTGTACTTTAACCTCTTTTAACCATGGCTAGAGCGGCTGGGACACAAGTCCCTAGGCTGCACATAGCAGGGAGGACCTGAGCCAACCCAGGAAACTATTTTTCCTCCTAGGCCTCCGGGCCTGTGATGAGAGGGGCTACCTCAAAGGTCTCTGACATGCCCTGGAGACATTTTCCCCATTGTCTTGGCAATTAACATTTGGCTCCTCGTTACTTATGCAAATGTCTGCAGCCAGCTTGAATTTCTCCTCAGAAAATGGGTTTTTCTTTTCTATCGTGTTGTCAGGCTGCAAATTTTCTGAACTTGTATGTTTTGTTTCCCTTTTAAAACTGAATTCTTTTAACAGCACCCAAGTCACCATCTCAATGTTTTACTGCTTAGAAATTTCTTCCCCCAGATACCCTAAATCATCTCCCTCAAGTTCAAAGTTTCACAAATCTCTAGGGCAGAGACAAAATGCCCCCAGTATCTTTGCTAAAACAGAGCAAGAGTCACCTTTACCACAGTTCCCAACATATTCCTCCTCTCCATCTGAGACCATCTCAGCCTGAATTTCATTGTCCATATCATTATCAGCATTTTGGTCAAAGTCATTCAACAGTTCTCTAAGAAGTTCCAAACTTTCCCACGTCTTCCTGTCTTCTTCTGAGCCCTCCAAACAAACTGTTCCAACCTCTGCCTGTGACCCAGTTCCAAAGCCACTTCCACATTTTCAGGTATCTTTACAATAGCACCCCACTCTACTGGAATCAATTTACCGTGTCAGTCAGTTCTTGTTTTTTGTTTTTTGGTTTTTTTTGTGAGATGGAGTCTTGCTCTGTCACCCAGGCTGGTGTGCAGTAGTGTGATCTTGGCTCACTGCAGTCAGTTCTTATGCTACTAATAAAAACATACCCAAGACTAGGCAATTTATAAAGGAAAGAGATTTAATTGACTCACAGTTCCACATGGCTGGGGTAGCCTCACAATCATGGCAGAAGGCAAAAGTCATGTCTTACATGGCAGCAGACATGAGAAGATATGAGAACAAAGTGAAAGGGGTTTCCCCTTATAAACTCATCGGATCTCATGAGACCTAGTCACTACCACGAGAAAGGTATGGGGAAAACTGCCCCCATGATTTAATTATCTCCCACTGGGTCCCTCCCACAACATGTGGGCATTATGGGAACTACAATTCAAGATAATGATTTGGGTGGAGACACAGCCAAACCATATCAGAAGGCTACCACAATAGTCCAAGCGAGAGTTAATAATGACTTGGACCAGGATGGTGATAGCAGTGAAAGTGGAGAAAAATAGCCAACTCTAGGTATATTTATAACGTCGAACCAACAGGACTTGCTGGTGGATTGAATACAGGTATGAGAGGGACAGTAGCATCAAGGATGGCACTAATGGAGTTGCCATGAATTTGAATGGACAAAGTACCAGGAAGAGCAACTTGAGAGGGAAATTAGGAGTTTGTTCTAGATTTGTTGGTTTTGAGATGTCTGTTAGAGACCTGTATCAACTCAGGCCATATCAGGAAAAAGAAGTCACTCTAGGCATTGCAAACAGAGGACATGGTTACACAGCATTGCTGAGAAGACAAACAGGGTTCAGGTAGCACCACAGAAATTATTAACAACAGTGGGAAGAGCTGGAGTATCATTGGATGAAGGAAGTGTCATACCATAGACCAGAAGTTGAGCAGCAGTCTCCATCAGAGACACTACCCCTTGCCAAGAAAGAGAGGAGCTAGAAATAGCTGGACCTTCCCTTCCTTCTTCCTTCAGTCTTCCACAAGTCCCTTCTGAGGATCCTAGGCAGGCTAAAGCTGGCTGACACAAGAGCCTGCAGAAGTCAGACCACTCCACCCTCCACAAGACAGAGCAGAGCAGGGGTAGGACAGGGAATGCATTTGGAGACAAAAAGGAGAAGACTGGCAAAATATCCACATGGAGATGTTGAGTAGGGACTAGGAAATATAGATGTTGTATTCAAGCTCCAGGCTAGAGATATGATTTGTGACTAATCATATTAGAAACAGTATTTAAAGACATGAGGCTGGATGAGATCCCCTGTAAAGTAAGCATAAGTAGCAAAGAACACACGTAGAGATTCAGAAGACATAAAAACTGAGAAGACAATGAGGTTGGAGGAGAACTGAGTGTGTTGTACTTGACATGAAGTGAAGAAAGAAATTTCATGAAAGAGGAAATGATCAGCCCAGGCAAGTGCCAATGATAGCTTAAGTGAAGTGAGTACTGAGAAATGAGCAACAGATTGAGCAGCATTTCTGTGTGTCTGACATTGGGCAATATAGTTAACCTTTCTAAGCCTCAGTTTCTTCACTTGTAAAATGGGTATATAAAGGTAGTTTTGAGGATTGAATGAGACACTCTATGTAGAGGGCTTAGCACAATTTCGCAAAAGTAAAAAGTGATGCAGCCCAAAATACAACCCAGGCAAACTGAATCCAGGTTGTCATCTGTGAGTGAATGAATGAAAATATAACCACAAAGTTCCTTCACCCAGGTAGGGGAAGATTTCTCCTACTTCCTGCTTTGGGCCATTGTGATCCACAATGACTGGTGGATGACGCATACCTTTTCCATGTTAAACTTAATGAAAGAGAAAAGGAGACTCTACAGAAGAAAATGACATTGATTCAGGTTTGCAATGGGAATAAGTGTACCATATTATACTATGTGCATATTTAAAGAGGTTAAGACAAGGGGAAGTTTTTAAAGGCAAAATGAGAAAGAACGAATAAGTTGTTTTGAATCAATTGTCCTTGGCTACAAGGATCAATAACAAGGGTGGCATTGGTCCAAGGTCTGACAGACAGTTGCTGAATAGACATCCTTGCGGAAGTATTTTCTGTACAAGGCTGCATTTTTGGCAGTCTTTTGTGATAGTTCTGATTTTCAGGCATGTGTGTGAGAACACTCGCTTTATGACCTTCCATGGGTCCATTTGCCAGTTCTTTAATATAAAGGACTTCATTTTGATTTTGACAATTTTCACAACTATAAAAAGAAAGTTTTACAGAAAACAGGAGGTAGCAGTGGTGTGTGTGTGTGTCCATATATGCACATGTGTGTTTGGGATGGTCACTTTATATAATAAGCCAGACTGGTGAATTAAAGACAGAAACAATACTAATAGCAGTTCTGCTTCCAGCAAAGATAGAGTAAAAATGACCTGATTTACTCTCCTACTTTAAACAGCTAAGGTGGAAAAAGTATGAAACAATAGTTTCAGACGTTGGACAACAAATAGTTCAAAAGAAAGAGCAATCCTTGAGAAGAGGAAAACAAGTGAAATGATCCCTGCACTGCCTCAGATAATTGCCTGGAGAGATTTTCCAGGCTGTACTTTAGGGAGGCCAAATCCAAGCAAAATCCAGCCGTTGATCTGAATAGAGGAGAAACATGAGAATTCAGAAGGCATTCTCATCTGGCAGTAGGAATTCTCATAAGGCAGCAGAGTTGCAGAGCAGAGTACTGGAGCAGAGAGAGCTGAAGAGAGGGAGGCTGTGGCAAGCTGCAGATGGGTTCCTTCAGGTCTTTAACTAACAGTTTGCATGTGAAGAGACTATGCTAGATCCTAGTTTACCAGAAGGAACCACCTGCAAACAGTAAGATCCCCAAGGCTCACACAGAACTTGGAATGGTTTCAGTTACAATCAGCCAGAGTGGGAAAACATTGTAATACACAACGCACTCAATAAAAAATTCATAACACTATTGTCTCAGTATTGGAGCAAGATCAGCCCTAAATTAAGGCTGCCTTTTACAAATAAGAATACTGAATAAGAATAAGAATACTGAATACTGGGAAGTAGACCCCCAACTGATTTTTATCAAGGTTCCATGACAATTCAATGGGGAAAGAATAATCTTTTTAACAATGGTGCTAGAACACTTAAATAGCTATATGCAAAACAATGAACCTAGACCCTTAAGTCATAGAAAAATTAACTCAAAATGGACTGTACACATACATTTGAAAGTTAAAACTACAGGAGTTCCTGGAAAGAAAATAAGAAAATCTTAAGGAATTTGTGTTTTGTCAAAGATTGTTTAAACACAACACAAAAAGCACAACCTATAAAAGAAAAAATATTAACAAATTGGACCCCTTCAAAGTAAAAGAACTTTTTTCTCTAAAAAAAGACACATTATAACCATGATGAGATACCACTTCATACCCACTAGGATGGCTATAAGAAAAAATACAGGTAATAACAAGTGTTGATGAGGATGTGGAGAAATGTGAACCCTTGCACACTGCTACTGGAAATGTGAAATGGTGTGGCCACTTTGGAAAACAGTCTGTCTGGAAGTTCCTCGAAAGGGTAAACATAGAGTTATCATATGACCCATCAACTGCACTTTTAAGTATATACCCAATAGAAATAAGAACTGATGTTTACATAAAAACTTGCACATGAATGTTCATAGGAGCATCGCTCAGAATAGCCAAAAATTGGAAACAACTGTATGTTCATCAACTGATGAATAAATGAATAAATAAAATTTGATATGTTCATACAATGGAATATTCTTCCATAATTTAAAAATGAAGTACTTATACAAACTACAACATGGATGAATCTTGAAAACATTATGTCAGATTTAAAAAGCCACTCACAAAAGACCATTCCACTTGCATGAAATGTCCAGAATAGTCAAATCTCTGCAGACAGAAAGTAGGTTAGCAGTTGCCTAGGGATGATGGTGGGTTGATGGCTAAAAGATGGGGAGGAGAGGGTGTTAGGGTGATGAAAATGTTTTAAAGTTAATTGTGATGTTAGTTGCACAGCTCTGCAAATATATTGAATGCCATTTTTCCCTTTAAATGGTGAATTGAATGGTATGCAGATTGTATCTCAGTAAGTATTTTTTAACTTTATAAAATGATTTGGTCTGCTTCTTAAAAACTAAAACTCCAATCAAAAATGAGCAAAATATTTGGACAGACATTTCACTAAAGAAGATATATGGATGATGAATAAACATGTGAAAAGATGCTCAACACTGTTAATCATTAGGAAAATGCAAATGAAAGCCACGATGAGATAACACTAATCTACCCATCAGGATGGCTAAAATTAAAAAGTGTTGGCAAGGATGTGAAGCAGCCAGGAATCTCTTTCATTGCCGATGGGAATGTAAAATGGGACAATCACTTTAGATAAAAGATTATAAGTAAATCTATCATATGACCCAGCTATTCTACTCTTAAGTATTTACTCAAGAGAAATGAAAGTGTTTGTGCACAAATGATCATAGCAGCTTTATTTGTAATAGCCATAAACTGGAAACAACACAAATGCCCATCAACAGGTAAATGGATAAACAAATTGTTGTGTATCTATACAATGGAATATTACTCTGCAATAAAAGAATTGTGATCTTCTGATGCACACAGCGACATGAATGACTCAAAATAATTATGCTAAGAGAAAGAAGACAGACAAAAGCAGTACATGTCTCATTTCATTTTCATAAAAATATAGAAATTGTAAATTAATCTACAGTGGTAGAAAATTAATGGTTTCCTGGAGAGGGGACATTTTTCTTTGGAGAGGAGAGGAGGCTGGATGACAGAGAGGCATGGGGAAACTTGGAGGAAATAAATATATTTGCTGTCTTCACTGTTGTGATGGTTTCACAGGTATATACACATATGAAAACTCATCAAAATGTACAGTTTAAATATGTGCCGTTTAATCTTCATCTGTCATACTTGGATAAGCCTATTTTAAAAAATACTAATAGTCACTATTTATTGAGCCCTCGCTATATGACAGATAGAATCCTAATACTTTACATTCATTATCTTGTTGAATCAGTAACCAGCCAACAGAGGTGTTTTCCCTTTCTTCAGGTGATGATATAGAGACTCAAGCCATGAGATGATATTTAAACTCAAGTAGCTTAACGCCAAAGATCTAGCTCTTCTTCACTATCAAGAATTTAACCCATTTTCATTCAGCAGTTCTTTGAGTGACAGGCCACTCTCCTGAGGGTTGGAGATTCAGAGCTGAACAAGGATACCTGGCTTCTACCCTCAGTGCCTAGTGGAGGAAGCAAGAAGATGGGGAACCTGAGGCTCAAAACAGGAAGGCCCAGCTCACCCGGCTTGTGGATGAGAGGTTGGGTAGCTGCGGAGATTGGCTGAGCCAATTAGAACTGAATGTTGTCTCACCCTTCATTGCCAGCAGGGGGCAGAAGTTCCCCAGGAAGACCGAGTCTGGACCTATGCAGGCTTGGGCCTCCTCCTGGGAGGTGCCGACACATTTTGGTACTTGGGGCCTCAGAGTCTCACAGGCCTTTGGCTATGTTTTCCCCACCTCCACACACATTTCAGTACTTAATAATTCAAGGTCCTCCATCTCCATATGTTCAGTAAAGGGAAAGAGGCTTTACAGAGCACATACAGGGCAGACTGCCCTGCCTCCCAAAGGGAGGCAATTTAAACATGTCCCACTGTATTTTGTTTCCTTTGGAAGCGCTGATAAAAGGTTTACTAACATGCACTTAAAGATGGAGTTCAGGTATCCAGGACGCTCCAGGCTTTGACCCGCGATGGTGAGCAAGGAGGGTTCCTCTTCCTTTTCCTGTGCTGGGCTTCTCAGTCAGTTTCATGACAAAAGGTGAAAGGTAGCTAGTAGTGACACATTCCAGCACCAGAAGAATTTCTAGAAATTATTGTCTAAGGGTCTTTAATTTCCAGCCCATAGTTGCCTTTGATTCCTATTAACAACATGTATGGACACCTACTAAAGAACTAGCCTGGAGCTGAGGACACAGAAATGACTAAGTCCAAGCTTTCAGTGTCCTCCCACATAATGTGAGGAATTGGATGTGATGCCTAGTCCAGAAGTCATAGCCAGAGGCCTTCAGATATGCATCCTTTGCCAAAATAGCTGGACCCTCTGGGTGTTCTAGAAATTTGAATTAGTAGTCAACAGTTAAAAATCAGAAGAGCTCAAGACCAGACTGGCCAACATGGCAAAACCCCATCTCTACTAAAAATGCAAAAATTAGCCGGGTGTGATGGCGGACTCCTGTAATCCCAGCTACTCGGGAGGCTGAGGCAGTAGAATTGCTTGAACCCGGGAGGCAGAGGTTGCAGTGAGCTGAGATCGTGCCATTGCACTCCAGCCGGGGTGACAGAGCGAGACTCTTTCTCAAAAAATAAATAAATAAATAAATAAATAAATAAATAAAAATTAAAATTTAAAAAATCAGAAGAGCTCACATAAAAATATATAATCCTGGCTTCTCTTGAAAAACAGAGAGAATGCTGGCTCTTGATTACAAGGTGAAATAAATGTCTTAGAATTGTGGGAAAATTCATTGGCATAGGTCAAGTCCAGCCGCCTGTCAGTGCAGAGGAAAATAGAACTCGTCTCATTCTGTACCTTCTGTGGTTTATTATTCTTCTTCCTTGTTCCGACCTGTGCATCTAACACTAGTTTATATTGAATGGGCTGAACTTGCTGGGATACATTAAGAAATTCTGTCTCTCTATGATTGCCCTGCAATGTGCTGTTTCTGAGCTCCCCTCCCTATCACTTAACAGCCCGGTTGATTTTTTGCCGTAACCAATCCAATTCCAATCTCATTTTTCAATTCAAAGTGCTGCCCCTTTTTTACTTCAGACCTGCTTAAGATGAAGTCCAGCCATGGGAAATGGTATGTGATCTGCTCTTTCCCTTTTCCCAGGTCTTTCCTTACCCACCTACCCAATGCTTACTGCTGGCTTCTTCAAGCTAGAATCAGGGAAAGATGAGACAATAGAAAAGGAGATTTTTCTTGTTACCCATGGTGCTGAGGACTTGTAAACTCCTGGTATTCCCTATGGGAAAGGATACGATTGCTAGTTCTCTCATTTAGCACACACAAATGGACTGAACTTTCCAAAACGAAAAATCAGAGTATAACATCTGACAGTGGCAAGTTACTATGCAGGCAATGAGGCATGAATTAAACAGCATTGAGTGTCTAGTAAGTCTTCCCTCAGTGGCCACAGGTCATCCCTGGAGTCTGTTTACAAGCCATTCTCTTTGCCTCTGCATTCTCCATTCAGCACTTGTTGGCTTCTCTCTTTTCCTTTTCTCTCTATACCTACAGCCTAAGGCTCCTAAATGACACCACAATGAGCACAGGGTCATGGAAACTCAGTATCTTTCTTCCTGTCTGAATCACAGCTTTGCAAAGCAAACCTTGACATTTTTATATCTTCACTCTGCAGATGTCCTCAGGCTATCCCAGCCTTTTTACAACCTTGCTATACAAAGAATGGTCCCTGGCCCAGCACCTTGAGATCATCTGGGAAGATGTAAGAAATGCCAAAATTCCGGCCTCACCTCCAAACTGCTGAATCAGAGTCTGCATATTTATCAGATCCTGGGGTGATTCCCATGAGTAAAGTTTGAGAAGCACTCTTTACAAGATTCTAATTCTATATGTTAAACGTATTTTTCATATTTGTAGTAAATTTCATCAAAACAATTCCAAACCCTTTCCTCACGTTTCCTCAGAAATCCTAGTGGGCCCTTATCTAGGGTTCCTTGCAGTTGACAATCACTTTTTGTGAAGCGAACAGTAAAAACTGCCAAGCCAAATCACATGTGCAGTTGTTGGAGTTATGAAAACATACTAACATGTTGCTGTTGGCAGCTGATGCAGAATAAAGAGGAGCGGCAACTAGAGATTCCATCAAGTCTTCATGCATTCCTTACTCCTTTCTTCCCGGAACTTCTCTTCACATACAAAATAGATATCAGGGTATCAGGGCCAATTTGGCTTTGACTTTCACTTCTCTTCCTCCTAATTGCCCATCACCACCTCCAAGACTCCCTCAGTGAACTTTCTTAAATGAAGTGCGAGCCTATTGGTCCATGCATAGATCCTGAATTCCTGCCGGATGACAACAGGTTTGGTTTTGCTCCAGGGTTGGTGATCTTATTCTGACTTTAGAAAGATTATAAAAACAATAGAAGGTTTTGTTAGTGGTATTGGATTTTATTCACTAAGTGCTCCATTTTGTGGGAAATTACCAGATATCTTTTGGTGGATTGCTACCGAAAACTACAAATAACACTTTTGATATGCTTGCATCTTTGGTTGGTTTTATGTTCAGGAAAACAACTTCATCTCTGTGATCCTTTCTATTTGCCATGGTAAAAACTCCCCTGTCCTCTAACCCTACCAAACGTGTCATGCCAAAGCAATACAAAACCTACACAGAAAGTTATGATTAATCAAAAGTTGCTTGAGAAGCACAGATTTAGTTCAAAGAAGTTCTGATAGCATATGGAACTGTCATAAAATACTTAGGGTGTCACTTTTCCAGCCAGAAGCCTTTGTGGCTATTGGCACCTTTGCCTGAGCTTTACTCAGTCCTGCTGGGCTTGTTTTGCCCACTCGGCCTGGCAGGCTGTGCTTGGCTCATGCTAACTGACCAGATCCCATGCCTTCCAAGGGCAAGCCAGGTGTACAGTGGCAAGGGGTGCATGAGCAAGTGAGTGTGGGGTCCAGCCACTGCAGAGAGTCAGGCAAGCCAGTTGCTCTAGTGGGGTGGGCAGCTGCAGGCACCAGTACAGAAGCCAGCTCTGTGCCAGCCTACTGCTGGATAAGATGCACCACAAGCAGCTTCTGCTGTGGTCACCCAAGTCTAGATGAGGGGACTGTGCTGGCCTTCAGAGACTTGGAGATGCCAGAAACCACAAAATCCCAAAGAAGGTGTCACAGCCCTGGCTTGGGGAGCCCCTAGATTTGGGCTCCTGGAAGGGCCTCTGCTCTTCTCTGCTGCCCTTCTCTCCTTCTCATCACCGGCAACATGGCAAGCAGGCAGGGTGGTGGGGGCATATTTCAGCCCTATTTGTGTTACAGCTCTTTCAGTCCCACCATTCAGGGGATCCTGAGTTCTTGTCCCACATCTAGGAAGAATGAGGTATGCAGACGACTGGAGGGTGAGCAAGGTGAAGAGGTCCTTTATTGAGCAACAGTACAGCTCTCGGAGACCCAAAGTGGGTAGCTCCTTTCCACAGGCAGGTCGTCCCAACAAGTGATCAGCTTTCAATGGAGAGGAGACCCCCCTGGGTAGCTCCTATCTTCAGGCAGGTTGTCCCAATGACTGTGCAGCTCTCAGTGGAGAGGAGACCTGGAGTGGGTAGCTCCTATCCACAAGCAGGTAATCCCAAGTGTGTAGTCCTCAGCAGGGAGGAAACCTGGAGTGGGTAGCTTCTATTCACAGGCAGGTTGTCCTGACAAGTGGGCAGCAGCCCTCAGCAGAGAGGACACCCAGAGTGGGTAGCTCCCATCCATAGGCAGGTCTTGCTGACATCTGTCTGAGTCTGCTGAGTCCTGAGTTTTTATGGGCTCAGAAGGGAGGAAGTGCATGCTGATTGGTCCATGAGCAGCCATGGGTGGGCCCAGAAAAAGCACCATTAAGTTCTAACTCTGGACTGTGGACACCACCTGGAACTGACAGGTTGGCCCCCAGGCTTCAGGCCCTTCCTGGCTTCAAGGTGGTGCTTCACTGGAACTGCCCCTTTCTGCCCAGGGGCCTATCTGCTTCCTGCTGCCATCTGCATGTCATCCATGGCACCTGGGCTGTTTGTGCTGAGGGGAGCCTGCAGGCCTATGCTAAGCAACCCTCAGCACCATCCTCCTTAGCCTCCCTCCCATGCTCATTGGCACCCAAATTCTGGAGGAGGCCCAGGAAGCAGGGAGCTGGCATGTTGATGCCACCCTGAGCACATCCACATCTAACCAAGTCGCAACAGCACCCAGGCTTGGCCACAACTTTGCTCTGGAATGGGTGCCAGGAGCAGGGAGGGGCCAGGCAGTAGGAGCAGGCACTTCTGAGCCTGCAGGGGCAAGGGGCAAGGGGTGGGATGTGGGAGGGTTGGGGGAGTGGGGGCTATGGGGTCCTGGGCCCCCAAACTGCAGGGATGACCAGGTCTGCAGCTACAGCTGGGCAGCTGTAGTTGTGGCTGGGAGGGTGGGGCTCCCGACCTGCCAACTCGGAAGGAGACAGGGCTCCCATCAGCTCCATGGAGTACACAGTCCTTGTCACATCTCCCCTGGTGCAGCTGGCATCTTCACAGAGGCCACTCCAGATGGGCCACTGCTGCCATCAGAATCAGTAAACATATCCTTTTGTGGAAAATCATTTTTGAACAGTGTATAAGTAGCTTTCAACTACATAAAACAAGTGATACAGAAAAGATGCTTTTGTTCTTTGGGACTTGAATTAGAATTATTTTACTTTTCTTTTACATTTTTAAACGTTGCTCATAGGGTCAATTAATATCTAGTGAGTATTGATAATGTGCAGTCTAGTGTCTAACACTGGGAAAGATTGGAAACTCATAGAAGATGTTGTCCATGGTGCTTGACTATAGACAAACCTTTTCTTTGGCTCCTCCTAAATTGCAAGTTCTCCAATCTTTGCTGTGTTCAGACTTGTAAAATAGCTCACTAGTTAATGAGAGAGACCTCAACATTAGAGGACTAAAAACCAAAGAAAATGCTATGTTATTATTACAGTTGGAGCATTCATTATCTGAAAATCCAAAATCCAAAATGCTGTGGAGTTCAAAGCATTTTTGGGTCAACATGAAAAATTCCTTTCTGACCTCATGTGACAGGTTGCAGTCAAAATGCATGTGGACAACACACAGTTTACTCAGCGTCCCTAAGAAAGAACCTCCCAGCCCACTTCAGCTGTGATATATGTTTTCTACGCATCCCCAGATTCTCACATTAAAAAATACCTTGTACAGTAACTTTTTAATCAAAACACAGCATCATAGGTGGAGACTGAAAGCCTGCTGTTGTTTGTTGTTGCTGTCATTTGACAGCTGACGCAGATATGCCAGTGATGCTATGGTGCTGTTTAGTTACCCTAAACACATTCTTTCTCACTGTATTAATGATATATCCTTTTTTACTGTAAAATTCTTATGTGTGAATTAATGTAAGAAAATGACTGTGTATTGGTAGCATATAAATTCAGAGTCAAGAATGATGGTGATGCCAAACAACCACAGATTGTCCACATGTGTGGCTGAGAGAGTGACACCTGTACTTTCTGATGATGGCTCACTGTACACAAACTTTGTTTTATGCACAAAGTTATCTAAAATCTTATACAAAATTACCTTCAGGGTATGTGTATAAGGTGTATATGAAATACATACTAATTTCATATTTAGACTTGGATCCCATGCCTGAAATATTATGTATATGCAAATATTCCAAAATCTGAAACACTTCTAGTCCCAAGCATTTTGGATAAGGGATACTCAATCTATACTTTATGTTATCTTGAGTAGAACATAAACGGACTTTATAAAAAATGTTTTACTCATGTCTGACTATTTTCTATTTCCCAGTTTCTAATTAAAGAGGGTCAATATGTTCCAGAGCAAGAGTGGTCTATAAAATGCTCTGTGACTTAATGTCTATGTTTGCCAGAAGCTCTGTATATTGCCCTGAGAACTGCAGAGAGAATTGCTTTTGTGTAATTATTCTGAGATAGCAGCATCTGTAAAACTGCAGAGTGCATCCAGATTACCATGCAACATACTTTACAAACATTCCTAAAGTGTATCTAGCCTATCTAGGACGGAGAAATCAGGAACGGGGAATAAGGTGTGGGTGGCTATGAATGTCAAATAAAATGTCTTTGTTTATAACCATCAAGTTTACTCCCACACATTATCTATTTTTATATTGTCTTCAGCCCTCCTGTTCATGTGATGTGTTTCCAAAATACTCAACGTCAGCTTTGTGAACGCAGGGATCACAACTTGTATGTCAGGATCCTAACAAGGCATTCAAAATGGAAGGATTCAAAGACAGCTGATTTGCAAACAGACTATTTAACAGTTGTTGGGCAGGGGAACCATAAGATAGTGCAGTAGCCCCAGGTAAGTAACAGTTCAGCTGTTAACCACCCTTAGGCTCAAAGAGATGAGGTTGTTACTGGAAAATGGAAGGAGAAAGTCTCACAGAAGCTTCCTTGAAAGGAAAAGTATTCCTCAGTAGACTGACACAGCCTGCTCCAGGCAGTCCCAGGAGGGAGAGAACCAAAGAAATAAATACTCTACCATCACTTTTTCCTTCTTTTCAATCTCCTGCAGGTGCCACCTGTCAACAAAACCCAACCAGTAGCTGGAGGACACTGGAACCTGCAAGTATAGTCTGCTGTAAGCCTCCCACTTTACAGGGTAGAGTGGAGAATGATGGAAAGCGGAACTCAGGGGAGATAAGAAATGGGGAATAAGCTGTGGGTGGCTATGAATATGAAACTTAAAATATCTTTGTTTATGACCATCAAGTCTACTCCCACAAATTATCTATTTTTAAATTATCTTCAACCCTCCTGTTCATGTAATGTGTGCCCCAAATACTCAATGTCAGCTGCATGTGAGAGATCCTTCACATGATCTTTATTCACTCTCCTTTGGAAGAGGAAAATGGGAGGTCTAGGATTGTAGTTAGGAGTGCAGACTCAGGGGTCAGGCTGCCCACGTTCAAGACAACATCTATAATTTGCTGGCTGTGCAAACTAGTGTAAGAATTTTAACTTCTTCTTGAGTCAGATTTCTCATCTGTAAAATAGAATTAATATTGTCTAGGGACATCTCAAAGTTTGGACAAGATAGTATGTGTTAAGTGCCTAGAATAGCTAGCACCTTGCACTCCATCAATGTTAGTTGATTGTGTATTTTTAAATATTTTTCCTGACAGTAATTTTTTTATGAATCCAAATTATTTGCTGATTATTAATGGATTCTAGTTACTATGTAGGTTCAATATAGTTACCATTTTGGTATGTACTTTCAAACTTGTTTTCCTCTGATACATAATTTCACAAAAATGGGCTCATGCTATATATATTATTTCATTATTCACTTTTATTCCCACTCAATAATAGAAATCTAAATATGTCATTCAGCATTTTTTGAAATCATTTTTAATGGTTGCATATCTTATTTTGTCATTTGGAGTTACAATGATTTACTTTATGTAAAAATATTTTAAATGATTTACTTTATTTAAAAATACTTAGGGTCAGGCATGGTGGCTTACACCTCTAATCCCGGCACTTTGGGAGGCCGAGGCAGTTGGATCACCTGAGGTCAAAAGATCAAGACCATCCTGGTCAACACGGTGAAACCCCTTCTCTACTAAAAAATACAAAAAAAGTAGGTGGCACATGCCTGTAGTCCCAGCTACTCGGGAGGCTGAAACAGGAGAATCGCTTGAACCCAGGAAGCAGAGGTTGCAGTGAACCAAGATCACACCGCTGCACTCCAGCCTGGCAACAGAGCGAGACTCCATCTCAAAAAAAAAAAAAAAAAAAAAAAAAAAAAAGAATTCTTTAAGAAGTTTGGTTTACTTCTATTTTTTTAAGCCAGGATAAGCTCTATAGCCATGGTAATTTCACTGGGATCATGCCCTAGAAACAAAACTTGTAATGTAGGTATATCTTCAAAGATTTTTTTTTTTTCTGCTCTAATTACTATTTTATTCTTCTCTTCAACATTGTGTAAAGGCTCCAAAGTATTTGACAAATAAAACTTTGATGACATAATCATTACTTTTCTCTGAAGTCAGCCATATAATCCTTTAAGATGACATGAAAGTTTGTACATGAGAGGCTGGAGTTTCTGAAGCTTAAGTGCTCCTCTTTTGGGGAAATGTAAAGTGATGCATTGGCAATACAGCAATGCAATTGTAGCTTCAAAAATATTAATTTCCTTACCAAAGGTTAATGTCCTATAACTGACCCTCCATACTTTGCTGTATTTAAAATTTGGGGGAGGATGAGGTTTTTTTTAAAACTTTATTCTTTACTAAAAATTGAGACTAATTTTTAACCATGAATCTGCAGGTACGGATTTGTAGGTGGCAACTTGATGAGATTACAGAGCCACTAAGGTCTTAAGTTGTAGGTATGTGGGCTTAGACTTTGGAGACAGAGTGCTTTGAATTCTGGTCAGACATAAGTTGTGTGACCTTTACTCCAATTTCTTCCTCTTTGAAGGATTGTTCAGTTATGTCTGTGCAAAGTGCAGATGGATCTTGGTGAATAGCTGTGGATTATTATTAACTGAATCAGGTGGTCACTCCAATGTAGCTACTATTCTAAATGTCTTTTTCTTGGAGATAATTGACACATTCCCTAGCATGTGGTGTGCCACAATATATTTGACAAATGTTATGTTGTCTATTTGTGTTGGTAAAGATCAGGTGAAGCAGTTTGCTTCCACCAGTCAGGGCCAGCAATCCACCTTCATTGTCCTGTTTTAGGGATATGTAATTCTCCAGAACTGCAAAGATTTTTACCAGCAAAAACTTATACTTCTCCATTTCACAATACATCATGTGGTCCAATGTGATACTGATAGTATTTGCTGATTTAGACCAAGTAAGCAGGAAATAGCACGCATTCTGGACACGTTGGCAAGACACAAGTGGGAGGGAAATAAACCCCTTATAAATTCAGAGGACTGCCACCTTATCGCGATTTCCAGAAGTCCATTGTCGGGAGCATGTTGATATATCCTTTCCAATGTGAAGGATACATTTCTGTATCTGTTTTCTTCTACCACTGAAAAGGAGGCACTAATGCTAGTGGACCTCTTTGGAGGTCAACATATACCTCATTTGGGCCTGCTCCTCTAGCCCACTTCCTGAATAACCGCAAAGGCTCCCAGCTTTGAGTAGAGCCCAGAGCAAGAGAATGCAACAGCTGTAAGCTAAAGGCAAGCTGCTCTGCTACTCATATCATATGACCCAACAGATTTGATGGTGCTCAAAGTGTCTGTGACGGATAGGGATGCTCTGTGGCACCTTTAGCAGGTAAATCACAGAAGATACCTTTAGGATCTTGGAGAACAGCTATGTCATCCCCTGCAGATAACTATTCTTTTGATGAACAGTGTTGACTTACTTTGGGGCTCTAGTAGAGACTGAATGTTTAACAATGGCCCAAGACCTGAACTATGAATTGGATGTTATCAAACCCATCAAACTTTAAAGTTGAGTGTGCACAGCAGCATTCCATCATACGGAAGTGGTAAATGAAATTAGACTTACATAGGTCCTGAAGGCACAAGTCACATGAGCAAGATTCCCATGACCCCTACGCATACTACATTGCCCCTTCTCTCTCATCTGTCTTCTCATGGGGAGTTCCATGTAACCAGTTGACTGAGGAAGAGACTATTTGGTACACTTTATAGATGGTTCTGCACAATACACTGGCATCACCCAAAAATGGCCAATGCAGTATTCCTGTCACATTTAGGGATGATTCTGAAGACAGTGGTTATGGGAGATTCCCCCAGTGGAAAGAGCTTTGAATGGTTCACCTGGATATTCATTGTTCCTAGAAGGAGAGATGACCAGAGTGATGAATTTACATTGATTTGTGGCTCCATTAATCTGGAAGGTAAAACTGTCCCCAGCCACTTTGTACTCCCTATGCTAATTAACCAACAGGTTTAGAAAAGGTGATTATTGTTCTGATGGGTGATTTATCCTGGCTATGAAAGGAAAATGGGGTTGCTACCACACAGTGTGGGTAAGGAGTATGGTGGCTTGCAGGAGGTCTTCTGGGGTGCCTCTTTGTATTCCCATATCCTGAAATCAATATTAAAATGAAAGCAATTCAATGCAGTGAGGACTGCTAATGGCACTGACCCTTTAAGAATGAGGTCTGGGACAGCTTACCAGATAAGGGGTCATGACAAGAACCGGTGTTTGCCAAGGGCAAGTGTAATATGGAATAGGTAGTAAAAGAAGGAAGTTATAGGCTGGGCGCAGTGGCTTACGCTTGTAATCCCAGCAGTTTGGGAGGCCAAAGCAGGCAGATCATTTGAACTTCAGGGGTTCAAGACCAGCCTGGGCAACATATCGAAGCCCCAGCTCTACAAACAAAAAAGAAAAAAAAACCCACAAAAACTAACCAGATATACTGGCATGCACCTGTAGTCTCAGCTACTCAAGAGGTTGGAGTGGGAGGATCACTTGTGCCTGGTAGGTTGAGGCTTCAGTGAGCCAAAATTGCACCACTGCACTCCAGCCTGGGCACACAGAGTGAGACTCTGTCTTAAAAAAGAAAATTAAAAAAAAAAAAAAAAAAACTTGTTTTAAGTTCAGGGGCACATGTGCACGATGTTCAGGTTTGTTACATAAGTAAATGTGTGTCATGGGGGTTAGTTGTACAGACTATTTCATCACCCAGGTATTAAGCCTAGTACCCATTAGTTATTGTTCCTGATCCTCTCCCTCCTCCCACTGCCTGCCCTCCAGTAGCTCCAATGTGCATTGTTCCCCTCTATGCGTCCATGTGTTCTCATCATTTAGCTCCCACTTATAAGTGAGAACATGTGGTATTTGGTTTTCTATTCCTGTGTTAGTTTGCTAAGGATAATGGCCTCCAGCTCCATCCTTGTCCCTGCAAAAGACATGATCACATTCCTTTTTATCGCTGTGTAGTATTCTATAGTGTATGTGTACCACATTTTCTTTATCTAATCTATGATAGATGGGCATTTAGGTTGATTCCATGTCTTTTCTATTGTGAATAGTGCTGCAATGAACATATATGCGCATGTGTCTTTATAATAGAATGATTTATATTCCTCTGGGTACATACCTGGTAATGGGAATGTTGGGTTGAATAGTATTTCTGTGTTTAAGTCTTTGAGGAATCACCACACTGTCTGTCTTCCACAATTGCTAAACTAATTTACTCTCCCACCAACAGTGTAAAAGTGTTCTTTTTTCTCTACAACCTCCCTAGCATCTATTATTTTTTGACTTTTTATTAACAGCCATTCTGACTGGTGTGAGACGATATTTCATTGTGGTTTTAATTTGCATTTCTCTAATGAACAGTAATGTTGAACTTTTTTCATTTGATTGTTGTCTGCATGTATGTCTTCTTTTGAGAAGTGTTTATTCATGTCCTTTGCCCACTTTTTAATGGAGTTGTTTTCTCTTATAAATTTGTTTAAGTTCCTTACAGATGCTGGATATTAGGCCTTTGTCAGATGCATAGATTGCAAAATGTTTCTCCCATTCTGCAGGTTGTCTGGTCACTCTGAAGACAGGTAAAAGAAAGAAGTTATAAACACTAGCTACAACCTTGTGCCCTGTCACAGAAATGAAGACTAAACAGCTAACATCAGAATTCCTCTTTTGGTGGAGGGGAGGGAAGCATAAGGAATTCTTTTTTTATTTTTCTTTTTGTTTATAAAAGAAATTAACTTGATACATTTTCTAGAGTCAGAGTGGAACATTTTGTCCCTCATTGTAGGAGGAAGATGAGAGGAGGAGCTGGGTGTCCTCTGGAAAAATGGAGTCAGAGGTAGGGGGAGCTGGATGAGAAAGAGAAAGCATTTGTAGCACTATGTGTGACTATTTTGGGGGTACTGGGAAGTTAATTTCACATCTGGATCAACACAAGCAGCATAAACACAGTGTCAGGGAAGCAGGAGCTCAGGAGACCATGAGACTGGAACCCAATTTACCTAGGCTTCTGTAAAGCATCAACAAAGGCTCTGAGGAAACAGAGCTGATGGTTAAGAACATTGTTGACACCCTGAAAAGTGTTGTGCTGAGAAAAATATTGTGAAGTGGGGAACTGTGAGGAGCCTGCTAGGGAAAGAGGAAAGCCACAACTGACAGGACATTACTCATAATCTGGTCAAAGGACTTAGCCAATGTAAAGACAGACAGCATATGTGGGTATTCATTGAGATATTCTTGAGCTATTGGTCATTTATAGCCAGAAGGCGGATTTGAAATAAAACCAGGTATTTTATTGGGCCTCATTTCTTCAAGATGCTCTGTGAGCATGAAGAATTCACAGGGCCAGAGAGCAAAGGTAAACACACTACAGCTCATGGGCCTAAACCAGTCTGCCACCTGTTTTTGTAAATAAAGTTTTACAAAAAATAAAGCTATCTTTATTTTTACTTGCATTATACGCAGAACATTAGAGGCATGGAACATGTCTGACACATGGTTGAAATTCAATATAGACTGAGTGAATTAATGAATGAATAAAGATGGATCCATAAAAATAAATGGATGGCTGGATGGACAAAGTATGTTTTCTGAGTTCAACTTCCCTAAATTTTTCCTCAGTCATTCAGAAAAATACAGAGAACACAGAGAGAACAACCACTGAAAAATTATTGGCAATTATCTCTATATTGGAGGAAACAATTTAGAACAACCTCTGCTGGTCATGATTGGGTTTAGAGATATGACTGGATTGGAGGCAGTAAGGTGCCTTCTTTCAATCATCTTCCAAGAAAACAAAGTACTACTGTATTTGAACTTATCTAGTGACTTTTACTCTACGTTGTTGTTGTTGTTGTTGTTGTTTTCAAAAAAAGAAAAAAAAAAAAAAGAAACCCTCTGCACTCTTTCCTTATGTAAATATGCTTCTCTTGTTTTTGTTTGTATTTTTTTTAAGTGTTTCATGCTCACTTACCTATATTACAAAAGTAACTTGGAAACACAGAGGGCTACATAAATGCGAGGTATAAGGGATTATGTACTGCCATTTTGAGAACCCGTCATATAATCCTGCCTCTTTTCTTCAGTTTCCCTCTTTTTCATCAGATTATGCTCCTGGTATAAATCAGGCTCAGGACCAAGAACCCTGGTGGGACCAGCAAGAGGGTCACAGCAGGAGAAAGAAGAACAATTTCTACCAAAACATGTTACTCAGTTTCTTTCTCTCAGGAAGTAATAACAGGAATGTTTTCATTGTCTCAGTTCTAATGATTTCATACTGAAAGAGAAAAAATAAGTCACAAGACCAGTGATCTCCATGGCTGGATTGACTCCAAGAGATAAAACCTGTGGCAAGAATAGATAGGAGTTGAGTCATTGTGCCCAGAAGGTCTGTAAACATGATTCAGGAGATAATTCTCTCTGCTTTAGTGTGGCAGGGAGGTGTGGAGAAGGGTCCAGTAACACATATTAACAGCGTGCAGTTTGGGGCTTTTCTTGGTTTAGCTGATTTAATCCTTACAGTAAACATCCGTGATAGGAAGCAGAGGCAAAGAGAGGTTAAGCAATTTCCCCAGGGCCACACAACTAAAACGCTGCTGTATTTTGCTTCAGACCTGGAAGACCTGGCAATGGTATATGAGTTTGGAATATTAATCAAAAATATAAAATTACAAACACAGGCTCCAAATAGTTCTTTACGCTTTGGAAAAGTAAGAAGTCTCATAAAATATAATCGAATTGTGAAAAATGTAAAATCTTCACTCTAGGTTAAAAAAAGGAATAATGGAAGAACACAAAATATATGCTACTTACATATGTGTTATAGTAATTTTATTTACATATATTTATATTTTAAAATATAGAATATAAAATTACTTTTATATATAGTATAATTAAAAGAATGTAGATGGTCTAAATATATTTTGATAAAAAGAATATATAGTCTTCTTTCATATGTACACACACACAGAGACATATATATAATGGCAACATACAGAATGATAAGAGGTTTTTACCAACAATTGCTCGTAGCTAATGTATAACATACTTGAGAAAATGGCTTCTGTGAAAGACCAGTTAGTACCAAATGATCTGCCCCCAGAAAAACAGCCACCATTCTTGACTACAGTAATAGAAATAGAATAACCCCTAAAGGGAGATGAGAAGCATTCTAAGCTGCACTGATCATGAGTTTCTATGTGATGCTTTGTGTCCATTTGGAGCTCCAGTGCTTTAAAGCTGAAATGAACCCTGGCCTTTCCACCACCCTCCCTGCCCATAGTATGGTATATCCTCTTATTCCTACTCTCTCACCTTATTGAGAGTTTAATTTCCAACCAGTTCAGCCAAAGAGGACTATTCTCTAGAAAATGAGAGAGAGAATGAATTAGCAGATAAATGAAGAGTGTGAGGGAGGCCTTGGGTGGTCCTAGGGCTGGAAGAGAGTTTTGGAGATGCATTCAGGGATTTGCTTTCTACCAGGTGGCAGAAAATAGGGAAAGATAAGAGTGTAAGGGGTTTGCATCTATGGAAGGATTCCAGATTTCCAAATGTATTGGCAGGAACAAAGTTCTTGTCATGACCCTTGATTGGAGAGCAGGGCCTTGAGCCAAGCCACAAGGGATGATAGAGAACAATTGATAGAAAACTCCATTCATTTCCTGAGAAAGTAATAGGAAAATATAAACCCACAAACAAAAAAAGTGACCTTCCCACGCTCCCAGAGAGGTAACAGAATTGACAGTGCAAGGAGGAATTTTCTAGCCTAAATCTGGGCTATAAGCACCGTACTTCAGTAAGGAAGTGGGAAATGGTAGCCATGTGTGAATTAAATAGCAGCTCAATACCATTTTGGACAAAAAATGGGGCCAGGATTTAAGACATGGTGTGAAGCATCTGGTCAATTTCTTTGACCCGGAAATTCTAATTTCTGGAATGCATCATATTGAAAAACCCAGACAATTGTACAAAGACGGACGTACAGTGATATTCATTTCAGCATTGTTTGTAATAGTGATAATCTGAACATAACTTAAATGTCCAGCAAAAATAGGTTAATTAAACATTAAAATATGCCTATTAAATGTTGTCCTTGAAGAAAATAGCAAGATTATAAGTACTGACTGGGAGAGATATCCAAGATTTATCATTGAATTGAAAACCACAGCTACAAAACAACATGGATGGGGAGTGATGAAAGGATATTATGATCGAAGTTTAACTTCAGACTTTTATTTTGTTTATAATGATGAGTTTATAATATATAGATTTTTATTTTTATAATTAGAAAACATATGCCAAAAATTTAAGGGTATCAATGTGTAGCAAAGAAAAAAGCAAAAGGAAGAATCTCTCTCCCCAGTCGTTGCCTGAATGTGCTCTCAGGCAAACAGGAAATGAAGCAGGAAAAGGTTCCTTGAGACACTAGAAGGCAGGGGAGGGGTCTCCTGGGTACATTCTCCCTTCGCCTCCCACTACCTCGCCTGGTGTTAAATACAGCTGGAAAACTGTTTCATCAAGCATTAGTTAGATTTTCATAAGGAGTGCACAACCTACATCCCTCACATGGGCAGTTCACAATAGGGTTTGCACTCCTGTGAGAACCTAATGCCGCCACTGATCTGACAGGAGGCGGAGCTCAGATGGTAATGCTCAGTTACTGGCCACTCACCACCTTCTGTGCGGCCCAGTTCCTAAGAGGCCACAGACAGGTACTGGTCCATGACTAGGGGGTTGGTATATATAATATAGTCAAACAAAGTAAGCAGCAAAACAAAATTGGAAGCAAAGTTGGTTAGATCAGAATGTTTGTGAACACCTTAGTGTCCATTCCACAAACTTCCTACTGTGTATAAAGCCACACTAATCAATGTACATCATTGACTAATGTTTATTTCCAGGTGTCTCCCCTGGAAAATCTCTACCACCAGCCATCCACTCCCCCTCTTCACACACACACAAAATGCCCTCCAACTCTTTTTGCTCATCCATAATTGCATCCATCTCAAAAGAGTATTTCTGAAAAATTAGTCTCCTCCAGAAGATTGCTCTGACCACTGTCCTCTGTCTATCATACTCTGCTCTGGTTCGTTTGTTTTGTTTTGCTATCACTGTTAGGGAATTTACTTTCTGTGCAAAAAACCTTTATTGGACTCCCAGTGTTTGTCAAGTAATGTGATAAACAAGAGTGTAGCAAATGAAAAGGCGCATGCCTAACTATAGCAGTTCACAGTACAATACCATGCTATCGTGCTCAGGTTCATAGCAGTTCGCATGACAATATTGAGCTACTGTGCTCCGGTTGAGAACACACACCCCCTTCCATTGTCTCATTTACCAATAAAGCAGGAGTAGCTCCAACCATTCCATATGCTCTTCAGTTTTGAAGGGCTTTCCTCTCTCCATCTCTTTAGATGTATGTAAATTTAATTTTGCAATCAGATTACAAACTCCAGAAAGACAGGGACCAGGGCTTTTATCTCATAATAATACTTATCTTCCCTGTCATTGTGGGGGAATTTTAGCCTGTGGTGCTTGGCCTTGAGTGAGTAAGTGGTGGGGGCAGGGAGGGTCTCTGCCTGCATCCTTTTACTAGGCACAAAAGGAGTCTACAGGAGGGTGCAGCGTCTGATGGAAAACTGAAACACCCTAGAAGCTTGGTTTGTAAGGACCTGGTGAAGCAGCTGATGAGAGAAGTGGAGCTGTCCCTGCTGTTGATTTCAAAAATATCAGAAAGTCATATACTTGCAGATAACACTTAAACATTTCCACATATTTTCTCTGACTACCCTTACCATCCTTTATATGACCTTTTTCATCTCCCTTTTATTCACCAATGTTTTCATGATAAACTATTTTTTAATTTTTTATTCTCAGAATCAAACATTGAAAAATATTTGAGGCATTCTTTGCAATGTTTTGAATAAATACTGTCTTTGAAGAAATGTTTTAAATAAAATCTATTTTTGAATAAATGCTCTCTTTTAAGGTATACTATTGACAATGTTTCCATTTGAATACAGCAGGTTCTGGGATAAACAAGGTAAAAACAAAATCCCCATCCCTTAGTGGCAGGGATGAGTATAAAAGACTAAATGTCAAAAAGAACCTCCCCAGAGGATGGAGCCAGGTGAATGAAGAGCAATGACTCAGACCAGGTGTGGTGACTGACACCTGTAATCTCAGCACTTTGGGAGGTCAGGCAGCAGACCACTTGAGGTCAGGAGTTCAAGACCAGCCTGGCCAACATGACAAAATCCTGCCTCTACTAAAAACACAAAAATTAGCCGGGCATGGTGGTGCACACCTGTAGTCCCAGCTACTCAGGAGGTAGAGGCAGGAGAGTAGCTTGAACCCAGGAAGCAGAGGTTGCAGTGAGCTGAGATTATGTCACTGCCCTCCAGCCTGGGTGACAGAGCAAGACTCTGTCTCAAAAAAATAAAAAAAATAAAAAATAACAATGGCTGGATAGTTCTTATCAGATAGCAAAATCAGGGTCTACTTAAGAAACTTCTGCCATTAGCAGGGAAGGGGATCTTCAAAATGTCTATCCAGCAGAATTTCATCATTGCTATAGATTCCTGACCTCTGAGATTCTTCCATTTCTTTTTTCAATTGAAAGTATTTATTATAGTTAACCTACCACAATACACATGATACCATGATACACATGAGTTATCTAGTCTTAACTAGCTTTTTGATTTTTTTTTTTTAAGCACCAGACCACAAGGAGTAACATACACACCTTTAGGTAGGACAGCGCTTTGCTCAGAAATCCCTGACCATGAGCTGAGTGCAATGATTCCTTGACTGTGGGTTGGCTCCCCTGGGAAAGGTCTGATTATGTTCTATGTTTGGGAAGAAGGGTATACATGGTTATTTAGGGCCAGAGTAGGATACTGTGGTGGAAACAACTCATGATCCTTCCAAATTAGTGTTTTCCCTTTAATATGAAGTTGTCACCAGGAAGCGGGCTTCCTATTTCACAGCTACATGAACTAACCTTCACTTTTCCCCAGGTGGGCTGTGAACTAGTTCTTCCAAATCGAATATGAGTGAATGTGATGTATGTCATTTCCAGGTGAAGATGGTTAAGAATCAGGTGTACCCTCTTTACTCTCAATTTCCAGGCTCTCGGGGATGGTAGAGTCACAGGATGGAAGAACTCTGTGTCCTTGGATCATTGCATGGAAGAGAACTGCCAGGTGCCCAGGAACAGCAGCCTTGGACAATTATGTGAACAAGAAATAAACTTCTTTTACAGTGTCATTTATGTTTTTGAACTTCTTTGTTATAGCAGCTAGGCATATACTAATTCAGGGATTCTATGATAGCAATATTTCTTCTCTTTTGAGTAGGTTTCCAAACCTTGCTTTTCCACAATTCTGAAATTTTTTGGTTCTGGGATAAACTTTTCTACTCTTTTGGCAGCACAAAGATCCCTTTGTACAGAGGCACTAATTCTTCTTCTTCTGGAGTAGCATCCCAGTTTCTCACTGTGGCCAACAAAGAGAATAAAAGGAAAACGAGGATCTGAAATAGCAACCCAGCTGCAGTTACCCATACCTGATAATACTATAGTCAAAGCTCCACATTAGGAACAGACCACTTTCAGTAGAGTGACCTCTGGTCTTAGAAGTAAGTAGTATTCAAACATGGTAAAAAGTAGTGGTGGCAGTAGTACGTAGTAATAACTAACACTTATTTGGCATTTACCATGTGCCAAGCACTGTTCTCAGAGCTTTATACATAGTAGTCCACTTAATCTCCATAAAACCCTATGTGGTAAGTACTAACATAATTCCTTTTTCTTTTTTTAGAGACCTAGTCACGTTCTGTCACCCAGGCTGGAGTACAATGGTGCAATCTTGGTTCACTGCAGCCTCAAACTCTGGGCTAAAGCAATCCTCCTGGGTAGCTAGGAGGACAGGCTCATGACACCATGCCTGGCTATTTTTTAAAACAATTTTGTAGAGATAGGGTCTTGCTATGTTGCCCAGGCTGGTTTCAAATTCCTGGCCTCAAGCAATTCTCCTGCCTCTGCCTCTCAAAGTGCTGAGATTACAGACATGAGCCACTGTACCTGGGCACAATTGCCATTTTAAAAATGAAGAAATTGAGGCACAGAAAGGTTTCTAATACGGTTTGGCTTTGTGTCCCCACCCAAATCTCATCTCAAATTATAATCCCCATAATCCCCACATGTCAAGGGCTGGAACTAGTGGGAGGATTGGATCATGGGGGTGGTTTCCCCTATGCTATTCTCATGATAGTGAGTGAGTTACCATGAGATCTGATGGTTTTATAAGCCTCTGACATTTCCCCTTCTTACATTCACTCCCTCCTGCCGCCTTGTAAAGAAGTGGCCTTGCTTCCCCTTTGCCTTCTGCCATGATTGCAAGTTTCCTAATCCCTCTCCAGCTATGGGGAACTGTGAGTCAGTTAAACTTCTTTCCCTCATAAATTACCCAGTCTCGGGTAATATCTTTCTAGCAGTATGAGAACAGACTAACACAGTTTCCATCTCTATTACTTAGCAGCAGCTGTCAGATCCTGACCCCTTTTCTCTACCCATATGTAATTCCTCTTACTGCCCCCACTTACTCTTTTTTTCCCATTCACTTACCCCATATTGTCTAACTTATTTATTATTGTATTAGTCTGCATTGGCTGCCATAATGAAAAATCACAGACTAGGTGGCTTAAGCAACAGAAATCTGTTTTCTCACAGTTCTAGATGCTAGAAGTCCAACTTGGTTTCTGGTGAGGCCTCTCTTCCTGGCCTGGAGACGGCAGCCTTTTCTCTGTCTTCACATGGCCTTTCCTCTGTGTGCGCTGAGAGAGAGAGAGAGATCTGAGGTCTCTTCTTTTTCTTCTTTGTATGAAGACATCAGTGTTATCAGATTAGGGGCCCCACCCTTAAGACCTCATTTAAACTTAATTACCTCCTCACAGGCCCTATTTCCAAAGTTATGTTGAGGGTTAGTGTTTCGATGATGAATTTTGGGAAAGCAGTGGGGAAGTCAATTCAGTCCATAGCAGTTAAGCTTATTGCCATCTCTCTCCTAATAGAATATAAGCTCCATGAGGACAGAGATCTTTGTGTACTGACGTATCTTAAGTGCCTAGAATGGTGTCTAGCACATAGTAGATTCTCAGTAAGTATTGACTTGATGAATGAATGGTGAATGAATGAATGAAACAAGCACTCCTAGTGTTCTAACAGGGATAAGGGTACAAATTGTCCCAGCAGAAGTTCATTTAGGGGGGTCTTATTTCTGAATAGGACTATGGAAAAGTAAAGTCATTTACCCACATCAAGTTTCCACTCAAAGACTGCCCAACTGCAATCTAAATAATTAATGTTGAAAAATGTCTTAGTCCATTTTGTTCTGCTGTAACAGAATACCACAGATTGGTAGATTGGGAGATTGGGTAATGTATAATGAACAGACATTTATTGACTCATGGTTCTGGAAGCTGGAAAGTCCAAAATCAAGGAGGCACATGTGGCCAGGGCCCTCTCACTGGTCATCCCATGATGGAAGGGTAAAAAGCGGGTGAGGCTGAGCAAGAGAAGGTTGTAGTCATCCTTTTATATGGAACTCAGTCCCTCAATAATGTCATTAATCTATTCAAGAGACAACGCCCCTATAACCCAAATACCTCCCATTAGGTCCCACCTCCCAAAACTGCCACACTGGGGATCAAGTTTCCAACACATTAACTTTGGGGAACATATTCAAACCACAGCAAGAAGAAACGGTGTGTAATTAATTTTTGAAAAAGAATAAGAATGGGGAGCTGGCCAAGTGCTGTGGCTTATGCCTGTAATCCCAGCACTTTGGGAGGCTGAAGCAGGAAGATCAGTTGAGCCCGGGAGTTTGAGAGCAGCCTGGGGAACATATTGAGACCCTATCTCGACAAGACATAAAAAATTACCTGGGTATAGTGGTACTCACCTGTGATCCCAGCTACTCAGGAGACTGAGATGGGAAGATCACTTGAGCCTGGGAGGGAGGTGAAGGCTACAGTGAGGCTCTGGATGCCATACTCAGATCTGGAGTGACAGAACAAGACTTCCTGAAAAAAGGAAGAAAGGAAAAGGAAAAGGAAAGGAGAAAAGGAAAGGAAAGGAAAGGAAAGGAAAGGAAAGGAAAGGAAAAAAGAATGGGGAGCTATTTTATTAACCATATCAATATTTTTGAAGTTCACTTGGAAGATCATTTTAAACATGTATATTTGTGAATGAGTACAGAAGAGAATGTTATATAGGTGGGAACACACTGTTTCCAAATTATAGCCCATTGTGGTGATCAAGAGAACCCACTGTCTACCTAAGTATTCCTCTAATAAGTGTGAATACTATTGAACTAGTCACCACCTCTTCTAGGTGGACAAAACTACAGTTAAACATAGACTCGAAACAAAAAGAGGGTCGATTTTTACAAAAAATCTCAAGGAAAAAGCATAGAGTTTCATTTTATAGAAGTAAAAGTATTTTTGCCTACATTCAATATATTATTTGGTTCTCAGACTTTAGCATGCATTATAATTATCTGGAAGGCATATCAACACCTAGATTTCTGGGTCCCACACTGGAATTTCTGATTTTATCAGTCTACAATGGGGCCTAAGAATCTGCACTTCTAACAAGTTTCCAGGTGATGCTGATACGGCTGGTGGCCAGTTGCAATACGAGAATTATTGCGTTATACCATCTGTAGTTGATGTAACCCATTCCAGAAACAGGAAGCAAATCTATATTATATATAAATGAAACCTATTGTCCTAGGAAATATGAACAGGGCCTATATTCCAGGAAAAAGACACATATATATTTGTAGCAACCAGGGAAATCAGAACTCTTTCTAGTAAGTTTCATTTTCTCAAAATAGAAATAACACCAGGAGAAAGTTGGTTTTCTTTTTCAGTTGCTATTTTGCAATCACATTGCATGCAGTCTCACACTAGCCCAGCTACTAAATCAGCTGATGCATGCTGTGGTAACATTATATACAGGCACTAGCCATACAAATTTCTGAAGTGTGAATCAGTATCTCAACTATTTCAAAGCACAGTGGTAAAAACCTTTCTCTATGCTTCTCCCCAACCAGTACCTTTGTTCATAAGATTTTTAAATTCCTGTCCAATAGTTTTCTTGAATACTGAGTCCAAAAAATAAATCAAACCAAACCCACAGCATTTCTACTTTCCTATTTCAGCATTTCTTAAAAACCTAACATATATTTCTATAAGTACCTAATAGAACTTGTAAATAGAAGCCAGGCGCTGTGGCTCGTGCCTATAATCCCAGCACTTTGGGAGTACTTCCCAAGGCGAGCAGATCGCTTAAGGCTAGGAGTTCAAGACCAGCCAGGTCAACATGGCAATACTCCATCTCTACTAAAAATACAAAAATTAGCTGGGCCTGGTAGCTGTAGTGCCAGCTACTTAAGAGGGTGAAGCACGAGAACTGCTTGAACCCAGTAGACAGAGGTTGCAATGAGCCAAGATCTCACCACTGTAGTCCAGCCTTGGCAACAGAGCAAGACTGTCAAAAGAAGAAGAAGAAGAAGAAGAAGAAGAAGAAGAAGAAGAAGAAGAAGAAGAAGAAGAAGAAGAAGAAGAAAAGAAGAAGAAGAAGCAGCAGCAGCAGCAGCGGAGGAGGAGGAGCAGCGGAGGAGGAGGAACTTGTAAATAGAAAAGGAACTTGAAGCTCTTGAGTAAGACACAAAAGTAAGGGTTTCCAAATCAAAGTGTACTGCAACCCCAATCAACAAAGGGTAGAGACTCAGGAAGCATCACCTCTTCCCCGCCCTAGGCGGAAAAAAATATGATAAATAACCTTTCCCAAGACTGAATAACCTACTTAACAACCTCAGTTTTGCTGGAGAATGTGTTCTATCTGTGCTTTGTGTAATTTTCTGACCTCAATCTTTGAGGTACTATTATTTTCTTTTGGGTCTATATACATGATTATTCCCTTTGTCACTAAGGGTATGAATAAGGAAAAATCAAGGAAAATACATTTCTTCTATCATTCCAAAACACTACAGCTGTACATTGTGATTTGGGGATGCCAAATACCAGGGCAACAAGCAGGGATTTAAAATATGGTGGGGATTCTGGTTCAGGATGACTGACTAGAGACATCAGACACCCACCCTCTTTAGAAAGAAGAACCAAAATTATGAATAGATAATTATACCTCGAATAGAACATCTAGGAGAGAACACTAGAATTCAACAGAGAAGTCATGGGAAACACCTGAGGCATAGAAGCAGCAGGAATCAAGTGACCAGCTTGGCTGAGATTGGCCAGGAGACCAGAGGGCCGTGGCATTTCAGGGAAAGGGCAAATGAGAGAACTTCAGCAGTCCACATCCCTCCTGCAAACTGCGGCAATCTGAAACATGAGAGAGTTTCTCTACCCATACAAACTCTGGAACCAGTATGGGTGGTGATTTGGAGACCCCACAAGGGTATTTCATGAGACAGGAAACTCACCCTGGGTCTCTCAGCTCCCCAAGACCTAAGCGGCACCATTGTGAGACTATAGTCATGGAATTGTGTCCTATCCTGGGAACCACAGCCCCCATATCTCCATATCCCAGGAGCCCCCAGTGATATTTCCCAGTGTCCACCCAGTGAGCTACAGTGACATAGCACTGGCTAGACCCAAAGGTAATACAGGGTCCGCAGCACCCCAGCCCACAGGGAGTACTACGCCCCAGGGAAAGAATGGTGCAATGTGCCAAAAAGACAGCCCCTGATACAAAGGAAACCAAAACATGTCCTTTCCAGAGTCCCCTGTTTGGGGCTGTGAGAAGTGACCCTACACTTAGCAGCACCACAAACTCTGTACTCGGCCTCACAAGTGGATAGTAAGATACCCTCCCACTGGTGCTTGGGCTTACATGTAGAGAGCGGAACCCCTTCTTGCTCTCCACACACTGCTGCAGGCACAGCCACTGGTGCTACTACCAGAGAGGCTGGGGCAGGGAAACCAGAGGGCTGCCTGTCTGGTGCTGTGAGTGGTGACTGCACCCCCACTGGACGCATGGCCTCTGTGCCTAGGCTCACACATAAAGAACAGGGTCTCTCCTCTCTCTGTACAGTGCTGCGGGGTTGCTGTTATAGAGAATGAAAGAGCCTGAGAGCTGTGTGTCTGGGGCTATAGGTGGCAACCCTGCACCACAGCCACTGCCAACATCAGTGTGCACTTATCAGAACCCAAGGAGTTGTCCCACCGTTGGCTACTGCCATTGTCTAGATCACATCAGTTGCCCAGGGACTTGAGAACCCAGTCACCCACCTAGCCCACTGCTGCAACTACCAGCATCTGAGCAAGCTATCTGGGGGCCCAGGAATTAGCCTACTTGGTCCCACTAACACCAGTGCCAGTGTATGTTGTTCTGGGGCCCAAGTTCAGACATCCTCAACCCACTGCTGCCACCACTGGGGACTGAAGACTGGCCCACATGGCAACCATGTTCCCAGTAAAATGTCACAATAGCCTCCACTAATAACCCCACCCTAAACACTCAAGGAAATAACATATATCACTGATCACAGTCAAATAAATTTTACAGAGACTACACTACCATGTACATTCAGAATCAAAGTCAAAGTGCCTTACTCAACCAATATAGTTGATATATCTTCAGGAAAAAGTCCTCCCCTACAAAAGCAAATTCAAAAACTGAAAGAAGTGACTATTATACTAGATGCTCAGATATCAGTGAAAGGACACAGGAAGCATGTAAAAGCAAGGAAATATGATACCTTCAAAGGAATACAATTCCCCAGCAACAGATCCCAATAAAAAAGAAACCTAGGAAACCCAGGAAAAACAATTCAAAATTATGATACTAAGTACGGTGGCTCACACCTGTAATCCCAGCACTTTGGGAGGCCGAGGTGGGCAGATCACCTGAGGTCAGGAGTTCGAGACCAGCCTGGCCAACACGGTGAATCCCCGTCTCTACTAAAATTACAAAAATTAGCTAGGCATGGTGGCACATGCCTGTAATCCCAGCTTGGGAGGCTGAGGAAGGAGAATCACTTGAACCTGGGAGTCAGAGGTTGCAGTGAGCAGAGATCGCACCACTGCACTCCAGCCTGGGCGACAGAGTGAGACTTCATCTCAAAAAAATATATATATATATATATTTATATATATACACACACACACACACACACACACACACATGTATATATGTATATAATACTAAAGAAGCTCAGCAAGATACAAGAGAATTCCAAATCCAATACAATTCAAACAATACACAGATATCAGAGAAACAATTCAGGATATGAATGAGAAATGTGCCAAAGAAATAGATATCACAAAAATAACCAGACTGAAATTCTGAAACTGAAGAATTTGAATGAAATACAAAATATACAAAAAGTTTCAACAATAGACTAGACCAAGCAGAAGAGAGAACATCAGAACTTGAAGAAAGGTCTTTTGAAATAACCCAATAAGACAAAAATAAAAAAAAAAAAAAGAATTAAAAAGCATGAACAAAGTCTTCATGATCTATGGGACACTGTAAGGTGACCAAATATATGAATTATCAGTGTCCCAAAAGACAAAGAGAAACTGAAAGGGTTTGAAAAACTATATAATGAAATAATAGATGAGAACTTCCCAAGTCTAGTAAGAGATTTAGACATCCAGATACAGGAGGTCCAGCAATCCCCAATCAGATACAGTGCAAAAAGGTCTTCTCCATGGCACATTATAATCAGACTATCTAAATTCAGTGACAAAAAGAAAATGTTAAAGACGGCAAAGGAAAAGCATCTCGTCACCTACAAAGGAGCTCTGGTATACGTGACCAACAGGCATATAAAAAAATACTCAACATCACTCAACTCCAAGGAAATGTAAAAAATCACAACGAGATATCATCTAATCCCGGTTAGTATGGCTATTATTAAAAAAATAATAATAACAAATGCTGGCAATGATGCGGGGAAAGGGAACTCTTACACACCGTTGGTAGGAATGTAAATTAGTATAGTCATTATGGAAAACAGTATGGAAAGCTGTCAAAAAACTAAAAATAGAATTTTCATGAGACCCAGCAATCACACTAGTGGGTATCTATCCAAAGGAAAAAAAATGAGTAAATCAGTAAATCAAAAGGATACCTGCACTCACATGTTCATCACACCACTATTCATAATAGCAAAATATAAAATCAACATAGGTACTCATCAGTGAACAAATGGATAAAGAAAATATTATTTATACACACAATGGAATATTATTCAGCCATTAAAGAGGAATGAAATCATGTAATTTGCAATGTAGTTGGAACTGGAGACCATTACATTAAATGCAGTAAGCCAGGCACAAAATGACAAAATACTACACGTTCTCACTCAAATGTGGGAGCTGAAAAACTTTATCTCATGGACACTGAGAATAGAATAATGTCCCCCCTAGGAAGGGGAGTGGTGGGAAGATGAGAGTGAGGTTATGGGTACAAACATATCGTTAAATAGAAAAAATGAGTTCTACTGTTTGATAGCAGACTAGGGTGACTATACTTAACAACAATATTATGTATATTTTAAAGGAACTAGAAGAGAGGACTTGAAATGATATTAACACATAAAAATGATGAACACTGAAGGTGATGCATACCCCAATTACCCTGACTTGATCATTAAACATTCTTTGCATGTAACAGTCACATGCAACCCATAAATATGTAAATTATTATACATCAATAAAAAGGGGGAAAATATTGTGCGGCTTGTGGAAGCCAAGAACATAAGGAGATGTTAGGAATTGTTTGGCTTAGGTCAGTGATCATGACGGATTGTTGAATGTCAGGGGAGATAAAGTTCTGGAAAAAGCAAACATTGAAATTTCCTCTGGCTGGGCGTAGTGGCTCACGCCTGTAATCCCAGCACTTTGGCAGGCCAAGACAGGCAGATCACCTGAGGTCAGGCGTTCGAGACCAGCCTGGCCAACATGGTGGAACTCCGTCTCTACTAAAAATACAAAAATCAGCCAGGCATGGTGGTGCGTGCCTGTAATCCCAGCTACTCGAGTGGCTGAGACAGGAGAACTAGGGAAGTGGAGGTTGTAGTAAGTCAGGATCTTTCCACCGCACTCCAGCCTGAAAAAAAGAAAGTTTCCCTTCTGATCACTTTGGTTAACGATTTTAGATAATAATTATAATAGAAACTAACATTTACTTGTTACTGCCAGGCATTATTCTAAGGACATTTCATGTATTCTCTTATTTCATCCTCCTAACACCACAATGAACCAGTAGTGGTATTATTCCCAATTTACAAAACCAAAGCAGAGACGTTCAATAATTTTCCCCAGAGTTTCATAGCATAAAAGTGGGGGCTGATTTCAAATCCAGATAGACAGACATCTCCACCCATGCTTCTAATCATGTATTCATTTATTCAACGACTACTTTTGGAATGCTTGTCACACCATGCAATGTGCAGGTAGTTTTGCAGGGACTGGAGATTCAGCAATGATTCAGACTAAAATCCCCTGACCTGTCGAGGCTAGATAACTGCTCCTTACAGTGGCCTGTGGATCATATTGGTATAAAGCAGAGCAAAGATGTGTTAATATGGTAATCACAAGGCAGAGTACTTTGTAAATATGTCCTTCTCCGAGTTGTGCTCCCGTGATGTCATCAACACATTCCACAAAGAGGAAGTTCTTCTAACTCACTACCCAGCGGGGCTTGGCTCTTACTCAAGAGCATTTTGGGGTGAAAATATCTAAGTTTACCAGACCTTGTGCAAATCTGAGATGAAGGACTACATTAAAAGTGAAATTCACCTTAGCAGGAAATGGGGTTTGCTATTCTGTGTATATCTTTAACAGTATCTGCTGAAAAGAACCCTTTTGTTAAATAATTGTATTACGAGTCCCCAACTTAGTCCTTTCGAATATGAAATAAGAGAGGGACCGTGCACAAGAGCAATGCCCCCAGACCCATCTTTAAGTGAAGCGCCAGGCGGATAAAACATCCCTCTTCTGCTGCCTTCTTTCTCTGATCGCAACTCAGCTCCCGAGGAAAAAGAGTGCTCATTTCCCTGTAAAGAGTCCTGCCAATTTCACTTTCTAGTTTCACTTTCCCTTTTGCGACGTCAGCTGAAGGGAAACAAGCAGAAAGGAACCAGAGGCCAGTTGTATATATAGGTTTCTTCAGCATTTACTGGTGGCAGAAGAGGAAGATTTCTGAAAAGTGCAGCTGCCTGAACCGCAGCCCTGCCGAACAGCTGAGAATTGCACGGCAACCATGAGGTAAAGATTTTCCCTTCGTATCCGATAGTGCTGTTGAGTCATCTTGTCCAATGCAAATCCTGAGTAGCTATGCTCCCAGAGGGCCAGCTCCATTTTAGTGTTTGTTTACGGCCTTACTATGCCTTTACCTCTGTCGGTTGTAAATCTGTCTTACCAATGCTGGTTTGTTCCCTCCTAAACAATCTTCTGCTTCACGCTGGCAAGCTTCCTAAATTCATCTCTGGAACTGCTCGCCTGGGGAGCTGAGTTGCAATCAGAGAAAGAAGGCAGCAGAGAGGGATGTTTCATCCCCCCGGCGCTTCACTTAAAGATGGGTCTGGGGGCATTGCTCTTGTGTACGGTCCCTCTTTTGTTTCATATTCGAAAGGACTAAGTTGGGGGCTCATAATACAATTATTTAACAAAAGGTTTCTTTTCAACAGATACTGTTAAAGATATACACAGAATAGCAAACCCCACTTCCTGCTAAGGTGAAATTTACTTTTAATGTAGTCTTTCATTTCAGATTTGCACAAAGGCTGGTAAACTTAAATACTTTCACCCCAAAATGCTACTGATTGATTAGAGTCCTCCTGAGTATGAATTAGAGATGGAGTGCTTGGAGAAAATAGTTCTCACCTCTAACATTCCCTTCTATCCCCAAAACATGAGACTGCCCTGGAGAGGAAGTGTTAGCTCATTGAGTAGGAAGGGAACTATTTTCTCCAGTTTGAGGGTGGGGTGGCCGGACCTGGTTGCCTCACCCTCATTCTGGGAGCTCTGGAATCCCGTGTTACCAACCCCAGTGCTTACTTCCTATGAGACACCTTGCCCTACTTCTGTGAGGTCCCTGATTTCCCTTCTTGAAACAATATTATTTCCTGCTAGTTTAAATGTTCTGCCTGATTTAAAAAAAAAGAAAAAAGAAAAAAAAGATTTGTGATATTTACAGATTTCTTTGTTTGTAGTCACCCAGAATCTATAGAACCCTTTTCTTATTTGTTAGAATTTTAGCATGGTCTTAGAATTTTTCCCATTATGATACAGACCCATCCCTCCTTCTTGCTTACCTTATTCTTTATCTATCGTGACTTTCACTGGGCATTGCTCTTGTGCTCTAAGACAGTGGTTCTCAAAATTGAGCATGCATAAAAATTGCCTGGCCAGCTTATTAAGGACAGAGTTCTAGGGTCAATTCCCCAGAGATTCTCATTTAGTGGGAGGGGGTGGAGTCTGAGGATGTGTGTTTCTAAAAGGTTCCTCCGTGATTCTGAGACGGCTCCAAGAAACTGTGGTGGTAGCGTTAGTTCTGAGCCTGGTTGATAATGTCACTGCTGCTTTTATCCAGATAAGAGGCAATGGAAGAAATTGTTGTTGTTGTGTATACAACTGGAACTTCTATAGGAATCAGGAGAATAGGTCCTCAGAAGCCAGAGCCCAGGAAGCAAGTGTCTGAGACCGACTTCTCTAACTTAACAGTGAAAATAAGAACCCAAAATCAAGCAGTGAAGTTGGATGCCTTTTAAATGGCTGCTCAAAGGGATTTTACATAAGTGTGTATATTAAATGTCTCTATCCTGCAAATGCACAATGGACTTTATGTTTTCTATGGTGGAGATAATCTCAATTCTATTTACTCTCTCTGTTTCTTTTGTAAAATGAGAAAGGAGCTAAGGAGTGTATGTGTTACACTCAGTGTCAAACTCAAATGGAAGTTGGAAATGGAATTGAGAGGGAGCAAGGAAGCTAGAGTGAGTCTTCAGGTGTTAGGATGCGTGCTGCACATGCTTGGGATCTGAGAGTGGCCGTATTCTGTAGGACTCACCATATTCTGTAATGAATGCAGTACAGTAGAGAGTATGATACGGATGCACATGGAGAAAACACAGGGTCTGAGCCTTCCGAGCTCCCCAGTGTCCTGTTCTGATCCTCCTGGGGTCACTGCAGTTCTACCAATGGTCCTGCGAGGCACTCTAGGAACTTTAAATCAATTCCTGCTCATCTCTGTTTCTTGGAACAAGTGGAGACTTAACTATCCCAAGCAGAATAAACAAACAAACAAACAAAAATAGGATGGAAAATACGCAGGAGTTTGTAGGAAGGACCCGCCTTTCATTCAAAGCTCCAAATAGGTCTTAGCAAAGAGTCAGGTTGTCTAAGCCTCTTAATGTAACTAACCCCAGGGGCGGGAGCCCTGGGGAGTGCTTGACTTGGTATCAGGCATCCTAATGGCAGCAGCATTCCCGTTGAAAAGCTCATGTCCAAACAGATCTGTTTTTATTCTTAGTGAGGTTACAGGAAGATTCCCAATCAAAATGGGAGTGGGAAGGAGTGGTATAAAAAGTAGGAGAGAGAGGGGCAGTTAGAAAGAGGGGTCACATAGGCCGGGTGCGGTGGCTCAAGCCTGTAATCCCAGCACTTTGGGAGGCCGAGACGGGCGGATCACGAGGTCAGGAGATCGAGACCATCCTGGTTAACACGGTGAAACCCCGTCTCTACTACAAAATACAAAAAACTAGCCGGGCGCGGTGGCAGGCGCCTGTAGTCCCAGCGGCTCCGGAGGCAGGAGAATGGCGTAAACCCGGGAGGCGGAGCTTGCAGTGAGCCGAGATCCGGCCACTGCACTCCAGCCTGCGCGACAGAACGAGACTCCGTCTCAAAAAAAAAAAGAAAGAGAGGTCACATAATCTTCTATCTAGACATATATTTCAAAAGTGATCCTGCCACATTGCATGACATTCCAGATATCTATTGGTTGTATAAGAAGCCATACTATTTAGAAATATAGCATACTATTTAGAAATATATACAAGGGTTGCTGTACAGATACCACGAAAAAAATTTAAGTAAGAAAAAGCAACATTACAGAGACTCCAATACACAGACAGTGTTGAGAAACAATTGGGGCGTGGAATGTTATTCATCTCCAAAGTAATTCGAAGTACAGGCTTTTGTTCATTTTTCTGTTTGCTGGTTTTTTTCGCTTGTTTTTTGTTGTTGTTTTGTTTTGTTTGTTTTGTTTTGTTTTTTGGTTTGGTTGGTTTTGGTTTATTTATTTCTTTTGAGGACCAACACTGAAAGGAATGGAAAATCTTTCCAGGAGAGTCCTAAGGGTACCCTAAAGGAAAAAGAGCCCTTTCTATAAGAAAAGGGGCTAGTGGCCTTATGAGCCTTCCCTGTAGCTGCACTTCTTGCCCTTTGTTATAAAAGCAAAACGCAGAAGAGAAAAATAACATTTCAAAAAAATTAAAACAATCAAGTACAAAATTACTAATAGAGCAACTCAATGAGATGTATTAAGAACAGAAATCACCACTTTAAGAAGTAGAGGTATGGGGGTGGGGGAAAGGGAAAAAAATTACATTTTATTCCAAAATAAATGTTTAAGATATTGCTAACATAAATGATACTTGAAATTAAATGAGAGAATAATACAAAAGCAGATAAAATGAGTAAAAATTCAGAATGGTTGAAAATAAGATTCAAACGGTTAAAATGGAAAAATTCAACAGAAAAAAAATGAAAATGTAGCATCGTAAAGTAATAAACCAATACAAAATAAAACCAATCTGATAAAAGCTCAGAAAGTTTGAATAGACAAAATAAATGAAGGATCTATTAAAAGCTGAAATAGAAAATCTAAAGTGGTCAAGATTTCTTTAAAGGCAAATGAAGGAAAACTAAGGAATTAAGAATATCAAAGAAAATGAAGCTGCATTTCAGAGGGATGAGAAATTAAAATCAGTATGGCAAAACATCAAAAGACTAAAAAATTATAAAGCTGAAATTTTCAAAGTACAAAAGTAAAGCTAGGGAAGAATGAAGAACAGAAACAAAAAGCAATGAAAACCACTTACTTCTTTAAAACTACATAAATAAAACCAAGCCTCCACAGAGGCCTTCAAAAGCAGAGGGCAGAGTGATTTAACAAAAACTGTCTTATTCATGAAAATCTAGCCACAGACTCAGAGAATAACCCACTGCCCTCGCCCTAATTCTTCTGCTGCTCACAGTCTCTAAACTCCTGCTACAACATGCAGGAATTAACAATATGGCAAAACATATTATAGAAAGAAAAGAAGGAGACTTTCTTTGATTTGTGTTAACAGTCTTTAGGAGGAGGAGAATTTTATTTGCCATGCTCCCATTTCTTGACATATAAATCTATTTCTCAAAGTGTCCATCTTTCTGTTTTCCCCTACAGTGAGAACGCTAAGAATTCCTTGGAGAGCAGCCTACGGCAACTAAAATGCCATTTCACCTGGAACTTGATGGAGGGAGAAAATTCCTTGGATGATTTTGAAGACAAAGTATTTTACCGGACTGAGTTTCAGAATCGTGAATTCAAAGCCACAATGTGCAACCTACTGGCCTATCTAAAGCACCTCAAAGGCCAAAATGAGGAAGCCCTGGAATGCTTATGTAAAGCTGAAGAGTTAATCCAGCAAGAGCATGCTGACCAAGCAGAAATCAGAAGTCTAGTCACCTGGGGAAACTATGCCTGGGTCTACTATCACATGGGCCGACTCTCAGACGCTCAGATTTATGTAGACAAGGTGAAGCACATCTGTGAGAAGTTTTCCAGTCCCTACAGAATTGAGAGTCCGGAGCTTGACTGTGAGGAAGGGTGGACACGGTTAAAGTGTGGAGGAAACCAAAATGAAAGAGCGAAGGTATGCTTTGAGAAGGCTCTGGAAAAGAAACCAAAGAACCCAGAATTCACCTCTGGACTGGCAATAGCAAGCTACCGTCTGGACAACTGGCCACCATCTCAGAACGCCATTGACCCTCTGAGGCAAGCCATTCGGCTGAATCCTGACAACCAGTACCTTAAAGTCCTCCTGGCTCTGAAGCTTCATAAGATGCGTGAAGAAGGCAAAGAGGAAGGTGAAGGAGAGAAATTAGTTCAAGAAGCCTTGGAGAAAGCCCCAGGTGTAACAGATGTACTTCGCAGCGCAGCAAAGTTTTATCGAAGAAAAGATGAGCCAGACAAAGCTATTGAACTGCTTAAAAAGGCTTTAGAATATCTACCGAACAATGCCTACCTGCATTGCCAAATTGGGTGTTGCTATAGGGCAAAAGTCCTCCAAGTAATGAATCTAAGAGAGAATGGAATATATGGGAAAAGAAAGTTACTGGAACTAATAGGACACGCTGTGGCTCATCTGAAGAAAGCTGATGAGGCCAATGATAATCTCTTCCGTGTCTGTTCCATTCTTGCCAGCCTCCATGCTCTAGCAGATCAGTATGAAGAAGCAGAGTATTACTTCCAAAAGGAATTCAGTAAAGAGCTTACTCCTGTAGCGAAACAACTGCTCCATCTGCGGTATGGCAACTTTCAGCTGTATCAAATGAAGTGTGAAGACAAGGCCATCCACCACTTTATAGAGGGAGTAAAAATAAACCAGAAATCAAGGGAGAAAGAAAAGATGAAAGACAAACTGCAAAAAATTGCCAAAATGCGACTTTCTAAAAATGGAGCAGATTCTGAGGCTTTGCATGTCTTGGCACTCCTTCAGGAGCTGAATAAAAAAATGCAACAAGCAGATGAAGACTCTGAGAGGGGTTTGGAGTCTGGAAGCCTCATCCCTTCAGCATCAAGCTGGAATGGGGAATGAAGAATAGAGATGTGGTGCCCACTAGGCTACTGCTGAAAGGGAGCTGAAATTCCTCCACCAAGTTGGTATTCAAAATATGTAATGACTGGTACGGCAAAAGATTGGACTAAGACACTGGCCATACCACTGGACAGGACTATGTTAATTTCTGGGTCTTCAGAAAGCCCAAGGAGTTCTGGGAGAGGGACCAGATTGGGGGGTAGGTCCAAGGGCTTGGTGATAGAATTATTTCTCAATTGACTTCTTGAGTGCAGTTTGAACTGTAACATTTGCTTAGTCACCTTTAGTGGAGTAGTCCACTGGGCTTGTTTCTATGTTTATATAAAGCAGCCAAATTCTTCATGTAATATTGAAGTCCATTTTTGCAATGTTGTTCCGCATTTGGAGCCATTTTGCATCCCATAGAGGTTAGTCCTGCATAGCCAGTAATGTGCTAAGTTCATCCAAAAGCTGGGGGCCAAAGTCTAAATAGGGCTCGGTATCCCCCATCTCTTACCTCTGCCTCCTTCTTCCTCCTTCCCAGCCTATCATCGATCTTGAGTATTCTACACAACGTGAATTCAAGTGCCTGATTAATTGAGGTGGCAACATAGTTGAGAAGAGAGCAGAGAACAGGAAGAGACATAGCTAGAAGCAATGGGTGCAAAAAGCAATGTGTACAAGACTTTCAGCAAGCATAGAGAGAGTTCACCTCTACTCTGCCCTCCTCATAGTCATAATGTAACATTTAAAGAATGAAAATGGATTCTGTACAATACGCTAAAAACCAACATAATGTATTTCTTTAAAATCTGTGTGGAAAAAATAAATGTTCCATCTGTAGGGATAGGGAAAAAGTAACCAAAAGAGAGAAAGAGAAGGGAATGCTGGTTTATCTTTGTAGATTGTAATCAAATGGAGAAATTTTCAATATTTTAGCCATTGTTAGGAATTTTTTTTTGGTAAAAGGAAGACTGACTTTGTTCAAATGCTTTCATGAACCTGGTTTGAGATGATAGGAAAGCAACAAAATGGGGAACCTGGTGACTAAGGGCCTGGTGCAAGGTCTTGGGAAATGTCATTGACAATAGATGGTGGGGTTTTCCCCCCTTTAGAAATGTTGGATATTAAGTGATATAAACACTTCTAACTCTGAAAATCTTCTGAGAAATCCCAAAATTCATGGTATTCTTGGACAACTGGGATTTTCTAGGAAGATACTGAATGGCCTAGACATCAAAGTTGGTGTGAACCAAAATAGAGTCAGCTGACCCAGCATGAGACCATCAGTCATGCTCTGGGTTGGAAAATGTTTGCCTGTTGGAATTAATTTAAGCTTAAGTATATATCAACATTATTTTATTGTGCAATTAAAACAATAAAAATTCAAGGTTTTTTAAAGTTAAAAATTCTAACCACTGTAACAACAATTTTTGTGTTATTTTCTGTATTAAAAATCTTGTTGCATGCATTTGAGGTCATCAGGATGCAAAATTTGTATTCCTGAAAATGTCATATATTTTCATTAATAAATAGCCTAAATATGATAAAACATAAAGCAGTGTTCTGATTCATCTGGAATTTTGCTGTACTTTAAACCTTTCAGACTCAGCTACTGATAAATGAAATGTTACACAAGTATGAACCAAATCCAAATAACAGGCTGGTCTACTATCATAATCACCTGAACAGAACAAAACTTTTTCCTCAGCTTTAAGAGTCCAGGGCTTCAGATAACAGCTGCCTTCTGCCACCTGCTACCATTGACCTACATGAACACAGACATTCTGTCTCCACCTTGATGGTGGGTGGGCTACTGCCCTTTTCTTTGTTAAATTTTGTGCTTTTATCACATTTTCTCTATTCTGACCTCTATTATGAGAAATAAATGTCACTGATTCCATTTTATGCCCCATCCTGGACTCAATCCAAATGCGTGTTAGAGAGTCTTCCCTATTAAGTAAAGAATAGGAAGAGACAAGAAATCTCCGTTATTTTTCAAGAGGCCTCTAATGGAAAATGCAAATCATGCCAACTGCAAAGGTAAACTCATTTCACTGGATCAAAATGGACAAGTGTATGTTTCAGGGGTAGATCTAGCTCACCTTGCCTGAGTAAATTAGGACTACATCTGGTTCCTGGGAAGGAACACCACACATATTCTGAGTGGAAGGTTAAAATGGAAAGGCATGCCGACCTTGAGAGAGGACCATTGGTACCTGTGTGTGCTAAAGACAGATGTATGTAATCTTGTCCTTGCATGTCATGCCACCAGTCCCTTGCTGGAACAGGACCCTTAGTGGGAAAACAGAAAGAAGGGTAGGAAAGGGAAACATAACATCTTACACTTAATATTTATTTGGGGACTTAAAGTTAACAAATGATTGGAAAACAATAAAGAAAATTATGTACATAGCTCCTGTTTCCTGAAATTTCACCATCCAGGAATAACAAATGGAGTCACATTAATTGGGCTTGACTTGTAATTCCCTGCCTTTTAACCACAATTCCCAGGGCAGGACATTTGACTCCCTCCATATATTCACCCAACACAGCAAGCCCCTAGTAGATGTCTCCTACGTGCTGATGAACATGTCTATCAGAGTTATCTGATCACTTTTGCTACTTGTGTAGCTTCAACACCCATATCCATCAATGACCATTGCCCCTAAAACTGCCTTCAATACATTTCACATTCTCCGTATTTGATTGCCACCTTAATATCTCTGCCAACAATGTTTTCAAGTGTGTTAGTGTCAGTGAAAGAGTGAGAAGAATTCCTTTCTCTGTGTTGCTTCCAAGTAGTTGTTATTTATTTCTCTGCCTCAGAGTCCTCAGTGAAAAAGATTCATTGACTTCTGCTTGTCTTTCTCCATAGAGCTCAGACACAGTCCCTGGGGACAGCTGACCTTGAGTCATGCTGCAATTTCACCTTCCTTCATCCCCTATGTTAACTGACACATCAAATACAACTGGATCCAGTGCAACTGGAAGACTGCCTGTATTAGAATCCTGATTATAACACAGGTAGGCCTTGTGTTAGGATCCCTACCATACGTGCAATCAACCTTGGATGCCAATCTGAGGGTTGTAGTTTCCAACCTGAGATCATACATGCCCATTTCCTCGTTTCCTCCATTTCCCCCATCACCGATTTTGGAAAAGGGACTAACTTAGACTAATATGTAAGAAATTTTCCCCATGATTAATAGTGCAGCTATCTCATTGCTGATTATCTACACCTTCTAGGGAGGCTGCAAAGAGGGAAACCGACTAAAATCCTTAGATGTACCTAGGTGCATGCACTTGTAAGACAGACATTCTCAGCTCTACATGGGGCCTCCCTTCAGCTGCTTTACATACAGGACTTAAGACTAGAGAAGAGACCAGAGGCAGGATTTGTTGGAAGCCTGTAGAAACAAATCCCAAACAGTTCTTCTCCTCTGGTTCTCTGCAGGCTGCTATTGAAAAGGAGGCTACCAAACAGGTAAATGATACATATTGACCCCAGAGCCTTGATTTATGTCTCATTTGTTTTGGAAACATAATGAGTCAAAGTTTGTGTTATTTCTGAATTGGGTAACATGTAAAAATATGTAGTAAATTCTGCCCTGAACCTGGAAATTTCTGAAACCCTTCTAGAGACCTGGAAATTGGCCCCAGTGTGTTTATATATATATAATCTAATTAAAATATTTGAAAAGTCTTTCTTTACCTTTCCAGCATCCTGGATATCCCAAGTCAATGAGCCTATTTATATTCTGCTTTTGATTTACAGATATTACGCAGCAGAGATACTGTGATATAAAACCACTGAGCACACATTTTCCTTTCTCATTTTTAAATTAAACTTACTAATTTGTCATCAAGCACTACATTTAAAAACTCAAACCTGGCCAGGCACAGTGGCTCAAGCCTAAAATACCAGCACTTTGGGAGGCCGAGGAGGGAGGATCACCTGAGGCCACGAGTTCCAGACCAGACTGACAAATATGGTGAAACCCCGTCTCTACTAAAAAAAAAATACAAAAAAAAAATTAACCGGGCATGGTGGCGTGTGCCTGTAATTCCAGCTACTCAGGAGGTTGAGGTGGGAGAATCTCATGAACCTGGGAGGTGGTAGTTGCAGTGAGATGGTGCCACTGTACTTGGTGACAGAGGGAGAACCTGTCTCAAAAAAAAAAAAAAAAAAAAACTCAAACCTACTTGTACATTTTTTGCATTTAGTGAAAAAGCCTACATAAGTTGGAGCTTTAAAATATATGTATAAAACTATGTAATATATCTTCTAATTGTTGATTAAGAAAAACTAGAGTTTACTAGAATATTTTAAAATATGGAAACATTTTAAATAATGAGTAAGGCTTTTAGGTCATGGAAAAGAGTTGATTTGTCTAGGTGTTAAAAAGGAAATTATTATTTCCACTAGCAATGTATGAGAAATATTATTTCCAACATCTTCACCAATACTGAATATTACCAGTCTTTAATTTTTGTCAATCTGATGAGTGCATGCATATATTTCCAAAAAAGCTGCTGGCATATAGATCACAGATAAATAAAATGTTCAAGTGTGGAATCTGTATGACGGAAATCCTCTTCAAACCCAGAATGCTAGTTTTCTCTCCTCTCTCTCTCTCTCCCCCCACCACTTCTCTCTTCCTTTTGCTCTCCTTCTTTCTCACTTTCATCTTCCCTTTATGTCTTCTTCCTTCAAATTTCTCTTTCTAGAGATGACTTTGAGTCTCTGTGCATGAAGTGGAAAACATCCCTACCAGTTTACTTATCTCTTCTCCTAATAATTCAACAGAGGCCAGGTGCAGTGGCTCACACCTGTAATCGCCACACTTTGGGAGGCGGAGGTGAGCTGATTGTTTGAGCCCAGGAGTTCGAGATCAGCCTGGACAGCATGGTGAAACCCTATCTCTACAAAAAATACAAAACTTAGCTGGGCTTGGTGGCATGCACCTGTAGTCCCATCTACTTGGGATGTTGAGGTAGGAGGGTCACTTGAGCCCAGGAGGTGGGGGCTTCAGTGAGCTGAGATCATGTCACTGCACTCCAGCCTAGGCAACACAGTGAGATGAGACCCTGTCTCAAAAAATAAATAATAACAATAATTCAATAATGACTTTCTAGAATCGCTTTCTTCTGATCAAAATTCCAAAGAAAAATCTGTTTGTCTCATTTCAAGTGAATATCCATTACCAATAGAATCCAGTTGACCAAGAGAATGAGACCATAAGCCAGACAAAGCAGGAGCTTTGAGTGCAGGCTTTCTGCAGGAATGAGAGCAAATTATCCAAGAAGGAGACATAAGAGGAGAGAGGAAATGACTGGCAGAGGACATGGCTTGCATACCTAGAATACACTCTAGTTTTCCATCACACGAGCACAAAATTTTGTGTGTAGTCCAGCGCTGTCTTACATGTTATTACCTGTAGAATATCTAGAGTTCTAACTCTTCCAGTATTTCTCAAACTTTAATGTGCAGTGCCCACTTTCATGTGCACAATCACCTGAGGATCTTGTTAAAATGTAGACTATGATTTAGTAGATCTGGGTGGAGCCTGAGACTCTATATTTCTCACAAACTCTCAGGTCAAATCAATGCCAGTAGTCTGTAAACTACACCTTGAATAGCAGAGATATAGACTGAACTGCAACCAATTCAATCTGGTTCCATTTTTCAGCATATCCTTTAGTCAGAAATGAAGATGAATCATACCAGCACATTGTCCTTCCTACAGCCTTCTCTCTCTTTCAGTAACTCATCTCTTAAGAGCTCAGATAAGAAAATCTGTATTACCTCGAAAATAAGTATATTTAATGTAAAATGGTATAGCCACTTCAGAAAATAGTTGGGCAGTTCTTCAAATGGTTAAACATAGTTACCATATGATCCAGCAATTGCATTCCTAGATACGTATGTAAGAAAAAGGAAAACATGAAAACATATGTTCACACAAAACTTATGCATGAATGTTCATAGCTGTATTCATAGTTGCATTATTCATGATGGCCAAAAGGTGGACCCATCAACTGGTGAAGTGATAAATGAAATATGGTATATACACATAATGGAATATTATTTGGAAACAAAAATAAATGAAGTAATTACTGATACATGATACAACACAGATGAACCTTGAAAACATGCAAAATGACAAAAGGCAATTTAAAAAGGTCACATATTGTATGATTCTGTTTATATGAAATGCTCAACAGAGGCAAATTTGTAGAGACAGAAAGTAAATTACCAGTTGCCAAGGGTAAGGGAGGGGGTTGGGACGATGGGAGATGACAGCTTGAGAATGTTCTATAATTGATTGTGGTGCTGGTTGCATAACTGTGAATAGAATGAAAGCTATTGAATTGTTTACTTTAAATGGGTGAATTGTATGATATGTGAATTATATTTTATTATAGCTGTTAAAAAATGGGACTCTTGTTCCAAATATAATAAGGAAAATTTTTCTTTTGTTATCTACTTTTACTTCGAAGTTTGTTTTCGTTGTGTTGTACCCTAATTAGTAGCATTTTGAATGCTATTGTTGCTTTCACATTCAGTAGATATGTTAAAGAAGTTACGTATTCTATTTTCTGAGTTGGGTATGCTACAAAAATCTAATCCCATCTGATTTTATATTTAAATACTCATATGCAGGAACCTTACTGATTGGCAAATTGGCACAAAGAAAGAGTCCAAATACACAAGAGAATTTGACTCCATAGGTAAGTTCACATCTGCATGTATACAAGTTTAAGAATAATGTGAATTTAGGTCAGGCGCAGTGGCTCTTGCCTCTAATCCCAGCACTTTGGGAAGCCGAGGCAGGTGGATCATGAGGTTTAAAGATCGAGACCATCCTGGCCAACGTGGTGAAATCCCGTCTCTACTAAAAATACAAAAATCAGCTGGGTGTGGTGGTGGGTGCCTGTAGTCCCAACTTTTTGGGAGGCTGAGGCAGAAGAATTTCTTGAACCCAGGAGGTGGAGGTTGCAGTGAGCTGAGATTGTGCCACTGCACTCCAGCCTGGCTACAGAGCAAGACTCTGTCAAAAAGAAAAAAAAAAAGAATAATATGAATTTCTTAATGATGCAGATTGTTATTCAGTCACCATGTGCAACTGTCGCAAATACTGTGCTAATTCATGAGTACTTTTTGAGCCAGGAATTAGAACAAAAAGAAAAGCAAGAAAATGGACAATAGGTGCTACTGTACTGGAAATATAATTCTTCATTACATAAGAATCTATTGCATTCTGGTGAAAGAAAGGCTTTGAGTAGTTTGTTGAATTTGTCTTTTCTCTGATCTTTATTGCTACAATCCTCTCTGAACTCCGAAGCAGAATCTGTGTCTAAAAATCAGCTCCCTCACAATGCACAAACATCCATGATATGATCTCCATTCATTGTGAGCAAAGAAGAGAAGATAGACAACTTTTCCCTGTGCTGGATGTTTAGGGTTTCAAATCTGATTCTACCAGAATAAAGCACTGGATTCTGAGTAACAGAGGGGCTATTTGTTCTTTTAAATTTTTGTATGTTTTCATCTGTGATATGTGGGACCCTCTAAAGCATGAGGCCAAAGGCACCTCTTAACTGAGTGTAGGGATGGTATTTATACCTTTTATGATATCACAAATATTTGTACCTTTTATAAAGATATGTCACTTTATTATGACTAGGATAACAAATTGTTAAGTTAAACAACCAATCAGAATTAGACTTTTCCAAATTGCAGGTTACTTTCATAGAATATAACAACCTCTGAACTCAAAGTATCTCATGAGACTCTGTTGTTGGAAACACCATATGTCACGTCAATTTTGCTGCAAAAGAATCTCTGCTTTCTGCAATTACAGGATAGAGGGAATGCTTCTAGTTAATTCCTTCATCATCAAATTAGTCATTACAACTATACTTCCTAGGTTTTTATGAATATTTATATCATGGTTGGGAAGTATTATAAAATGAAAAAAAAAAAAAACCTCTCAGGGTAGTATCAACTCCTTCAGAGCTCAAAGCATAAATATATAATCCATCCATTAAACAATAATATGTGTATTACTTTTGCCCATTTTATAGCTGGGTAAACTAACTTATTATCCAGACCTTGGAGAGCTAAACAGCTCAGAGATCTCTCCAGGGCCTGGCTCCGTATGTTTAGTGTGAAGCAAAAAGGAAATTCTGGCTCAATGATTTGGCCCCTGGAAAATTCAAGAGCTAGTAAGGTAAACAGAGATAATTAAATCTAGGTCTTCAGGTCTAAATTTACTTCTGGGAGATAATTTACTGGACAAAACTACTATTTAAAAAAAAAAAATTTTGGAAGTCTTTCATATAACTGGGTCCCAGAAACCCCTACATCAGAATCTCCTAGAGACATTATTAAAAATGCAGTTTTGGAGGAGGTTCCAAGATGGCCAAATAGGAACAGCTCCAGTCTACAGCTCCTAGTGTGAGCTACACAGAAGATGGGTGATTTCTGCATTTCCAACTGAGGTACCAGGTTCATCTCACTGGGGCTTGTCAAACAGTGAGTGCAGCCCACGGAACGTGAACTGAAGCAGGGCAGGGCATTGCCTCACCCAGGAAGTACAAGGGGTCAGGGAATTCCCTTTCCTAGCCAAGGGAAGCTGTGACAGACAGTACCAGGAAAATCGGGACACTCCCACCCTAATACTGCATTTTTCCAATGGTCTTAGCAAATGGCACACCAGGAGATTATATCCCGCACCTGGCTTAGAGGGCTCCATGCCCACAGAGCCTAGCTCACTGCTAGTACAGCAGTCTGAGATTGAACAGTAAGGTGGCAGCAAGGCTTGGGGAGGGGCACCCGCCATTCCTGAGGCTTAAGTAGGTAAGCAAAGCAGCCAGGAAGCTCGAACTGGGTGGAGCCCACCACAGCTCAAGGAGGCCTGCCTGCCTTTATAGACTCCACCTCTGGGGGCAGGGCATAGCTGAACAAAAGGCAGCAGAAACTTCTGCAGACTTAAACATCCCTGTCTGACAGCTTTGAAGAGAGTAGTGGCTCTCCCAGCATGGAGTTTGAGATCAGAGAATGGACAGACTACCTCCTCAGATGGGTCCCTGACCCCTGAGTAGCCTAACTGGGAGGGACCTCCCAGTAGGAGCCAACTGACACCTCATACAGCGGGGTGCCCCTCTGAGATGAAGCTTCCAGAGGAAGGATCAGGCAGTAACATTTGCCATTCTGCAGCCTCCACTGGTGATACCCAGGCAAACAGGGTCTGGAGTGGACCTCCAGCAAACTGCAACAGCCCTGCCGCAAAGGGTCCTGACTGTTAGAGGGAAAATTAACAAACAGAAAGGACATCCACACCAAAACCCCATCTGTACGTCACCATCATCAAAGCCAAAGGTAGATAAAACCACAAAGACGGGGAGAAACCAGAGCAGAAAAGCTGAACATTCTAAAAATCAGAGCACCTCTTCTCCTCTAAAGGAATGCAGCTCCTCGCCAGCAATGGAACAAAGTTGGACAGAGATTGACTTTGACGAGTTGAGACAAGAAGGCTTCAGACAATCGGTAATAACAAACCTCTCCGAGCTAAGGGAGGATGCTTCAACTCGTCACAAAGAAGCTAAAAACCTTGAAAAACAGATTAGATGAATGGCTAACTAGAAAAAACAGCATAGAGAAGACCTTAAATGACCAGATGGAGCGGAAAACCATGGCATGAGAACTGCGTGATGCATGCACAAGCTTCAGTAGCCAATTGGATCAAGTGGCAGAAAGGGTATCAGCGATTGAAGATCAAATGAATGAAATGAAACAAGAAGAGAAGTTTAGAGAAAAAAAGAGTAAAAAGAAATGAACAAAACCTCCAAGAAATATGGGACTATGTGAAAAGACCAAATCTACATCTGATTGGTATACCTGAAAGTGACAGGGAGAATGAAACCAAGTTGGAAAACACTCTGCAGGATATTTATTATCCAGGAGAACTTCCCCAACCTAGCAAGGCAGGCCAACATTCAAGTTCAGGAAATACAGAGAATTCCACAAAGATATTCCTCAAGAAGAGCAACTCCAAAACAAATAATTGTCAGATTCACCAAAGTTGAAATGAAGGAAAAAATGTTAAGGGCAGCCAGAGAGAAAGGTCGGGTTACCCACAAAGGGAAGCACATCAGACTAATAGTGGATCTCTCAGCAGAAACTCTTCAAGCCAGAAGAGAGTGGGGGCCGATATTCAACATTCTTAAAGAAAAGAATTTTCAACCCAGAATTTCATATCCAGCCAAACTAAGTTTCATAAGTGAAGGAGAAATAAAATCCTTTACAAACAAGAAAATGCTGAGAGATTTTGTCACCACCAGGCCTACCATACGAGAGCTCCTGAAGGAAGCACTAAACTTGGAAAGGAACAACTGGTACAAGCCACTGCAAAAACATGCCAAATCGTAAAGACCATTGATGCCAGGAAGAAACTGCATCAACTAACGAGCAAAATAACCAGCTAACATCATAAGGACAGGATCAAATTCACACATAACAATATTAACCTTAAGTGTAAATGGGCTAACTGGTCCAATTAAAAGACACAGACTGGCAAATTGGATAAAGAGTCAAGACCCATTGGTGTGCTGTATTCAGGAGACCTATCTCACATGCAGAGACACACATAGGCTCAAAATAAAGGGATGGAGGAAGATGTACCAAGCAAATGGAAAACAAAAAAAGCAGGGGTTACAATCCTAGTCTCTGATAAAACAGACTTTAAACCAACAAAGATCAAGAGACAAAGAAGGCCATTACATAATGGTAAAGGGATCAATTCTACAAGAAGAGCTAACTATCCTAAATATATATGCATGCAATAAAGGAGCACCAAGATTCATAAAGCAAGTCCTGAGAGACCTACAAAGAGAGTTAGACTCCCGCACAATAATAATGGGAGACTTTAACACCCCACTGTCAACATTAGACAGATCAATGAGACAGAAAGTTAACAAGGATATCCAGGAATTGAACTCAGCTCTCCACCAAGCAGAACTAATAGACATCTACAGAACTCTCCACCCCAAATCAACAGAATATACATTCTTCTCAGCATCACACTGCACTTTTCCCAAAATTGACCACATAGTTGGAAGTAAAGCACTCCTTAGCAAATGTACAAGAACAGAAATTATAACAAACTGTCTCTCAGACCACAGTGCAATCAAACTAGAACTCAGGATTAAGAAACTCACTCAAAACTGCTCAACTACGTGGAAACTGAACAACCTAGTTCTAAATGACTACTGGGTACTTAACGAAATGAAGGCAGAGATAAAGATGTTCTTTGAAACCAATGAGAACAAAGATATAACACACCAGAATCTCTAGGACACATTTAAAGCAGTGTGTAGAGGGAAATTTATAGCACTAAATGCCCACAAGAGAAAGCAGGAAAGATCTAAAATTGACACCCTAACATCACAATTAAAAGAACTAGACAAGCAAGAGCAAACACATTCAAAAGCTAGCAGAAGGCAAGAAATAACTAAGATCAGAGCAGAACTGAAGGAGGTAGAGACACAAAAAACCCTTCAAAAAATCAATGATTCAAGGAGCTGATTTTTTGAAAAGATCAACAAAATTGATAGACCCCTAGCAAGAATAATAAAGAAGAAAAGAGAGAAGAATAAAATAGATGCAATAAAAATATGATAAAGGGGATATCGCCACCAATCCCACAGAAATACAAACTACCGTCGGAGAATACTATAAACTCCTCTATGCAAGTAAACTAGAAAATCTAGAAGAAATAGATAAATACATGGGCACATACACTGTCCCAAGACTAAACCAGGAAGAAGCTGAATCTCTGAATAGACCAATAACATGCTGTGAAATTGAGGCAATAATTAATAGCCTACCAACCAAAAAATGTCCAGGACCAGGCGAATTCACAGCCAAATTCTACCAGAGGTACAAAGAGGAGTTGGTACCATTCTTTCTGAAACTATTCCAATCAATAGAAAAACAGGGAATCCTCCCTAACTCATTTTATGAGGCCAGCATCATCCTGATACCAAAGCCTGGCAAAGACAAAATTTAAAAAAAGAGAATTTCAGGCCAATATCCCTGATGAACTTTGATGCAAAAACCCTCAATAAAATACTGGCAAACCAAATCCAGCAGCACATCAAAAAGCTTATCTGCCATGATCAAGTGGGCTTCATCTCTGGGATGGAAGACTGGGTCAACATACTCAAATCAATAAATATAATCCATCATATAAACAGAACCAAAGAAAAAAACCACATGATTATCTCAATAGATGCAGAAAAGGCCTTCAACAAAATTCAACAGACCCTCATGCTAAAAACTACCAATAAACTAGGTATTGATGGGACATACCTCAAAATAATAAGAGCTATTTATGACATACCCACAGCCAATATCATGCTGAATGGGAAAAAACTGGAAGCATTCCCTTTGAAAACTGCCACAAGACAGGGATGCCCTGTCTCACCACTCCTATGCAACACAGTGTTGGAAATTCTGGCCAGGGCAATCAGGCAGGAGAAAGAAATAAAGGGTATTTAATTAGGAAAAGAGGAAGTCAAATTGTCCCTGTTTGCAGATGACATGATTGTATATTTAGAAAACCCCATCATCTCAGCCCAAAAGCTCCTTAAGCTGATAAGCAACTTCAGCAAAGTCTCAGGATACAAAATCAATGTGCAAAAATCACGAGCATTCCTGTACGCTAATAACAGACAAACAGAGAGCCAAATCATGAGCGAACTCCCATTCACAATTACTACAAAGAGAATAAAATACCTAGGAATCCAACTTACAAGGGATGTGAAGGACCTCTTCAAGGAGAACTACAAACCACTGCTCAGTGAAATAAAAGAGGACACAAACAAATGGAAGAACATTCCATGCTCATGGATAGGAAGAATCAATATCTTGAAAATGACCATACTGTCCGAGGTAATTTATAGATTCAATGCCATCCCCATCAAGCTACCAATCACTTTCTTCACAGAATTGGGAAAAACTACTTAAAGTTCATATGGAACCAAAAAAGAGCCTGCATTGCCAAGGCAATCATAAGCCAAAAGAACAAAGCTGGAGGCATCACGCTACTTGACTTCAAACTATACTACAAGGCTACAGTAACCAAAACAGCATGGTACTGGTACCAAAACAGAGATATAGACCAATGGAACAGAACAGAGGCCTCAGAAATAACACCACACATCTACAACCATCTGATCTTTAAAAAACCTGACAAAAACGAGAAATGGGGAAATTATTCCCTACTTAATAAATGGTGCTGGGAAAACTGGCTAGCCATAAGTAGAAAGCTGAAACTGGATCCCTTCCTTAAACCCCATACAAAAATTAATTCAAGATGGATTAAAGACTTAAATGTTAGACCTAAAACCATAAGAACCCTAGAAGAAAACCTAGGCAATACCATTCAGGACATAGGCATGGGCAAGGACTTAATGACTAAAGCACCAAAAGTGATGGCAACAAAAGCCAAAATTGACAAATATAATCTAATTAAAGTAAAGAGCCTCTGAACTGCAAAATAAAGTACTGTTAGAGTGAACAGGAAAGCTACAAAATGGGAGAAAAGTTTTACAATCTACCCATCTGACAAAAGGCTAATATCCAGAATCTAGAAAGAACTTAAACAAATTTACAAGAAAAAAAATCAAACAGCCCCATCAAAAAGTGGGCAAAGGATATGAGCAGACACTTCCCAAAAGAAGACATTTATACAGCCAATAGACACATAAAAAGAAGCTCATCATCACTGGTCATCAGAGAAATGCAAATCAAAACGACAATGAGATCCAATCTCACACCAGTTAGAATGGTGATCATTGAAAAGTCAGGAAAAAACAGGTGCTGGAGAGGATGTGGAGAAAAAAGAACACTTTTACATTGTTGGTGGGACTGTAAACTAGTTCAACCATTGTGGAAGCCAGTGTGGCAATTCCTCAAGGATCTAGAACTAGAAATACCATTTGACCCAGCAATCCCATTACTGGGTATATACCCAAAGGATTATAAATCATGCTGCTATAAAGACACATGCACATGTATGTTTATTGCGGCACTATTCACAATAGCAAAGACTTGGAACTAACCCAAATGTCCATCAATGATAGACTGGATTAAGAAAATGTGGCACATATATACCATGGAATACTATGCAGCCACAAAAAAGGATCAGTTCATGTCCTTTGTAAGGACATGGATGCAGCTGGAAACCATAATTCTCAGCAAACTATCACAAGGACAGAAAACCAAATACCACATGTTCTCACTCACAGGTAGGAATTGAACAATGAGAACACTTGGACACATGATGGGGAACATCACACACCAGAGCCTGTTGTGGGGCAGGGAGAGGGAGGAGGGATAGCATTAGGAGATATACGTAATGTAAATGATGAGTTAATGGATGCAGTACACCAAGATGGCACATGTATACATATGTAACAAACCTGCATGTTGTGCACATGTACCCTAGAACTTAAAGTATCATATAATAAAACAAAATGCAGTTTCGAGCTTGGGGTTAAGATGGTGGACTAGAAGCAACTCCTGTGCCAGGCTATCATGGAAAGGAAACAAAAGGGCTAGTGAGCATTGACCCTTCGGGCCAATCATCTGAGAAATCATGTCGGGGATTTGGGATCCTACAAGGCATAAGGGGATTGCACAGAGCAGAAAGGGGTGAAGCTAGCTACCAGCCTGTCTGGGCTCAGTATGGAGCCAGGAGAACTTCTCCAAGACTGGAAAGGGTGAGTGAGTGAGAACCCCTTAGGGGATTCACACTCTCGAGAGGGACCTGTCCAAGACTGGAAATGGGAGAATTCCCCTGAAACTCCTGCCCACCGCTCCCACCCCACCACCGTGCTTCTAGACTGAGGCAGAAAGCCACCCAGATATTTTGCAGGGCAACTCTCTAGTCCAAGGAGACTTCTGCAAGCCCTGTGCCCCTAAGAAGACCAGCACCAGCGCCACAGCCCAATAGAGGCTGCAGTCACAGTGCCCAGGAGCAGTAAGATTGCCCCACCTCAACCCCTCTCTGGATGGGACTTGGTGCCAGCTTCCAGCCTAGTGGTCCTACTTCTCTGTCTGAACTCAGCCAGTGGCCATAGCCTCCTGTTTTCCCAGGAAGTACCTGGAGGGCAAGACAGGTGACTGCATCCACCCCTGCCACTGGTAGCCAGGCAGGCAACACTTGCTGCTACATTCTTTGCAGACAATATGATTGCATACCTAGAAAACCCTGATGTCTCTACTGAAAAGCTCCTAGGTCTAATAAACAGCTTCAGCAAAGTTCCAGGATACCAAATCAACATACAAAAATGAGTAGCATTCCTATACACTAACAAAATCCAAGCCAAGAGCCAAATCAGGAAGGCAATCCATTCACAATAGTCACAAAAAGAATGAAATACCTAGAAATACAGCTAACCCAGGAGGTGAAAGATCTCTACAATGAGAATTACATAACATACTTAAAAGAAATCAGAGATGACACAAACGAATGGAAATGCTCATGGATAGGAAGGATCAATATTGCTAAAATGGCCATACTACCCAAAGCAATTTACAAATTCAATGCTGTTCCTAACAAGCTACCAATTTCAGTCTTCATAGAATTAGAAAAATCTATTTTAAAATTCTTAAAGAACAAAAGTGCTCAAATACCCAAAGCAATCCTAAGCAAAAAGAACAAAGCTGGAGGCATCATGTTACCTGACTTTGAACTATACTACAAGGCTATAGTAACCAAAATAGCATGGTACTGGTACAAAAACAGACACATAGACCAATGGAACAGAATAGAGAGCCCAGACATAAGGGTACACACCTACAACCATCTGATCTTCAACAAAGGTAACAAAAACAAGCAATGGGAAAATGACTCCCTATTCAATAAAGGGTGCTGGGACAACTGGCTAGCTGTATACAGAAGATTGAAATTGGACCCCTTCCTTACATCATATATGGAAATCAACTCAAGATGGATTAAACGTAAAACCTAAAACTATTAAAACCCTGGAAGATAACCTAGGCAATACCATTCTTGACATAGAACCTGGCGAAGATGTCATGATGAAGACACCAAAAGGAATTGCAACAAAACCAAAAATTAACAAATGGACCTAATTAAACTAAAGAGCTTCTGCATAGCAAAAGAAACTATCAACAGAGTAAACAGGCAACTGACAGAATGGGAGAAAATATCTGCAAACTATACATAACCAAAGGTCTAATATTGAGAATCTATAAGAAACTTAAGCAAATTAACAAGCAAAAAAGCAAAAAACTCCATTAAAAAGTGGGCAAAGGACATGAACAGACACTTTTTAAAAGAAGACATGCATGCAGCCAACAAAAAAATGAAAAAATATGTGGTGTTCGGTTTCTGTCCTTGTGATATTTTGCTGAGAATTATGGTTTCCAGCTTCATCCATGTCCCTGCAAAGGACACAACTCATCCTTTTTTATGGCTGCATTGTATTCCATGGTGTATATGTGCCACGTTTTCTTTATCCAGTCTATTGGGTTGCTTCCAAGTCTTTGCTATTGTGAATAGTGCTGCAATAAACATACAAACCAACACAGCACGCGTATGCCTATGTAACAAACTTGCACATCATGCACATGTACCCAAGAAATTAAAGTGTAGTAATAAAAAAAGAAAAGAAATTTCTTCCTTCAGATACCCTAAAAAAAAGAATCTGAAAAAATACTCAATATTACTAATCATTAGAAGAATGAAAATCAAAACCACAATGAGATATCATGTCATACCAGTCATACCAGTCAGAATGACTATTATTAAAAAGTCAACAAAAATAACAGATACTGGTGAGGTTACAGAGAAAAGGGAACCCTTATAAACTGCTGGTGAGAATGTAAATTAGTTCAGCCATTATGGAAAGCAATGTGGCAATTTCTCAAAGAACTTAAAACAGAAGTACCATTCAACCCAGCAATCCCATTACTGGATACACACCCAAAGGAATATAAATCATTCTGCCATAAAGACACATGCACAACCATCACAGCACTATTCACAATAGCAAAGACATGGACTCAACCTAAATGCCCATCAACAGAAGACCGGATAAGGAAAATGTGGTACATATACACCATAGAATACTAGGCAACCACAAAAAAAAAAAAAAAAAAAGAATAAGATCATGTCCTTTGCAGTAACATGAATGGAACTGGAGGCCATTATCCTAAGTAAACTAATGCAGGAAGAGAAAACAAAATACCGCATGTTCTCACTTATAAGTGAGAACTGAACATTATGGACACAAAGAGGGGAACAGACACTGGGGCCTACTTGAGGGTGAAGCATGGGAGAAAGGAGAGGACTGAAAAACTACCTATCATATACTATGCCTATTACCTGGGTGACTAAATAATCTGTACACTAAACCCTCATGACATGCAATTTACCTAAATAACAAACCTATACATGTACACCTGAACATAAAATAAAAGTTAAAAAAAAAACCTGCAATGAGATATGATCTTACCCTTGTTAAAATTGCTTATATCCAAAAGACAGGCAATAACAAATGCTGGCAAGGATGTGGAGAAAAGGGAACCCTTGTACACTGTTGGCGGGAATGTAAACTATTGTAACTACTACGGATAACAGTTTGGAGGTTCCTCAAAAAACTAAAAATAGAACTACCATATGATCTAGTAATCCCACTGCCAGGAATATATCAAAAAGAAAGGAAATCAGTACATCAAAGAGATACCTGCACTCCCATGTTTATTGCAGCACTATTCACAATAGCCAAGATTTGGAAGCAACCTGAGTGTCCATCAACAGAAGAACGGATAAAGAAAATGTGATACATTTACACAATGGAGTACTCTTCAGCCACAAAAAGAATGAGATCCTGTCATTTGCAACAACATGGATAGAACCGGAGGTCATTATAAGTGAATTATGCCAGGCGCAGAAAGACAAATTTTACATATTCTCACTTGTTTGTGGAAGCTAAAAATATTAAGACAATTGAACACATGGAGACAGAGATTAGAATGATGATTACTACAGGCTGGGAAGACTAGTAGTGGGGGAAGTGGGGATGCTTAATGGGTACAAAAATATACCTAGATAGAATTAATAAGATCTAGTGTTTGTTAGAAGAAGAAGATGACTATAGTCAACAATAATTTATTGCATATTTCAAAATAACTAAAAGAGTATAATTGGATTGTTTGTAATACAAAGAATAAATGCTTGAGGTCATTTACCCTGATGTGATTATTACTCATTGTATGCTGTATCAAATATTTCATGTACCCCATAAATATATATACCTTCTATGTGGCCACAAAAGTTTTTTAAAATAAGAATTGGCTTAAAAAATGCAGTTTCCTGGGCCCCACCCTAGACTATGGTCAGATACCTAATATCGACAGAAAAAGTCAAACTCTGTAAAACATTTGAAGAGATTTATTCTAAGCCAAATATGAGTGACCTGTGGCCTATGACACAGCCCTCAGGAGATCCTGAGAACAAGTGCTAGGCTACGACTTGGTTTTTATACATTTTAGGGAGACATAAGACATCAATCAATACATGTAAGGTATACATTGGCTAGGTCCAGAAAGGTGGGACGATTGGAAACAGGGAAGCAGGGCAGCTTCCAAGTCATAGGCAGATTCAAAGATTTTCTGATTGATGATTGGTTGAAAGAGTTATTATCAATAGAAAGGAATGTCTGGAGACATTCAGTAGAAATTCAATAGACAATCAATAGAAAGGAATGTCCGGGTTGTGGAGACCAAGATTTTATTATGCAGATGAAGCCTGCAGGTAGCAGACTTCAGAGAGAATAGGATGTAAATGTTTCTTGTAACACTTGAAAAGAGCATGTTCTGGCTGGGTGCAGTGGCTCACGCCTGTAATCCCAGCACTTTTGGAGGCCGAGGTGGGTGGATCACCTGAGGTCAGGAGTTCAAGACCAGCCTGACCAACATGGTGAAACACCATCTCTACTGAAAATACAAAAATTAGCTGGGCGTGGTGGTGGGCGCCTCTAATCCCAGCTACTCGGGAGGCTGAGGCAAAAGAATCACTTGAACCCAGAAGGCAGAGGTTGCAGTAAGCTGAGATCATGCCACTGCATTCCAGCCTGGGCAACAAAGTAAGACCCTGTCTCAAAAAAAAAAAAAAAAAAAAAAAAGAGTGTGTTCTATTAGTAATTCTAAAAGGAAAAAGGGTGTAATGAGGTATATCCAGCTTCCCCTTCCCATCAGTTTTCAGGTTAACTTTGGAATGCCGTTGGCCAAAAGCAGGGGTCCAGTCGCGTGGTTGGTGAGTATGGCCTTAGAATTTAATTTTTTGATTTACATTAGGAATACTTCCACATTCTCTCAAACCAATTTTAGTCATGGTTTTGAACAATGTACTCTGGCTCACCCGTTGCAGGTCTCAAGCTGTTAGGTTTCATTTTCCTCCTCCTGACGATTTTAAATTAGTTTCACTTTCCAGTTTCCTCTTCCTTCCCCTAAAAGCAGTTACTCAAAACATCAGCTGATGCGTGCCCTACTCTCCCACCCCTTTATGTAGTTCCTTCAGTATTTACTTGAGGCAGACAGGAAGACTTCTGAAGAACAAATCAGCCTGGTTACCAGCTTTTTGGAACAGCAGAGACGCAGAGAGCAGTCATGAGGTCAGTGAAATAAAAATGCAGAATCATGCTTGTTATTGAGTGCAAATTGTAAGTTGAGCTTCTTACTGTGCAGGCACATTCCTGAATTGTCCTGATGTTTATAGATTCAATATGTCTTTATCAGTCTGAGCATTTATAAGATGTTTGAGGGTTTTTTCCCTGTGGCTTTTTTTGGTGTATACACAGGCTCCTTAAGTTTCTGGAACTGTTCCCTATGGAACTATATACGAGGGAGGCAGAGTGGGGAATGCATCAGCTCATGTTTCCTCCCTGTGTGCAGCTATTCCCTGTGATGAGAGGAAGGCTTGGCAGGAGCAGTGTATTTCACTCAGCCACAAACTTTGCTGATTCAAGGGTAGACCTAAGGGAATTACTCTTCTGGGGCTTTTCTGTTACTGTCATTTTGCTTGAAAAGATTAAGTCACAGGCGTTTTTTCTTGTAATTTTAAAAGGAGGAATTTATTTTCAACAGATACTGTGAAAGATATAATCAATACCACAGACCCACTCATGAAGAGGGCAATTTTGCCCTGAAACGTTGCATTACTTTAAGGTGGGAAGTGCAAGAAACAATTCTTACAAAGGACCGTTTTTGTCATTTCTTATATAAAAACAAACCCAAAGTTTAGCACTTATTTTTATTGATGTAGTGAATGCTGGTCAGCAGCAGAAAAGAATTTCTCCTCAAAAGTGTAATGACCTAATCTCTTATCTAAAACTGTTCTAATCTCTAATGATGGAAAGCAAATCAGTGGTTGCCTGGAGATGGTGGGGATTGAGTAGGAAGGCTCCCAAAAGAATCTTTTGGAATCATAGGAATAGTCTACAGGGAGGTAGTGGTGGTGGCTACATAAGCATAAACATTTATCAAAACTCATCAGACTATACACTGAAAATGGGTGCATCTTATTGTATATAAAGTATTATCTCAGTAAACTTGATTTTTAAATATATATGTTGACCTCCTGGAGTTCTTCAGGGGATAGCACGTCAGGGAGAACTAAGAGAAAAGGATGCCTTTCCCACCAAGCATTTCCAGGGAAGGAGTGAGGAAGTGATTGCCAGGGAGGGAAGACCCCATCAACCATTTAGGGGGACAGAAAAGGAAAACTGGATTCCCTACCCTCTGCCCCAAGGACTTGAAGATGCTCTGCAATGTCATGTTTGGGGATGAAATGGGTAAGAGGAATTCACTGCCAAATACCTCAGGCTAACCCTTTTATATAGAATAAGTTCCTGGTCAAGAGCGATGTTAATTGTGTCTGTGTGAGTGGGGTTGACCAGAAGCCAGGCACTACCCAGCATCTTAGTAAGCAGCTTACAGGAAAGGTTTTGCAGGGTCCTGTCTTTAGGTGTGTCTATAGCCACTGACCTGAGGAGGTCTGAGGGGGACTCTCTGAACTATGCTGGACTCAGGTTCACATCAAGGTGCTCCTATTTCCAGAGGCTGTAGGAACAGGAAGAGGTTGGGCTGCTCCTCTCCAGCAGTGCTAAAAATTTCCAAATGGGAAAATCACCTGGAGAACTCGCTGGCACATGCCAGCTGATGGGCATCCTCCTCTGCCCCATCCACCGAGGAACTCTGTTGCCCCCTTTATACACTCACAAATTCACTTAAAATTATAACACAAATATATTAATACCAGCAATCATGGTGGTAACATTTCTTTGTGATATGTAGTTAGTGGGCACTGTGTTAAACGCTTTTTATGCATGACCTCATATCACCCTTCCAACAGCCCTAGAAGTAAGAGCTATTATTTCCATTATTAGCCTCATTTTCTAGATGACCAAAATGGGGCTTAGAAGGGCAAATTACTTGCCCAAGACATCAGGTAGAGAGCAGGTGTCAGAGGAGAGTCATTAATGGAGGCGCCAAACTCTAATGCTGATCATCTGACTCTATGCCCAATGGTCAAAAGGTGAAAGATCTTAATGCTTTCAACTATGCTCACTTTAAAGAGGGGCCCAGGGATGGGCTTCCTATCTGGAGAGATTGGGCCAGTCTTTGATGGTTACCCACCCCTTAGAGTGGTCAAAGCCATAAGAGCTGAACCCAGATCTTGGAGAAGGGTGAAAGTGGTTCTCCCCAGGGCATAATTTTCTATCAATTGGATGGAGGGAAAAAGGAAATTCATCCCAGGGCATTTTAAGGATAAGAGAATGAGGTTCAGTGATGTGACTCAAGAAATATCCCAGAACTAAGTAAAGAGGTCACTGAAATCCAGGTGTCCTGTGGTTTTCTTCCCTTCACTCAAGCTTGTCTGATAATGCTTCTTAATTCACCACATTAGCTCCACAAATGAAGGGGAAAACTGCTTTTAAAAATACGTCTACAACAGCACTTCTCAGAATGTGGTACAGGAGCTCCTGCCACTGAATTTCCAAGGCACTTGTGAAAACACAGGTTTCTAAGCTCACATCAGATTCATTGCATCAGAGTCTCTGGGAGTAGGACCATATAATTAGTACTGTCAACATACAATAATCAGAAGGCTCAGGATCCAGTTAAAAGAGTTTATTCCAGCAAAAAGTTGAGGGCGGCAATCCCAGGAGTAGAGCTACACCCAAGAATGGTGAACAACATTCCCAGTGTAGAGAAAAATGAGGACTGTTTACATAGGCAAAGACAGAGGTGTTGAACAGAATGACAGCTTCTGTTGTTGTTGTTGTTTTTGAGACAGAGTCTTACTCTGTCACCCAGGCTGGAGTGCAGTGGCCCAGTCATGGCTCACTGCAGCCTCAGACTCCTGGGTTCAAGGGATTCTTCCACCCAGCCTCCCAAGTAGCTGGGAGTATAGGAGCACACCACTACGCCTGGTTAATTTTTTGTATTTTAGTAGAGATAGGGTTTTGCCATGTTGGTAAGGTTGGTCTTGAATTCCTAACCTTAAGTGATGCACCCACCTTGGCCTCCCAAAATGCTGGGATTACAGGCATGAGCCACCGTGCCTGGCCAACATCTTCCATACAGAGGAAACATACAGATATACAATTTGATTGGCTACTATTGATTATAGTCCAAGGGAATTGCTTAATATTCTTTTGCAAAGAGGTAACACGGCTGGCCACAGTGGCTCACGCCCATAAGTCCAACACTTTGGGAGGAAGAGGAGGGCAGATGCTTGAGCTCAGGAGTTGGAGACCAGCCTGGGCAACATAGTGAGACCCCATTTCTACTAAAAATACAAAAATCAACCAGGCGTGGTGGCATGTGCCTATAGTCTCATCGACTGGAGAGGCTGAGGTGGGAGGATCGCTTGAGCCTGGGAGGCAGAGGTTGCAGTAAGCTGAGATCGTACTACTGCACTCCAGCCTGGATGACAGAGTGAGATCCTGTCTCTAAAAAAAAAAAAAAAAAAAAAAAGTAACAATCAGAAGGGTCTCTGTTTCCATAACATGAGGTCTAGGTTTTAATAAAGACTAGGTTGTCTGAGGCCGGGCACGGTGGTGCACGGCTATAATCCCAGCACTTTGGGAGGCTGAGGCGGGCAGGTCACGAGGTCAGGAGTTCGAGACCAGCCTGACCAACATGGTGAAACCCTGCCTCTACTAAAAATACAAAAATTATCCAGGCATGGTGGTGCATGCCTGTAATCCTAGCTACTCAGGAGGCTGAGGCAGGAGAATCACTTGAACCCAAGAGGGAGAAGTTGCAGTGAGACTTGTGAGTCTGGTTAATGTGTAACCTCTCACCACACAGGTCAGGGAGCAACAGTCATGCATCTGAGAAAAAAACCAGTCACATTACGTGAGTCAGTTTTCAGGGCTTAACTTTGCCTCTTGACATAATACATTTGGAAGCTTTTAAAATTTTATTTTCTTTTTACAGTGCATTTTTACAACTTTCAAACTACAGTTTTCCAAATCTGTCTGGAACATATTCCTGGCACGAGTCAGCTCAGTTCTTACAGATTCTGTTTCAGTTTCCCTTCAAGAAGGATCTTGATAGGGTTCCATCAGTTTCACTTTCCTTTCGCCTTTCATAAAAGCACAGACCTAACAGCAGCCTGGTTAGAAACCTCTTCAGCATTTGCTTGGAATCAATAAGCTAAAAACAAAATCAACTGGGACCCCAGCTTTTCAGAACTGCAGGGAAACAACCATCATGAGGTAAATAGTCCCTGCTTCTCTGATAGGAAACAGAATTTCTTAGGTACAACTTGCTGACTTACGCTATTTCAGTGTTTGCTTAGGGATGAAATATGCGTTTATCTAATTCAAGCATAAATCTGCCTTACCCATTTGTGCATTTTTATTTCTGTAGCTTTTTGTGATGTATAGAGTCAGGCAGCCAAAGGACGCAGGGAAAGGGGAGCTGGGAGCTGGGAAGGGACGGGGCATGTTGAGAGATCCTAGAGAGCTCGTGCTTATATCCTTTCAGGCAAAATCGGGTCAGTGAAAGTTGAGGCCTGGAAGGAAGTTACTGGAGGTCCGGGTTCATCTTTTGTTTCTTATATTTAGAAAGCCTAAGTCAGAGGTTTGTGGGTTTTGTTGTGCTTGTGGTTATTTTAAAACTATGCTTGCTTCTCAGCAAATGTGTCAATGATTAATTCAGCACTGCGAAATTCCAATTTATGTTGAGGTCACTTTTACCTTGAAATGCACTTTTTCATAATTGGGAGATATGTCTACCTGAGTTGTCTGTCCTCTAGGAGGTCTAGTGACCTGCTAAGCCTCCCATGTGATCAACGAACAGGGAGAAAGTGTTGCTTGCAGTCTCTCAAACTGTGGTTTGCGAGTGGCATGAATCATATCAACCTGAGTCTTATGATAGAATGCAAATTTCTAGGTACTGCATTCTGAAATCCTGATTGAGTAAAACAGAAATAAGGTCCAGAAACAAACACATATTTAAAGAGGACCACAAGTACTTCATAGGCACACTGAATGGCTTATAGAAGAAATGTCCATCTCCAAATCCTCTCTTCCTTAAACGCATACAAGGCTTCCTGCGTTGTATGTGTGTACATGTGAAGGAGGAAACCCAAGAGTCAGGAGTGGGGAGGGGTGGGAAGAACGTTGAAATAAAGCAAAGCTTGTGCCTGGGCACAGTGGCTAAGCCTGATAATCCCGGCACTTTAGGAGGCTGAGGCAGGAGGATTGTTTGAGACCAGGAGGTCGAGACCAGTCTTGGCAACAAAGTGAGACCTACAAAAAAACAAAAATAAAAATGAAGCAAAGCTTGCCTGTTTAAGGGGTATTTTAAGTATGGGAAACTGGCGATTGGAAATCACTGCTAAAAACGGAAGTCTTCCCAGAGCCTTGCTGCTCACAGTGTGGTCTGAATCTGAGATCCCCCGGGAAGTTCTAAGACAGGCAACATCCCAGCTTATCTGAATCCAGATCTGCATTTTAAAAAGATTCCCAGGTGTTTGCGTCCATAAGTACATTAAAGGTTGAGAAGCCCAGCTCTGGAGAGTTCCTTCACTTGCTTTCTAAAGTGAGGGACTCCTTGGATTGGGCCTGTTCTGACCAACCAACTGAGCATAGGTCTGCTGGGGTTCCTTCACGTAGTCAGTTGGAGCATAACCAGCACATGTGCGGGACAAGCTGCACATGTGCAGACAAGAGTGGGGAAATCCCCACTCTTACCACTTCAAGATGGCCACTTTCTGAAAATTTCAAGATTCTACTCTAGTAATGGCTTTGACCGGGAAGGAGATGTGGTATCTACCCTGGAGTCTGTGAGCAAGACAGGCGATCACGATCTGGGTTAGGTGAGAGACTGTAACTATGTTGATTCTGGGGATTTCCTGAGGACTAGCAGCACTAACTTTAACTGCTTTAGTAAGCGAAATTTCATGTCTGCAATCCGGTGTCATGGGAAATCTCTTTCTGCACCCGAGGGAATCCTATCTCCCTAAGGTCCCTAAGGTCTTCTACTAGATGCAGATCTAGTAGAGTCTTCTACTAGATGCAGATAGGACTGGCATTTTACTCCCCACATTTCATCTGAACCTAGCTTTTTTTTTTTTTTTTTTTTGAGACGGAGTCTCGCGCTGTGGCCCAGGCTGGAGTGCAGTGGCGCGACCTCGGCTCACTGCAAGCTCCGCCTCCCGGGTTCACGCCATTCTCCTGCCTCAGCCTCCCGAGTAGCTGGGACCACAGGCGCCCACCACCGCGCCCGGCTAATTTTTTGTACCTTTTTAGTAGAGACGGGGTTTCACCGTGGTCTCGATCTCCTGACCTTGTGATCCGCCCGCCTCGGCCTCCCAAAGTGCTGGGATTACAGGCGTGAGCCACCGCGCCCGGCTTTTTTTTTTTTTTTTTGAGACGGAGTTTTGCTCTTTCGCCCAGGCTGGAGTGCAGTGGCCCGATCTCGGCTCACTGCAACCTCCGCCTTCCGGTTTCAAGCAATTTTCCTGCCTCAGCTTCCTGAGTAACTGGGATTACAGGCGCCCGCCACCACGCTCGGCTAATTTTTGTATTTTTAATAGAGACGGGGTTTCATCATGTTAGCCAGGCTGGTCTCGAACTCCTGACCTCAAGATCGAACCCCCTCCCAGCCTCCCAAAATGTTGGGATTACAAGCGTAAGCCACTGCACCCGGCCACCTAGCTGTTCTTTACCAAGTGACTGTAGTCATCATCCCACCTGCCTGCTTGTATTTCTTTAAATATCTGCATTAATTACTATTAACTAACTTATTTATACATATAAGAAGTATTCAGAATAACTTTCAAAAACGCATATGAGAAATTATTAAGTGAGGAAACCTTGGCAAATGGAGTATTTGTTTTAAGAGGGCAATAGTATTATAATGCAAACCTCCTGACCTCTGGCTCTAGGGTTCATGTTTCTTCTTATCAAGGTCTTAGGGCTTCCAGTCCAATATATTTTGCTCCAAATTTTACTTCAAGGAGAGAGCAAGTATCAAATACCTCATCAAATTGGAAACTTTAGGGAGTAAGGTTTAGGAAAAATCAAGAGAATCAAGGGACCTGAATTCCAATTTTCAGTGCGTTTTATAATCATAAAGTCATATGAGTGGTTGGCTATCTTCCTGAATAAATAGCTCCATGTTATCATTAAATGTCTCAGCCTGGCCAACTCTGGCATTGGTAAAGCATTGGTGGGGATGGAATATCCCTGAGAGATCCGTATTCAGAGCTCTTTCACAAGTCCAGAAATGTTCAGTGTGCTTTTCGGCTTGTCCAACACTTTCTTGAGCAATTGATACCTTCTGAAGTTGATACATGACAGGGTGGAAATATATTTCATCTTAGAGGGAGAATCTTGAGCTATAAGTGCTTAAAATTTAGTTTGGTAAGATCCCTGGTGCATTGATATGTTGAAGCCCTCTGCCCTCCAAATAAAAAAAAAATAGAGAGAGAGAGATAGTGTCATCAGAGTTGCAAGGTGGTTTCTGGTTTCATTGAGGCAAACACAACCAATGTCACTTGTCATTCTGCAGGTCCACTGTATACTCTCTATTAATCACTGGAGTGTTCAGCTGTTATTTTCAGGCACCTATATGTACCTACAAATCTGCAGAGACATTCTATTGATCGGAGACTCACCCTTTCTCTCCTTTCTCCTTCTAACCTTCCTAATTCACCCATCTGCAAAGTTAACTCTTGTTTCCATGACTTTATTATGATTTAGTGGCATAACAGATATAAGCAGAGTTGTTCAATTATCATCATTATAACTTACTCTTGGTATTCATTTTTTAAATAATTGCTAACTTGACTTTTGACTTGTAGTCCTTCATACAGGGTAGTTAGAATCCCCAGGTGAAGCCAAATTGAAAACCCCTAGGGCCAGGTGTGGTGGCTCACACCTGTAATCCCAACACTTTGGGATGTCAAGGCAGAAGGATTGCTTGAGACCAGAAGTTTGAGACCACTCTGGGCAATATAGTGAGACCCTGTCTCTACAAGAAAAGGAAGGAAGCAAGGAAAGAAGGAAATGCATCTTTTTACTTACAATGTTTTCAATTTATGATGAGTTTATCAGGATGTAACCCCATCATAAGTCAAGGAACATCTATATATAAAGAGATTTATTATGAGGAATTGGTTCACCTAATTATGGAGACTGGTAAATCCCATAATCTGTTGTCTGCAAGCTGGAGACCAAGGAAAGTTGATAGTGTAGTCCCAGTCCAAGTCTAAAAGCCTGAGAACCAGGCAAGCCAATGGTGAAAGTTCTAGTCCAAGTCTAGTCCAAGGGCAGAAAAAGATCAATGTGCTAGCTCAAGTATCGGGAGAACCCACTCCCGATGTTTAACATGGGTTCTTTTCTATTTCCTAAGTGTCTCGGCTGGGTTGAGAAATAAAGGGAAAGAGAGAAATTTAAAGCTGGGTGTCTGGGGGAGACATCACATGTCGGCAGGATCCGTGATGTTCCCCAAGCCGTAAAACCAGCAAGTTTTTATTGGCGATTTTCAAAAGGGGAGAGAGTTCACGAATGGGGTATGGGTCACAGAAATCACATACTTCACAAGGTAATAAAATATCACAAAGCAAATGGAGGCAGGACGAGATCACAGGACCACCGGATGAGGTGAAATTAGAATTACTAATGAAGTTTCGGGCACGCATTGTCATTGATAACATCTTATCAGGAAACAGGGTTTGAGAGCTGGTAACCTGTCTGACCAGAATTTATTAGGTAGGAATTTTCCCATCCTAGGAGACCGGGGCTTATTTCATCCCATTGGCTTCAACCATAAAAGACGGGACACCTTAAAAAGGGGTCGTCTCTAGGCCTACTTTCAGGGTGCATTCTCTTTCTTGGGGATGTTCCTTGCTGAGAAAAAGAATTCAGGGATATTTCTCCTATTTGCTTATGAAAGAGGAGGAATATAGCTCTGTTCCGTCCGGATCACCGGCGGCCAGTTCAAAGTTACCTCTCTTGTTCCCTGAACATCGCTGTTATCCTGTTCTTTTTTAAAGACGCCCACATTTCATATTCAAACACATGCTCTTCAAACAATTTGTGCAGTTGACACAATCACAGGGTCCTGAGGCTACATTCATCCTCCTCAGCTTACAAAGAAGATGACGGGATTAAGAGATAAGTAAAGACAGGTATAGGAAATCACAAGGATATTCATTGGGGAAGTGATAAGTGTCTATGAAATCTTCACAATTTATGTTCAGAGATTACAGTAAAGACAGGTGTAAGAAATTATAAAAGTATTAATTTGGGGAACTAATAAATGTCCATGAAATCTTCACAATTTATGTTCTTCTGCCGCGGCTTCAGCTGGTCCCTCCGTTCGGGGTTCCTGACTTCCCGCAACACTCAAGCAGTCGGGCGGAGGGAGAATTCTCCCTTCCTCTGCCTTTTTGTTCTATTAACGCCCTCAACAGAATGGAGACGCCCACCCATGCTGGGGAGAGCAATCTGCTCTACTCAGTCCACTAATTCACAGGTTCATGTCTTCCAGAAACAACCTCACATACACACCTAGAAATAATGTTGGACCACATATCTGGGCATCCTGTGGCCCAGTTCAATTGACATATAAAATTAATGATCACAGGGTGCAGTGCTTGGCAGTGTACATCACAGTGACCATGTTTATTTTCTCCACAGTGAGGTCACCAAGAATTCCCTGGAGCAAATCCTTCCACAACTGAAATGCCATTTCACCTGGAACTTATTCAAGGAAGAAAGTGTCTCAAGGGATCTGGAAGACAGAGTGTGTAACCAGATTGAATTTTTAAATACTGAGTTCAAAGCTACAATGTACAACTTGTTGGCCTACATAAAACACCTAGATGGTAAAAACGAGGCAGCCCTGGAATGCTTAAGGCAAGCTGAAGAGTTAATCCAGCAAGAGCATGCTGACCAAGCAGAAATCAGAAGTCTAGTCACTTGGGGAAACTATGCCTGGGTCTACTATCACTTGGGCAGACTCTCAGATGCTCAGATTTATGTAGACAAGGTAAAACAAACCTGCAAGAAATTTTCAAATCCATACAGTATTGAGTATCCTGAACTTGACTGTGAGGAAGGGTGGACACAACTGAAGTGTGGAAGAAATGAAAGGGCGAAGGTGTGTTTTGAGAAGGCTCTGGAAGAAAAACCTAACAACCCAGAATTCTCCTCTGGACTGGCAATTGCGATGTACCATCTGGATAATAACCCAGAGAAACAGTTCTCTACTGATGTTTTGAAACAGGCCATTGAGCTGAGTCCTGATAACCAGTATGTCAAGGTTCTCTTGGGCCTCAAACTGCAGAAGATGAATAAAGAAGCCGAAGGAGAGCAGTTGGTTGAAGAAGCCTTGGAAAAGGCTCCTTGCCAAACAGATGTCCTCCGCAGTGCAGCCAAATTTTACAGAAGAAAAGGTGACCTAGACAAAGCTATTGAACTGTTTCAACGGGCATTGGAATCCACACCAAACAATGGCTACCTCTATCACCAGATTGGGTGCTGCTACAAGGCAAAAGTAAGGCAAATGCAGAATACAGGAGAATCTGAAACTAGTGGAAATAAAGAGAAGATTGAAGCACTAAAGCAATATGCTATGGACTATTCGAATAAAGCTCTTGAGAAGGGACTGAATCCTCTGGATGCGTACTCCGACCTTGCTGAGTTCCTGGAGGCAGAATGTTATCAGACACCATTCAGTAAGGAAGACCCTGATGCTGAGAAGCAACAATCCCATCAGCACTATTGCAACCTTCAGAAATATAACGGGAAGTCTGAAGACACTGCTCTCCAACGTGGTTTAGAGGGTTTGTCCATAAGCAAAAAATCAACTGAGAAGGAAGAGATCAAAGACCAACCACAGAATGTATCTGAAAATCTGCTTCCACAAAATGCACCGAATTATTGGTATCATCAAGGATTAATTCATAAGCAGAATGGAGATCTGCTGCAAGCAGTCAAATGTTATGAGAAGGAACTGGGCCGCCTGCTAAGGAATGCCCCTTCAGGCATAGGCAGTTTTTTCCTGTCAGCATCTGAGCTTGAGGATGGCAGTGAGGAAATGGGCCAGGACGCAGTCAGCTCCAATCCTAGAGAGCTCGTCTCTAACTCAGAGTAACTGAATTGAGACAGAGGAGGAAAACAGAGCATCAGAAGCCTAAAATGATGGTTGTGAAGGGTAGGAAGATAGGAAGACAGGGGGCCCCAGCTTGGGGTTGCTGAGCAGGGAAGTTTTGCATGTTGCTTTAAAGTACATTTTTAAAGAATTGTTTCGCATGTTCATTATAGTTAATTAAAGTTATGTAGTCAGAAGGTCTGATAACTAATCACTGGTAGCAATAAATGCTTCAGGCCCACATGTTGCTGATTAGTTCTGAATTTTCATTCAGTTCACCATATAACCCTCATTCCAGCCCTTCCTGCCAAGAGTCATAATTGGTGACTGCTTAACAACAAAATTTGCAGTCTCATCTCATTTTCATCTAGCCTTCTGGACCTCAAAGATTAACTTTTGACTAACCCTGGAGTATCTCTTGTCTCACTTATGGCTTCAGCCTTGTATTTATATGTATTCTTGATAGCAATACTGTAATCAATGTGTATTCTTGATAGCAATGCTACAATAAATCCATACATTTCAACTCTGTTAGAATAGAAGTAATTGTGTGGTTTGTGTATGGGACTATGACAGTAACATTAATTCCCAAAGTTTCTCCTACTAGGAACAGTGGGTAATTGCTAAGCCACACTGTACAATTCTCAACATGTCCATTTGAGCCCCTCCCTCAGAATGAACACCCTCCCCGTGCAGCCAGCTTATCCTTACATTGTAGGAACTATGATTCTCTTTCCAGCCTAGGAGCCCCAGCTAAGCCCCGTGCCCTGTTAGCAGCTGCTGCTGTTGACAGGGTTGCTGTGAGCCCAGGAATACCTGGGCAAATGGCTCCCTGAGAGTGTGAGGGACACCAGTATGAGGCTGGCCAAAAGGGCAGAGATCCATCCAGGTCTACAGCAGTCCCTTTCAAACTGCCAGCGTGTGACATGGTGAGCTCCATTTTGTTCAGGTTAAAGTCAGACCTGGACAGCAAGGGTCTCTTAAACACATGGGGAATAGTCTCCCTGGACTTTTAAGATTTTCATCTGCAGTTCATTTTTAATTCATTCATGAATGTAATATCTAGTGACAAGGGTGTCAACAGAAAGGTAAAAGTATATAAATGTGTAAGATGATAATTTGAACACTTTCCTTTTAAATTCCTTATCCCCTAGGAATTAATGTAATATTTGAAATAAATTCTGAAATGATTCCCTAGATGATTTAACATCCGGAAACTTGCTTGTAGGTTCATAAGTGGCAGAAAGACTGTGGCCCCAAAGGAGTTCATCTCTCTGAATTTAGAATTTAGACCCTACACCAGGAACCCACAAACAGTTGCCCTCTGGTATTCACAGACATAGTATATACACCTTGGACCATTTCCAAACTCAAAGATCCAGACCTGCTAGGGATTTTGAGTTTTGCCAAAGCATTATACCACATTAAGAGGCTAACATAGTACATCATGGTGACTATAGTTAATAATGATATGTTGCATACTTGAAAATTGCTGAGAGAGTAGATTTTGTGTTCTCACTACAAAAAGAAAGGTAAGTAGCTGAGGTAATGCATATGCTAAATAATTTGATTTAACCATTCTACAATGTATACAGATATTAAAACATGCTGTACACCATAAATATGTACATTTTTTACATGTCAACTAAATTTTTACTTTTTATTAAAAAAAGCTAATGTGCGGTGACTGCAGCTAATGAGTAAACATCCAATAGGTCCAGCATTCCCATGTCAAGTGTCCTCTGCCTGTCATCATTTATACAATAATTCTTATGAAATGCTAGATGGAATGGGATATATCACTCAAGAATACCACAGATGATCACCCTTAAGATATTATAAGATGGGCAGAGAGCACAGACTTCCACTCTTAACTCTTGCCTGGCTGATCACAAATCGTATCCCAGCTCAGGTCCAGGGACCTACTTGCTTCCTTACAAACGAGGAGACCCTGGTTCTAAGACTTTTGCTGAGAGCAGAAATAATCTCCCCTATCCTCCTGCTCCTTAAACAAGAGAAGATTTAGGGCAATTGTCTAAAAGGAAATAGCATACCGGAAACACAATTCCTGGGTTAAAGCAAGCAAAGCTGCTTTCCTAATGACTCCCATTTTCTATGCATACCCTGGGTCCAGCATCCCATCTTCCAGGTGTGGTTAGAAAAGAGATCAGACCTTAGTGACTGCTGGTGAAATGAATTGCATGCTGCAGTCCCTCATCAGCATCTTTGTACAGCTCAGTTTCAGGTTTTCTGCAGAATCAGGAGCTGACAATCAAAATGGCCCCTCACTCACACTCATTGGTCAGACTGGGCTTGTGATAACAATTTAGACTAATCACTGACAAGCAGGGATGGGGAGCACTGAAGTCGGCTATTGGCTGTGTCCAGGAGCAGTCAGGCATTCTGCCACTGGATGCTGCTTTTGTAATCTTGTCATATAAAGCACTATGATGTTCTTTTGTTTTCCTCGGATTGGCTTAAGGGCTGGTGAGAAGCAGGAAGTATTCTGCCATGGGAAGTCTACTGACCTGCAAAAATTTATCAAAATACACAGAAGCAGGAATGGAAGGTAGAAAAATTACAAACTGTGATGATCAGCTCCAAGAGCATATAGGGGTAAAGGAGGTAATACCTCTCCTCACTCATTGTAAGAGTCATGGCTGACACTCCTATAACAAAAGACAAGTTAACAAGAGAAAAGCAAAACAAATTTACTTAATCAAAGTTTTATGTGATATGAGAGCCTTCAGAAATGAAGACCCAAAGATCCAAGGAAAACTGTTTTTGTGCTTAGGTTCCATGAAGAACCTAAGGGCAGCTGTGTAGATATGTGTTTGGACAAGAGTATGATCTTATGGTTATAGACTGGGGGTGAAGGAGGGAGTGTGTTCAAATTCTTCTTGGACTCTCTGTGTAGCATTTCTTCTTTGCAAGTATGGAGCAGGATTCCTCTGGAATAAGGGTCTTCAAATGAGAAGGGAGAAGGGAGAGAGTGACCTTCCTAAGTTTTATGGCTTGCTTTGGGGAGAGGGCTTCTAGTTTCTATGATCTGTCTTGCGGAAGAGGAATTCTAATTTCCATGGTTCACTCCAGGGGAGAAAGAAGCATGAAAGACAGGAGGGCAGGAGGAGGTCAAAGAGATCTTTCTTCGGAGGCCCTTCCAATGTCTTTCAGTTCAAAGTACTCAGCACTCCAAGGCGCTATACTTTGGGTATCATGTTCTGAGAGCCAACAGCTACAATGAAGTATGAGAGCAGTCACTGAGGGAGGGAGTTTTCAACTAACTTAGAGGAGCAGGGCCTGACCCTAGCAAGCATTCCTGGGGCTTCCCGATTGCCGTATAGGGCAGTACTTATGGGTGGGACAGTGATATGAGGAGCTACACTCAGGAAACTTCCTGATCTCAATTTTTATTATGATTTGTTTCTGATTTGGGATCTTCCTAACTGAATTAAAGAACTTATATCAATTTCTAGCTTAATTCAGACAGGAGTTAGTCCAAGTATCATTTGACAAATTTTATTAATCTTTTGAAGGTGTCTTCGCCTTGGGTTTAGACCTATTTCAACCTCATCTTCATCACTTAGGATTTCTACAGTGTTGGGAAAAATCACTTAAACTCTGTGACCCTAAGACATTCCTATAGAAAACCTGGGAATAATAAATTATACCTCACAGAAGATTAAATGTGTTTCCTTACAAGCATTATGGTAGACCAGATACACACAGAACAAAAAGCCTGTGTATCACAATGAAAAATGCTATATAATCTGCAAAACATATTTTTTAAATGCATAACTGCATTTAAAAGAGAGTAAGGAATTCCCTGAAGTCCAGAAATGTCAGGAAAGTGAAAATCCACCAGAATAAGCATGTGTGCATTTGTGTTGGTGATCTACATCACTTTCTGGTGGCCTACCTTACATTATGAAGGAGACGGAAGACAAAGTCTGGGGCCTGCACATGGTACATTGTATCATAGAACTCACATAAAATCAGGACCCATTCAGAGGTTAAACTGGAGAACAAACTCCTTGCAGACCTAAATGATGGCACTACACATGCCTGTTTTTGGCTTTGGCCCTAAGTAAAGCAGGGAGGAAAAAAGTCATTGATAATTTCTAATCTTAAGCAGATAAGCATGATTGTTTCAGTCTGAAATTCTCACTATGTGGCAAAAAAAAAAAAAAAGAAAAAACTCAGGTAGAAAATTTCATTTTAAGCAATTCTGGCTTGGTAATGCTCCCATGCACCTAACAAAAGCAAATAAAAACACCCCTCAAAAGGAAATACTTCTTACATAGCTCCCAAAGAATTTTCAAGTTTGATAAAGTTCCAAAGAATATTAGGTCATAATACAAAATCAAAGAATACACACAAATAAATAAGCCACAATGTGCAAAAGTTACCAGATAGTAAACTATAAGCCAGAGCAACAAAACTGCAGATATTGCAATTGAATATAGAATATGAAAGAATGTATTTAGTACATTTTGGGAGGCCGAGGCAGGTGTATCACTGAGGTCAGGAGTTAGACACCAGCCTGGCCAGATGGTAGAATCCAGTTTCTACTAAAAATACAAAAATTAGCCAGGCGTGGTGGCATGCATCTGTAATCCCAGTCACTTGGGAGGCTAAGGCAGAAGAATGTCTTAAATCTAGGAGATGGAGGTTGCAGCGAACTGAGATCACACCACTGCACTCCAGCCTGGGCAACAGAGTAACTCTATCTCAAAAAAAAAAAAAAAGAATGTATTAATGTATTTAGTAAATTTCAAGATAATGAAAGAAAAAATTAAGTTTTAACAAAGGAACAGGCCAGGCGTAGTGGCTCATGCCTGTAATCCCAGCACTTTGGGAAGCTGAGGTGAGCAGATTGCCCGAGGTCAGGAGTTCAAGACCAGCCTGGCCAACATGATGAAAACCCATCTCCACTAAAAATACAAAATTATCCAGGTGTGGTGATGGGTGCTTGTAATCCCAGCTACTTGGGAGGCTGAGGCAGGAGAGTCTCTTGAACACAGAAGACAGAAGTTGCAGTGAGCTGAGATCGTGCCACTGTACTCCAGCCTGGGTGACAGGTCGAGACTCTGTCTCAAAAAAATAAATAAATAAATAAAGGAGCAATAGTGTATTAAATTTGATTAGGCATATTTGCAGAAGAACCAAACAAAACTTGGAAATAAAAAAACTAACATAATAGAAATTAAAAACTCAAAGGATATGTTGAAAAGTAGTTTATACATAGCTGAAAAGCATTTATTGATTTAGAAGACAGATTTGAAGAAACTACTCAGAATGCAGCACAGAAAAACAATGAGATGGAAAATCGACAGAGATATTCGGGGATGTGGACAACAAAGTGAGGAAGTTAAAATACACGTGATCTGAGTTGCAGAAGGACAAATAAAAGAGAATGGAGGAAAGGCAATAGTTGAAGAGACGATGACCGAAATTTTTGGAATTAATGAAAAATGCTAATCCTCAAATACATGAATTCCAAAAAGATCACCCAAGCAGATGTCATCTAAAAACATAGTGGTGCTGTTTAAGTGCCTTTGAGGCAGAAAGATTTTTAAAACCACAAAAAAACAAAAGAAATATCTCTGAAGGAATTGGTATTAGGTTAAGCTTGGACTTCTCAATAGCAACCAAAACACAGTGGGAAACAGTTTCAAAAGGCCAAGAGAAAATAATTGTCAGCCTAGAATTTGACTTTTTAATCCCTTTTTATTTGAAATGATTTTAGACTTAAAGTTGTAAAAATGGTGCCCAGAGTTCCCATATACCCTTTATGCAGCTTCCCATCATGTTAGCACCTTACATAACCATAGAATAATCTTTTAGACAGGAAATTAACATTGACAATATATAATCAATTAATCTACAAGTCTTGTTCAAATTTTACCAATTGTACCACTAATATTTTTCTTCTAGTTCAACATCCAACCTGGGATCTTCCCCAAAATGACCTTTGTTCACAATGTCATAATTCACCTTGCAACACAAGCTCTGCTCAACCAGAGTTTGATGAATAAAATGATTTTCTCTTTGCCAGTGTCCCCTTATATGAATATCTCATAAAGCATAAAGGTCGGGGTGGTTCCTGTTAGAATATTCTCTTCCCTTGATTCCCTGACAAATATCATTACACAACCCTCCTGAGCTCCCTCACGATTATAAAGGGAAAGACATTGACTCCAGTCTGATGTAATAAACAGAAGAGTTTTTGATGACCTTGTACCTCTTTTCTTCTGATTTCTGTGGAACATACTGGCAACAAAATCCTGAACCAAGATCCACCAGGGGAGGGACAGTTGTCCTAGGTATGCCCAAGAATTATGCAACATCCCCAGCCACGTGCAGGATGGTTGAGGAATCTGGGGGCAGCTATTGTGTGGAAGGAAAGTCTTACTAAGGGAAATCCTCATAGGAAATTGCGTAGGTTGGAGAAAGAGTCACACTCAGTCAACCTTAGCCTGTCTTTTCTCTCCTTTGGTCTAATCAGAGGTAGCTGTTATCTTCTAATAGCCTGCTGCTTTGTCTTTTTTCTAATGAGAATTCTAGGAAGTTGACATCAGGGTCTCCAAGACTACCCCTAGATTTGATGACCAGAAAGATGAGCAGGATTCAACATATGGTCATACTCACAGCTAAGACTTGTTGTAACAAAAGTATACAGAGCAAAATTAGCACAGACAAAAAGTGTATGGGGCCAAGTCCAAAGAAAATCAGGTATAGGTTTCCAAGAGTGCCGGTAGAGTCATCAGGTTGTGCTTAATTCCTCCAGCATCAAACTGTGACAACACATGTGAAGCCAGTTAGACTGTGTGCCCAAGGATTTTACTGGGGACTGATCATGTACACACCCTCTGCCTAGCATGTACCAAAATTCCAGGCTTCGAGAAGGGAAGCAAGTGTTAGCATAAACTCCATCATTTGCATAAACAGTCTTAGCATAGTAAGCCACCCATATCAGCTATAGAATAGCTAGAAAACTCCAAAAATCCAAGTTCCCTGATGTTAGCCAAGGGCCAGCCTTTCAAGCAAGTCTTTCTAAAGATAACAGTCTCAAACTTGCCCTGCTAACTCTGCATGGTCCATCCCCTTAGTCCTTAGCAAGGCAAAATATAGTAAAAGTATTATTTGTAGGATCTCTGTCAGGATTGATCCCAGTTTTTTCCAATACGCTCAGTATTTACCCTCTTTTAAGGATCCTGAATTTAGCCAGCTTCAACAAATCTGCTTAATTATAAAGGTCTATCTTAGAAGTCCAGGTAGCTTCCTCTGTACATGTCTATATTAAACTTTTTACCTGGTGGCACATCACAACTCAGGCCAGGAAAGTAAAGTGGACCTGAACATCTTCCTGGGCTGAGACAGTGTCATGATAATCAGGTACACACACACACAAAGCACAGTCCCAGAGGACATACATGGCAGCCCAAGCAGGACATGCCTTAGGCAGTACAGGTTAACAACCCCCACCAAGCGGCCTTCCATGCCGCAGCCTTCCACGGTGGGAACTACCACCATAAGGTTTCCATTCCAGTCCAAAAAATTCACTGAAGTCCTTGGTTTCAGAGGAACTGCCTTCAAGCTATCAGTTCCCAACACAGGAGTGAGGATGACACCTGAGGTTTTCTGGATGGGAAGTTCCGGAGTGGATCCCCACCTCCACCCCCAGTGTTGTCTGGTGTGCTCAGAGACTCAGCAGTCTGAATTCAAAGCATTAAGTAGGAGTTTGGAAAGACAGCGTGGGAAGATTTCTGTCAGACAGAAGGGAAAGCTTCCAGGAACAGTTCTGAAAAACAAAAAGATTGTTAATGACTTCCTCTCCTTTATGCCTCCCTGGGGGTCTGAGTTTCTATTTTTTTCATTGCTATGAAAAAGTCAGAGGTCCTATTCAGCAATCATATCATATTTTTAAAAATTATATCTCATTCTCATGCAGATTTTTCGACTGGAAAAAGTGTATACAAAAAGGACAAAAGGACTTTCACCAAAAAACATTTGCATGCAATTTAAGCATAAAGAGATATCATGCTCATATTGTCTGTTACCGAACCAAACTGGGGTCCACTTGCCCAGCCCAGCAAAGCTAAACACCCACACTGGGATTTTGCAACAAGAGAAAGGAGGGCGTTTGTTTGCAGGTTCCCACACAAGGAGAATCATGCAACTCACACTGGAATCATGCAACTCACACTGAAGACCCTATTTTTAGTTTCTATAGAGAACCAAACATCACCTGACTCTAACTTCCTTGGCTATTGTTTTAAGCTATTATTACCTTCTTGTTTATCAGCTTGCAAACTTACTTCTTAGGGCCAGCTAGTGCCCGGAATTTCCCTTGAAGGAACTTCAGATTTTCCTTTATTTCCATGCTTGCGTGGGGGTCCTGGCAGGCCACTAAGAAGGAGTCCCTGCTCCGTCTTATGTCCAGAATGAAATCCTGAATTTTCAAAAACTTAAAAAATTGGCTAGCATAAACTCCCACCTCTTTCTTCCAAATTATACAGTGAGCCTAGAAATTAATAATCCTTTTCTGGGGTCAATTGCATTTAATAATCAAACTTCTGAAGGTCAGGAAATGCCATCCCAAAATATACCGCTTTGGACTTAAAACTAAAGGTGCTTGAGAAACAGCAAATGCAAGACAGGACTTTCTCTGAGCTCCCTTTATCTGCATAAAGATAGACCCTCCAAAAGGAACTCAGATGTCATGAATCCCTTCCCAGGGAATCTTATCAACCAGGGAAGATTAAATTGGGATCACTGGAGAGGATACTGGAGGCTGACCCCGTGTCCAGACAGACTTTGTCACAGGCTGTCACATATTCTTCTGAGGCCTCATTCATTTTTCACCAAAACAATTTACTCCCGCTAAGTTGCCTACATCTCCCCTCCCCTCTCCTTTAAGAAGAGGGTACATAGCTTCTAGATCTCCCTGGGTTTGGGGCGTTAACTTTCCTTTCGTATCATGCCCCATGCACATAATGAGTTTGTATACCTTTTGTCCTGTTAATCTGCCAGTTTTCAGTTTATTTCATAGATTCAATTATCAAGCCCTCAAAAGGTATAGGGGAAAATGTGTCCTTCCCCTACCTTACTAAGGTGTGTGTGTGTTCAAACAAAGGTGAAGGATGCAGATTCAGGCTGTCAGTCTATTTTCACAGATGGAAACTGTTTTAATTTAATGTAATGTAACTTAATTTAGGAGAGCTAAGTAATTAAACATGAGGCCAAAGTACGTAAGAAAGTGGCAGTCTTTTATTGCAAATATGCATACACTCTCAGACGAGGTTCACTGGTCCTCAGGTGTGGGGGGCCAGGGAAGTCGCGCTGGCGCTCTCGGGTGATGTTCTCCGGTCCACAAATGCGGGGGGCCGAAGAAGTCACGCCGGCTCCTGCCGGCGGTGGACTTTTATGCCTGGGAGCTGGAAGGGGAGGAGTTTGGGGCGTGTATGTAGGAGTGGCTTCTTGAATTTCGGTGTCCCCGGCTTGACGTCATTCTGCGCATGTTCAGTTGATTTGGTTCTTTTCCCGGGCGCGGGAAAATCTGTGATGAAGAACCCGGAAACAGGGACTGCTCCATCTTGTTCACCTTCCTCCATCTTGTCCCTTTTCCTTCACCCAAACAGAAACTAATTGGGAAAGTTGAAAACAGCAAGTCAACAGCAATGAGATAGTCTCAAGATGGGAAGAGTCCAATCTGTCAGGAGTGGGTGGAGGGGTCACACTCCCTGTGATGTGTCCTTCTCCAACTTACAGCTTTCAACGGGGATTATAAATCAGAAATGCAGTTAGCCTCTGTATCACAAAGGGGCTCGGACTATGCCACCCCAAAACATGCCATTTTGACATAAGAGTTATTTTGAGCTAAAGGGAATTGAAAAACAGCAGACACAGGATGAGCTGTCTGCCCTACTTCTATCTGCCTGAAAGCAGAACATAAATGTCTCTTGCAATGGTATCCCCAACCCCTACTTCCATTCAAGAAAGGGGATAACAACCTTATCACTGGACAAAGTCTACACAAACAAATCTTAATAACCAGCCCTCATCTACCATTAGTTCCCCCAAATATTTGTCTTTGCACAATTTGACACCCTCAAACTCAAAGCTCCTTCTTTTTTATCTGGCCACTTCTCTAAAAATGTATGTTAAGATGCTCAATAAGCCCCAATTTCTAGCCACTTCTTTCACTTGCTCATCACTGAGTTCTCCAGTGTGTATGCACTATGTATGTGTTAATAAACATCTGCCTGTTTTTCTCTTGTTAATCTGTCTCATGTCAGTCTAATTTGCAGCGTTGTGGAATCTTTAAGGAATTAGAAAGAATGATGGGGTTCAGGAGAATATGATATTTATTAATTATTTAGGTGCACCAGCCCAGTCAGATTAACATCTAAAGGACTGAGCCCCGAACAAAGAGTGAAGTTACCTTTTAAGCATTTCTTGGGTCGGGGGGAGATCTGTGCAGGTGGAAGCATACTACAGAAGAGAGAAACAAAGGTAGTTATTCAATTGAGACATGCATTATATCATTTCTTACTTTTTAAGGAAAAGCATGTTTTGCGACTTGAGTTTATCTGTCTAGTGACCTTGCTGCTGCACAGCTAAGGAAACAGGGTCTTCACAATGCCTGGGAAGGGAGGAGAGATAAGGCTCACTAGCCACAGAAAAACAGGCAGTTAATTTTTTAAAGGACTCCAGTTCTTTCTGTTTCTCAGGGGGATTTTCTTACATACAACGGAGTTGTTGCTTACACACTCTTTAATTTCTTTTAATTCCTGTTTCAATAGGGCCCCAACCTACGAATGTAAGATAGGAAGAGGAAATCATGTTTGCTGAGCCAGGCACAGTGGCTCACGCCTGTAATCCCAGAACTTTGGGAGGCTGAGGTGGGCGGATCACTTGAGCCCAGGAGTTTGAGACCAGCCTGGGCACCATGACAAAACCATGTCTCTATAAAAAATACAAAAATTAGCGAGGTGTGGTGGCACATGCCTGTAGTCCCAGCTACTCAGGAGGCTGAGGTAGGAAGATGGCTTGAGCCCAGGAAGTCGAGGCTACAGTCAGCTGTGATCGTGCCACTGCACTCCAGCCTGGGGAACAGAGCAGAAATCCTGTCTCAATAAAAATCTTTAATGCACAGAATGTTTTTTCCTCTTCTACAATCACAAATATGCAATCAGCAACTGGATTTCAGATGGCCTAATCAGAGAGAAATCCAAATAGTCCAGAAAAATCCAAAAAGTATCCATGATGATTTGATAAATTAGGGCTCCACAGAGCAGTGATTTGCAAGGATCCCAGAATCGGAGTTCTGTCCACTGAGCCTATGTCTGCTTTCAGTTCAGCACAGCACAAACTAAGGCTGAAACGACCTAACAGCAGGCAGCCACAGGTTTCAGCTTAAAGTCAGAACAGGCAATTAGAATATGTGAATTCTGGATTTCAAAGGAGCCAGCTGCTTTTCTTCCTACAGCAACAAAACCGAGATACTTTAGGGTCAGAGAGCCACGGTCCAAGTCCAAGGGACAAGAAATGCTTTCCCAGGCCCTTTTTATTTTGTCAGGCTTAGAGTTTTAATTGACCTACTCAAAAAATATGCACATCAGCCTGGAAAATCATCAGCCTTAAAGAGTCCGACATCTGACATCACAAGGTCTCTCTAGCAACTAAAAGTTAATTTTTCAAACTCAGTGTGTCTCCATCTGGAGACAACCTCTGAGAAATAAAAATAAAATCCTAAGCCCCATGAGGGCTTAGGATTTTTCCATATCCCCTCTTGGCCACGGGGATCCCAGTGAAACCTTAAGAACTGAGTGCCCGATCATGATGGGATGAAAAGTCAGACACACCCCTTCCTTATTAATCTTTAATCAGAATTCTTTCCTAAGGAGTAAGCAGAAAGCTTCTTTGGAAAACAAGAAACAGAGGACACATTCCTTTATTGCCTTTAGCCAATCATCTGAGGCCACCCCTCAACTCCCCCTCCCTCTTTGCAGTTTCATCATGACAGCTGGCCAGTTTCACAACGCAACCCTTTCTAAAAACTGATCTCTATTCCCAGACCAGTTTTGGCCCAATCACAGAGGAAGGGCAGTGTGGGTTTTCATGTCCTGTACTTCACCTTTTGATAAGAGAAGGCCAAAAACTCCACCCATGGATCACGCTAACACCACCGTCTTTTGTACATACGATTCATGAAAAGGCACAAGGCTCAATTGCACATGTGCATATTTTCCCTTTCATGAATATTCATGATTCCTCCTATAGTTTATCAAATATGTATATTTGGACACCTCATTCAGCAAAAATTTTTGTCTTAGTGTTCCCTCCCACAAAGTGCCTGTGGCTTCTGGTTGGAGGCTATGCTTTCCAGCTTATCAGAATGACTAGCTTTGTAACTGCCCGAGGGTTTTTTCCCGCCCACTGCACAAAGACCATGGCATTGTGGTAGAGAAAATTTTAATAGACACGTGAAAGGAAAATAAATCTTGGGACCCCTAAACCACTAAGCCAAAGGGAAAAGTCAAGCTGGGAACTGCATCAGGCAAACCTGCTCCCATTTTATTCCTAAATAAGATAGCTACAAAGATTTAAAAAAAAAAAAAAAAGAAACAGCTACATACCTCCTTCACAATTTGCCCACAAGGAAATTCCTTGTGGGCCTCAAGATCTTTACCCTAAAAACAGTTCTGTTGAATTTTACCCTAGCAACATAAACTGATAGCTTGTCTTTACCAGCACGGAACAGAAAGTCATAACTCTGCTTGCCTGAGACAAATGCCTATCTGGTTGCTTCCTCTGCCCTATGGTTCACGTAAAACTGCAGATTCACTGAGACAAACTAAGGCATAAATTGTTAGAGTAGGTAGTTAGTCAGACATGAACAGGGCAGGAGAGGAGACCCCTCTCCTACCAGGCGACCATCAGGTGATGGTCAGGCAGTTGTTAAACTGTCCCCAAAATGATCATTGGTTGAAGCCAATGCCAGGCAAGGGCCATCTCCCAGTAGAAATACCTGAAATTGGTAATCAGCAATTTCCAAGTAAGATCTCAGGAGTTGGGCAAGTGGGCTCAAGCATGTGCACTAAGAGGCAAAATGGCAGAGTTGAACTGGTATATGAACTTCCTCTAGGAACACTCAACTGGTAGGGAAACAATGCTTCAAGTGAGCATGTGCACAATTTCAGTAAATACGCTGAGCATGCAGCCCCTCCCAAGTGCTGGCAGACCGCTGCACACATGGACTGCCCAACCCAAGGGAAGAAACAGGGGAGAAATAACAAAAGACCCCAGAAGCATGCCAACTTGCAAACCCCAAGTCAAAGGTTAAACCATGCACTTGAATCTCTTCAGTTACCCTCTTCGCCCTCTTTCAAGGTCAAAAATATAAAGTACATTGAGAGGCCAAGGTGGGCAGATCATGAGGTCAAGAAATCAAGACCATTCTGGCTAACACGGTGAAACCCTGTCTTTACTAAAAATACAAAAACATTAGCTGGGTGTGGCGGCATGCACCTGTAGTCCCAGCTGCTGGGGAGGCTGAGGCAGGAGAATGGTGTGAACCAGGGAGGCAGAGCTTGCAGTGAGCTGAGATTGTGCCACAGCACTCCAGCCTAGGTGACAGAGCAAGACTCGGTCTCAAAAAAAAAAAAAGAATATAAAGTACATTCAAGTACTTCACTTCCCCTTGTTCCTGCTCTAAAACTTTTTAATAAACTTTCTCTCCTGCTCTGAAACTTGCCTCAATCTCTCTATTTGCCTTTTCCCCTCAGTTGAATTCTTTCTTCTAAGGAGGCAAAAATTAAGGTTGCTGCAAACCTGTATGGATTTGCTGCTGCTAACCAAATGACTATTCCTCTACCCCACCACCATATATAAATTATGTATTCAGTGAACGGCTGATCAAAGACCCAAAAGAATGCAACCTTTTGTCTCTTATCCACCTATGACCTGGAAGCTCCCACTTTGAGTTGTGCCACCTTTCTGAACCAAACCAATGTACATCTTACATGCATTGATTGATGTCTCATGTCTTCCTAAAATGTATAAAACCAAGCTGTGCCCTGATTACCTTGGGCACATGTCCTCAGGATCTCCTAAGGGCAATGACATGGGCCATTGGTCACTCATATTTGGCTCAGAATAAATCTTTTCAAATATTTTAGAGTTTGACTCTCTTCATTGACAGACACAAAACTAGTCATGCCATGTAGGAGATGGAGTTCGTATTCAAGTCATTCTCCTTCAAAGCTCATAAGTTAGAAGTTTTGTTTTTGTTTTTTCTGAGATGGAGTCTCACTCTGTCGCCCAAGCTGGAGTGCAATGGTGCAATCTTGGCTCACTGCAACCTCTGCCTCTTGGGTTCAAGCGATTCTACTGCCTTAGCTTCCCAAGTGGCTGGGATTACAGTGCCCACCACCATGCCCAGCTAAGTTTTGTATTTTTAGTAGAGGTGGAGTTTCACCATCTTGGCCAGGTTGGTCTTGAACTCCTGACCTCATGATCCACCCGCCTTGGACTCCCAAAGTGCTGGATTACAGGTGTGCACCACCGTGCCCAGCATAAGTTAGAAGTTTTTCAAAGCATGGGGGTGCTAGGCTTGCTGCTGACTGGTTGGGCAAGACAAAATCATAGACTGTTGAAGCTGTCCTACTGCATGCTGAATTGCTTCTGGGTGGGGCCACAGGAGGAGGATTGGTAGGTTCAGGTGGGTCCAGGTGGAGCCATGGGTGTCAGACATGCATAAAATCTGAAAAGATGTGTCAAAAGGCCAATCTTAGGGTCCTACAATAGTGGTGTTATTTGCAGTAGTAATTGGGGAAGTTGTGTGTTGTTTAACCTCAGGAATAATGGCTGTCAATCATTTATGTCTGCCCCCTAGTAGGATTCACGTTTCGCTCCTCCCCGCAGCCTGAGGGACTCTCCTTAGCTTTACAAAAGTGGTTGAGTTTGGGGGACAGCCTATTACCATTTAAACCTATGTCTTCTGAAGTTAGCTCAACCCAATAACCCAGAAATAATTATGGGAAAGGTAAGATGGGGGTTGGTGAGTTAGCTCAGATCTCATTCCCTGTCATAATTTTCTCACTGATACAATTTTTGCAAAGATGGTTTCAGCCTGAAGGCTGCAATCCCCTTATGAGAAATAAAGCTCTCCTTTCAAAATTTATGAACTTTGTTATTCTTCAGTTGAAATTATAAAGGATACAACTATTAGAGATATTTGAACCAGAGAAACTCCATCTTGAACAGGGGCTGGGTGAAAAAAGGCTGAGACCTACTGGGCTGCACTTCCAAGAACTTAGGCATTCTAGTCCCAGCTGATGAAACAGGATGCAGTAAAGAAGCCAGCCAAAACCAAGATGGCAATGAAAGTGACCTCTGGTCATCCTCACTGCTCGTTATATGCTAATTATAATGCTAAATTTAGCATTATAATTTAGCATTAGCATGCTAAAATACACTCCCATCAGCACCATGGCAGTTTATAAATGCCATGGCAGCATTCAGAAGTTACCCTATATGGTCTAAAAGTGGGAGGAATCCTCGGTTCCGGGAATTGCCTGCCCTTTTCCCAGAACATTCATGAATAATCCATCCCTTGTTTAGCATGTAATCAAGAAATAACTTTAAATGTACACAGTTGAACAGCCCATGCTGCTGCTCTGCCTATGGAGTAGCCATTCTTTATTCCTTTACTTTCTTAATAAACTTGCTTTCACTTTACTCTGTGGACTTGCCCTGAATTGTTTCTTGTGTGAGATCCAAGAATCCCCTTTTAGACTCTGGATTGGGATCACTTTCCTGTAACACAACTAAGGAACAACCAACTGGAAGAGTTGCATAGGGCAAGGTATCGGGTGAATAGGGGGAGGAAGGGTGGGCATGGAGCTTCCTTACTTTTGCTTGGGATGCTACTCTTCCAGCACCTCAATGTGTTCACCAACTCAAAAGCTCTCAGAACTCCATCCTTTAGAGCAGGTGTCCCCAATCCCTGGGCTACAGACTGGTACCGGTCTGAGGCCTGTTAGGAACTGGGCTGTACAGCAGGAGACGAGTGGCAGGCGAGCAATCAAAGCTTGGTCTGTATTAACAGTTGCTCCCCATTGCTCGCATTACTGCCTGAGCTCTGCCTCCTGTCAGATTAGCAGCAGCATTAGATTCTCATAGGAGTGTGAACCCTCTTGTGAACTGTGCTTGTGAGGAATCTAGATTGCGCATTCCTTATGAAAATCTAATGCCTGATGATCTGCCACTGTCTCCCATCACCCCCAGATGGGACCGTCTAGTTGCAGGAAAACAAGCTCAGGACTCCCACTGATTCTACGTTATGGTGAGTTGCATAATTATTTCATTTCTATTATAATGTAATGATAATAGAAATAAAGTGCACAATAAATGTAATGTGCTTGAATCATCCCAAAACCATCCCCGCCCTTGTCTGTGGAAAAACTGACTTCCAAGAAACCAGTCCCTGGTGCCAAAAAAGTTGGGGATTGCTGCTTGAGGGGTTTTTATGGAGGATCACAATATATAGGTAAGAATTTGATGACTGATTGAATCCTTGGCCACTAGTGATTGAACTCAATTTCCAGCCCTTCTTCCCTCCCCAGAGGTTAGGGGATGGGGCTGAACATTCTAACTGTCTAATCATGCCTTGGTCTTTCTGGCAACCAACCCCCATAATGAACTACCTAGGGGCCCCCAAAGGTGTGACTTCATTAACAGAAACTCAGGCATGATTGAAAGGGGCCTGTTATGAATAAGAAAACATGCTTCATATCACTCTTGGAAATTCCAAGGATTTTAGAAGCTCTGTGACAGAAACCGGGGCAAAGGCTAAAAAGATATTTTGTATTATACCATAGCAGTCATATTTACATGGGAAACAAGATCACCAGGCAATCCTCCTTGAATGTAAACCCCTCAATTGCCTAAGAAGCACCAAAAGACACAGGACAAACCTGAGGAGCCTCTCAGCTGGAACCAAGCACTACGTAGTAACTGTATCTGTCACAGAAACCATGAGATCAACCTCTTGGTGCTCCTGGACTTTTGTTTCTAGCATATTTTTAAATTCTTGTATTTTTCTTGAAGGCAAATTTCCCTGCAGACTCCTCCTAAGAAAGGTAAATTTTTTAACTCTTCTATTATGCTTTCTTATTAGTTAACAGACACAGACCCAGAAAGAAAATAAAGTTGTGTTAATAGTAAAAGTCATTGCATTTGTGTCATAATTCTGACTGAATGAAGACATCACAAGAGATACAAGAGATGCTCATAGAATTGCAAACCAGACAAAACTGACCTGAGGTATGAGAGGAGTTGAGTAGGACAGGATGATGGGAGGAGTGAGTTTTAATCTATTCAGGCTAAGATGGATCACTCAAAGGTAGGTAGTAAAATACAAGAATTTTAAAGGTAGCTATGTTTGGTTTTTATTTGAAAGTATCAATGCTTGGGGTTTTATTGTGATAACAACCATTAAAATAAGATTTATCTTTTCAACGAATGTTAGGAAATCTAAAACCTAACCAAAATTAAGGTATATCTTATTCAAAAGATACACATTTCTCTCTTTCCTGTTTGGTTTTTTGCTGGTAAATTGTGGAAAGTATTTTCTTCTCAACATTATACTGACAGGCTTGCTAGAATCTTTCCATCTGATATAGTGTCGGGAGAAGGAGAACTGAGAAAAAAAAAAGAGGACCCTATTCTCAGATGCATTTTCCACCATTTAAATACCTGTAACTGCCTGCTGCAAAGAGTTCTGCAGGAAGGATGGAGACCACTTCCTATTAGCTCCTCCATACAGTGAGAAGATAATCTGGCCACCTAAACCACAAGTCCCAGGAGTTCCCATTAAATGCCCTGCAGAATCAAAACCACAGTGAGATAGCATCTCATCCTAGTTAGAAAGGCTACTATCAAAAAAACAAAAATAACGAATGCTGGTGAGGATGCAGCAAATAGCGAACGTCATATACTGTTGGTGGGAACGTGAATTAGTACAACCACTATGGAAAACAGTATGATGTTTCCCCTCAAAACTGAAAATGGATTTATTGTATGATCCAGGAATCCCACTGCTGGATATATATTTTTAAAAATTGATATCAAGTTATCCAAGAGATACCTGTATTCTCACGTTCATTGGAGCACTATTCACAATAGCCAAGATATAAAAACAACCTAAGTGTCCCTCAGTGGATGAATAAAGAAAATGTGGCTTCTATACGCAGTGGAATATTATTCAACCACAAAAAAAATGAAATCCTGTCATTTGCAACAACATGGATAGAATTGGAGGTCGTTATGTTAAGTGAAATAAGCTAGGCACAGAAAGGCAAATATTGCACATTCTCGATCATATGTGGGAACTAAGAACAAAGTGGATTTCATGGACATAGAGTGTGGAATGTTGTTTACCAAAGGCTGGGAAGGGTACAGGGGAGGGAAGATAAAGAGGGGTTTGTTAATGGGCACAAAAATATCATTAAATAGAAGGAATAATTTCTAGTGTTGGATAGTACAGCAGGGTGGCTATAAGTTATTGTGTATTTCAAAATAGCTAGAAGAATTGGAATTTCTCAACACAAAGAAAAAATAAATGATTGAGATGATGGACATCCCAATAACCCTGATTTGATCATTACGCACTGTATACATGGATCAAAATCTCAGTTCTTTCATTGAATGGGGCAGAGGAGGATGCCCCTCAGCCAGCAGGTGCCAGGGGTTTTCTCAGGTGAGCTGCCCTTTTGTCCATTTTTGGCACTGCTGGGGAGGAGCAGCCCAACCTGTCCATGGTCTTGGGCCTCTGAGAATAGAGGAAGCTTGATGTGGGCTTCAGTCTAACATAATCTGGAGAGTTTGCCTTAGGCATATTTTAGAGACGGAGGACACATTTTGGGGCACATATGTTTTATATATTTGTACCCCAAAATATATAAAACTATTATGCCTCAATAAAATAAGTACATTGATGAGTTAGTTAATTAAAAATAAAAATAAATGCCCTGCAGGGCAGTATTTGAGGAATAGGATATTGGTGAGAGAGATTCAGTACTAAGAGGTTTCCTGGTCATGAAATCATGTTAATCCTAGTGCTACACATGGGGTTGACCAGGAAACCAGGTTGACCTGCCCAGGGCCTTAACAGCCAGCCTGCGCAAGAGGCTTGTGAGCAAAATGCTTGAGTGTGTCCAGAGCTTTCTGACCTGAAGGGCCTCAGGGAGAACTTCTAGGTTATGCTGGACTGAAGCCCTCATCAAGCTGCCCCTATTCCCAGAGGCTCAAGACCATGGCAAAGTGGGCTGCTCCTCCCAGAAATGCCAAAAATTGACAAAAGGGGAGCTCACATGGGAAAACACCTGTCACTTACTTGTTGATGGGCATCTTCCTCTGACCCATCCCCACTGAGGGCCTGGATCTCCTCTCTCTCTCTCTCTCTCTCTTTCCCTCTCTCTCTCTCTCTCTCTCTCACACACACACACACATACACACACACACAATAATAATGTTAACCCTAATGCTACTGACTAATTTCTATATTCTGCTTGGTAATTAGCTCACTCTGCCTTGATCTCTTATTGTGTTACTTCAGCATTCTCATTATAGTTCTATAACTAGGAATGATTATAACTATCACTGGGTCATTTTGCAAATGAAGCATTTGGAAATTGAAGTTACTTACTTCAAATCACACATGTACTAATTGGGGCAGAATTGTGTTGTTAACCAAATTCCCTGACTCTCTGCTTCCTAATCAAAAAACATATGAGAATTAACTGTCTTACTGCCCTTTGTTTGCTCAGTTTTTAAAAGAAATGGAAACTTGGAGGATTTTATGTGCCTAGCATCTATTGAGAGAGTAACAACTACTGTTTAATAACATTTCACCCCAGAATGTGCCTGTGGCTTACAATCTAGAGAGGAAAAGATGGCCCATGTCAGGGAGGACAAACCCATAATCAACACAAAAGAAAAATCTCTCCTGCTTGTCGCCAAGGCATTATTGTTCAGATTCTTCATTAGCCAAAGGGACAAGGGAGGAGAATGAAACCGAGTCTACATTTGGCTCACCAAGATAAGCGTCCTGGCAAGGGACACATATACTCACAGAAAAGGGCACTCTTTTCTAATTTGCACAAGCACCACAGAGACTAGAGGTGGTGCATGTGAGGCTAAGAGTGATAGTTTAAAAAGAACTGGATTTTTAGTAGAGACCAGTTTTCTCCATGTTGGTCAGGCTGGTCTCAAACTCCCAACCTCAGGTGATCCACCTGCCTCGTCCTCCCCAAACGCTAGGATCACAGGCATGAGCCACCGCACCTGGCTCGTTCCCCATCAAACATGGGGATTTCCTAAGGTCACAGCAGTCAATTCAAATGATCTTTCCTACTTCAATGTTTTCTCTGTGTATTAATTTCCTAGGGCTGCCATAACATAGTACCACAAATTGGGTGGCTTAAAACAACAGAAATTTGTTCTCTCTCAGTTTTGGAGCCCAGAAGTCTAAAATCAAGGTATCAGCAGAGCCACACTCCGTTTGAAACTCCCCAAAGAATCCTTACTTGCCTCCTCTTAGGTGCCATGCTCTCTCTTAACATGGCATCCTTCCTTGTGTTTTTATATCTTCCCTCTGTGTGTGTCTGACTCCGTGTCTCATTTCCTCTCCTTATAAGGACATCGGTCACATTGGGTTAACCTCCTCCCAATGCGCTCATCTTAACTTGATTATATCTGCAAAGACCCTGTTTCCAAATAAGGTCACATTCACAGCTACTGAGGGCCAGGACTTCAGAGCATCTTTTTGGTGGACACAGTTCAACCGAAAAGACCCTCCAAAATGTCATAGATAGGACTGGACATAAAGGAGTAGTTGGCTCAAAACCTGCTCCTAACCAATTCTCTTTTGGCATGTTGATGACTCTAAGAAATAATTCTTTGTAAGAAAAAGGAGAAGACCATGCCTGATACTGAGTTTATTCAGAAAAGTCACTTTGCCCCATCCCACCGTCTTGTTTTAGGGGGAAGAATAAAACTAGAAATATTTATTTCACTATTTCAGCCTTGGGGAAAGAAGCAGTTGTTTTCATATTTTAATGGACCAAATTGGAAACCTAGAGAAAAGTGAGAAAGAGCTTCTCCTTGCCCCAGTTCATTTCTCCTGACAGCATTATTGCTTTTTGATACATGTGATCTGCTATGAAATCCTGAGAAACGTAAGTGTCATATAGCATTGAGGAATTCAAAACTGCATTAGTTTTCAAACTAATCTAAGTCACTGGCAGATTTAATCCCTTTCAGCTGATATTCAAGCAGACAAAATGCATATGCTGATATCACAATGTTGATAATTTTTAACTAAGGCTTCCCAGCCTAGTATGGCTTCTCCTTAGGATGTTGTAGGGGCAACACCAAACACCTGGCAATATGGAATGACGTTGACAATGTTAAACTTTATCTAAGCCCTATGCTCCGGAAAATAACTATGGGGAAAAAAAAGTCCACCCCCCACCCTGCACCTGCCTTTTTTTTTTTTTTTTTTTTGAGACAGGATCTCACTGTGTCACTCTGGCTGGAGGGCAGTGATATGATCATAGCTCACACTGCAGCCTCAACATCCTGGGCTCAAGCAATCCTCCCACCTCATCCTCCCTGGGTAGCTGGGACAACAGGTGTGTGCCACCATGCCCAGATAAATTTTTTTTCATTTTTTGTAGAGCTAGAGTTTTGCCATGTTGCCCAGGCAGATCTTGAACTCCTAAGCTCAAGCTATCCGCCCACCTTGGCCTCCCAAAGTACTAGGATTACAGGTATGAGCCACTGTGTCCAACTATTTAACAATGTTTCTACCTATCTTTTCATTAGATAGCATTCCATTTCCATCAGAAAATCACGCAAATACTTGCTGCTTATTTTCACAGTAGAAATGCTGATTATCATGGAGTCAAGAATAGGCTTGAGCAGTTGAGATGTCATTTTACATGGGGGCTGCTGATTGAAGCCCCTGAAATTCTTGATTTAGAAAACAGGGTCTTGGAAGATATTCAGTTCGTGGACACAAAATACAGTGTGGGAATACACAACCTACTTCTCATTCTTATAAACAAGATGGCTATAGTTTTCCATTACTGGCTCATCTAGGCATATAGAAACCAAAGGACATATTGTTCCTTCTTGGTTAAAAGTTACATAGAAAATTTACTACAAGTTAGATTGCATTATTTACAGAAGTTGACTAACAGGCAAGTTCGTTTGCATAAATCTGATGGGGAGATATTGAATCTCATTGTGCTCCTTCACACCTTCCCCTGGTGCTGGAAACCAAAGCTGGTTTCCCTAGTAACCAGCACCTATTATGTATGAGAGAACTGTGAATGTGAGTTTTGAGTGTTTGTGTGTGTATTTGGGTAATTACTGCTAACTGAGGTTTTCAATACAGCATGAATTTTACTTGTGCCAGAAATGGAAACTTTTTTTTTCAGAGACAGGGCCTCGCTGTGTCACCAAAGCTGGACCGCAGTGGCATGATCATAGCTCAATGCAGCCTCAAACTCTTAGGCTCAAGCAATCGTTCCACCTCAGCCTTCCAATTAGCTAGGACTACAGGTGTGCACCACCATGCCTGGCTGATTTTTCTTTTATTTTTTGTAGAGTTAGGTCTCACTATGTTGCCCAGGCTAGTCTCAAACTCCTGGCCTCAAGCAATCCTCCTGCCTTGGCCTGTCAAAGCTCTGGGAAGAAACTATTAAACAAAGTTGATTTTGAAGTGTCGTCAATTGACTCTCTTAATGTTGGGCTGCATATGAGTGCTTCCTATGGGGCACAAGACCTGGAGGAAAGGAGGGAAGAATGAAAATAGTGTGGTGAACTTGTAAATTCATATTCCACTAGCACAGAGCTATTAAGAAATCTTCCCCAGTGATCCTATCGTAAACTCTGGCTACACTTCTATCTATAATCCATATGCACCACATCTCACAAGCCTTTGGTTACATTCCATTTGTGTGTTAGGCCTAAATTATGATAGCTTTAGCCCAAACAGGTCAGAATACCAGAAAGGGTCCCCAGCTCTCTCAAACATTCCAAAGAGGACTTCCACAAACATGCTCAGCAGATATTCATCACCTTCTTCCTCTCCAGCCCCTCTGGACACCAACTCCACTCACTGTTCTACTGATGGATTTCATGGGCTTACTACTCTCTTGGGACCATTGTCTTAAGTGGGTTATAGAAAATATACATATATTTAATGTTTGTTTTAAAATGTACTTATTGAGCTCTCAATGTGTGTAAGATATAAACATGGTGAAAAAAAGAAAATTAAAATTAAGATGGTGAGAGAAAAAAGGAATAGCCAGGTCTAACACATCAGGTAAGTTGTCCACTTTTCCTACTCTGGCCCTGGCTTGGTGCTAATTATAACTCAGGTTCAAGTTGCTAAGGATGGAGAAAAAAATTTGGAGGAATCCAAAGCAGATAGAGAAAGATATGCCCCCAGAGCATCACTTTAACTACCCACAAACATATAAACTTACACACACATACAAACTCACACACTCACAAACACAAACACAAAACTCACACACACACACACACACATGGTTAGAAGGTATCTGAATCTGCTTTTCCCAGCTCTGGAATTCTTTGGAGCTGCCAGGTGTCTACCACAGGGATTTGATTATATTCCTTAAGCTCAATGTCAGTCTTTTTCCATGGGCAGTGCTGACTCCACAGCCTTCTCCACAGCCTACGGCAAAGGAAATAACTCCTTAGAATGACGCGTACATACAACAGAAGCATTTTACTTGTACATTCTTCTTGTACATACAAAAGAAGCATTCACTCCAAGCTCAGGGAAGAGAAACTCATCTCCTGCCTTTCTGGGGCCCCAGAATGTCTCTTAAGTGCCCTTCCAACTAGTGCTTGGTAAACAGGACACTGGGCTGAGGAAACCACTGACCACAGGCCACGTCTTCCCTCTGCAAGCTTCTAGATTCAATTGCCAGGCTGCGCTCCTGGACTGTGCCTATTCTATTGTACAATGATTAAGAGTCATCTCTGTGCCGTTTCACTTCAGGCAGCTGAGGAGGGGATGGCAGTGAGCAGCCAAGAAGTGGTTTCTCTCAACTCTGGGAACCAAGCCATTGAGCTAAGTTCTGAAAACTGGTATGTTGGAGTTATCTTTATCAAGAAACTTCAAAAAGTTCATGAAAAAGCTGAAGGAGGGAGATTAATGAAGAGAGTCATAAAGGAATATTCTATGGACAACAGATAATATTTTTCAATGGGTTTTTCCTAAATAGAACTGTTTCCTATATAGAGGTACTTGCACCCTCTACTACCTTCAGCTGCTACTTCTCAGCAAATTATCCCCTGAATATAAAGTCTTCCTTAGATATAGCACACAAATCTTTTGAGTTTTTTAAAAAGGAGATTCATCAGGATATATGGATGGAAGGAAAGGCAGAGAGAATGGCATTCCTAGTCTCCTCTGAAGCAGGGATGCATACTATATTCTCCACATATAGCCAAAGATCACTGTGCCCAGAACATGTAGGAAGTTTCTTAATGAACTACATTAAAGCTGTAAAAGCTGCAGCTCAAGAAACTGGTATGTGCTACCTAAGGCATGTGCTGCTTCCATCAGGTGTTGTATCAAGCATCTGATACTGCGGGCTTTTACGTAGAGCTGGGAGGTCTGATATGAAGCCACTATGCAGCTATTTCAATTTATATTTAAATTAATTAAAATAAAATCTAAATTTAGTCCTTCAGATGCACTAGTTACACTTGCAGTGCTCAATAGTAACATACAGCTAGTGGTGGCACAGATTTAGAATGTTTTCTTTTTTTTTTTTTTTTGAGACAGGATCTGTCTCTGTTGCCCAGACTGGAGTGCTGCAACACAGTCATGGCTCACTGCAACCTCAAACTCCTGAGCTCACGCAATCCTCCTGCCTTAGCCTTCCAACTAACTAGGACTACAGGCTCACACTACCACATCGGGCTAAGTTTTTTTTTTTTTTTTTGTAGAGACAGGGTCTCTCCATGTTGCCCAGGCTGGTCTCAAACTGCCACGCTCAAGTGATCTTCCCAACGTGGCCTTGCAAAGTGCTGGGATTACAGGTGTGAGCCACCCAACCTGGCCTAGAACATTTTTAACATTGCAGAAAGTCCTTTGGGAACTAATGTAGGGTTTTTCAGTCTAAGCACTATTGTCATTTGGGGCCAGATAACTCTTTGCTGTGAGGGGTTGTTCTGTACATTATAGGATGTTTGGCATCAGCAATGACCTCTACCCAGTGGATGTCAGTAGCACCTACATCTCCAGTTGTGATAATCCAAAGTGTCTCCAGGGGCCAGGTGTGGTGGCTCATGCCTGTAATCCAGCACTTTGGGAGGCTGAGGCAAGCAGGTCACCTGAGGTCAGGAGTTCAAAACCAGCCTGGCCAATATGGTGAAACCCCATTTCTACGCAAAAAGTACAAAAATTAGCTGGGCATGCTGGCGGGCGTCTGTACTCCCAGCTACTCGGGAGGCTGAGACAGGAGAACTGCTTGAATCCAGGAGGCAGAGACTGCAGGGAGCCGAGATCATACCACTGCACTCCAGCCCAGGTGACAGAGCGAGATTCCGTCTCAAAAAAAAAAAAAAAAAAAGTGTCTCCAGGTATTACCAATGTACCCAGGGGCAAAATTGCCCCCATTTGAGAACTGTTCATTTAAAGCAATAATCAGCCCAAGTAGGTATTGGCCAGATCCCACCAAAAGGAGATATCACAGAACTCACACAGACAGCCTGGTTAAGTTGGTGGGTTAGAGTATCTAACGAAAGACCAGGCACTCCTACATCATGTTCCACTGCCACTTCACGATCTTAATGCATACGGCTTAAGACATATGGATTAATAAGGCTAAGCTTGTGGCCTGCTTACAGATGAGGAATCTTGATAATTCCATGACTCTCCATTTTAGTTCACATCAGAACTAGGACTCTTTATTTACCTTAAGTCTGGTGATCAATAACATGATCCAAAATGTCTTCTATGAGCCTCACAAAGTAGTGTTTCTTTTCTCTGTGCTTACACAGCATCTGAACTGTACATGTTTTAGTACAATAAAATCAAGTATGTTCTAATCTGTCTCTGTCTCCCACAAGATAGCAAACCACTAGCGATGGATGGGAGGAAGGGACATCTCCATCATTTTACCAACTGGTGTTCTCAGAATGCCAGGCATACCAAAGGTGAGCATTACTGGTTTGCTGAACGTTTGAACTGACAAGAAGCCCCTGACAATGGATGCTGTTTTGGAGGCTTGTGAGTACTACTTGTGAAGATCGCCTACCACCTGATCAATTATTTGTACTGTTGGAACCTTAAATATCTTTGGAATTCTCAGAGCTATGAGAATAACATGGGTGTTGATCTATGTTCTTTTTAGCCCATCTAATTTAAGATTCTAAATTTTGGTTGCACGGAGTGCTACACAGCCAAAGAACAAGATCATGTCCTTTGTAGCAACATGGATGGAGCTGAAGGCCATTATCCTAAGCCAACTAACACAGGAACAGAAAACAAAATACTGCATGTTCTCACTTGCCAGTGGGAGCTAAACACTGAGTACATATGGACACAAAGAAGAGAACAGCACAAATATGGGACCTACTTGAGGGTAGATGGTAGGAGGAAGCCCCTCTAAGAGGCCCCTATCACATAAAACTTCCTGTCTCCAGTGTACCAATTTGTGTAGTCAGCGGGCAGTTTCACTGTTGCACATTCCTTCTTATCTGCTTTTGCAGGAGTATCATGACTTGACATACAAGAACAGTTTTATGGTCCTAGACCAAAGCCTTTCCCCTAGTGTGTGCAGCCAGCATCGTTGCACACTGCAAGAGTAGCCACGGGGCCCCTTTGGGGTCAGGCCTGCTCACGGACTAGACAGTCTTGGGATTATTCTCCCAGTAGGGGAGACAACAGGATTATGGTTTTGCCAAACACTTCAGGTTAAAGACCAAAAGTTAACCAAGGAAGTTTTTCATGAACCTCAGGAAGAGATAAATATCCAATTCTCTGTTATTTCAAAGCAACCAATGTGTACTGCTTTTATTTAAAGCAAATTAAGTGCTTATCAATCTGTCTCCTGCTACATGACAGGTCACTTGAGAAGAGGAAACATGTCCTATGGGTCCCAACAGAGTACCTGGCCTGTACCTAATGATAATTCATAGCTTGCTGATTTTGGAAATCGACAAGAAGCTTAGAGCAATGAAGGCTGCCTTGACCATGCTAACAATATGTTTGGATCACAGGTTCCTTAAACCTTTTTGGTTTTCCCAGAACCACGGGAATGGCACAACTGTTAGAACTTGTTTTTTCAGCTCAATTTATAATCCTAAATTTCAGTCGCATCTAGAAAACATCTTCACCTCTTCTCATTTCCTTTATAGGCATGGACTTTTCAAGTCCCAAGATACTTCAGACAGTCTAAAAACAACTTGCTTTCCAGGAACCTGAGGACTTCTCCAACAGACATCATAGGATCTATGAAATATCTTGAGTCTAGTTCAGTGATGTAAATGTTTCCTACAATTTATATAGACAATTCCAAGTGAATGAATGTTTGACATGTTAAATAATGAAAGCACAGAAATTCGGTTAGAACTGGAATACGTGGGAGTCAGCCAGAAAAGTAAATCAGAGTAGCCCAAAGATAGCCATCAAGACCCCCGAGGTGGTATGAAGATTACCAGGACTTTCAGAGCAGAGAAGTTCCTAGTAGCTGAGCATTTTCTCAGTGGATACGATTGGTGCAAGTTTGCAAACATGAGTAGTCTCAAAAGCAAACATCAGACACTCTCTGTAGAGGTCAATGCGCTTTGACCTACATCCTTTCTGGTATTGCATGGATTATCAAGGTACACATGGGGAAACCAAAGCATAGAAGAATAAAGTTCTAGACTCAGAGTCTCACAGAAAGATAGGTATTTATTAGGAATGAGTCCCTGATCCAAAGTATTTGGACCTGAAAGGGATCCAGGGATCATTTGGAAAAGTATCTATCAAACTTTAATGTACCAGCAAATCATCTGGCCATGTTAAAAGGCAAGTTCTCATTCAGGAGATCCGTGGAGGGGCCTGACGTTCTGCATTTCTAGGCTTTTAGTAGATGATGGTGCCACTGTAACAGACCATATCCTGAGTGGCAAAAATCTAGTCTAGTTGTTTTAAACCACGCACAAAAAAATCACTTTGGGATTACTTTTTTCAGAAAACTTACTGATAATACTCATACCTGGACTTCACTTCCAGAGATTCTCATTGATTGGGCGGGAGACTGGCTCAGGCATCTGCATTTTTAAAAGATTTCCAAGGAATTTTCTAGTTTGCAGCCAAGGTTGTAAAACACTGTTCAAGGCCAACCTTTTTCTATACCTGATGAGGAAACTCAGTGTTTAGGTGAAATCAAATTCACTCAGCTAGTTAGTCGAACACAGAACTGGTCCTGGAATGTTGATAGTGGTTAAGTTTTATTTCTCCAATGCTTAAGTTTCACTTCTACAAGTAGGCATCCTGCCCATGAGAAATGAGTTTCCCTCTCTAGTTTCTATTGTTTTTTTCCTATTTGTAGACTCTCTCTCTCTCTCTCTCTCACAGTGTGTTGGCTGTTTCCTTATTGTTGCTCTGTCCTGTGTGGTTCATGGCTGCGTTTATCCAAGGACACACTGGGTCAGATCCTGAATACCTAATCAGTTGAGCCAGAGCCTCACAGAACCAGGACTGCTGCCAAATTCAGTGACCACATGACAAACACTCACTCTGTTTCTCTGACACGCTGTTACTAAGCAATAATTTTATGCATGAAAATTCCAAAGTCATACTACTCTCAGTGTAAGCAGCTCTCCTAATGTTCATTTCAGTATTTGCTTATGTTTCTATCCCTTTTAGAGTTGAGTCAGGGCTAGTGCCTTACAGAAGATATTTGTATCTAAAAACACGATTGGCCTCCTAGAAGCTTCCCATATGATACAGAACTGGAGAGAGAGAGAGAGCTGAGAGGAAATGAGTCCCATTCCAAAATCTATTCTCCCCCTACACAGGTCCATCCTCACTAGGGAGGGATTGAATGCCTGCTGCCCAAGAGGTACTGCTGGGCTCTATGTGTAGATATGGCCAGGGTTCCCTGACCTGAGCCTGAGATGGGAAGATCTAGATTGTCCTGGCCTGAAGCTCAGAACAGGACACTTCTGTCTCAGCGGCTGCACAGTCAGACACGACATGAAACATCTCTCTCTCAGTGCCCACTGGGAAAAACTGTAGTGGGGGAAGGGCTCCAGCTGATGGTCAGCACAGACTGCACAGATAAAGGGACTTATCCCACACTGTGAAAGCAACACTCATAGTTACTGAATGCTGTTAAATGAGACATGCTTTCCATGCAATATCCCACTTCATCTCAACATAACCCCACGACAAAAGTCCTAGTGCTGTTCTGATTATATGGGTAAGTAAATGTGGCTTAGAAATGTGAACCAACTATCCCAAGATCACACATCCAGTAAGCAGCAAAGTCCGTTAATGACCCCAGGCGGTCTGATTCCAGGTGGCCTTCACTACTGAGCAACACCATCTTATGTGCACAAGGACAAGTAAAGGTAAAGGGTTTTAATATTTCTCAGTATGCTCAAGCTGCAGAGCAAGAAAGGAAACCTCAGAAGAAAACATCCCATTGGCCCCAAGTATAGAATAATGGTTGTTCTATGATGGCGCGCTACTGTCTTCTACTCAGAGCACACAGCCCCAGAATAAACAAGATGGCAAATATCTGCGGGAAACTCCCTCCATCCGGTGATTCTGTCACCTGACAGCTGTAGAATGTAATGCCCTAGGTTTGCTGAACCCCAGATGAAACAATATTTGACTAACAATCATTCTTGCCTTTCAGCAAACTTGGTCTTCCACAGCAGGGCTATGTGGGCCTAGTTTCTTTTACCTCGTTCCCCTGAGTGGTTCTAACCTCCATTTCTGTGCTGTCGTTATGCTTAGAGAAGTTTTCTTCCTACTTTTCTTACTAGAGTATACTCAAAGAATAAAATGGGAATTCTCACTATTAAGTAATGTTGAGATTTGGTGGGTTTATGGAAGAATACATGGATCTAAATGATATCCTGTGCTTGTAAGATGTCAAGACGGGCCAGGTGCAGTGGCTCACACCTGTAATCCCAGAACTTTGGGAGGCCAACACAGGTGTGTCACCTGAGGTCAGGAGTTCGAAACCAGGATGGACAACATGGTGAAACCCCATCTCTACTAAAAATACAAAAACATTAGCTGGGTGTGGTGGTGCACGCCTGTAATGCCAGCTACTCTGGAGGCTGAGGCACAAGAATCGCTTGAACCTGGGAGGCAGAGGTTGCAGTGAGCAGAGATAGCGCCACTGTACTCCAGCCTGGGTGATACAGCGAGACTCCATCTTTAAAAAAAAAAAAAAAAAAAAAAAAAAGATGTCAGGAGGTCCAGCACATTCTTCTAAGAACTTGTCTCATGTGAATGGGGAGATGTGGTCTATCTCTGAAGTTGCCTAAATCCTTACTTGAATAGACATAGAGAAGGGTTTTTAATTCACATAGACAGATTATATACTATACTGTTTCTTAAGCATATTCTTTTCCTAAGATATTTGCTCTCATTTGAACTGTGAATGCATAAAATCTTATTTGATGCTCCTTTTCTGGGCAGTCCTTCTTGTCTATATAATTTTTGGCTTTAGAAAGGTCAGGAGCAGTAACTGGAGCAGTAACTCAGAAGATGCTGGAGCAGTAACTCAGAAGTTCCCTGAAAAGAAAGAGAAGAGCTGCCCTAGACATCTGAGAGCTGGCCTGGTGTTCTGTGCATGTAAACAATTTCAAAGAACATTATCAACATCAAACAAGGTCACCCTGTAACCATGATGGGTCAAGACAAAATACAAGGCCATTCTGTAATCATGTCTGAGTGCAGACAAAAATATGAATATTTTCCAACTGGATTCAAAAATAATCAAGCAGCCCCTTAAACTGGCCAATATGAGTGACTGCTGCTTCCTTTCAAATTACATCTGTAGCCTTGGTCTAGTCTTCTCTTTTTCCAGATACAATTTAAGATACCCAATTATAGAATCATTTCTGCTTCTTGACAGCCTCCTGTCCCATGCCCATGACCACACTTTACCACATGGGATCCTGGGAAATATAGTCTAGTTACAGGCCCAGGACAAAGAAGAAACAGCACAGCCAGGCTACAGTTTCATTTGGCAATTATGAGAAGACAGTAATGAAGTTAATAACCCTACCTTGAAATATTCACTCAAAGGGAAATCGCTCTCAGTCTTTGCCCTTTTGCTTATCTTGGTGCACTACCCCTTACAAAACCAAGACCCAGAAACTTACAGGATGATGTTGTAACAATTCACAAGAGGAATTCAGAATAGCAGCTTTCAAAATTTTCCTTTTTCCCTGCAAATTGTGTGGGCAATTACATCAGCCTTGGTATCATATAAATTTTTCATTAAACATGTGAATATTGTTTGATTGACTCTCTGATGGTTGTTACTTTGTAACAGATAATCTTCAAAGCAGTAGAAACAGAAGAAACATAAGGACAACTCAGAAGAACTATGTGAATTTGGATTTAGATTTTTAACCTCCATGACCCAATCACATTCTCTGACTACATTGCGTATGTTTCTCTACTGACCAGCTAAAATATTGTTTAAACCACTGATGGTGAACAGTAAAGATCATCAAAACAGTCAATACATTTGAGTACGCTCCACTATAGTCAGGGTTTACAGTAATGCAAATGCTACTGGAGGATGTAACCAGTATGGGACCTTTCTTACAGACCAATATCTCAAAATTGAGAAGGGGTTGTTTTGCCTAACACAGCCCCACAGAAGAAGACCTAACCATCTGCAACCTCATTCTTCCACAAATTGACAATGACTTTCTACAGTATTCTTTTAGGCACAAACCACTGACTCTGGTCTAAGGAGCTTCCATTGTAGAAGTCCCTGGAACCACCTGGCTGGATACATGTGATAGTAACAAGTTTGACAACAGAGTCTGACATGATTCACAAAAGTATACGTTCCTGTCTGCCACTGGTTTTTCCACAACACTGAATGTCATCATAAGGTCCAGTTATCCTCTATCTCCTACACCACATTGACCCCAGCAAGGGAATTTGCATATCAAAACTGTTTCTCACACACACATCCTCTTAGCTGCCAAAACTCAGCATGTATTTTGTAATCAAAGCAGAGACACCCCTCTCTCTCTGTGTCATTTTCACCCTGCCAATTCACTGGGCATCAAGGGTGTAAAAAACTGCCTGGATATACCTCCCATATATAAGCACCCAGCTTATCTGAGAAGCCCTAAAACTCTGTGGATAAACCTTGAAGGAGCCTCCAAGCCTGAACCAAAGCACTACTATCTTCACAGCATCATGAGGTAAAGGCTTTCTCTGCTTCACTGACCTTATTTCTGCACATTTTGAAATTCTAAAACTTTTCTAAAGGGCCAGTTTTTTGACAGGCCTTCTCCTAAGGGAGTTGTCCCACTGGTGGTTCTGACCCTGACCATGATAACTGAGAAGAGTTTAATAAGGGGGCTATTTAAGACGATATGGGCAAAGTTTAGGGAAATCAACAGGAGATGGTGCTTGTTGGTTGCAGGAGAGAGGGAGGAGGCGTGTTGTTTTACAACAGTGGTAACATGATAATCCTGGGCCTACACGAGCAAGAGGAGAGAACCAGACCCAAGGAGACTCTAAGCTATAGCTGTAGGCAGGGGCTTCTCAAGAGGTCTTTGGTGAAAAAATCACTGACAACCTCAAGCAGAGCACAGTGGGAGCTTAAGAATTAATACCATGACCTTCACCTCCTCCTGCAATTGAATATCTGGCTGGTGCTCCCCAGTGGGTCAACCCCAGAAGAAAGTAAAAAATAAAAGAGTTTTGGAGTTAATAAAGTCCAGAGTCAGCTTCCCAAGCACAGAGCATGGCGAAGAATGTAGGAAAGTAGATCCAGAGGGGCAAGATGAGAATATACGTACAGAGGCAAGTTTCCTAACTCCTGTTACAGAGCTCGCTTAGTAAGGGCAACTGACTTAATAAGAGCAGCAATGCTCTTAAGGAAATAAACGAGAAAGAGTTTGGATATCTTATTTCCAAAGATGTCATTTCTGTAGCACTTTCTAATAGAGGCACAATTACCCAGGCAACACTTAAAGACTGTTCACCAGGGAACAGAGGCCTGAGTCTAGAGAGGAGACTGGCATGGGAACCAGTCAGGGCAAGAGCATTGAGATCCTTTTAGACATCCAGGTGAGAAGCAGCAGCTATTTTTCTTTTTATTTGATAATTTGGTTAAATTCAGGTGGGAAAAAGAAGCTACTTTCAGAGATGGCTGTTTTTCTGTTGTTTGTTTGTTTTTGATACCAAGTCAAATTTTGTGATTACTGTGAAACTATGGAACTGTGATTACTATGAAATTTACTTTTCACTGAATTAACTGTTCTCAAAGTGTGGTCCCCTGACTAGCAGCATCAGCATCACCTGGGAAGGTAGTAGAAATGCAAATTCTCAGGTCCTACCCTAAACTTGCTGACTCAAAAACTCTAGGGTGGGGCCCATCAATCTGTGTGTTCTAAGTTTTCCAGGTGATCATGTTGCCCGCTAAAATTTGAAAAACCACTATACTAGATGTTAGAAAATAAGAAATTTTGTAGGCGTTGTGATATGTTTGTTCCACAAAATATATACTTCTTTTTTTCCTGCTGTATTTAGAACTACTGACCTGCAGAAAATGTTTTCACTCAAAAGTATTCTGACCTGCTAGAGTTCTCCCATCTGATGCTGCAGTCAGTGGGAGAGGAAGAACTTACAGAAAAAGGGACTCCTCTTTTGAGATTCCTTTCTAGCAAACACATAGACCTGTCTTGAGAAGAAATTATAAGTGAAGGATTGCAAAAAAATTCACCACAAGAGTACCCAAGTCTCTCTTTTTAATATAATGGGCCCCTGGTCATAAGATGTTAGTTGTGACTGGGCATGGTGGCTCACACCTGTAATCCCAGGACTTTGGGAGGCCGAGGGGGGCAGATCACGAGGTCAGGAGGTCAAGACCATCCTGACTAACATGGTGAAACTTCGCCTCTACTAAAAAATACAAAAAATTAGCTGGGTGTGGTGGCAGGCGCCTATAGTCCCAGTTACTCGGGAGGCTAAGGCGGGAGAATGGTGTGAACCTGGGAGGCAGAGCTTGAAGTGAGCCGAGATTGTGCCACTGCACTCCAGCCTGGGCAACAGAGTGAGACTCTGTCTCAAAAAAAAAAAAAAGGTGTTAGTTGTGTCTGCATCTGTGGAGTTGACAGAAAACAAGCCTTTCATTCCCCGTTGCTTTGGTAGCTAGTCTGTGTGAAAGGTTTTGCAATGGCCTGTGCCTATGTTTCTAGAAGCCACTGACCTGAGGTGGCCTAAGGGGAATCTGGACTATCCCAGACTGAATAATGCCCACATCAGAATACTCCTGATCCCACTGGTTCAGGGATAAAGGAGCAGATTGAGCTCCTCCTTCCATTCATGCTTATTGATCAAGACAGCTTAAGTGGAGCTTAAGTGGACAAGATCCAGGGAAATGCCTGACAAAATATGGTGATGAGTCCCTGTCTGCCACAGGCATACAGGGATTAGGTCACTACATACATGCACGAACTCATTTTTTTTTTTTTTTCAGATAGGGCATCCCTCTGTCACTCAGTCTCGAGTGCAGTGGCATGATCACAGCTCACTGCAACCTCCACCTCCCCAGGCTCAGGTGATGCTCTCACCTCAGCCCAAGTTGCTGGGACTACTGGTGTGAATCACCAGGCCTGGCTAATTTTTGTATTTTTTTGAGAGACAGGGTTTCGCTGTGTTTGTTGCCCATACTGGTCATGAACTTCTGGGCTTAAGCAATTCACCTCCCTTGAACTCTCAAAGTGTTGGGATTACAGGCATTAGCCACCACGCTGGGGCCTAATTTGATGATAATATGTATACTACTAATAACAGCACTTTCTGTATGCTCAACAGGTAAAAGGAGGACTTTAGGCTCTCAGCATTTCTATTTTAGAGAGTGAGGACACCTCTAGGGTGACAGTCTACTCCGTAGTCTTCCCAGGGCCCAAGTCAAGAAAATACATGTTGATGAACAACCACCTATAAGAAAGAGCAATAATTCTCTTCTGGAATTTGGCAGGGCAGCCTTATAAGGTTGTGTAAGTTGTGCACTTGAAATTCTACAATCTCAGTGAAAGACAAAAATCTAGTATACTTTTTTCCATCTATCAATGCAAGGCCATGATTAGATCACTCAGAGGAAGACTGATCTCTTTCTACTGCTCACGAATGTGCTGGGTGGGCCAGCAGCTGAGATGCTGAGATTGGGTACATATTTAGAAAGCTTGGAATGGCTTATCTTCAAATATTCCAGAAGCTCTAGAGTAATGGAAGCATGTGTGGATTATTTTCCCTGGGTAGTGTCTGTTCTCATCATAGCACAGGCCACAGTGGGCATGAGTGGAGGATTTGGGTCAAAAACTCCTGCTGATTCCATCTTCTATATGGGTGGTGACTATTTTCAGTGAGGATTCTTAAGCAGAATATTGATTTTACCTACTCCTGACCCAACCTCACCCAGCATATGTCCCACACACACACTTTCACACACAAGTTTCATTGGGTAATCTTCCTGGGCCACAGTTGGAAGGAAGATTTCTGAAACTCCTCATCTCAGCAGTCAACTACACAGTGCTATCATAAAGCAAGAAGAGACAGTACCAGGACTCTCATATTCCACAGACTCAAGGATGGAGAAGATGGCTTGGGATTGTGGGCAGCAATGCTCTCAAGGAAGGTCTAAGCATAGTAGGGAGTTTTTTAGGGGGAGACTCTGAGGGAAAAGCAAGGGCTGTATTGAGCTGCCAGCTGTGCTCGAAGCGGCAGTCATAAGCCTGAGTATTCTCTGCCCAACTTTGTGGTGCCATTCATTATCTTGTGAATCCTTTCCTTTCTTCCCTTTTTTCCTTTCCTTTCTTTTCTTTATTATTAATTTTTTTTCTGAGACAGAGTCTGGTTCTATTGCCCAGCCTAGAGTGCAGTGGCATGATCTCAGCTCACTGTAACCTCCACTTTCCAGATTCAAGCAATTCTTATGCCTCAGTCTCCAGAGTAGTTGGGACTACAGACATGTGCCATGACGCTGGCTAATTTTTTGTACTTTTAGTAGAGATGTAGAGATGAGTTTTCACCATGTTGCCCAGGCTAGTTTTGAACTCCTGAGCTCAGGCAATCCACCTACCTCAGCCTCCCAAAATGCTAGGATTACAGGTGTGAGCCACCACACCCGGCCATGAACTTTTTATTTCCCCTTATTTTCAAAAAAGAATGTTTCATAGTCTATTATTTTGTGATTGGATTGTGGGTATATTATATTATGGTTATATTGAGTCGGGATTCATATAAAAATAGTTTTTGCTATATGTTGCTATATAGAGAGTAAAAGAAAATTTCATAATGGTCCTCTCTGGGATCATTCCTTGGGCCTAATGGAGAGAAAATATGTCAAGTATAGACTATAAGGTAGGTAATTAGTTGAGAATACAGAAGCAAATATACTTACACGGGATGTGAGGACCACTTCTTCAACTATCAAGGACGAATGTCTTTTTCTTCCTTCATGTTCTTATAGGGAGACTAGGACTTCAGTTCCACTTCAGAGGAGCGTGAACTATTGGGGAAAAAAACCCTTCTGGTCCCACTGACCTCATATCATTCTCTCTTCCTCATGGGTGGCTGATGGATTACTCTAATTGTTGAGATTTTGGTAGCCTGTGCTCCTCTAGGCTTCAGGGTTACCTGCCATCAGGAACACTGACTTACAAAAGTGGGACGTGCCACTTCTTCAAAGAGACACATCTTCCCTATGGAATGTTCATTCATGCCTCTCCTTTTGTCCCCATTAGTAAGGCTCCCATTATGAGGTGGTTCCACCCATTTGGAACCCCTCCATTTAGGATTGGTTGAGTAAGTTGACACAGGCAAAGGAGATAGGAAACCCTACCACGTTCTCCAACCTGGCTTGAGCATTCATGAAGTCCAGCATTTGAAACCGTATTCAGCTCTCATATTTTACTCAGAACCCTTCATGGGAGGAGAGAAAACCAAAATGTGTTTACGTGTTGAGAACATGAAAAAGATGAGTAAGGAACCCACCTTTCTGTGAACCCTCTCTCCACATTTCTTCTGACAGCATTAGTCATGCACTGCAAAGTCGGGAGGAAGCAGAAAGAAGATGGGTTTTGCAATCTTGAGGGTGGTGCTGAGATTATTTTGATGTTAGCAGAATTAACTTCTTTTGAGTTGACTTTTAGACTTCACGTAACCTATCTGTTGGCACTATGAGATGATTAGGTTTCCCCATGGTTTTTATGTCAACCTGTTCTCTTTCCTAATGACATGACCGTAGAACCCAGAGAGGCACCCGATAATGGAGGCAGGGATACTAGGACAGAGAATATTTGACTATTTGAAGTTCTGGCTTCATTTTCAGTGGACTGAACACTTTCTTAAAACGTAATTAATTCCTGCATATTTTTACAGTGAAGAATCTGAGGGAAAGCTTATCGAAGACAGCCTGATTCAGCTGAGATGTCACTTTACATGGAAGTTGTTAATTGAAGCCCCTGAAATTCTTGATTTAGAAAACAGGATCTGGGAAGAGATTCAGTTCCGGGATACCAAATACAATGGGGGAATACACAACCTACTAGCCTATGTGAAACACCTGAAAGGCCAGAATGAGGAAGCCCTGGTGACCTTGAAAAAGGCTGAAGACTTAATCCAGAAAGAACATGCCAACCAAGCAGATATGAGGAGTCTGGTGACCTGGGGCAACTTTGCCTGGGTGTATTACCACATGGGCAGACTGGCAGAAGCCCAGACTTACCTGGACAAGGTGGAGAACACTTGCAAGAAGTTTGCAAATCCTTCCTGCTATAGAATGGAGTGTCCAGAGATGGACTGTGAGGAAGGATGGGCCTTGGCGAAGTGTGGAGGGAAGAATTATGAACGGGCCAAGGCCTGCTTTGAAAAGGCTCTGGAAGGGGACCCTGAAAACCCTGAATTCAATACCGGGTATGCGATCACTGTCTATCGCCTGGATAACTTTAACATAGCAGCAGAGAGGAATGAGACATTTTCTCTGCACGTCCTAAAACGAGCTGTCAGGCTAAATCCAGATGATGTATATATTAGGGTTCTCCTTGCCCTGAAGCTTCAGGATGGAGGACAGGAAGCTGAAGGAGAAAAGTACATTGAAGAAGCTCTGACCAGTATGTCTTCACAGACCTACGTCTTTCGATATGCAGCCAAGTTTTATCGAAGAAAAGGGTCTGTGGATAAAGCTCTTGAGCTCTTAAAAATGGCCTTGGAGACAACACCCACTTCTGCCTTCCTGCATCACCAAATGGGGCTTTGCTACAAGGCACAAATGATCCAAATCAAGGAAGCTACACACTGGCAGCCTAGAGGGCAAGATAGGGAAACTGTGAACAGATTGGTTCGACTGGCTATATGCAAATTTGAAAAGACTATAATGTTAAAGCCCACATTTGAGATGGCCTATGTTGACCTGGCTGAAATGTATGCAGAAATAGGCCACCACAGAAAGGCTGAGGAACATTTTCAGAAAGTGTTACGCATGAAGATCTTTGAAGATCAGCTAAAGCAAGAGATTCATTACCGCTACGGCTCTTTCCAAGAACACCATGGGAAATCTGAAGATAAAGCAATCACCCACTATTTAAAAGGTTTGAAAATAGAAAAAATGTCCCGTTCCAGGGAAAAACTTCTCAATGCTTTAGAGAAATTGGCTAAAAGATGTGTTCACCGGAAGGTACGGGTTGTGGAAAGTGTCAGCCTCCTTGGGCTCATCCACAAATTGAAAGGAGAAGTAAGTGATGCCTTGCTGTGCTATGAGAGGGCTCTGAGGCTGGCTGCTGACCTGAACCCTATGTTTTAACACAGAGGTCACCATTATCCGTTTAATGGTCTTATAACTAAATAGAACAACTATGAAATTAAATAATGCAAACTTAAAGCTGTTGGAACTTTGCCTTATTTTGAGCCTTGAGAGGAATGTGGCTGTGTGGCCTGAGTTATGTAGCATGCAACTGCAACTTCTGCTTTTTCCTGTAAATGATCAAGAAAGGCCTTGTGGCACCAGACACAAGACCCCCTGAAAGTATCATCCCTCCTGATGGAATGGTAAAACAATCTTTCTTGGAATGTAGCTAGTAATAACTGATCAAATTGCTAAAATGTATGTACCACCTTATATGGAAAATGCTGCAACCCTGTTTACTGCCTGTGTAGGTTAAACCTTAACTTCCCCACTTTGGAATGCTAACTCCAATCATTAGGTGTCTGTGTTTCCTGAGTGGTTACCCTCAAGTTTTGTGCTCAAATAAACTCTATACTTAATCATAGTTTCTTAATCCCAACATTTGAGAGTTAGACAGCAGTCTTTCCCAATTTCTGTCTTCAAAAATGTATAACCTGATGACATACAAAATACTTTGGTATAACACATACTCTATTTCCTGGCCACCCCCCTCATTCTTTTCTCTTCAATCCATGTGTCTGTGGCAGGAGCATCTATTCTTCCACAACACATCCCTGCATTCATTCACCAAGGCTTATTAATGCTGTTTTAGACAACTACATCTGCTGGGACAATAAGAATCATTTTCCTTAAAATTTTGCCTTTAGAACGAGCAGTTTTCATCCTCAGTCTCCCAATCAAAGGAGACCTAAACATGGAAGGTTTCTATTCCATGTGGCCTGGGTCACTGACCTGCAACAAAACCTAAGAGCAAAACAAAGGAGCAAAGACAAGAGTTAGAAAGGAGGGAATTTCAGTTCTACAGCATTCTAGCTGGACTTCTATTTCCCAAGGCCCTACTGTAGCCAAGACCTGCTGGTCAGTGAGCCAAGCCTAAAATCTTAAAATAAACTCAAATGTTTGTTTACATGTGTCCAGTTGCTGGTAATCACAAGGGATCTACGTGATCCAAACACATTACTGGACATTTATTCACACCTGAGATCACACCTAAAATCACACATCTAAGATCACACCTGAGAGCTTTGCTAAGATCACAAATTCTTGGAGTGTATTTTATTGGTCATATTCAAAAGCATGTGTATTTTAGGTCTGGTTTCAAATAGAAAAATGCAGAACCAACTTACACATCATTAGAAGGCCTGAAGCAGAGGAAGTGATGGGAATAGAAACCTGACCGAGAATTTTTATAATTTTTATGCATTTATTAGAGTCAGGGTCTTGTGATGTTGCTCAGGCTAGAGTGCAGTGGCTATTTACAAGCACAGTCATAGCACGCTGTGGCCTTAAACTCCTGGCCTCAAGAGATCTTCCCTCCTCAGCCACCTGAGTAGCCAAAACCATAAGTGCATGCCACCATGTGCCACTTCCTACCAAGAATTTTTAAAAATACTAGGGAGGCATTTACTACTATAGGCCATGGGATTGGAAGATTGACTTACGTTACTTGGATCCTTGAGAGCTGGGATTGACCAATGATGGAGACTTGGGAGAGTGGGGAGACATGGCAGGGGAGTGGAGTCATTTAGATGACATGTGGAAAGCACAGGAGTAACACCTTTTTCAACTTTGTTGATACTAAACAAAGAACATACTTATTAAATTTAACCAGAGGAAACTACTATTGACTTTTTCCTGTAAACAAGGTGTGATTCGGGCTCACCTGGCCTCTGAATTCCTTACCTGTAACTGCCACAGAGCTTCTTGTACGGAGGATTTGCCTCCACTCATGGAATTAATCTAAATGAGAAATCTGAGGACATAGCTCTACTAATTAGAAAACACAGAGACAATGTTCTTCTAACTAGACAACTTTAAGCTTTCGTTTGGCTCAGTTCTGTAATTGTTAGTAAACTGACAGCTATTTGCTCCTTAGCTACTGGTTACTCTTGGCAAAAAGAAGTAACAAGAGAGTTATAGTCCTCTTGGCTGAATTCATCACAAATGAAGTAAAATTACTCAGCTAGTTAGTAAGTTGTGAGGAAATTAGGTTGTATTGAATCAAATTCACTCATTAATTAATATTGAAACCTTCCCACCACTCCAGGTACTGGAGCCAAAACCTTTTCCCTTAGCAACTGAGGCTACTTAATAGAGTTTATGAGTCTGTGGGTATATGAGTGTGTGTGTGTGTGTGTGTGTGTGTGTGTGTGAGAGAGAGAGACAGTGTGTGTGTGTGTGTGGGGGGGGTGTATGTGTTTGGATGAGCACCAGGTAAGTCTTAAAACTATTTTAGGCTGGGCATGGTGGCTCACGCCTGTAATCCCAGCTCTTTGGGAGGCCAAGGCAGGCAGATCATGAGGTCAGGAAATCAAGACCATCCTGGCTAACACGGTGAAACCCCGTCTTTACTAATAATACAAAAAATTAGCCTGGCGTGGTGGCGGGCACCTGTAGTCCCAGCTACTCGGGAGGCTGAGGCAGGAGAATGGCATGAACCCAGAGGCAGAGCTTGCAGTGAGCCGACACTGTGCCGCTGTACTCCAGTCTGGGCAACAGAGCGACACTCTGTCTCAAAAAATAAATAAATAAATAAATAAATAAATAAATAAATAAAACAAATAAATAAAAATAAAGATAAACTATTTTAACAACATCAATCCACCGTACCCTGGGAACTTAAGAGGGACTCAATAAACAATTATGGATTGGTTGGCTGAATATCATCTAAAGTGCTGCCTTTATCAGTGGCTTCTACATGCAATATGGGCCAGCAAAGAAGAGAGAAAAAATTGGAGGGTATATAAAACTTATATCTACCTGCTTACATTAAAATGAAAACAGTGGACGGATAAATGAAATTTTGTAATGGTTACCAATAAGAAAAAGAGGAAAAAGGAAAGGGACAGCAATAGGAGCCAGACTTCTCTGTGTTTGTTTTTGCAACCATGTCAGTATTTTACCTAATTATAAAACCAAATTTATATTTAGAAAAGCAATTCACATATGTATGCTAAATGTTTTATCAATTAATTGTACTGAAGGCCCTTTTATGCAAAAGAAAATATAAAATAAATGGATGGGTGGATAGAGAAATGAGTGGATGAATAGATATGTAATAAAGTAAATATAGTAATATGTTAACTGTATAATCTAGTTATACAAGTGTTCATTGTAAAATACTCTCAACTTTTCTCTCTGCTTGACCATATATAGTAATAAAATGTTTGGATAAAAAGGGCAAATAGCAGTATCTAAAAAGTACAGCAAACTGAGACAAATGATCCAAAATATGCAGGGAATGGTGGATAAAATCACATAGGGAGGAAGGATTCCCAGTGATTTTAAAATGTGCTGTAATTTGACTCTACATGTTTAATAGGATATAGTTTATTAAAGAAAACATGCAAAAAGATTCCTTTTTTTTTTTTTTTTTTTTGAGACAGCGTCTCGCTCTGTCACCCAGGCTAGAGTGCAGTGGCGTGATCTCAGCTCACTGCAATCTCTGCCTCCTGGGTTCAAGTGATTCTCTTCCCTCTGCCTCCTGAGTAGCTGGGATTACAGGTGGGTGCCACCACCCCAGCTAATTTTTCTATTTTGGTAGAGACGGGTTTTGCCATGTTGGCCAGCCTGGTCTAGAACCCCTGACCTCAGATGATCCACCCATCTTGGCCTCCCAAAGTGCTGGGATTACAGGTGTGAGTCACTGCACTTGGCCAAAAAAAAATTCTTAAACTCTACTTAGCAACATTCTGGAGGTGTTTTGTTAATTTTGTTATTCAGAGATGGTTGTTGGTGTATTATGTAATAGATCACATGAAAAATTAAGTTGGTATCGCTTAGAAAAGGAATGTTTAGTTTGGGAGGAAAAATACGTATGTAAGATTTTTTATGTTAAGTAAAAAAATCCATTGTACCTGAGTGTAAAATTCATGATATATTTTATTTTCAAAATATATACACAGCATCCATGTCATTTTCCTGGTTTTAATATTGTACTACAGTTATATAAGATGTCACTCTTTGGGGAAGTGGGATGAAAAGTACACAGGATCTTTTCTGAAACTTCTTGTGTCTATAGTTGTTTCAAAATATGCCTGAAATGTTTAAAAAAAAAAAAAAGCTGATAAAAATTCTAGTAGTACTTGAATAGGTTGCAGTAAACCCAACTGTGGGTCAAGGTGGGCTGAGTGCTCTCGTGGGCTGAGAGGTCTCTTGAAGTTTCATGAGAAGATATGTAAGTCATCAAATCATTTACAACGAAGAATTTCTGGACTCCGAGTCCTCTCTCCATGGATGCGATTGGAAGCAGTTTAGGAAAAATCTCAGAAGCCAACAAAATAGTTTTCATACAGTGGTCAGAACGCTGAGAATTTCATTTCTCAGAAAATAGGCTATAGCTAAAAATATCTTTCTGATTGAATACATTCAAAAGAGTATATAACATGTAATTAGCAGAGATATTCCAATTGTTAAATGTTAAATTATAATTTAAAAAAAGAGATATCTAGAAACTTGACTTTTATGATTATCTGAAAAAATCTAAGGAAAATCAAAGACGCAGGAAAATGGAAATGGATTGATGACTTCAGTTAAGGCTTTGGTTTTTATGATCCTAGCATGAAAGCATCTTGTATGTCTTTCATGTCACTACAGTGCTTTCATTTAACTATGATTACCAAAAAACAAGTACAGTAGCAACTTCTGCAGTACAAACTGACGGAAAGGACGACTGAGGAGACAGAGAAGCCCAAGGAAGTAGTACCACCTAGGGGCTGAATTTGTTTCTAACAAGAAATCAGCTTTTCATTAGGTAACCAGGTCACTAGATACTATTCTACCTGGTCATTAGCAAGCTGACAAGAGATTTTAGACCAAAAGAGATGATCTTGGAAAAGACAGGGGCAACTTCTATGGAGCCCGTTCCTTAATAAGCTGTGATAGGATATTTCAGACCCTTCAACAGAAATGGCTTAGCATCTCTCCATATTATAATTTAAAAAAAATACACTCAGAATAACATTCTTTTTCCATATCATCCTGTGAATGAAGAGGAGACTGAGGAGCTCATTACCCATTGTGTAGGTGAGGAAACAAGGCATGGAGTAGTAAAATACTGAATCTGGGCCTCACAGAACAGGAAGTGGGTTCAGGGATTGAGTCCCATCTCTCTCAGTCAGAGAATTTCAGACATACAATAGACATTAGGGATAATCAAGGCCCTGGTTCCCAGTGCAGGTCTGCATCAAAATCACCTGAAGATTTCTTTCTTTTCTTTTTTTGAGATGGAGTTTCGTTCTTGTTGTCCAAGCTGGGAGTGCAGTGAAATGGCACGATCTTGGCTCACCACAACCTCCACCTCCCAGGTTCAAGCGATTCTCCTGCCTCAGCCTCCCAAGTAGCTGGGATTACAGGCTTGTGCCACCATGCCTGGCTAATTATGTATTTTTAGTAGAGACGGGTTTCTCCATGTTAGTCAGGCTGGTCTCGAACTCCCGACATCAGGTGATCCGCCCGTCTTGGCCCCCCAAAGTGCTGGGATTACAGGTGTGAGCCACTGTGCCCAGGCTGAAGATTTCTTTTTAATACTGAGCTGGGGGCCTGTACATAAGGATATGTTCAGATTGGTCTGGGATGGGGCGTAGTTAGCATTATTTTTGAAATTTACCTGACTGATTCTAATGTGCAGTGAGGGTTGAGATCTGTCAACCTATTCCAAATGACTTATCAGCTGAGGAAATTGAGAGTCATAGAGGTGAAGCAGTTTGTCATAACTGGTCAGTCCCTTGCAGAGCCCAGCTTAGACTCCTGGGAATGAACACACAACCGAGTGCTGAAATTTCATTTTCTAAAAGTTTTATTCTCTCTGGTTCCCATTTTCTTTTTTATCTGTAAACACACACACACATACACACACGCACACAATTAGCTTTTCTTTCTTTAATGTTGTTCTATCCTGTTTCCCTCTTGGGTTTGTTTGTCCCAAAGAGACACTAAGCAAGATTCTGAATACCTAATCAGCCCGGGCCAGAGTCCCATAGAACCAAGACTGCTGCCAAATTCACAGCAATGGCAAGATAAACTTTTTGCTCATATCTCTGCATGCTATCTAGTGCATTCGCAAATTGAAAACCCATTTTTTTCCCATAAGAATTCCAAAGACATCTTGCTCCCCAAAAGGAGATGTTTTCTAACTCATCTATTTCAACATTTGCTTGTGGCCTGATCATGTATCTGAGCGCATGACAAAACCTGTCCTATTAGTTCAGAAATTCTTATTTGTGTAGAACTTTCTAACTAGTTGTTGAACTCTCTGTGGAAGCTTACAGAACTGGTGAGAGCTGACGTGGGAGATGAGTCTGGCAGGGAGTTGAGGAGAAATTGTTTAGATCTGGCAGCGTGCCCAGTTAAGTGTTTCCAAAAGGAAAACACTCTTGTACCTGCTCCTCTTCTGCTTCTTATTTTAAAAGACAAAGTAGGTAGCTTTATTTTAAGGAAGCATTGTTTTTATTTATTGTTGTTGTTGTTGTTGTTATGATTATTTGAGACAGAGGCTCACTCTGTTGCCCAGGCTGGAGTGCAGTGGTGTGACCATGGCTCACTGCAGCCTCTACCTCCTGGGCTCAAGTGAGCCTCCCACCTCAGCTTCCTGAGTAGCTGGGACCACAGACACACACCACCACACGCAGCTTTTTTGTTTGTTTGTTTGTTTTTTTGTAGAGTTGGTGGTCTCACTATGTTGTCCAGGCTGGTCTACAATTCCTGGGCTCAAGTGATCCTCCCACCTTGTCTTCCAAAATGCTGGGACTTACAGGCCTGAGCCAATGCACCTGGACAATTTTTTTTTTTTTTTTTTTTTTTTGAGACGAAGTCTTGCTCTGTCACCAGACTGGGGTGCAGTGGTGTGATCTCGGCTCATTGCAACCTCCACCTCCTGGGTTCAAGCAATTCCCCTTCCTCAGCCTCCCGAATAGGTGGGACTATAGGTGTGCACCACCATGCCGGGCTAATTGTTTGTATTTTAGTAGAGACAGGGTTTCACCATGTTGGCCAGGATGGTCTCCATCTCCTGACCTCGTCATCTGTTCTCCTCGGCCTCCCAAAGTGCTGGGATTACAGGCATGAGCCACCGTGCCCAGCCAAGAATCATTTTTTACTTGATGACTGAAAATAATAAGAATAATCATCACCACTTACTTGCATGCTTCTATGTGCCAAGTAGTTGCTAACTATTTAAACTCAAATTCCACGAACTGTAGTTGAGGTTGTACTGGAATTTGATTCAGAAGACAGTGTCCATGCTGCAGGAATACAGGGCTCTCTATTCCAAATCATAGCTCCTTGCTTTTACCTCCTGCCTAAGTCATCAGGGGTTAGAAGGCTTTCTAGGTATTGTCCTCTTTCCTTCGGTCCTAAACCAGATTGGTTACTTATTTCCATCAAGCTGAAACCAAAAGTAGCAACCAAAAGCCTTATTATTCAATGAAAAGTAGATTCTTAGATTTGATAGTAGATTCCTTCTAAATATAGAAACTGAAAATAGAACTATATAGAAACTGAAAAAAGAGCTACCTCCTTCAATTCTTATTTTTCTGTGTAGTCATCCAGAATCCAATGAAAAGTAGATTCTTAGATTTGATAGTAGATTCCTTCTAAATATAGAAACTGAAAATAGAACTATATAGAAACTGAAAAAAGAGCTACCTCCTTCAATTCTCATTTTTCTGTGTAGTCATCCAGAATCCAGCCACCAGCTGCCACAATA